>NW_025728148.1:0-631982 GCF_021461385.2 Schistocerca piceifrons | reverse complement strand
GGAATCTAAAACTGGACTCACAGGAGAGGTTCAAATCATAGAAAGGGAGAGTGTCAGTCCTCTTGTACTTAAGTGGGCAATGTGCCTTTTGTATTAAATTCGAATGCAATTTCTGTGTTTCATCGTCAATAAGAAGGTGCAGTTTATACTGTAAACCTGTAGTCAAGAATCGGAAACTAAAACTGGACTCACAGGAGAGGTTCAAATCATAGAAAGTGAGAGCGTCAGTCCTCTTTTACTTAAGTCGGCATTGTTCCTTTTGTTTAAACGTGAAGTGAAGCATCGGAATCTAAAACTGCTCTCACAGCAGAGGTTCAAATCATAAAAAGTGAGAGTGTCAGTCCTCTTTTACTTAAGCCTGCATTGTGCCTTTTGTATTAAATTCCGATGCAATTTCTGTGTATCATCGTCAATAAGAAGGTCCAAGGGATACAGTAAACCTGAAGCTTCGAAATCTAAAACTGGACTCACAGGAGAGGTTCATATCATATAAAGTTGGAGTGTCAGTCCTCTTGTACTTAAGTCGGCATTGTGCCTTTTGTATTAACTTCGGATGCAATTTCTGTGTTTCATTGTCAATAAGAAAGTCCAAGGGATACAGTAAACCTGAAGTGAAGCATTGGCATCTAAAACTGGACTCACAGGAGAGGTTTAAATCATGCATAGTTAAAGTGTCAGTCCTCTTTTACTTAAGTCGGCATTGTGCCTTTTGTATTAAATTCGGATGCAATTTCTGAGTTTCATCGTCAATTAGAAGGTCCAAGTGATACAGTAAACCTGATGTGAAGCATCGGAATCTAAAACTGAACTCACAGGTGAGGTTCAAATCATAGATAGTGAGAGTGTCAGTCCTCTTGTACTTAAGTCGGCATTGCTCCTTTTGTATTAAATTCGGATGCAATTTCTGCGTTTCATCGTCAATAAGAAGGTGCAAGGTATACAGTAAACCTGAAGTGAAGCATCGGAATCTAAAACTGGTCTCTCAGGAGAGGTTCAAATCATAGAAAGTGAGAGTGTCAGTCCTCTTTTACTTAAGCCTGCATTGTGCCTTTTGTACTAAATTCCGATGCAATTTCTGTGTATCATCGTCAATAAGAAGGTCCAAGGGATACAGTAAACTTGAAGCATCGAAATCTAAAACCGGACTCACAGGAGAGGTTCAAATCATAGAAAGTTGGAGTGTCAGCCCTCTTGTACTTACGTCGGCATTATGCCTTTTGTATTAACTTCGGATGCAATTTCTGTGTTTCATTGTCAATTAGAAAGTCCAAGGGATACAGTAAACCTGAAGTGAAGCATTGGAATCTAAAACTGGACCCAAAGGAGAGGTTCAAATTATAGAAAGTGAGAGTGTCAGTCCTCTTGTACTTAAGTCGGCATTGTGCCTTTTGAATTTAATTCCGATGCAATTTCTGTGTTTCATCGTCAATATGAAGGTGCAATGTATTCAGTAAACCTGAAGTGAAGCATTGGAATCTAAAACTGGACTCACAGGAGAGGTTTAAATCATGCAAAGTTAAAGTGTCAGTCCTCTTGTACTTATGTCGGCATTGTGCCTTTTGTATTAAACTCGGATTCAATTTCTGTGTTTCTTCATCAATAAGAAGGTCCAAGAGATACTGTGAACCTGAAGTGAAGCATCGGAATCTAAAACTCGACTCACAGGAGAGGTTAAAATCATAGAAAGTTAGAGTGTCAGTCCTCTTGTACTTAAGTCGGCATTGTGCCATTTGAATTTAATTCCGACGCAAATTCTGTGTTTCATCGTGAATAAGAAGGTCCAAGGCATGCAGTAAACCTGAAGTGAAGCATCGGAATCTAAAACTGGACTCACAGGAGAAGTTGAAATCATAGATAGTGAGAGTGTCAGTCCTCTTGTACTTAAGTCGGCATTGTTCCTTTTGTAATAATTTCCGGTGCAAATTCTGTGTTTCATCGTCAATAAGAAGGTACAATGTATACAGTAAACCTGAAGTGAAGCCTCGGAATCTAAAACTGGTCTCACAGGAGAGGTTCAAATCATAGAAGGTGAGAGTGTCAGTCCTCTTTTACTTAAGCCTGCATTGTGACTTTTGTAATAAATTCGGATGCAATTTCTGTGTATCATCGTCAATAAGAAAGTCCAAGGGATACAGTAAACCTGAAGTGAAGCAACGGAATCTAAAACTGGACTCACAGGAGAGGTTCAAATCATAGAAAGGGAGAGTGTCAGTCCTCTTGTACTTAAGTGGGCAATGTGCCTTTTGTATTAAATTCCAATGCAATTTCTGTGTTTCATCGTCAATAAGAAGGTGCAGTGTATACTGTTAACCTGTAGTCAAGAATCGGAAACTAAAACTGGACTCACAGGAGAGGTTCAAATCATAGAAAGTGAGAGCGTCAGTCCTCTTTTACTTAAGTCGGCATTGTGCCTTTTGTATTAAATTCGGATGCAATTTCTGAGTTTCATCGTCAATAAGAAGGTCCTAGTGATACAGTAAACCTGAAGTGAAGCATCGGAATCTAAATCTGGTCTCACAGGTGAGGTTAAAATCATAGATTGTGAGAGTGTCAGTCCTCTTGTACTTAAGTCGGCATTGTTCCTTTTGTTTTAAATTCCGGTGCAATTTCTGTGTTTCATCGTCAGTAAGAAGCTGCAAGGTATACAGTAAACGTGAAGTGAAGCATCGGAATCTAAAACTGGTCTCACAGCAGAGGTTCAAATCATAAAAAGTGAGAGTGTCAGTCCTCTTTTACTTAAGCCTGCATTGTGCCTTTTGTATTAAATTCCGATGCAATTTCTGTGTATCATCGTCAATAAGAAGGTCCAAGGGATACAGTAAACCTGAAGCTTCGAAATCTAAAACTGGACTCACAGGAGAGGTTCATATCATATAAAGTTGGAGTGTCAGTCCTCTTGTACTTAAGTCGGCATTGTGCCTTTTGTATTAACTTCGGATGCAATTTCTGTGTTTCATTGTCAATAAGAAAGTCCAAGGGATACAGTAAACCTGAAGTGAAGCATTGGAATCTAAAACTGGACTCACAGGAGAGTTTTAAATCATGCATAGTTAAAGTGTCAGTCCTCTTGTACTTAAGTCGGCATTGTGCCTTTTGTATTAAACTCGGATTCAATTTCTGTGTTTCTTCGTCAATTAGAAGGTCCAAGAGATACTGTGAACCTGAAGTGAAGCATCGGAATCTAAAACTGGACTCACAGGAGAGGTTCAAATAATAGAAAATTAGAGTGTCAGTCCTCTTGTACTTACGTCGGCATTGTGCCTTTTGAATTTAATTCCGATGGAATATCTGTGTTTGTCGTCAATAATAAGGTGCAAGGTATACAGTAAACTTAAAGTGAAGCATCGGAGTCTAAAACTGGACTCACAGGAGAGGTTCAAATCATAGAAAGTTAGAGTGTCAGTCCTCTTGTACTTAAGTCGGCATTGTTCCTTTTGTAATAATTTCCGGTGCAAATTCTGTGTTTCATCGTCAATAAGAAGGTACAATGTATACAGTAAACCTGAAGTGAAGCCTCGGAATCTAAAACTGGTCTCACAGGAGAGGTTCAAATCATAGAAAGTGAGAGTGTCAGTCCTCTTTTACTTAAGCCTGCATTGTGAGTTTTGTAATAAATTCGGATGCAATTTCTGTGTATCATCGTCAATAAGAAAGTCCAAGGGATACAGTAAACCTGAAGTGAAGCAACGGAATCTAAAACTGGACTCACAGGAGAGGTTCAAATCATAGAAAATGAGAGTGTCAGTCCTCTTGTACTTAAGTGGGCAATGTTCCTTTTGTATTAAATTCGAATGCAATTTCTGTGTTTCATCGTCAATAAGAAGGTGCAGTGTATACTGTAAACCTGTAGTCAAGAATCGGAAACTAAAACTGGACTCACAGGAGAGGTTCAAATCATAGAAAGTGAGAGCGTCAGTCCTCTTTTACTTAAGTCGGCATTGTGCCTTTTGTATTAAATTCGGATGCAATTTCTGAGTTTCATCGTCAATAAGAAGGTCCTAGTGATACAGTAAACCTGAAGTGAAGCATCGGAATCTAAATCTGGACTCACAGGTGAGGTTAAAATCATAGATTGTGAGAGTGTCAGTCCTCTTGTACTTAAGTCGGCATTGTTCCTTTTGTTTTAAATTCCGGTGCAATTTCTGTGTTTCATCGTCAGTAAGAAGCTGCAAGGTATACAGTAAACGTGAAGTGAAGCATCGGAATCTAAAACTGGTCTCACAGCAGAGGTTCAAATCATAAAAAGTGAGAGTGTCAGTCCTCTTTTACTTAAGCCTGCATTGTGCCTTTTGTATTAAATTCCGATGCAATTTCTGTGTATCATCGTCAATAAGAAGGTCCAAGGGATACAGTAAACCTGAAGCTTCGAAATCTAAAACTGGACTCACAGGAGAGGTTCATATCATATAAAGTTGGAGTGTCAGTCCTCTTGTACTTAAGTCGGCATTGTGCCTTTTGTATTAACTTCGGATGCAATTTCTGTGTTTCATTGTCAATAAGAAAGTCCAAGGGATACAGTAAACCTGAAGTGAAGCATTGGAATCTAAAACTGGACTCACAGGAGTGGTTTAAATCATGCATAGTTAAAGTGTCAGTCCTCTTGTACTTAAGTCGGCATTGTGCCTTTTGTATTAAACTCGGATTCAATTTCTGTGTTTCTTCGTCAATTAGAAGGTCCAAGAGATACTGTGAACCTGAAGTGAAGCATCGGAATCTAAAACTGGACTCACAGGAGAGGTTCAAATAATAGAAAATTAGAGTGTCAGTCCTCTTGTACTTACGTCGGCATTGTGCCTTTTGAATTTAATTCCGATGGAATATCTGTGTTTGTCGTCAATAATAAGGTGCAAGGTATACAGTAAACTTGAAGTGAAGCATCGGAGTCTAAAACTGGACTCTCAGGAGAGGTTCAAATCATAGAAAGTGAGAGTGTCAGTCCTCTTTTACTTAAGTCAGCATTGTGCCTTTTGAATTTAATTCCGATGCAATTTCTGTGTTTCATCGTCAATATGAAGGTGCAGGGTACACAGTAAACCTGAAGTGAAGCATTGGAATCTAAAACTGGACTCACAGGGGAGGTTAAAATCATACTAAGTTAGAGTGTCAGTCCTCTTGTACTTAAGTCTTCATGGTGCCTTTTGTATTAAATTCGGATACAATTTCTGTGTTTCATCGTCAATAAGAAGGTCCAAGGGTTACAGTAAACTTGAAGTGAAGCATCGCAATCTAAAACTGGACTAACAGGAGAGGTTCAAATAATAGAATGTTAGAGTGTCAGTCCTATTGTACTTAAGTCGGCATTATGGCTTTTGTATTAAATTCGGATGCAATTTCTGTGTTTCATCGTCAATAAGAAGATGCAAGGTATACAGTAAACCTGAAGTGAAGCATCTGAATCTAAAACTGGACTCACAGGAGAGGTTCAAATCATAGAAAGAGAGAGTGTCTGTCCTCTTGTACTTAAGTCGGCACTGTGCCTTTTGAATTTATTTCCGATGCAATTTCTGTGTTTCATCGTCAATAAGAAGGTGCAAGGTATACAGTAAACCAGAAGTGAAGCATTGGAATCTAAAACTGGACTCACAGGAGAGGTTCAAATCATAGAAAGAGAGAGTGTCAGTCCTCTTTTACTTAAGTCGGCATTGTGCATTTGTCTTAAATTCGGATGCAATTTCTGTGTTTCATCGTCAATAAGAAGGTGCGAGGTATACAGTAAACCTGAAGTGAAGCTTTGGAATCTAAAACTGGACTCACAGGAGAGGTTCAAGTCATAGAAAGTTAGAGTGATAGTCCTCTTGTACTTAAGTCGGCATTGTGCCTTTTGTATTAAATTCCGGTGCAATTTCTGTGTTTCATCGTCAATAAGATGGTGGAAGGTATACAGTAAACATGAAGTGAAGCATCGGAATCTAAAACTGGACTCAAAGGAGAGGTTCAAATCATAGAAAGTGAGAGTGTCAGTCTTGATTTACTTAAGTCGGCATTGTGCCTTTTGTATTGGAAATCGGATGCAATATCTGTGTTTCATCGTCAATAAGAAGGTCCAAGGGATACAGTAAACCTGAAGTGAAGCATCGGAATCTAAAACTGGACTCACAGGAGAGGTTCAAATCTTAGAAAGTTAGAGTGTCAGTCCCCTTGTACTTAAGCCAGCATTGTGCCTTTTGTATAAAATTCAGATGCAATTTCTGTGTTTCGTCGTCAATAAGAAGGTGCAAGGTATACAGTAAACATGAAGTGAAGCATCGGAATCTAAAACTGGACTCAAAGGAGAGGTTCAAATCATAGAAAGTGAGAGTGTCAGTCTTGATTTACTTAAGTCGGCATTGTGCCTTTTGTATTGGAAATCGGATGCAATATCTGTGTTTCATCGTCAATAAGAAGGTCCAAGGGATACAGTAAACCTGAAGTGAAGCATCGGAATCTAAAACTGGACTCACAGGAGAGGTTCAAATCAGACAAAGTAAGAGCGTCAGTCCTCTTGTAGTTAAGTCGGCATTGTGCCTTTTGAATATAATTCCGATGCAATTTCTGTGTTTCATCGTCAATATGAAGGTCCAAGGTATACAGTAAACCTGAAGTGAAGCATTGGAATCTAAAACTGGACTCACAGCAGAGGTTAGAATCATACAAAGTTAGAGTGTCAGTCCTCTTGTACTTAAGTCGGCATTGTGCCTTTTGTATTAAATTCGGATACAATTTCTGTAGTTCATCGTTAATAAGAAGATCCAAGGGATACAGTAAACTTGAAGTGAAGCATCGGAATCTAAAACTGGACTCACAGGAGAGGTTCATATCATAGAATGTTAGAGTGTCAGTCCTATTGTACCTAAGTCGGCATTATGACTTATGTATTAAACTCGGATGCAATTTCTGTGTTTCATCGTCAATAAGGAGGTGCAAGGTATACAGTAAACCTGAAGTGAAGCATCGGAATCTAAAACTGGACTCACAGTAGAGGATCAAATCATAGAAAGAGAGAGTGTCAGTCCACTTGTACTTAAGTCGGCATTGTGCCTTTTGAATTTATTTCCGATGCAATTTCTGTGTTTCATCGTCAATAAGAAGGTCCAAGGGATACAGTGAAACTGAAGTGAAGCATCGGAATCTAAAACTAGACTCACAGGAGAGTTTCAAATCATAGAAAGTTAGAGTGTCAGTCCTCTTGTACTTAAGTCGACATTGTGCCTTTTGAATTTAATTCCCATGCAATATCTGTGTTTCATCGTCCATAAGAAGGTGCGAGGTATACAGTAAACCTGAAGTGAAGCTTTGGAATCTAAAACTGGACTCACAGGAGAGGTTCAAATCATAGAAAGTTACAGTGGAAGTCCTCTTGTACTTAAGTCGGCATTGTGCCTTTTGTATTAAATTCCGGTGCAATTTCTGTGTTTCATCGTCAATAAGAAGGTGCAAGGTATACAGTAAACCTGAAGTGAAGCATCGGAATCTAAAACTGGACTCACAGGAGAGGTTCAAATCATAGAAAGTGAGAGTGTCAGTCCTCTTGTACTTAAGTCGGCATTGTTCCTTTTGTTTTAAATTCCGGTGCAATTTCTGTGTTTCATCGTCAGTAAGAAGGTGCAAGGTATACAGTAAACGTGAAGTGAAGCATCGGAATCTGAAACTGGTCTCACAGGAGAGGTTCAAATCATAAAAAGTGAGAGTGTCAGTCCTCTTTTACTTAAGCCTGCATTGTGCCTTTTGTATTAAATTCCGATGCAATTTCTGTGTATCATCGTCAATAAGAAGGTCCAAGGGATACAGTAAACCTGAAGCATCGAAATCTAAAACTGGACTCACAGGAGAGGTTCAAATCATATAAAGTTGGAGTGTCAGTCCTCTTGTACTTAAGTCGGCATTGTGCCTTTTGTATTAACTTCGGATGCAATTTCTGTGTTTCATTGTCAATAAGAAAGTCCAAGGGATACAGTAAACCTGAAGTGAAGCATTGGAATCTAAAACTGGACTCACAGGAGAGGTTTAAATCATGCATAGTTAAAGTGTCAGTCCTCTTGTACTTAAGTCGGCATTGTGCCTTTTGTATTAAACTCGGATTCAATTTCTGTGTTTCTTCGTCAAATAGAAGGTCCAAGACATACTGTGAACCTGAAGTGAAGCATCGGAATCTAAAACTGGACTCACGGGAGAGGTTCAAATAATAGAAAATTAGAGTGTCAGTCCTCTTGTACTTTCGTCGGCATTGTGCCTTTTGAATTTAATTCCGATGGAATATCTGTGTTTGTCGTCAATAATAAGGTGCAAGGTATACAGTAAACTTGAAGTGAAGCATCGGAGTCTAAAACTGGACTCACAGGAGAGGTTCAAATCATAGAAAGTGAGAGTGTCAGTCCTCTTTTACTTAAGTCAGCATTGTGCCTTTTGAATTTAATTCCGATGCAATTTCTGTGTTTCATCGTCAATATGAAGGTGCAGGGTATACAGTAAACCTGAAGTGAAGCATTGGAATCTAAAACTGGACTCACAGGAGAGGTTAAAATCATACAAAGTTAGAGTGTCAGTCCTCTTGTACTTAAGTCTTCATGGTGCCTTTTGTATTAAATTCGGATACAATTTCTGTGTTTCATCGTCAATAAGAAGGTCCAAGGGTTACAGTAAACTTGAAGTGAAGCATCGCAATCTAAATCTGGACTAACAGGAGAGGTTCAAATCATAGAATGTTAGAGTGTCAGTCCTATTGTACTTAAGTCGGCATTATGGCTTTTGTATTAAATTCGGATGCAATTTCTGTGTTTCATCGTCAATAAGAAGATGCAAGGTATACAGTAAACCTGAAGTGAAGCATCTGAATCTAAAACTGGACTCACAGGAGAGTTTCAAATCATAGAAAGAGAGAGTGTCTGTCCTCTTGTACTTAAGTCGGCATTGTGCCCTTTGAATTTAATTTCGATGCAATTTCTGTGTTTCATCGTCAATAAGAAGGTGCGAGGTATACAGTAAACCTGAAGTGAAGCTTTGGAATCTAAAACTGGACTCACAGGAGAGGTTCAAGTCATAGAAAGTTAGAGTGATAGTCCTCTTGTACTTAAGTCGGCTTTGTGCCTTTTGTATTAAATTCCGTGGCAATTTCTGTGTTTCATCGTCAAAAAGATGGTGAAAGGTATACAGTAAACCTGAAGTGAAGCATCGGAATCTACAACTGGACTCACAGGAGAGCTTCAAATCATAGAATGTGAGAGTGTCAGTCCTCTTTTATTTAAGTCGGCATTGTGCCTTATGTATTACATTCGTATTCAATTACTGTGTTTCATCGTCAATAAGAAGGTCCAAGTGTTACAGTAAACCTGAAGTGAAGCATCGTAATCTAAAACTGGACTCACAGGAGAGGTTCAAATCTTAGAAAGTTAGAGTGTCAGTCCCCTTGTACTTAATCCAGCATTGTGCCTTTTGTATAAAATTCAGATGCAATTTCTGTGTTTCGTCGTCAATAAGAAGGTGCAAGGTATACAGTAAACATGAAGTGAAGCATCGGAATCTAAAACTGGACTCAAAGGAGAGGTTCAAATCATAGAAAGTGAGAGTGTCAGTCTTGATTTACTTAAGTCGGCATTGTGCCTTTTGTATTGGAAATCGGATGCAATATCTGTGTTTCATCGACAATAAGAAGGTCCAAGGGATACAGTAAACCTGAAGTGAAGCATCGGAATCTAAAACTGGACTCACAGGAGAGGTTCAAATCAGACAAAGTAAGAGCGTCAGTCCTCTTGTAGTTAAGTCGGCATTGTGCCTTTTGAATATAATTCCGATGCAATTTCTGTGTTTCATCGTCAATATGAAGGTCCAAGGTATACAGTAAACCTGAAGTGAAGCATTGGAATCTAAAACTGGACTCACAGGAGAGGTTAGAATCATACTAAGTTAGAGTGTCAGTCCTCTTGTACTTAAGTCGGCATTGTGCGTTTTGTATTAAATTCGGATACAATTTCTGTAGTTCATCGTTAATAAGAAGATCCAAGGGATACAGTAAACTTGAAGTGAAGCATCGGAATCTAAAACTGGACTCACAGGAGAGGTTCATATCATAGAATGTTAGAGTGTCAGTCCTATTGTACCTAAGTCGGCATAATGACTTTTGTATTAAACTCGGATGCAATTTCTGTGTTTCATCGTCAATAAGGAGGTGCAAGGTATACAGCAAACCTGAAGTGAAGCATCGGAATCTAAAACTGGACTCACAGTAGAGGTTCAAATCATAGAAAGAGAGAGTGTCAGTCCACTTGTACTTAAGTCGGCATTGTGCCTTTTGAATTTATTTCCGATGCAATTTCTGTGTTTCATCGTCAATAAGAAGGACCAAGGGATACAGTGAAACTGAAGTGAAGCATCGGAATCTAAAACTAGACTCACAGGAGAGTTTCAAATCATAGAAAGTTAGAGTGTCAGTCCTCTTGTACTTAAGTCGACATTGTGCCTTATGAATTTAATTCCGATGCAATATCTGTGTTTCATCGTCCATAAGAAGGTGCGAGGTATACAGTAAACCTGAAGTGAAGCATCGGAATCTACAACTGGACTCTCAGGAGAGCTTCAAATCATAGAAAGTGAGAGTGTCAGTCCTCTTTCATTTAAGTAGGCATTGTGCCTTATGTATTACATTCGTATTCAATTTCTGTGTTTCATCGTCAATAAGAAGGTCCAAGGGTTACAGTAAACCTGAAGTGAAGCATCGGAATCTAAAACTGGGCTCACAGGGGAGGTTCAAATCATAGCAAGTTAGAGTGTCAGTCCTCTTGTACTTAAGTCGGCATTGTGCGTTTTGAATTTAATTCCGATGCAATTTCTGTGATTCATCGTCAATAAGAAGGTCCAAGGTATACAGTGAACCTGAAGTGAACCATTGGAATCTTAAACTGGACTCACAGGAGAGGCTCAAATCTTAGATAGTTAGAGTGTCAGTCCCCTTGTACTTATGCCAGAATTGTGCCTTTTGTATTAAATTCGGATACAATTTCTGTGTTTCATCGTCAATAAGAAGGTCCAAGGGATACAGTAAACTTGAAGTGAAGCATCGGAATCTAAAACTGGACTCACAGGAGAGGTTCAAATCATAGATTGAGAGAGTGTCAGTCCTCTTGTACTTAAGTCGGCATTGTGCTTTTGAATTTATTTCCGATGCAATTTCTGTGTTTCATCGTCAATAAGAAGGCGCAAGGTATACAGTAAACCTGAAGTGAAGCATCGGAATCTAAAACAGGACTCACAGGAGAGGTACAAATCATAGAAAGAGAGAGTGTCAGTCCTCTTTTACATAAGTCGGCATTGTGCCTTTTGTATTAAATTCGGATGCAATTTCTGTGTTTCATCGTCAATAAGAAGGTCCAAGGGATACAGTGTAACTGAAGTGAAGCATCGGAATCTAAAACTAGACTCACAGGAGAGGTTCAAATCATAGAAGGTTAGAGTGTCAGTCCTCATGTACTTAAGTCGGCATTGTGCCTTTTGAATTTAATTCGGATGCAATTTCTATTTTTCGTCGTCAATAATAAGGGCCAAGGGACACAGTAAACCTTAAGTGAAGCATCGGAATCTAAAACTGGACTCACAGGAGAGGTTCAAATCATAGAACGTGAGAGTGTCAGTACTCTCGTTCTTAAGTCGGCATTGTGCCTTTTGTATTAAATTCCGGTGCAATTTCTGTGTTTCATCGTCAATAAGAAGGTGCAAGGTATACAGTTAACCTAAAGTGTAGCATCGGAATCTACGACTGGACTCACAGGAGAGCTTCAAATCATAGAAAGTGAGAGTGTCAGTCCTCTTTTACCTAAGTCGGCATTGTGCCTTATGTATTAAATTCGTATTCAATTTCTGTGTTTCATCGTCAATAAGAAGGTCCAAGGGTTACAGTAAACCTGAAGTGAAGCATCGGAATCTAAAATTGGACTCACAGGAGAGGTTCAAATCATAGAAAGAAAGAGTGTCAGTCCTCTTGTACTTAAGTCGGCATTGTGCCTTTTGAATTTAATTCCGATGCAATTTCTGTGTTTCATCGTCAATAAGAAGGTGCAAGGTATACAGTAAACCTGAAGTGAAGCATCGGAATCTAAAACTGGACTCACAGGAGAGGTTCAAATCATAGAAAGGGAGACTGTCAGTCCTCTTTTACTTAAGTCGGCATTGTGCCTTTTGTATTAAATTCGGATGCACTTTCTGTGTTTCTTCGTCAATAAGAAGGTCCAAGGGATACTGTGAAACTGAAGTGAAGCATCGGAATCTAAAACTAGACTCACAGGAGAGGTTCAAATCATAGAAAGTTAGAGCGTCAGTCCTCGTGTACTTAAATCGGCATTGTGCCTTTTGTATTAAATTCGGATGCAATTTCTGTGTTTCATCGTCAATAAGAAGGTGCAAGGTATACAGTAAACCAGAAGTGAAGCATCGGAATCTAAAACTGGACTCACAGGAGAGGTTCAAATCATAGAAAGAGAGAGTGTCAGTCCTCTTTTACTTATGTCGGCATTGTGCCTTTTGTATTAAATTCGGATGCAATTTCTGTGTTTCATCGTCAATAAGAAGGTGCGAGGTATACAGTAAACCTGAAGTGAAGCATTGGAATCTACAACTGGACTCACACGAGAGCTTCAAATCATAGAAAGTGAGAGTGTCAGTCCTCTTTTACCTACGTCGGCATTGTGCCTTATGTATTAAATTCGTATTCAATTTCTGTGTTTCATCGTCAATAAGAAGGTCCAAGGGTTACAGTAAACCTGATGTGAAGCATCGGAATCTAAAACTGTACTCACAGGAGAGGTTCAAATCATAGAAAGTTAGAGTGTCAGTCCTCTTGTACTTAAGTCGGCATTGTGCCTTTTGAATTTAATTCCGATGCAATCTCTGTGTTTTATCGTCAATATGAAGGTGCAAGGTATACAGTAAACCTGAAGGGAAGCATCTGAATCTAAAACTGGACTCACAGGAGAGGTTCAAATCATAGAAAGAGAGAGTGTCAGTCCTCTTGGACTTAAGTCGGCATTGTGCCTTTTGAATTTGTTTCCGATGCAATTTCTGTGTTTCATCGTCAATAAGAAGGCGCAAGGTATACAGTAAACCTGAAGTGAAGCATCGGAATCTAAAACTGGACTCACAGGAGAGGTTCAAATCATAGATAGTGAGAGTGTCAGTCCTCATTTACTTAAGTCGGCATTGTGCCTTTTGTATTGAATTCGGATGCAATTTCTGTGTTTCTTGGTCAATAAGAAGGTCCATGGGATACTGTAAACCTGAAGTGAAGCATCGGAATCTAAAACTGGACTCACAGGAGAGGTTCAAATCATAGATAGTGAGAGTGTCAGTCCTCATGTACTTAAGTCGGCATTGTGCCTTTTGTATTGAACTCGGATGCAATTTCTGTGTTTCAAGGTCAATAAGAAGGTCCAAGGGATACTGTAAACCTGAAGTGAAGCATCGGAATCTAAAACTGGACTCACAGGAGAGGTTCAAATCATAGAAAGTGAGAGTGTCAGTCCTCTTGTACTTAAGTCGGCATTGTGCCTTTTGAATTTAATTCCGATGCAATTTCTGTGTTTCATCGTCAATATGATGGTGCAAGGTATACAGTAAACCTGAAGTGAAGCATTGGAATCTAAAACTGGACTCGCAGGTGAGGTTAAAATCATACAAAGTTAGAGTGTCAGTCCTCTTGTACTTAAGTCAGCATTGTGCCTTTTGTATTAATTTCGGATACAATTTCTGTGTTTCATCGTCAATAAGAAGGTCCAAGGGTTACAGTAAACTTGAAGTGACGCATCGGAATCCAAAACTGGACTCACAGGAGAGGTTCAAATCATATAATGTTAGAGCGTCAGTCCTATTGTACGTAAGTCGGCATTATGCCTTTAGTATTAAATTCGGATGCTATTTCTGTGTTTCATCGTCAATAAGAAGGTGCGAGGTATACAGTAAACCTGAAGTGTAGCATCGGAATCTAAAAATGGACTCACAGGATAGGTTCAAATCATAGAAAGAGAGAGTGATAGTCCTCTTGTACTTAAGTCGGCATTGTGCCTTTTGAATTTATTTCCGATGAAATTTCTGTGTTTCATCGTCAATAAGAAGGTGCAAGGTATACAGTAAACCTGAAGTGAAGCACCGGAATCTATAACTGGATTTACAGGAGCGGTTCAAATCATAGAAAGAGAGAGTGTCAGTCCTCTTTTACTTAAGTCGGCATTGTGCCTTTTGTATTAAATTCGGATGCAATTTCTGTGTTTCATCGTCAATACGAAGGTCCAAGGGTTACAGTAAACCTGAAGTGAAGCATCGGAATCTAAAACTGGACTCACAGGAGAGGTTCAAATCTTAGAAAGTTAGAGTGTCAGTCCCCTTGTACTTAACTCAGCATTGTGCCTTTTGTATAAGATTCGGATGCAATTTCTGTGTTTCGTCGTCAATAAGAAGGTGCAAGGTATACAGTAAACATGTAGTGAAGCATCGGAATCTAAAACTGGACTCACAGGAGAGGTTCAAATCATAGATAGTGAGAGTGTCAGTCCTCATTTACTGAAGACGGCATTGTGCCTTTTGTATTGAATTCGGATGCAATTTCTGTGTTTCATGGTCAATAAGAAGGTCCAAGGGATACCGTAAACCTGAAGTGAAGCATCGGAATCTAAAACTGGACTCACAGGAGAGGTTCAAGTCATAGAAAGTGAGAGTGTCAGTCCTCTAGTACTTAAGTCAGTATTGTGCCTTTTGTATTAAATTCGGATACAATTTCTGTGTTTCATCGTCAATAAGAAGGTCCAAGGGTTACAGTAAACTTGAAGTGACGCATCGGAATCTAAAACTGGACTCACAGGAGAGTTTCAAATCATATAATGTTAGAGCGTCAGTCCTATTGTACGTAAGTCGGAATTATGCCTTTTGTATTAAATTCGGATGCAATTTCTGTGTTTCATCGTCAATAAGAAGGTGCAAGGTATACAGTAAACCTGAAGTGAAGCATCGGAATCTAAAACTGGACTCACAGGATAGGTTCAAATCATAGAAAGAGAGAGTGTCAGTCCTCTTGTACTGAAGTCGGCATTGTGCCTTTTGTATTAATTTCGGATGCAATTTCTGTGTTTCATCGTCAATAAGAAGGTCCAAGGGATACAGTAAACCTGAAGTGAAGCATCGGAATCTAAAACTGGACTCACAGGAGAGGTTCAAATCATTCAAAGTTAGAGTGTAAGTCCTCTTGTACATAAGTCGGCATTGTGCCTTTTGTATTAAATTCGGATTCAATTTCTGTGTTTCATCGTCAATAAGAAGGTCCAAGAGATACTGTGAACATCAAGTGAAGCATCGGAATCTAAAACTGGACTCACAGGAGAGGTTCAAATCATTCAAAGTTAGAGTGTCAGTCCTCTTGTACATAAGTCGGCATTGTGCCTTTTGTATTAAATTCGGATTCAATTTCTGTGTTTCATCGTCAATAGGAAGGTCCAAGAGATACTGTGAACATTAAGTGAAGCATCGGAATCTAAAACTGGACTCACAGGAGAGGTTCAAATCATAGAAAGTGAGAGTGTCAGTCCTCTTGTACTTAAGTCGGCATTGTGCCTTATGTATTACATTCGTATTCAATTTCTGTGTTTCATCGTCAATAAGAAGGTCCAAGGGTTACAGTAAACCTGAAGTGAAGCATCGGAATCTAAAACTGGACTCACTGGAGAGGTTCAAATCATAGAAAGAGAGAGTGTCAGTCCTCATGTACTTAAGTCGGCATTGTGCCTTTTGTATTAAATTCGGATGCAATTTCTGTGTTTCATCGTCAATTAGAAGGTGCAAGGTATACAGTAAACCTGAAGTGAAGCATCGGAATCTACAACTGGACTCACACGAGAGCTTCAAATCATAGAAAGTGAGAGTGTCAGTCCTCTTTTACCTAAGTCGGCATTGTGCCTTATGTATTAAATTTGTATTCAATTTCTGTGTTTCATCGTCAACAAGAAGGTCCAAGGGTTACAGCAAACCTGAAGTGAAGCATCGGAATCTAAAACTGTCTCAGGCTGATACTGATCTTCAGCCTGACATGGCTGCTTGTCCTGTTCCAGAGGTTGCCCCTCAGTCTGCAAGATCCGGGCAGTCGCAGAGGGTGGGCTTACTGGTAGTTGGGAGCTCCAACGTCAGGCGCGTAATGGGGCCCCTTAGGGAAATGGCAGCAAGAAGGGGAAGAAAACCAATGTGCACTCCGTGTGCATACCGGGGGGAGTCATTCCAGATGTGGAAAGGGTCCTTCCGGATGCCATGAAGTGTACAGGGTGCACCCATCTGCAGGTGGTCGCTCATGTCGGCACCAATGATGTGTGTCGCTATGGATCGGAGGAAATCCTCTCTGGCTTTCGGCGGCTATCTGATTTGGTGAAGACTGCCAATCTCGCTAGCGGGATGAAAGCAGTGCTCACCATCTGCAGCATGGTCGACAGGACTGACTGCGGACCTTTGGTACAGAGCCGAGTGGAGGGTCTGAATCAGAGGCTGAGACGGTTCTGCGACCGTGTGGGCTGCAGATTTCTCGACTTGCGCCATAGGGTGGTGGGGTTTCGGGTTCCGCTGGATAGGTCAGGAGTCCACTACACGCAACAAGCGGCTACACGGGTAGCAGGGGTTGTGTGGCGTGGGCTGGGCGGTTTTTTAGGTTAGATGGCCTTGGGCAAGTACAGAAAGGGCAACAGCCTCAACGGGTGCGGGGCAAAGTCAGGACATGCGGGGAACAAGCAGCAATCGGTATTGTAATTGTCAACTGTCGAAGCTGCGTTGGTAAAGTACCGGAACTTCAAGCGCTGATAGAAAGCACCGAAGCTGAAATCGTCATAGGTACAGAAAGCTGGCTTTAAGCCAGAGATAAATTCTGCCGAAATTTTTACAAAGGTACAGACGGTGTTTAGAAAGGATAGACTGCATGCAACCGGTGGTGGAGTGTTCATCGCTGTTAGTAGTAGTTTATCCTGTAGTGAAGTAGAAGTGGATAGTTCCTGTGAATTATTATGGGTGGAGGTTACACTAAACAACCGAACTAGGTTAATAATTGGCTCTTTTTACCGACCTCCCGACTCAGCAGCGTTAGTGGCAGAACAACTGAGAGAAAATTTGGAATACATTTCACATAAATTTTCTCAGCATGTTATAGTCTTAGGTGGAGAGTTCAATTTACCAGATATAGACTGGGACACTCAGATGTTTAGGACGGGTGGTAGGGACAGAGCATCGAGTGACATTATACTGAGTGCACTATCCGAAAATTACCTCGAGCAATTAAACAGAGAACCGACTCGTGGAGATAACATATTGGACCTACTGATAACAAACAGACCCGAACTTTTCGAATCTGTATGTACAGAACAGGGAATCAGTGATCATAAGGCCATTGCAGCATCCCTGAATATGGAAGTTAATAGGAATATAAAAAAAGGGAGGAAGGTTTATCTGTTTAGCAAGAGTAATAGAAGGCAGATTTCAGACTACCTAACAGATCAAAACGAAAATTTCTGTTCCGACACTGACAATGTTGAGTGTTTATGGAAAAAGTTCAAGGCAATCGTAAAATGCGTTTTAGACAGGTACGTGCCAAGAAAAACTGTGAGGGACGGGAAAAACCCACCGTGGTACAACAACAAAGTTAGGAAACTACTGCGAAAGCAAAGAGAGCTCCACTCCAAGTTTAAACGCAGCCAAAACCTCTCAGACAAACAGAAGCTAATCGATGTCAAAGTTAGCGTAAGGAGGGCTATGCGTGAAGCGTTCATTGAATTCGAAAGTAAAATTCTATGTACCGACTTGACAGAAAATCCTAGGAAGTTCTGGTCTTACGTTAAATCAGTAAGTGGCTCGAAACAGCATATCCAGACACTACGGGATGATGATGGCATTGAAACAGAGGATGACACGCGTAAAGCTGAAATACTAAACACCTTTTTCCAAAGCTGTTTCACAGAGGAAGACCGCACTGCAGTTCCTTCTCTAAATCCACGCACAAACGAAAAAATGGCTGTCATCGAAATAAGTGTCCAAGGAATAGAAAAGCAACTGGAATCACTCAATAGAGGAAAGTCCACTGGACCTGACGGGATACCAATTCCATTCTACACAGAGTACGCGAAAGAACTTGCCCCCCTTCTAACAGCCGTGTACCGCAAGTCTCTAGAGGAACGGAGGGTTCCAAATGATTGGAAAAGAGCACAGATAGTCCCAGTCTTCAAGAAGGGTCGTCGAGCAGATGCGCAAAACTATAGACCTATATCTCTTACGTCGATCTCTTGTAGAATTTTAGAACATGTTTTTTGCTCGCGTATCATGTCATTTCTGGAAACCCAGAATCTACTATGTAGGAATCAACATGGATTCCGGAAACAGCGATCGTGTGAGACCCAACTCGCCTTATTTGTTCATGAGACCCAGAAAATATTAGATACAGGCTCCCAGGTAGATGCTATTTTTCTTGACTTCCGGAAGGCGTTCGATACAGTTCCGCACTGTCGCCTGATAAACAAAGTAAGAGCCTACGGAATGTCAGACCAGCTGTGTGGCTGGATTGAAGAGTTTTTAGCAAACAGAACACAGCATGTTGTTATCAATGGAGAGACGTCTACAGACATTAAAGTAACCTCTGGCGTGCCACAGGGGAGTGTTATGGGACCATTGCTTTTCACAATATATATAAATGACTTAGTAGATAGTGTCGGAAGTTCCATGCGGCTTTTCGCGGATGATGCTGTAGTATACAGAGAAGTTGCTGCATTAGAAAATTGTAGCGAAATACAGGAAGATCTGCAGCGGATAGGCACTTGGTGCAGGGAGTGGCAACTGACCCTTAACATAGACAAATGTAATGTATTGCGAATACATAGAAAGAAGGATCCTTTATTGTATGATTATATGATAGCGGAGCAAACACTGGTAGCAGTTGCTTCTGTAAAATATCAGGGAGTATGCGTACGGAACGATTTGAAGTGGAATGATCATATAAACTTAATTGTTGGTAAGGCGGGTACCAGGTTGAGATTCATTGGGAGAGTGCTTAGAAAATGTAGTCCATCAACAAAGGAGGTGGCTTAAAAAACACTCGTTCGACCTATACTTGAGTATTGCTCATCAGTGTGGGATCCGTACCAGATCGGTCTGGCGGAGGAGATAGAGAAGATCCAAAGAAGAGCGGCGCGTTTCGTCACTGGGTTATTTGGTAACCGTGATAGCGTTACGGAGATGTTTAATAAACTCAAGTGGCAGACTCTGCAAGAGAGGCGCTCTGCATCGCGGTGTAGCTTGCTCGCCAGGTTTCGAGAGGGTGCGTTTCTGGATGAGGTATCGAATATATTGCTTCCCCCTACTTATACTTCCCGAGGAGATCACGAATGTAAAATTAGAGAGATTAGAGTGCGCACGGAGGCTTTCAGACAGTCGTTCTTCCCGCGAACCATACGTGACTGGAACAGGAAAGGGAGGTAATGACAGTGGCACGTAAAGTGCCCTCCGCCACACACCGTTGGGTGGCTTGCGGAGTATCAATGTAGATGTAGATGTAGATGTAGACTCAGAGGAGAGGTTCAAATCATAGAAAGTTAGAGTGTCAGTCCTCTTGTACTTAAGTCGGCATTGTGCCTTTTGAATATAATTCCCATGCAATTTCTGTGTTTCATCGTCAATAAGAAGGTCCAAGGTATACAGTAAACCTGAAGTGAACCATTGGAATCTAAAACTAGACTCACAGGAGTGGTTCAAATCTTAGAAAGTTAGAGTGTCAGTCCCCTTGTACTTAAGTCAGCATTGTGCCTTTTGTATAAGATTCGGCTGCAATTTCTGTGTTTCATCGTCAATAAGAAGGTGCAAGGTATACAGTAAACCTGAAGTTGACCATCTGAATCTAAAACTGGACTCACAGGAGAGGTTCAAATCATAGAAAGAGAGAGTGTCAGTCCTCTTGTACTTAAGTCGGCATTGTGCCTTTTGAATCTATTTCCGATGCAATTTCTGTGTTTCATCGTCAATAAGAAGGTGCAAGGTATACAGTAAACCTGAAGTGAAGCATCGGAATCTAAAACTGGACTCACAGGAGAGGTTCAAATCATAGAAAGGGAGAGTGTCAGTCCTCTTTTACTTAAGTCGGCATTGTGCCTTTTGTATTAAATTCGGATGCAATATCTGTGTTTCATCGTCAATAATAAGGTGCAAGGTATACAGTAAACCTGAAGTGAAGCATCGGAATCTACAACTGGACTCACACGAGAGCTTCAAATCATAGAAAGTGAGAGTGTCAGTCCTCTTTTACCTAAGTCGGCATTGTGCCTTATGTATTAAATTCGTATCCAATTTCTGTGTTTCATCGTCAATAAGAAGGTCCAAGGGTTACAGTAAACCTGAAGTGAAGCATCGGAATCTAAAACTGGACTCACAGGAGAGGTTCAAATCATAGAAAGTTAGAGTGTCAGTCCTCTTGTACTTAAGTCGGCATTGTGCCTTTTGAATATAATTCCGATGCAATTTCTGTGTTTCATCGTCAATAAGAAGGTCCAAGGTATACAGTCAACCTGAAGTGAACCATTGGAATCCAAAACTGGACTCACAGGAGAGGTTCAAATCTTAGAAAGTTAGAGTGTCAGTCCCCTTGTACTTAAGTCAGCATTGTGCCTTTTGTATAAGATTCGGATGCAATTTCTGTGTTTCGTCGTCAATAAGAAGGTGCAAGGTATACAGTAAACATGTAGTGAAGCATCGGAATCTAAAACTGGACTCACAGGAGAGGTTCAAATCATAGATAGTGTGAGTGTCAGTCCTCATTTACTTAAGACGGCATTGTGCCTTTTGTATTGAATTCGGATGCAATTTCTGTGTTTCATGGTCAATAAGAAGGTCCAAGGGATACCGTAAACCTGAAGTGAAGCATCGGAATCTAAAACTGGACTCAAAGGAGATGTTCAGGTCATAGAAAGTGAGAGTGTCAGTCCTCTTGTACTTAAGTCAGCATTGTGCCTTTTGATTTTAATTCCGATGCAATTTCTGTGTTTCATCGTCAATATGAAGGTGCAAGGTATACAGTAAACCTGAAGTGAAGCATTGGAATCTAAAACTGGACTCACAGGTGAGGTTAAAATCATACAAAGTCAGAATGTCAGTATTCTTGTACTTATGTGAGCATTGTGCCTTTTGTATTAAATTCGGATACAATTTCTGTGTTTCATCGTCAATAAGAAGGTCCAAGGGATACAGTGAAACTCAAGTGAAGCATCGGAATCTAAAACTAGACTCACAGGAGAGGTTCAAATCATAGAAAGTTAGAGTGTCAGTCCTCTTGTACTTAAGTCGGCATTGTGCCTTTTGAATTTATTTCCGATGAAATTTCTGTGTTTCATCGTCAATAAGAAGGTGCAAGGTATACAGTAAACCTGAAGAGAAGCATCGGTATCTATAACTGGATTTACAGGAGAGGTTCAAATCATAGAAAGAGAGAGTGTCAGTCCTCTTTTTCTTAAGTCGGCATTGTGCCTTTTGTATTAAATTCGGATGCAATTTCTGTGTTTCATCGTCAATACGAAGGTCCAAGGGATACAGTGAAACTCAAGTGAAGCATCGGAATCTAAAACTAGACTCACAGGAGAGGTTCAAATCATAGAAAGTTAGAGTGTCAGTCCTCTTGTACTGAAGTCGGCATTGTGCCTTTTGTATTAAATTCGGATGCAATTTCTGTGTTTCATCGTCAATAAGAAGGTCCAAGGGATACAGTAAACCTGAATTGAAGCATCGGAATCTAAAACTGGACCCACAGGTGAGGTTCAAATCATTCAAAGTTAGAGTGTCAGTCCTCTTGTACATAAGTCGGCATTGTGCCTTTTGTATTAAATTCGGATTCAATTTCTGTGTTTCATCGTCAATAAGAAGGTCCAAGAGATACTGTGAACATTAAGTGAAGCATCGGAATCTAAAACTGGACTCACAGGAGAGGTTCAAATCATTCAAAGTTAGAGTGTCAGTCCTCTTGTACATAAGTCGGCATTGTGCCTTTTGTATTAAATTCGGATTCAATTTCTGTGTTTCATCGACAATAAGAAGGTCCAAGAGATACTGTGAACATTAAGTGAAGCATCGGAATCTAAAACTGGACTCACAGGAGTGGATCAAATCATAGAAAGTGAGAGTGTCAGTCCTCTTGTTCTTAAGTCGGCATTGTGCCTTATGTGTTACATTCGTATTCAATTTCTGTGTTTCATCGTCAATAAGAAGGTCCAAGGGTTACAGTAAACCTGAAGTGAAGCATCGGAATCCTAAACTGGACTCACTGGAGAGGTTCAAATCATAGAAAGAGAGTGTGTCAGTCCTCTTTTACATAAGTCGGCATTGTGCCTTTTGTATTAAATTCGGATGCAATTTCTGTGTTTCATCGTCAATAAGAAGGTGCAAGGTATACAGTAAACCTGAAGTGAACCATTGGAATCTAAAACTGGACCCACAGTAGAGGTTCAAATCTTAGAAAATTAGAGTGTCAGTCCTCATGTACTTGAGTCGGCATTGTGCCTTTTGTATTAAATTCGGATGCAATTTCTGTGTTTCATCGTCAATTACAACGTGCAAGGTATACAGTAAACCTGAAGTGAAGCATCGGAATCTAAAACTGGACTCACAGGAGAGGTTCAAATCATAGAAAGAGAGAGTGTCAGTCCTCTTTTACATAAGTCGGCATTGTGCCTTTTGTATTAAATTCGGATGCAATTTCTGTGTTTCATCGTCAATAAGAAGGTGCAAGGTATACAGTAAACCTGAAGTGAAGCATCGGAATCTACAACTGGACTCACACGAGAGCTTCAAATCATAGAAAGTGAGAGTGTCAGTCCTCTTTTACCTAAGTCGGCATTGTGCCTTATGTATTAAATTCGTATTCAATTTCTGTGTTTCATCGTCAATAAGAAGGTCCAAGTGTTACAGTAAACCTGAAGTGAAGCATCGGAATCTAAAACTGGACTCAGAGGAGAGGTTCAAATCATAGAAAGTTAGAGTGTCAGTCCTTTTGTACTTAAGTCGGCATTGTGCCTTTTGAATATAATTCCGATGCAATTTCTGTGTTTCATTGTCAATAAGAAGGTCCAAGGTATACAGTAAACCTGAAGTGAACCATTGGAATCTAAAACTGGACTCACATGAGAGGTTCAAATCTTAGAAAGTTAGAGTGTGAGTCCCCTTGTACTA
The DNA here is from genome assembly GCF_021461385.2 of Schistocerca piceifrons. Classification (NCBI taxonomy): domain Eukaryota; kingdom Metazoa; phylum Arthropoda; class Insecta; order Orthoptera; family Acrididae; genus Schistocerca; species Schistocerca piceifrons. The sequence continues at coordinate 608,807 of NW_025728148.1, read as the reverse complement.
AAGTCAGCATTGTGCCTTTTGTATAAGATTCGGCTGCAATTTCTATGTTTCGTCGTCAATAAGAAGGTGCAAGGTATACAGTAAACATGAAGTGAAGCATCGGAATCTAAAACTGGACTCACTGGAGAGGTTCAAATCATAGAAAGTTAGAGTGTCAGTCCTCTAGTACTTAAGTCGGCATTGTGCCTTTTGAATTTAATTCCGATGCAATTTCTGTGTTTCATCGTCAATAAGAACGTCTAAGGTATACAGTAAACCTGAAGTGAACCATTGGAATCTAAAAGTGGACCCACAGGAGAGGTTCAAATCTTAGAAAGTTAGAGTGTCAGTCCCCTTGTACTTAAGCCTGCATTGTGCCTTTTGTATAAACTTCGGATGCAATTTCTGTGTTTCGTCGTCAATAAGAAGGTGCAAGGTACACAGTAAACATGAACTGAAGCATCGGAATCTAAAACTGGACTCACAGGAGAGGTTCAAATCATAGAATGTGAGAGTGTCAGTTTTCATTTTCTTAAGTCGGCATTGTGCCTTTTGTATTGAATACGGATGCAATATCTGTGTTTCATCGTCAATAAGAAGGTCCAAGGGTTACAGTAAACCTGAAGTGAAGCATCGGAAACTAAAACTGGACTCACAGGAGAGGTTCAAATCATAGAAAGTAAGAGTGTCAGTCCTCTTGTACTTAAGCCTGCATTGTGCCTTTTGTATAAACTTCGGATGCAATTTCTGTGTTTCATCGTCAATATGAAGGTGCAAGGTATACAGTAAACCTGAGGTGAAGCATTGGAATCTAAAACTGGACTCACAGGTGAGGTTAAAATCATACAAAGTTAGAATGTCAGTCCTCTTGTACTTATGTGAGCATTGTGCCTTTTGTATTAAATTCGGATACAATTTCTGTGTTTCATCGTCAATAAGAAGGTCCACGGGATACAGTGAAACTCAAGTGAAGCATCGGAATCTAAAACTAGACTCACAGGAGAGGTTCAAATCATAGAAAGTTAGAGTGTCAGTCCTCTTGTACTGAAGTCGGCATTGTGCCTTTTGTATTAAATTCGGATGCAATTTCTGTGTTTCATCGTCAATAAGAAGGTCCAAGGGATACAGTAAACCTGAAGTGAAGCATCGGAATCTAAAACTGGACCCACAGGAGAGGTTCAAATCATTCAAAATTAGAGTGTCAGTCCTCTTGTACATAAGTCGGCATTGTGCCTTTTGTATTAAATTCGGATTCAATTTCTGTGTTTCATCGTCAATAAGAAGGTCCAAGAGATACTGTGAACATTAAGTGAAGCATCGGAATCTAAAACTGGACCCACAGGAGAGGTTCAAATCATTCAAAGTTAGAGTGTCAGTCCTCTTGTACATAAGTCGGCATTGTGCCTTTTGTATTAAATTCGGATTCAATTTCTGTGTTTCATCGACAATAAGAAGGTCCAAGAGATACTGTGAACATTAAGTGAAGCATCGGAATCTAAAACTGGACTCACAGGAGAGGTTCAAATCATAGAAAGTGAGAGTGTCAGTCCTCTTGTTCTTAAGTCGGCATTGTGCCTTATGTGTTACATTCGTATTCAATTTCTGTGTTTCATCGTCAATAAGAAGGTCCAAGGGTTACAGTAAACCTGAAGTGAAGCATCGGAATCTAAAACTGGACTCACTGGAGAGGTTCAAATCATAGAAAGAGAGAGTGTCAGTCCTCTTTTACATAAGTCGGCATTGTGCCTTTTGTATTAAATTCGGATGCAATTTCTGTGTTTCATCGTCAATAATAAGGTGCAAGGTATACAGTAAACCTGAAGTGAACCATTGGAATCTAAAACTGGACCCACAGTAGAGGTTCAAATCTTAGAAAATTAGAGTGTCAGTCCTCATGTACTTGAGTCGGCATTGTGCCTTTTGTATTAAATTCGGATGCAATTTCTGTGTTTCATCGTCAATTACAAGGTGCAAGGTATATAGTAAACCTGAAGTGAAGCATCGAAATCTAAAACTGGACTCACAGGAGAGGTTCAAATCATAGAAAGAGAGTGTGTCAGTCCTCTTTTACATAAGTCGGCATTGTGCCTTTTGTATTAAATTCGGATGCAATTTCTGTGTTTCATCGTCAATAAGAAGTTGCAAGGTATACAGTAAACCTGAAGTGAAGCATCGGAATCTACAACTGGACTCACACGAGAGCTTCAAATCATAGAAAGTGAGAGTGTCAGTCCTCTTTTACCTAAGTCGGCATTGTGCCTTATGTATTAAATTCGTATTCAATTTCTGTGTTTCATCGTCAATAAGAAGGTCCAAGGGTTACAGTAAACCTGAAGTGAAGCATCGGAATCTAAAACTGGACTCAGAGGAGAGGTTCAAATCATAGAAAGAGAGAGTGTCAGTCCTCTTTTACATAAGTCGTCATTGTGCCTTTTGTATTAAATTCGGATGCAATTTCTGTGTTTCATCGTCAATAAGAAGGTGCAAGGTATACAGTAAACCAGAAGTGAACCATTGGAATCTAAAACTGGACTCACATGAGAGGTTCAAATCTTAGAAAGTTAGAGTGTGGGTCCCCTTGTACTAAAGTCAGCATTGTGCCTTTTGTATAAGATTCGGCTGCAATTTCTATGTTTCGTCGTCAATAAGAAGAAGCAAGGTATACAGTAAACATGAAGTGAGGCATCGGAATCTAAAACTGGACTCACTGGAGAGGTTCAAATCATAGAAAGTTAGAGTGTCAGTCCTCTAGTACTTAAGTCGGCATTGTGCCTTTTGAATTTAATTCCGATGCAATTTCCGTGTTTCATCGTCAATAAGAAGGTCCAAGGTATACAGTAAACCTGAAGTGAACCATTGGAATCTAAAAGTGGACCCACAGGAGAGGTTCAAATCTTAGAAAGTTAGAGTGTCAGTCCCCTTGTACTTAAGCCTGCATTGTGCCTTTCGTATAAACTTCGGATGCAATTTCTGTGTTTCGTCGTCAATAAGAAGGTGCAAGGTATACAGTAAACATGAACTGAAGCATCGGAATCTAAAACTGGGCTCACAGGAGAGGTTCAAATCATAGAATGTGAGAGTGTCAGTTTTCATTTTCTTAAGTCGGCATTGTGCCTTTTGTATTGAATACGGATGCAATATCTGTGTTTCATCGTCAATAAGAAGGTCCAAGGGTTACAGTAAACCTGAAGTGAAGCATCGGAAACTAAAACTGGACTCACAGGAGAGGTTCAAATCATAGAAAGTAAGAGTGTCAGTCCTCTTGTACTTAAGCCTGCATTGTGCCTTTTGTATAAACTTCGGATGCAATTTCTGTGTTTCATCGTCAATATGAAGGTGCAAGGTATACAGTAAACCTGAAGTGAAGCATTGGAATCTAAAACTGGACTCACAGGTGAGGTTAAAATCATACAAAGTTAGAATGTCAGTCCTCTTGTACTTATGTGAGCATTGTGCCTTTTGTATTAAATTCGGATACAATTTCTGTGTTTCATCGTCAATAAGAAGGTCCAAGGGATACAGTGAAACTCAAGTGAAGCATCGGAATCTAAAACTAGACTCACAGGAGAGGTTCAAATCATAGAAAGTTAGAGTGTCAGTCCTCTTGTACTTAAGTCGGCATTGTGCCTTTTGAATTTATTTCCGATGAAATTTCTGTGTTTCATCGTCAATAAGAAGGTGCAAGGTATACAGTAAACCTGAAGTGAAGCATCGGTATCTATAACTGGATTTACAGGAGAGGTTCAAATCATAAAAGAGAGAGTGTCAGTCCTCTTTTACTTAAGTCGGCATTGTGCCTTTTGTATTAAATTCGGATGCAATTTCTGTGTTTCATCGTCAATACGAAGGTCCAAGGGATACAGTGAAACTCAAGTGAAGCATCGGAACCTAAAACTAGACTCACAGGAGAGGTTCAAATCATAGAAAGTTAGAGTGTCAGTCCTCTTGTACTGAAGTCGGCATTGTGCCTTTTGTATTAAATTCGGATGCAATTTCTGTGTTTCATCGTCAATAAGAAGGTCCAAGGGATACAGTAAACCTGAAGTGAAGCATCGGAATCTAAAACTGGACCCACAGGAGAGGTTCAAATCATTCAAAGTTAGAGTGTCAGTAATCTTGTACATAAGTCGGCATTGTGCCTTTTGTATTAAATTCGGATTCAATTTCTGTGTCTCATCGTCAATAAGAAGGTCCAAGAGATACTGTGAACATTAAGTGACGCATCGGAATCTAAAACTGGACTCACAGGAGAGGTTCAAATCATTCAAAGTTAGAGTGTCAGTCCTCTTGTACATAAGTCGGCATTGTGCCTTTTGTATTAAATTCGGATTCAATTTCTGTGTTCCATCGACAATAAGAAGGTCCAAGAGATACTGTGAACATTAAGTGAAGCATCGGAATCTAAAACTGGACTCACAGGAGAAGTTCAAATCATAGAAAGTGAGAGTGTCAGTCCTCTTGTTCTTAAGTCGGCATTGTGCCTTATGTGTTACATTCGTATTCAATTTCTGTGTTTCATCGTCCATAAGAAGGTCCAAGGGTTACAGTAAACCTGAAGTGAAGCATCGGAATCTAAAACTGGACTCACAGGAGAGGTTCAAATCATAGAAAGAGAGAGTGTCAATCCTCTTTTACATAAGTCGGCATTGTGCCTTATGTATTAAATTCGTATTCAATTTCTGTGTTTCATCGTCAATAAGAAGGTCCAAGGGTTACAGTAAACCTGAAGTGAAGCATCGGAATCTAAAACTGGACTCAGAGGAGAGGTTCAAATCATAGAAAGTTAGAGTGTCAGTCCTCTTGTACTTAAGTCGGCATTGTGCCTTTTGAATATAATTCCGATGCAATTTCTGTGTTTCATTGTCAATAAGAAGGCCCAAGGTATACAGTAAACCTGAAGTGAACCATTGGAATCTAAAACTGGACTCACATGAGAGGTTCAAATCTTAGAAAGTTAGAGTGTGAGTCCCCTTGTACTAAAGTCAGCATTGTGCCTTTTGTATAAGATTCGGCTGCAATTTCTATGTTTCGTCGTCAATAAGAAGGTGCAAGGTATACAGTAAACATGAAGTGAAGCATCGGAATCTAAAACTGGACTCACTGGAGAGGTTCTAATTATAGAAAGTTAGAGTGTCAGTCCTCTAGTACTTAAGTCGGCATTGTGCCTTTTGAATTTAATTCCGATGCAATTTCTGTGTTTCATCGTCAATAAGAAGGTCCAAGGTATACAGTAAACCTGAAGTGAACCATTGGAATCTAAAAGTGGACCCACAGGAGAGGTTCAAATCTTAGAAAGTTAGAGTGTCAGTCCCCTTGTACTTAAGCCTGCATTGTGCCTTTTGTATAAACTTCGGATGCAATTTCTGTGTTTCGTCGTCAATAAGAAGGTGCAAGGTATACAGTAAACATGAACTGAAGCATCGGAATCTAAAACTGGACTCACAGGAGAGGTTCAAATCATAGAATGAGAGAGTGTCAGTTTTCATTTTCTTAAGTCGGCATTGTGCCTTTTGTATTGAATACGGATGCAATATCTGTGTTTCATCGTCAATAAGAAGGTCCAAGGGTTACAGTAAACCTGAAGTGAAGCATCGGAAACTAAAACTGGACTCACAGGAGAGGTTCAAATCATAGAAAGTAAGAGTGTCAGTCCTCTTGTACTTAGGTCGGCATTGTGCCTTTTCAATTTAATTCCGATGCAATTTCTGTGTTTCATCGTCAATATGAAGGAGCAAGGTATACAGTAAACCTGAAGTGAACCATTGGAATCTAAAACTGGACTCACAGGAGAGGTTCAAATCTTAGAAAGTTAGAGTGTCAGTCCTTTTGTACTGAAGTCGGCGTTGTGCCTTTTGAATTTATTTCCGATGCAATTTCTGTGTTTCATCGTCAATAAGAAGGTGCAAGGTATACAGTAAACCTGAAGTGATGCATCGGAATCTACAACTGGACTCACACGAGGGCTTCAAATCATAGAAAGTGAGAGTGTCAGTCCTCTTTTACCTAAGTCGGCATTGTCCCTTATGTATTAAATTCGCATCCAATTTCTGTGTTTCTACGTCAACAAGAAGGTCCAAGGTTTACAGTAAACCTGAAGTGAAGCATCGGAATCTAAAACTGGACTCACAGGAGAGGTTCAAATCATAGAAAGTTACAGTGTCAGTCCTCTTGTACTTAAGTCGGCATTGTGCCTTTTGAATATAATTCCGATACAATTTCTGTGTTTCATCGTCAATAAGAAGGTCCAAGGTATACAGTAAACCTGAAGTGAACCATTGGAATCTAAAACTGGACTCACAGGAGAGGTTCAAATCATAGAAAGTTAGAGTGTCAGTCCATTTGTACTTAAGTCAGCATTGTGCCTTTTGTATAAGATTCGGATGCAATTTCTGTGTTTCGCCGTCAATAAGAAGGTGCAAGGTATACAGTAAACATGTAGTGAAGCATCGGAATCTAAAACTGGACTCACAGGAGAGGTTCAAATCATAGATAGTGAGAGTGTCAGTCCTCATTTACTTAAGACGGCATTGTGCCTTTTGTATTGAATTCGGATGCAATTTCTGTGTATCATGGTCAATAAGAAAGTCCAAGGGATACCGTAAACCTGAAGTGAAGCATCGGAATCTAAAACTGGACTCACAGGAGAGGTTCAAGTCATAGAAAGTGAGAGTGTCAGTCCTCTTGTACTTAAGTCGGCATTGTGCCTTTTGATTTTAATTCCGATGCAATTTCTGTGTTTCATCGTCAATATGAAGGTGCAAGGTATACAGTAAACCTGAAGTGAAGCATTGGAATCTAAAACTGGACTCACAGGTGAGGTTAAAATCATACAAAGTTAGAAAGTCAGTCCTCTTGTACTTATGTGAGCATTGTGCCTTTTGTATTAAATTCGGATACAATTTCTGTGTTTCATCGTCAATAAGATGGTCCAAGGGTTACAGTAAACTTGAAGTGACGCATCGGAATCTAAAACTGGACTCACAGGAGAGGTTCAAATCATATAATGTTAGAGCGTCAGTCCTATTGTACGTAAGTCGGCATTATGCCTTTTGCATTAAATTCGGATGCAATTTCTGTGTTTCATCGTCAATAAGAAGGTGCAAGGTATACAGTAAACCTGAAGTGAAGCATCGGAATCTAAAACTGGACTCACAGGATAGGTTCAAATCATAGAAAGAGAGAGTGTCAGTCCTCTTGTACTTAAGTCGGCATTGTGCCTTTTGAATTTATTTCCGATGAAATTTCTGTGTTTCATCGTCAATAAGAAGGTGCAAGGTATACAGTAAACCTGAAGTGAAGCATCGGTATCTATAACTGGATTTACAGGAGAGGTTCAAATCATAGAAAGAGAGAGTGTCAGTCCTCTTTTACATAAGTCGGCATTGTGCCTTTTGTATTAAATTCGGATGCAATTTCTGTGTTTCATCGTCAATAAGAAGGTGCAAGGTATACAGTAAACCTGAAGTGAACCATTGGAATCTAAAACTGGACCCACAGTAGAGGTTCAAATCTTAGAAAATTAGAGTGTCAGTCCTCATGTACTTGAGTCGGCATTGGGCCTTTTGTATTAAATTCGGATGCAATTTCTGTGTTTCATCGTCAATTACAAGGTGCAAGGTATACAGTAAACCTGAAGTGAAGCATCGGAATCTAAAACTGGACTCACAGGAGAGGTTCAAATCATAGAAAGACAGAGTGTCAGTCCTCTTTTACATAAGTCGGCATTGTGCCTTTTGTATTAAATTCGGATGCAATTTCTGTGTTTCATCGTCAATAAGAAGGTGCAAGGTATACAGTAAACCTGAATTGAAGCATCGGAATCTACAACTGGACTCACACGAGAGCTTCAAATCATAGAATGTGAGAGTGTCAGTCCTCTTTTACCTAAGTCGGCATTGTGCCTTATGTATTAAATTCGTATTCATTTTCTGTGTTTCATCGTCAATAAGAAGGTCCAAGGGTTACAGTAAACCTGAAGTGAAGCATCGGAATCTAAAACTGGACTCAGAGGAGAGGTTCAAATCATAGAAAGTTAGAGTGTCAGTCCTCTTGTACTTAAGTCGGCATTGTGCCTTTTGAATATAATTCCGATGCAATTTCTGTGTTTCATTGTCAATAAGAAGGTCCAAGGTATACAGTGAACCTGAAGTGAACCATTGGAATCTACAACTGGACTCACATGAGAGGTTCAAATCTTAGAAAGTTAGAGTGTGAGTCCCCTTGTACTTAAGTCAGCATTGTGCCTTTTGTATAAGATTTGGCTGCAATTTCTATGTTTCGTCGTCAATAAGAAGGTGCAAGGTATACAGTAAACATGAAGTGAAGCATCGGAATCTAAAACTGGACTCACTGGAGAGGTTCAAATCATAGAAAGTTAGAGTGTCAGTCCTCTAGTACTTAAGTCGGCATTGTGCCTTTTGAATTTAATTCCGATGCAATTTCTGTGTTTCATCGTCAATAAGAAGGTCCAAGGTATACAGTAAACCTGAAGTGAACCATTGGAATCTAAAAGTGGACCCACAGGAGAGGTTCAAATCTTAGAAAGTTAGAGTGTCAGTCCCCTTGTACTTAAGCCTGCATTGTGCCTTTTGTATATACTTCGGATGCAATTTCTGTGTTTCGTCGTCAATAAGAAGGTGCAAGGTATACAGTAAACATGAACTGAAGCATCGGAATCTAAAACTGGACTCACAGGAGAGGTTCAAATCATAGAATGTGAGAGTGTCAGTTTTCATTTTCTTAAGTCGGCATTGTGCCTTTTGTATTGAATACGGATGCAATATCTGTGTTTCATCGTCAATAAGAAGGTCCAAGGGTTACAGAAAACCTGAAGTGAAGCATCGGAAACTAAAACTGGACTCACAGGAGGGGTTCAAATCATAGAAAGTAAGAGTGTCAGTCCTCTTGTACTTAAGTCGGCATTGTGCCTTTTCAATTTAATTCCGATGCAATTTCTGTGTTTCATCGTCAATATGAAGGTGCAAGGTATAGAGTAAACCTGAAGTGAAGCATTGGAATCTAAAACTGGACTCACAGGAGAGGTTAAAATCATACAAAGTTAGAGTGTCAGTCCTCTTGTACTTAAGTCGGCATTGTGCCTTTTGTATTAAATTCGGATACAATTTCTGTGTTTCATCGTCAATAAGAAGGTCCAAGGGATACAGTAAACTTGAAGTGAAGCATCGGAATCTGAAACTGGACTTACAGGAGAGGTTCAAATCATAGAATGTTAGAGTGTCAGTCCGATTGTACTTAAGTCGGCATTATGCCTTTTGTATTAAATTCGGATGCAATTTCTGTGTTTCATCGTCAATAAGAAGGTGCAAGGTATACAGTAAACCTGAAGTGAAGCATCTGAATCCAAAACTGGTCTCACAGGAGAGGTACAAATCATAGAAAGAGAGAGTGTCAGTCCTTTTGTACTTAAGTCGGCGTTGTGCCTTTTGAATTTATTTCCGATGCAACTTCTGTGTTTCATCGTCAATAAGAAGGTGCAAGGTATACAGTAAACCTGAAGTGATGCATCGGAATCTACAACTGGACTCACACGAGAGCTTCAAATCATAGAAAGTGAGAGTGTCAGTCCTCTTTTACCTAAGTCGGCATTGTGCCTTATGTATTAAATTCGTATTCAATTTCTGTGTTTCATCGTCAATAAGAAGGTCCAAGGGTTACAGTAAACCTGAAGTGAAGCATCGGAATCTAAAACTGGACTCACATCAGAGGTTCAAATCAGAGAAAGTTAGAGTGTCAGTCCTCTTGTACTTAAGTCAGCATTGTGCCTTTTGTATAAGATTCGGATGCAATTTCTGTGTTTCGTCGTCAATAAGAAGGTGCAAGGTATACAGTAAACATGTAGTGAAGCATCGGAATCTAAAACTGGACTCACAGGAGAGGTTCAAATCATAGATAGTGAGAGTGTCAGTACTCATTTACTTAAGACGGCATTGTGCCTTTTGTATTGAATTCGGATGCAATTTCTGTGTTTCATGGTCAATAAGAAGGTCCAAGGGATACCGTAAACCTGAAGTGAAGCATCGGAATCTAAAACTGGACTCACAGGAGAGGTTCAAGTCATAGAAAGTGAGAGTGTCAGTCCTCTTGTACTTAAGTCGGCATTGTGCCTTTTGAATTTAATTCCGATGCAATTTCTGTGTTTCATCGTCAATATGATGGTGCAAGGTATACAGTAAACCTGAAGTGACGCATCGGAATCTAAAACTGGACTCACAGGTGAGGTTAAAATCATACAAAGTTAGAGTGTCAGTCCTCTTGTACTTAAGTCAGCATTGTGCCTTTTGTATTAAATTCGGATACAATTTCTGTGTTTCATCGTCAATAAGAAGGTCCAAGGGTTACAGTAAACTTGAAGTGACGCATCGGAATCTAAAACTGGACTCACAGGTGAGGTTCAAATCATATAATGTTAGAGCGTCAGTCCTATTGTACGTAAGTTGGCATTATGCCTTTTGTATTAAATTCGGATGCAATTTCTGTGTTTCATCATCAATAAGAAGGTGCAAGGTATACAGTAAACCTGAAGTGAAGCATCGGAAACTAAAACTGGACTCACAGGATAGGTTCAAATCATAGATTGAGAGAGTGTCAGTCCTCATGTACTTAAGTCGGCATTGTGCCTTTTGAATTTATTTCCGATGAAATTTCTGTGTTTCATCGTCAATAAGAAGGTGCAAGGTATACAGTAAACCTGAAGTGAAGCATCGGAATCTACAACTGGACTCACACGAGGGCTTCAAATCATAGAAAGTGAGAGTGTCAGTCCTCTTTTCCCTAAGACGGCATTGTGCCTTATGTATTAAATTCGTATTCAATTTCTGTGTTCCATCGTCAATAAGAAGGTCCAAGGGTTACAGTAAACCTGAAGTGAAGCATCTGAATCTAAAACTGGACGCACAGGAGAGGTTCAAATCATACAAAGTTAGAGTGTCAGTCCTCATTTACTTAAGACGGCATTGTGCCTTTTGTATTGAATTCGGATGCCATTTCTGTGTTTCATGGTCAATAAGAAGGTCCAAGGGATACCGTAAACCTGAAGTGAAGCATCGGAATCTAAAACTGGACTCACAGGAGAGGTTCAAGTCATAGAAAGTGAGAGTTTCAGTCCTCTTGTACTTAAGTCGGCATTGTGCCTTTTGAATTTAATTCCGATGCAATTTCTGTGTTTCATCGTCAATATGAAGGTGCAAGGTATACAGTAAACATGAAGTGAAGCATCGGAATCTAAAACTGGACTCACTGGAGAGGTTCAAATCATAGATAGTTAGAGTGTCAGTCCTCTAGTACTTAAGTCGGCATTGTGCCTTTTGAATTTAATTCCGATGCAATTTCTGTGTTTCATCGTCAATAAGAAGGTCCAAGGTATACAGTAAACCTGAAGTGACGCATCGGAATCTAAAACTGGACTCACAGGTGAGGTTCAAATCATATAATGTTAGAGCGTCATTCCTATTGTACGTAAGTCGGCATTACGCCTTTTGTATTAAATTCGGATGCAATTTCTGTGTTTCATCGTCAATAAGAAGGTGCAAGGTATACAGTAATCCTGAAGTGAAGCATCGGAAACTAAAACTGGACTCACAGGATAGGTTCAAATCATAGAAAGAGAGAGTGTCAGTCCTCATGTACTTAAGTCGGCATTGTGCCTTTTGAATTTATTTCCGATGAAATTTCTGTGTTTCATCGTCAATAAGAAGGTGCAAGGTATACAGTAAACCTGAAGTGAAGCATCGGAATCTAAAACTGGACTCACAGGAGAGGTTCAAATCATAGAAAGTTAGAGTGTCAGTCTTCTTGTACTTAAGTCGGCATTGTGCCTTTTGAATATAATTCCGATGCAATTTCTGTGTTTCATCGTCTATAAGAAGGTCCAAGGTATACAGTAAACCTGAAGTGAACCATTGGAATCTAAAAGTGGACCCACAGGAGAGGTTCAAATCTTAGAAAGTTAGAGTGTCAGTCCCCTTGTACTTAAGCCTGCATTGTGCCTTTTGTATAAACTTCGGATGCAATTTCTGTGTTTCGTCGTCAATAAGAAGGTGCAAGGTATACAGTAAACATGAACTGAAGCATCGGAATCTTAAACTGGACTCACAGGAGAGGTTCAAATCATAGAATGTGAGAGTGTCAGTCCTCATTTTCTTAAGTCGGCATTGTGCCTTTTCTATTGAATACGGATGCAATATCTGTGTTTCATCGTCAATAAGAAGGTCCAAGCGTTACAGTAAACCTGAAGTGAAGCATCGGAATCTAAAACTGGACTCACAGGAGAGGTTCAAATCATAGAAAGTAAGAGTGTCGGTCCTCTTGTACTTAAGTCGGCATTGTGCCTTTTCAATTTAACTCCGATACAATTTCTGTGTTTCATCGTCAATATGAAGGTGCAAGGTATACAGTAAACCTGAAGTGATGCATTGGAATCTAAAACTGGACTCACAGGAGAGGTTAAAATCATACAAAGTAAGAGTGTCAGTCCTCTTGTACTTATGTCGGCATTGTGCCTTTTGTATTAAATTCGGATACAATTTCTGTGTTTCATCGTCAATAAGAAGGTCCAAGGGATACAGTAAACATGAACTGAAGCATCGGAATCTAAAACTGGACTCACAGGAGAGGTTCAAATCATACAATGTGAGAGTGTCAGTCCTCATTTTCTTAAGTCGGCATTGTGCCTTTTGTATTGAATACGGATGCAATATCTGTGTTTCATCGTCAATAAGAAGGTCCAAGGGTTACAGTAAACCTGAAGTGAAGCATCGGAATCTAAAACTGGACTCACAGGAGAGGTTCAAATCATAGAAAGTAAGAGTGTCAGTCCTCTTGTACTTAAGTCGGCATTGTGCCTTTTCAATTTAATTTCGATGCAAATTCTGTGGTTCATCGTCAATATGAAGGTGCAAGGTATACAGTAAACCTGAAGTGACCATTGGAATCTAAAAGTGGACCCACAGGAGAGGTTCAAATCTTGGAAAGTTAGAGTGTCAGTCCCCTTGTACTTAAGCCTGCATTGTGCCTTTTGTATAAACTTCGGATGCAATTTCTGTGTTTCGTCGTCAATAAGAAGGTGCAAGGTATACAGTTAACATGAACTGAAGCATCGGAATCTAAAACTGGACTCACAGGAGAGGTTCAAATCATAGAATGTGAGAGTGTCAGTCCTCATTTTCTTAAGTCGGCATTGTGCCATTTGTATTGAATACGGATGCAATATCTGTGTTTCATCGTCAATAAGAAGGTCCAAGGTATACAGTAAACCTGAAGTGAAGCATCTGAATCCAAAACTGGACTCACAGGAGAGGTTCAAATCATAGAAAGAGAGAGTGTCAGTCCTCTTGTACTTAAGTCGGCATTGTGCCTTTTGAATTTATTTCCGATGCAATTTCTGTGTTTCATCGTCAATAAGAAGGTGCAAGGTATACAGTAAACCTGAAGTGAAGCATCGGAATCTACAACTGGACTCACACGAGAGCTTCAAATCATAGAAAGTGAGAGTGTCAGTCCTCTTTTACCTAAGTCGGCATTGTGCCTTATGTATTAAATTCGTATTCAATTTCTGTGTTTCATCGTCAATAAGAAGGTCCAAGGTATACAGTAAACCTGAAGTGAACCAATGGAATCTAAAACGGGACTCACAGGAGAGGTTCAAATCATAGAAAGTTAGAGTGTCAGTCCCCTTGTACTTAAGTCAGCATTGTGCCTTTTGTATAAGATTCGGATGCAATTTCTGTGTTTCGTCGTCAAAAAGAAGGTGCAAGGTATACAGTAAACATGTAGTGAAGCATCGGAATCTAAAACTGGACTCACAGGAGAGGTTCAAATCATAGATAGTGAGAGTGTCAGTCCTCATTTACTTAAGACGCCATTGAGCCTTTAGTATTGAATTCGGATGCAATTTCTGTGTTTCATGGTCAATAAGAAGGTCCAAGGGATACCATAAACCTGAAGTGAAGCATCGGAATCTAAAACTGGACTCACAGGAGATTTTCAAGTCATAGAAAGTGAGAGTGTCAGTCCTCTTGTACTTAAGTCGGCATTGTGCCTTTTGAATTTAATTCCGATGCAATTTCTGTGTTTCATCGTCAATATGAAGGTGCAAGGTATACAGTAAACCTGAAGTGAAGCATTGGAATCTAAAACTGCACTCACAGGTGAGGTTAAAATCAAACAAAGTTATAGTGTCAGTCCTCTTGTACTTAAGTCAGCATTGTTCCTTTTGTATTAAATTCGGATACAATTTCTGTGTTTCATCGTCAATAAGAAGGTCAAGGGTTGCAGTAAACTTGAAGTGACGCATCGGAATTTAAAACTGGACTCACAGGTGAGGTTCAAATCATATAATGTTAGAGCGTCAGTCCTATTGTACGTAAGTCGGCATTATGCCCTTTGTATTAAATTCGGATGCAATTTCTGTGTTTCATCGTCAATAAGAAGGTGCAAGGTATACAGTAAACCTGAAGTGAAGCATCGCAAACTAAAACTGGACTCACAGGATAGGTTCAAATCATAGAAAGACAGAGTGTCAGTCCTCATGTACTTAGGTCGGCATTGAGCCTTTTGAATTTATTTCCGATGAAATTTCTGTGATTCATCGTCAATAAGAAGGTGCAAGGTATACAGTAAACCTGAAGTGAAGCATCGGAATCTAAAACTGGACTCACAGGAGAGGTTCAAATAATAGAAAGTTATTGTGTCAGTCCTCTTGTACTTAAGTCGGCATTGTGCCTTTTGAATATAATTCCGATGCAATTTCTGTGTTTCATCGTCAATAAGAAGGTCCAAGGGATACCGTAAACCTGAAGTGAAGCATCGGAATCTAAAACTGGACTCACAGGAGAGGTTCAAATCTTAGAAAGTTAGAGTGTCAGTCCTCTTTTACTTATGTCGGCATTGTGCCTTTTGTATTAAATTCGGATGCAATTTCTGTGTTTCATCGTCAATAAGAAGGTGCAAGGTATACAGTAAATCTGAAGTGAAGCAACGGAATCTACAACTGGACTCACACGAGAGCTTCACATCATAGAAAGTGAGAGTGTCAGTCCTCTTTTACCTAAGTCGGCATTGTGCCTTATGTATTAAATTCGTATTCACTTTCTGTGTTTCATCGTCAATAAGAAGGTCCAAGGGATACAGTAAACATGAACTGAAGCATCGGAATCTAAAACTGGACTCACAGGAGAGGTTCAAATCATACAATGTGAGAGTGTCAGTCCTCATTTTCTTAAGTCGGCATTGTGCCTTTTGTATTGAATACGGATGCAATATCTGTGTTTCATCGTCAATAAGAAGGTCCAAGGGTTACAGTAAACCTGAAGTGAAGCATCGGAATCTAAAACTGGACTCACAGGAGAGGTTCAAATCATAGAAAGTAAGAGTGTCAGTCCTCTTGTACTTAAGTCGGCATTGTGCCTTTTCAATTTAATTTCGATGCAAATTCTGTGTTTCATCGTCAATATGAAGGTGCAAGGTATACAGCAAACCTGAAGTGAACCATTGGAATCTAAAAGTGGACCCTCAGGAGAGGTTCAAATCTTAGAAAGTTAGAGTGTCAGTCCCCTTGTACTTAAGCCTGCATTGTGCCTTTTGTATAAACTTCGGATGCAATTTCTGTGTTTCGTCGTCAATAAGAAGGTGCAAGGTATACAGTTAACATGAACTGAAGCATCGGAATCTAAAACTGGACTCACAGGAGAGGTTCAAATTATAGAATGTGAGAGTGTCAGTCCTCATTTTCTTAAGTCGGTATTGTGCCTTTTGTATTGAATACGGATGCAATATCTGTGTTTCATCGTCAATAAGAAGGTCCAAGGGTAACAGTAAACCTGAAGTGAAGCATCGGAATCTGTAACTGGACTCACAGGAGAGGTTCAAATCATAGAAAGTAAGAGTGTCAGTCCTCTTGTACTTAAGTCGGCATTGTGCCTTTTCAATTTAATTCCGATGCAATATCTGTGTTTCATCGTCAATATGAAGGTGCAAGGTATACAGTAAACCTGAAGTGAAGCATTGGAATCTAAAACTGGACTCACAGGAGAGGATAAAATCATACAAAGTTAGAGTGTCAGTCCTCTTGTACTTAAGTCGGCATTGTGCCTTTTGTATTAAATTCGGATACAATTTCTGTGTTTCATCGTCAATAAGAAGGTCCAAGGGATACAGTAAACTAGAAGTGAAGCATCGGAATCTGAAACTCGACTTACAGCAGAGGTTTAAATCATAGAATGTTAGAGTGTCAGTCCGAATGTACTTAAGTCGGCATTATGCCTTTTGTATTAAATTCGGATGCAATTTCTGTGTTTCATCGTCAATAAGAAGGTCCAAGGTATACAGTAAACCTGAAGTGAAGCATCTGAATCCAAAACTGGACTCACAGGAGAGGTTCAAATCATAGAAAGAGAGAGTGTCAGTCCTCTTGTACTTAAGTCGGCATTGTGCCTTTTGAATTTATTTCCGATGCAATTTCTGTGTTTCATCGTCAATAAGAAGGTGCAAGGTAGACAGTAAACCTGAAGTGAAGCATCGGAATCTACAACTGGACTCACACGAGAGCTTCAAATCATAGAAAGTGAGAGTGTCAGTCCTCTTTTACCTAAGTCGGCATTGGGCCTTATGTATTAAATTCGTATTCAATTTCTGTGTTTCATCGTCAATAAGAAGGTCCAAGGTATACAGTAAACCTGAAGTGAACCATTGGAATCTAAAACTGGACTCACAGGAGAGGTTCAAATCATAGAAAGTTAGAGTGTCAGTCCCTGGTACTTAAGTCAGCATTGTGCCTTTTGTATAAGATTCGGATGCAATTTCTATGTTTCGTCGTCAAAAAGAAGGTGCAAGGTATACAGTAAACCTGAAGTGAAGCATCGCAAACTAAAACTGAACTCACAGGATAGGTTCAAATCATAGAAAGAGAGAGTGTCAGTCCTAATGTACTTAAGTCGGCATTGAGCCTTTTGAATTTATTTCCGATGAAATTTCTGTGATTCATCGTCAATAAGAAGGTGCAAGGTATACAGTAAACCTGAAGTGAAGCATCGGAATCTAAAACTGGACTCACAGGAGAGGTTCAAATAATAGAAAGTTATTGTGTCAGTCCTCTTGTACTTAAGTCGGCATTGTGCCTTTTGAATATAATTCCGATGCAATTTCTGTGTTTCATCGTCAATAAGAAGGTCCAAGGGATACCGTAAACCTGAAGTGAAGCATCGGAATCTAAAAATGGACTCACAGGAGAGGTTCAAATCTTTAAAAGTTAGAGTGTCAGTCCTCTTTTACTTATGTCGGTATTGTGCCTTTTGTATTAAATTCGGATGCAATTTCTGTGTTTCATCGTCAATAAGAAGGTGCAAGGTATACAGTAAACCTGAAGTGAAGCAACGGAATCTACAACTGGACTCACACGAGAGCTTCACATCATAGATAGCGAGAGTGTCAGTCCTCTTTTACTTAAGTCGGCATTGTGCCTTTTGAATATAATTCCGATGCAATTTCTGTGTTTCATCGTCAATAAGAAGGTCCAAGGTATGCAGTAAACCTGAAGTGAACCATTGGAATCTAAAACTGGACTAACAGGTGAGGTTCAAATCATATAATGTTACAGCGTCAGTCCTATTGTACGTGAGTCGGCATTATGCCTTTTGTATTAAATTCGGATGCAATTTCTGTGTTTCATCGTCAATAAGAAGGTGCAAGGTATACAGTAAACCTGAAGTGAAGCATCGGAAACTAAAACTGGACTCACAGGATAGGTTCAAATCATAGAAAGAGAGAGTGTCAGTCCTCATGTACTTAAGTCGGCATTGTGCCTTTTGAATTTATTTCCGATGAAATTTCTGTGTTTCATCGTCAATAAGAAGGTGCAAGGTATACAGTAAACCTGAAGTGAAGCATCGGAATCTAAAACTGGACTCACAGGAGAGGTTCAAATCATAGAATGTGAGAGTGTCAGTCCTCATTTTCTTAAGTTGGCATTGTGACTTTTGTATTGAATACGGATGCAATATCTGTGTTTCATCGTCAATAAGAAGGTCCAAGGGTTACAGTAAACCTGAAGTGAAGCATCGGAATCTAAAACTGAACCCACAGGAGAGGTTCAAATCATAGAAAGTAAGAGTGTCAGTCCTCTTGTACTTAAGTCGGCATTGTGCCTTCTCAATTTAATTCCGATGCAATTTCTGTGTTTCATCGTCAATAAGAAGGTCCAAGGTATACAGTAAACCTGAAGTGAACCATTGGAATCTAAAACTGGACTCACAGTAGAGGTTCAAATCTTGGAAATTTAGAATGTCAGTCCTCTTTTACTTATGTCGGCGTTGTGCCTTTTGTATTAAATTCGGATGCAATTTCTGTGTTTCATCGTCAATAAGAAGGTGCAAGGTATACAGTAAACCTGAAGTGAAGCATCGGAATCTACAACTGGACTCACAGGAGAGGTTCAAATCATAGAATGTAAGAGTGTCAGTCCTCATTTTCTTAAGTCGGCTTTGTGCCTTTTGTATTGAATACGGATGCAATATCTGTGTTTCATCGTCAATAAGAAGGTCCAAGGGTTACAGTAAACCTGAAGTGAAGCATCGGAATCTAAAACTGGACTCACAGGATAGGTTCAAATCATAGAAAGTAAGACTGTCAGTCCTCTTGTACTTAAGTCGGCATTGTGCCTTTTCAATTTAAATTCGATGCAAATTCTGTGTTTCATCGTCAATGTGAAGGTGCAAGGTAAACAGTAAACCTGAAGTGAACCATTGGAATCTAAAAGTGGACCCACAGGAGAGGTTCAAATCTTAGAAAGTTAGAGTGTCAGTCCCCTTGTACCTAAGCCTGCATTGTGCCTTTTGTATAAACTTCGGATGCAATTTCTGTGTTTCGTCGTCAATAAGAAGGTGCAAGGTATACAGTAAACATGAACTGAAGCATCGGAATCTAAAACTGGACTCACAGGAGAGGTTCAAATCATAGAATGTGAGAGTGTCAGTCCTCATTTTCTTAAGTCGGTATTGTGCCTTTTGTGTTGAATACGGATGCAATATCTGTGTTTCATCGTCAATAAGAAGGTCCAAGGGTTACAGTAAACCTGAAGTGAAGCATCGGAATCTAAAACTGGACTCACAGGAGAGGTTCAAATCATGGAAAGTAAGAGTGTCAGTCCTCTTGTACTTTAGTCGGCATTGTGCCTTTTCAATTTAATTACGATGCAATTTCTGTGTTTCATCGTCAATATGAAGGTGCAAGGTATACAGTAAACCTGAAGTGAAGCATTGGAATCTAAAACTGGACTCACAGGAAAGGTTAAAATCATACAAAGTTAGAGTGTCAGTCCTCTTGTACTTAAGTCGGCATTGTGCCTTTTGTATTAAATTCGGATACAATTTCTGTGTTTCATCGTCAATAAGAAGGTTCAAGGGATACAGTAAACTTGAAGTGAAGCATCGGAATCTCAAACTCGACTTACAGGAGAGGTTCAAATCATAGAATGTTAGAGTGTCAGTCCGATTGTACTTAAGTCGGCATTATGCCTTTTGTATTAAATTCGGATGCAATTTCAGTGTTTCATCGTCAATAAGAAGGTGCAAGGTATACAGTAAACCTGAAGTGAAGCATCTGAATCCAAAACTGGACTCACAGGAGAGGTTCAAATCATAGAAAGAGAGAGTGTCAGTCCTCTTGTACTTAAGTCGGCATTGTGCCTTTTGAATTTATTTCCGATGCAATTTCTGTGTTTCATCGTCAATAAGAAGGTGCAAGGTATACAGTAAACCTGAAGTGAAGCATCGGAAACTAAAACTGGACTCACAGGATAGGTTCAAATCATAAAAAGAGAGAGTGTCAGTCCTCATGTACTTACGTCGGCATTGTGCCTTTTGAATTTATTTCCGATGAAATTTCTGTGTTTCATCGTCAATAAGAAGGTGCAAGGTATACAGTAAACCTGAAGTGAAGCATCGGAATCTAAAACTGGACTCACAGGAGAGGTTCAAATCATAGAAAGTTAGAGTGTCAGTCCTCTTGTACTTAAGTCGGCATTGTGCCTTTTGAATATAATTCCGATGCAATTTCTGTGTTTCATCGTCAATAAGAAGGTCCAAGGTATACAGTAAACCTGAAGTGAACCATTGGAATCTAAAACTGGACTCACAGTAGAGGTTCAAGTCTTGGAAATTTAGAGTGTCAGTCCTCTTTTACTTATGTCGGCGTTGTGCCTTTTGTATTAAATTCGGATGCAATTTCTGTGTTTCATCGTCAATAAGAAGGTGCAAGGTATACAGTAAACCTGAAGTGAAGCATCGGAATCTACAACTGGACTCACACGAGAGCTTCAAATCATAGAAAGTGAGAGTGTCAGTCCTCTTTTACCTAAGTCGGCATTGTGCCTTATGTATTAAATTCGTATTCAATTTCTGTGTTTCATCGTCAATAAGAAGGTCCAAGGGATACCGTAAACCTGAAGTGAAGCATCGGAATCTAAAACTGGACTCACACGAGAGGTTAAAGTCACAGAAAGTGAGAGTGTCAGTCCTCTTGTACTTAAGTCGGCATTGTGCCTTTTGAATTTAATTCCGATGCAATTTCTGTGTTTCATCGTCAATATGAAGGTGCAAGGTATACATTAAACCTGAAGTGAAGCATTGGAATCTAAAACTGGACTCACAGGTGAGGTTAAAATCATACAAAGTTAGAGTGTCAGTCCTCTTGTACTTAAGTCAGCATTGTGCCTTTTGTATTAAATTCGGATACAATTTCTGTGTTTCATCGTCAATAAGAAGGTCCAAGGGTTACAGTAAACTTGAAGTGACGCATCGGAATCTAAAACTAAACTCACAGGAGAGGTTCAAATCATATAATGTTAGAGCGTCAGTCCTATTGTACGTAAGTCGGCATTATGCCTTTTGTATTAAATTCGGATGCAATTTCTGTGTTTCATCGTCAATATGAAGGTGCAAGGTATACAGTAAACCTGAAGTGAAGCATCGGAAACTAAAACTGGACTCACAGGATAGGTTCAAATCATAGAAAGAGAGAGTGTCAGTCCTCTTGTACTTAAGTCGGCATTGTGCCTTTTGAATTTATTTCCGATGAAATTTCTGTGTTTCATCGTCAATAAGAAGGTGCAAGGTATACAGTAAACCTGAAGTGAAGCATCGGAATCTATAACTGGATTTACAGGAGAGGTTCAAATCATAGAAAGAGAGAGTGTCAGTCCTCTTTTACATAAGTCGGCATTGTGCCTTTTGTATTAAATTCGGATTCAATTTCTGTGTTTCATCGTCAATAAGAAGGTCCAAGAGATACTGTGAACATTAAGTGAAGCATCGGAATCTAAAACTGGACTCACAGGAGAGGTTCAAATCATAGAAAGTGAGAGTGTCAGTCCTCTTGTACTTAAGTCAGCATTGTGCCTTATGTATTACATTCGTATTGAATTTCTGTGTTTCATCGTCAATAAGAAGGTCCAAGGGTTACAGTAAACCTGAAGTGAAGCATCGGAATCTAAAACTGGACACACTGGAGAGGTTCAAATCATAGAAAGTTAGAGTGTCAGTCCTCTTGTACTTAAATCGGCATTGTGCCTTTTGAATTTAATTCCGATGCAATTTCTGTGTTTCATCGTCAATAAGAAGGTCCAAGGTATGCAGTAAACCTGAAGTGAACCATTGGAATCTAAAACTGGACCCACAGTAGAGGTTCAAATCTTAGAAAATTAGAGTGTCAGTCCTCATGTACTTAAGTCGGCATTGTGCCTTTTGTGTTAAATTCGGATGCAATTTCTGTGTTTCATCGTCAATTAGAAGGTGCAAGGTATACAGTAAACCTGAAGTGAAGCATCGGAATTTAAAACTGGACTCACAGGAGAGGTTCAAATCATAGAAAGAGAGAGTGTCAGTCCTCTTTTACATAAGTCGGCATTGTGCCTTTTGTATTAAATTCGGATGCAATTTCTGTGTTTCATCGTCAATAAGAAGGTGCACGTTATACAGTAAACCTGAAGTGAAGCATCGGAATCTACAACTGGACTCACACGAGGGCTTCAAATCATAGTAAGTGAGAGTAGCAGTCCTCTTTTACCTAAGTCGGCATTGTGCCTTATGTATTAAATTCGTATTCAATTTCTGTGTTTCATCGTCAATAAGAAGGTCCAAAGGTTACAGTAAACCTGAAGTGAAGCATCGGAATCTAAAACAGGTCTCAGAGGAGAGGTTCAAATCATAGAAAGTTAGAGTGTCAGTCCTATTGTACGTAAGTCGGCATTATGCCTTTTGTATTAAATTCGGATGCAATTTCTGTGTTTCATCGTCAATATGAGGGTGCAAGGTATACAGTAAACCTGAAGTGAAGCATCGGAAACTAAAACTGGACTCACAGGTTAGGTTCAAATCATAGAAAGAGAGAGTGTCAGTCCTCTTGTACTTAAGTCGGCATTGTGCCTTTTGAATTTATTTCCGATGAAATTTCTGTGTTTCATCGTCAATAAGAAGGTGCAAGGTATACAGTAAACCTGAAGTGAAGCATCGGAATCTGTAACTGGATTTACAGGAGAGGTTCAAATCATAGAAAGAGAGAGTGTCAGTCCTCTTTTACATAAGTCGGCATTGTGCCTTTTGTATTAAATTCGGATTCAATTTCTGTGTTTCATCGTCAATAAGAAGGTCCAAGAGATACTGTGAACATAAAGTGAAGCATCGGAGTCTAAAACTGGACTCACAGGAGAGGTTCAAATCATAGAAAGTGAGAGTGTCAGTCCTCTTGTACTTAAGTCGGCATTGTGCCTTATGTATTACATTCGTATTAAATTTCTGTGTTTCATCGTCAATAAGAAGGTCCAAGGGTTACAGTAAACCTGAAGTGAAGCATCGGAATCTAAAACTGGACACACTGGAGAGGTTCAAATCATAGAAAGTTAGAGTGTCAGTCCTCTTGTACTTAAATCGGCATTGTGCCTTTTGAATTTAATTCCGATGCAATTTCTGTGTTTCATCGTCAATAAGAAGGTCCAAGGTATGCAGTAAACCTGAAGTGAACCGTTGGAATCTAAAACTGGACCCACAGTAGAGGTTCAAATCTTAGAAAATTAGATTGTCAGTCCTCATGTACTTAAGTCGGCATTGTGCCTTTTGTATTAAATTAGGATGCAATTTCTGTGTTTAATCGTCAATTAGAAGGTGCAAGGTATACAGTAAACCTGAAGTGAAGCATCGGAATTAAAAACTGGACTCACAGGAGAGGTTCAAATCATAGAAAGAGAGAGTGTCAGTCCTCTTTTACATAAGTCGGCATTGTGCCTTTTGTATTAAATTCGGATGCAATTTCTGTGTTTCATCGTCAATAAGAAGGTGCACGTTATACAGTAAACCTGAAGTGAAGCATCGGAATCTACAACTGGACTCACACGAGGGCTTCAAATCATAGAAAGTGAGAGTGTCAGTCCTCTTTTACCTAAGTCGGCATTGTGCCTTATGTATTAAATTCGTATTCAATTTCTGTGTTTCATCGTCAATAAGAAGGTCCAAGGGTTACAGTAAACCTGAAGTGAAGCATCGGAATCTAAAACAGGACTCAGAGGAGAGGTTCAAATCATAGAAAGTAAGAGTGTCAGTCCTCTTGTACTTAAGTCGGCATTGTGCCTTTTCAATTTAAATTCGATGCAAATTCTGTGTTTCATCGTCAATGTGAAGGTGCAAGGTAAACAGTAAACCTGAAGTGAACCATTGGAATCTAAAACTGGACTCACAGGAGAGGTTCAAATCTTAGAAAGTTAGAGTGTCAGTCCTCTTTTACTTATGCCGGCATTGTGCCTTTTGTATTAAATTCGGATGCAATTTCTGTGTTTCATCGTCAATAAGAAGGTGCAAGGTATACAGTAAACCTGAAGTGAAGCATCGGAATGTACAACTGGACTCACACGAGAGCTTCAAATCATAGAAAGTGAGAGTGTCAGTCCTCTTTTACCTAAATCTGCATTGTGCCTATTGTATTAAATTCGGATGCAATTTCTGTGTTTCATCGTCAATACGAAGGTCCAAGGGATACAGTGAAACTCAAGTGACGCATCGGAATCTAAAACTAAACTCACAGGAGAGGTTCAAATCATATAATGTTAGAGCGTCAGTCCTATTGTACGTAAGTCGGCATTATGCCTTTTGTATTAAATTCGGATGCAATTTCTGTGTTTCACCTTCAATAAGAAGGTGCAAGGTATACAGTAAACCTGAAGTGAAGCATCGGAAACTAAAACTGGACTCACAGGATAGGTTCAAATCATAGAAAGAGAGAGTGTCAGTCCTCTTGTACTTAAGTCGGCATTGTGCCTTTTGAGTTTATTTCCGATGAAATTTCTGTGTTTCATCGTCAATAAGAAGGTGCAAGGTATACAGTAAACCTGAAGTGAAGCATCGGAATCTATAACTGGATTTACAGGAGAGGTTTAAATCATAGAAAGAGAGAGTGTCAGTCCTCTTTTACTTAAGTCGGCATTGTGCCTTTTGTATTAAATTCGGATGCAATTTCTGTGTTTCATCGACAATACGAAGGTGCAAGGGATACAGTGAAACTCAAGTGAAGCATCGGAATCTAAAACTAGACTCACAGGAGAGGTTCAAATCATAGAAAGTTAGAGTGTCAGTCCTCTTGTACTGAAGTCGGCATTGTGCCTTTTGTATTAAATTCGGATGCAATTTCTGTGTTTCATCGTCAATAAGAAGGTCCAAGGGATACAGTAAACCTGAAGTGAAGCATCGGAATCTAAAACTGGACTCACAGGAGAGGTACAAATCATTCAAAGTTAGAGTGTCAGTCCTCTTGTACATAAGTCGCCATTGTGCCTTTTGTATTAAATTCGGATTCAATTTCTGTGTTTCATCGTCAATAAGAAGGTCCAAGAGATACTGTGAACATTAAGTGAAGCATTGGAATCTAAAACTGGACTCACAGGAGAGGTTCAAATCATTCAAAGTTAGAGTGTCAGTCCTCTTGTACTTAAGTCGGCATTGTGCCTTTTGAATATAATTCCGATGCAATTTCTGTGTTTCATCGTCAATAAGAAGGTCCAAGGTATACAGTAAACCTGAAGTGAACCATTGGAATCTAAAACTGGACTCACAGGAGAGGTTCAAATCTTGGAAATTTAGAGTGTCAGTCCTCTTGTACTTAAGTCGGCATTGTGCCTTTTGCATATAATTCCGATGCAATTTCTGTGTTTCATCGTCAATAAGAAGGTCCAAGGTATACAGTAAACCTGAAGTGAAGCAGCGGAATCTACAACTGGACTCACAGGAGAGGTTCAAATCATAGAAAGTTAGAGTGTCAGTCCTCTTGTACTTAAGTCGGCATTGTGCCTTTTGAATATAATTCCGATGCAATTTCTGTGTTTCATCGTCAATAAGAAGGTCCAAGGTATACAGTAAAGCTGAAGTGAACCATTGGAATCTAAAACTGGACTCACAGGAGAGGTTCAAATCTTGGAAATTTAGAGTGTCAGTCCTCTTGTACTTAAGTCGGCATTGTGCCTTTTGCATATAATTCCGATGCAATTTCTGTGTTTCATCGTCAATAAGAAGGTCCAAGATATACAGTAAACCTGAAGTGAAGCATCGGAATCTAAAACTGGACTCACACGAGAGGTTCAAGTCACAGAAAGTGAGAGTGTCAGTCCTCTTGTACTTAAGTCGGCATTGTGCCTTTTGAATTTAATTCCGATGCAATTTCTGTGTTTCATCGTCAATATGAAGGTGCAAGGTATACATTAAACCTGAAGTGAAGCATTGGAATCTAAAACTGGACTCACAGGTGAGGTTAAAATCATACAAAGTTAGAGTGTCAGTCGTCTTGTACTTAAGTCAGCATTGTGCCTTTTGTATTAAATTCGGATACAATTTCTGTGTTTCATCGTCAATAAGAAGGTCCAAGGGTTACAGTAAACTTGAAGTGACGCATCGGAATGTAAAACTAAACTCACAGGAGAGGTTCAAATCATATAATGTTAGAGCGTCAGGCCTGTTGTACGTAAGTCGGCATTATGCCTTTTGTATTAAATTCGGATGCAATTTCTGTGTTTCATCGTCAATATGAAGGTGCAAGGTATACAGTAAACCTGAAGTGAAGCATCGGAAACTAAAACTGGACTCACAGGATAGGTTCAAATCATCGAAAGAGAGAGTGTCAGTCCTCTTGTACTTAAGTCGGCATTGTGCCTTTTGAATTTATTTCCGATGAAATTTCTGTGTTTCATCGTCAATAAGAAGGTGCAAGGTATACAGTAAACCTGAAGTGAAGCATCGGAATCTATAACTGGATTTACAGGAGAGGTTCAAATCATAGAAAGAGAGAGTGTCAGTCCTCTTTTACTTAAGTCGGCATTGTGCCTTTTGTATTAAATTCGGATGCAATTTCTGTGTTTCATCGTCAATACGAAGGTCCAAGGGATACAGTGAAACTCAAGTGAAGCATCGGAATCTAAAACTAGACTCACAGGAGAGGTTCAAATCATAGAAAGTTAGAGTGTCAGTCCTCTTGTACTGAAGTCGGCATTGTGCCTATTGTATTAAATTCGGATGCAATTTCTGTGTTTCATCGTCAATAAGAAGGTCCAAGGGATACAGTAAACCTGAAGTGAAGCATCGGAATCTAAAACTGGACTCACAGGAGAGGTTCAAATCATTCAAAGTTAGAGTGTCAGTCCTCTTGTACATAAGTCGGCATTGTGCCTTTTGTATTAAATTCGGATTCAATTTCTGTGTTTCATCGTCAATAAGAAGGTCCAAGAGATACTGTGAACATTAAGTGAAGCATCGGAATCTAAAACTGGACTCACAGGAGAGGTTCAAATCATTCAAAGTTAGAGTGTCAGTCCTCTTGTACATAAGTCGGCATTGTGCCTTTTGTATTAAATTCGGATTCAATTTCTGTGTTTCATCGTCAATAAGAAGGTCCAAGAGATACTGTGAACATTAAGTGAAGCATCGGAATCTAAAACTGGACTCACAGGAGAGGTTCAAATCATAGAAAGTGAGAGTGTCAGTCCTCTTGTACTTAAGTCGGCATTGTGCCTTATGTATTACATTCGTATTAAATTTCTGTGTTTCATCGTCAATAAGAAGGTCCAAGGGTTACAGTAAACCTGAAGTGAAGCATCGGAATCTACAACTGGACTCACACGAGGGCTTCAAATCATAGAAAGTGAGAGTGTCAGTCCTCTTTTACCTAAGTCGGCATTGTGCCTTATGTATTAAATTCGTATTCAATTTCTGTGTTTCATCGTCAATAGGAAGGTCCAAGGGTTACAGTAAACCTGAAGTGAAGCATCGGAATCTAAAACTGGACTCAGAGGAGAGGTTCAAATCATAGAAAGTTAGAGTGTCAGTCCTCTTGTACTTAAGTCGGCATTGTGCCTTTTGAATATAATTCCAATGCAATTTCTGTGTTTCATCGTCAATAAGAAGGTCCAAGGTATACAGTAAACCTGAAGTGAACCATTGGAATCTAAAACTGGACTCACAGGAGAGGTTCAAATCTTAGAAAGTTAGAGTGTCAGTCCTCTTTTACTTATGTCGGCATTGTGCCTTTTGTATTAAATTCGGATGCAATTTCTGTGTTTCATCGTCAATAAGAAGGTGCAAGGTATACAGTAAACCTGAAGTGAAGCATCGGAATGTACAACTGGACTCACACGAGAGCTTTAAATCATAGAAAGTGAGAGTGTCAGTCCTCTTTTACCTAAGTCGGCATTGTGCCTTATGTATTAAATTCGTATTCAATTTCTGTGTTTCATCGTCAATAAGAAGGTCCAAGGGTTACAGTAAACCTGAAGTGAAGCATCGGAATCTAAAACTGGACTCACAGGCGAGGTTCAAATCATAGAAAGTTAGAGTGTCAGTCCTCTTGTACTTAAGTCGGCATTGTGCCTTTTGAATATAATTTTGATGCAATTTCTGTGTTTCATCGTCAATAAGAAGGTGCAAGGTATACAGTATACCTGAAGTGAAGCATCGGAATGTACAACTGGACTCACACGAGAGCTTCAAATCATAGAAAGTGAGAGTGTCAGTCTTCTTTTACCTAGGTCGGCATTGTGCCTATTGTATTAAATTCGGATGCAATTTCTGTGTTTCATCGTCAATACGAAGGTCCAAGGGATACAGTGAAACTCAAGTGACGCATCGGAATCTAAAACTAAACTCACAGGAGAGGTTCAAATCATATAATGTTAGAGCGTCAGTCCTATTGTACGTAAGTCGGCATTATGCCTTTTGTATTAAATTCGGATGCAATTTCTGTGTTTCATCGTCAATAAGAAGGTGCAAGGTATACAGTAAACCTGAAGTGAAGCATCTGAATCTAAAACTGGACTCACAGGAGAGGTTCAAATCATAGAAAGAGAGAGTGTCAGTCCTCCTTTACTTAAGTCGGCATTGTGCCTTTTGTATTGAATTCGGATGCAATATCTGTGTTTCATCGTCAATAAGAAGGTCCAAGGGTTACAGTAAACCTGAAGTGAAGCATCGGAATCTAAAACTGGACTCACAGGAGAGGTTCAAATCATAGAAAGTAAGAGTGTCAGTCCTCTTGTACTTAAGTCGGCATTGTGCCTTTTCAATTTAATTCCGATGCAATTTCTGTGTTTCATCGTCAATATGAAGGTGCAAGGTATACAGTAAACCTGAAGTGAAACATGGGAATGAAAAACTGGACTCACAGGAGAGGTTAAAATCATTCAAAGTTAGAGTGTCAGTCCTCTTGTACTTAAGTCAACATTGTGCCTTTTGTATTAAATTCAGATTCAATTTCTGTGTTTCATCGTCAATAAGAAGGTCCAAGAGATACTGTGAACATTAAGTGAAGCATTGGAACCTAAAACTGGACTCACAGGAGAAGTTCAAATCATAGAAAGTGAGAGTGTCAGTCCTCTTGTACTTAAGTCGGCATTGTGCCTTATGTATTACATTCGTATTTATTTTCTGTGTTTCATCTTCTATAAGAAGGTCCAAGGGTTACAGTAAACCTGAAGTGAAGCATCGGAATCTAAGACTGGACTCACAGGAGAGGTTCAAGTCATAGAAAGTGAGAGTGTCAATCCTCTTGTACGTAGGTCGGCATTGTGCCTTTTGAATTTAATTCCGATGCAATTTCTGTGTTTCATCGTCAATATGTAGGTGCAAGGTATACAGTAAACCTGAAGTGAAGCATTGGAATCTAAAACTGGACTCACAGGTAAGGTTAAAGTCATACAAAGTTAGAGTGTCAGTCCTCTTGTACTTAAGTCAACATTGTGCCTTTTGTATTAAATTCGGATACAATTTCTGTGTTTCATCGTCAATAAGAAGGTCCAAGGGTTACAGTAAACTTGAAGTGACGCATCGGAATCTAAAACTAAACTCACAGGAGAGGTTCAAATCATATAATGTTAGAGCGTCAGTCCTATTGTACGTAAGTCGGCATTATGCCTTTTGTATTAAATTCGGATGCAATTTATGTGTTTCATCGTCAATAAGAAGGTGCAAGGAATACAGTAAACCTGAAGTGAAGCATCGGAAACTAAAACTGGACTCACAGGATAGGTTGAAATCATAGAAAGAGAGAGTGTCAGTCCTCTTGTACTTAAGTCGGCATTGTGCCTTTTGAATTTATTTCCGATGAAATTTCTGTGTTTCATCGTCAATAAGAAGGTGCAAGGTATACAGTAAACCTGAAGTGAAGCATCGGAATCTATAACTGGATCATAGAAAGAGAGAGTGTCAGTCCTCTTTTACTTAAGTCGGCATTGTGCCTTTTGTATTAAATTCGGATGCAATTTCTGTGTTTCATCGTCAATAAGAAGGTCCAAGGGATACAGTAAACCTGAAGTGAAGCATCGGAATCTAAAACTGGACTCACAGGAGAGGTTCAAATCATTCAAAGTTAGAGTGTCAGTCCTCTTGTACATAAGTCGGCATTGTGCATTTTGTATTAAATTCGGTTTCAATTTCTGTGTTTCATCGTCAATAAGAAGGTCCAAGAGATACTGTGAACATTAAGTGAAGCATCGGAATCTAAAACTGGACTCACAGGAGTGGTTCAAATCATTTAAAGTTAGAGTGTCAGTCCTTTTGTACATAAGTCGGCATTGTGCCTTTTGTATTAAATTCGGATTCAATATCTGTGTTTCATCGTCAATAAGAAGGTCCAAGAGATACTGTGAACATTAAGTGAAGCATCGGAATCTAAAACTGGACTCACAGGAGAGGGTCAAATCATAGAAAGTGAGAGTGTCAGTCCTCTTGTACTTAAGTCGGCATTGTGCCTTATGTATTACATTCGTATTCAATTTCTGTGTTTCATCGTCAATAAGAAGGTCCAAGGGTTACAGTAAACCTGAAGTGAAGCATCGGAATCTAAAACTGACACACTGGATAGGTTCAAATAATAGAAAGTTAGAGTTTCAGTCCTCTTGTACTTAAATCGGCATTGTGCATTTTGATTTTAATTCCGATGCAATTTCTGTGTTTCATCGTCAATAAGAAGGTCCATGGTATGCAGTAAACCTGAAGTGAACCATTGGAATCTAAAACTGGACCCACAGTAGAGGTTCAAATCTTAGAAAATTAGAGTGTCAGTCCTCATGTACTTAAGTCGGCATTGTGCCTTTTGTATTAAATTCGGATGCAATTTCTGTGTTTCATCGTCAATTAGAAGGTGCAAGGTATACAGTAAACCTGAAGTGAAGCATCTGAATCTAAAACTGGACTCACAGGAGAGGTTCAAATCATAGAATGAGAGAGTGTCAGTCCGCTTTTACATAAGTCGGCATTGTGCCTTTTGTATTAAATTCGGATGCAATTTCTGTGTTTCATCGTCAATAAGAAGGTGCAAGTTATACAGTAAACCTGAAATGAAGCATCGGAATCTACAACTGGACTCACACGAGAGCTTCAAATCATAGAAAGTGAGAGTGTCAGTCCTCTTTTACCTAAGTCGGCATTGTGCCTTATGTATTAAATTCGTATTCAATTTCTGTGTTTCATCGTCAATAAGAAGGTCCAAGGGTTACAGTAAACCTGAAGTGAAGCATCGGAATCTAAGACTGGACTCAGAGGAGAGGTTCAAATCATAGAAAGTTAGAGTGTCAGTCCTCTTGTACTTAAGTCGGCATTGTGCCTTTTGAATATAATTCCGATGCAATTTCTGTGTTTCATCGTCAATAAGAAGGTCCAAGGGATACTGTAAACCTGAAGTGGAGCATCGGAATCTGAAACTGAACTCACAGGAGAGGTTCAAATCATATAATGTTAGAGTGTCAGTCCTATTGTACTTAAGTCAGCATTATGCCTTTTGTATTAAATTCGGATGCAATTTCTGTGTTTCATCGTCAATAAGAAGGTGCAAGGTATACAGTAAACCTGAAGTGAAGCATCTGAATCTAAAACTGGACTCACAGGAGAGGTTCAAATCGTAGAAAGAGAGAGTGTCAGTCCTCTTCTCCTTAAGTCGGCATTGTGCCTTTTGTATTGAATTCGGATGCAATATCTGTGTTTCATCGTCAATAAGAAGGTCCAAGGTATACAGTAAACCTGAATTGAACCATTGGAATCTAAAACTGGACCCACAGGAGAGGTTCAAACTTAGAAAGTTAGAGTGTCAGTCCCCTTGTACTTAAGCCTGCATTGTGCCTTTTGTATAAACTTCGGATGCAATTTTTGTGTTTCGTCGTCAATAAGAAGGTGCAAGGTATACAGTAAACATGAACTGAAACATCGGAATCTAAAACTGGACTCACAGGAGAGGTTCAAATCATAGAAAGTGAGAGTGTCAGTCCTCATTTACTTAAGTCGGCATTGTGCCTTTTGTATTGAATTCGGATGCAATATCTGTGTTTCATCGTCAATAAGAAGGTCCAAGCGTTACAGTAAACCTGAAGTGAAGCATCGGAATCTACAACTGGACTCACAGGAGAGGTTCCAATCATAGAAAGTAAGAGTGTCAGTCCTCTTGTACTTAAGTCGGCATTGTGCCTTTTCAATTTTATTCCGATGCAATCTCTGTGTTTCATCGTCAATAAGAAGGTCCAAGGGAAACAGTGAAACTGAAGTGAAGCATCGGAATCTAAAACTAGACTCACAGGAGAGATTCAAATCATAGAAAGTTAGAGTGTCTGTCCTCATGTACTTAAGTCGGCATTGTGCCTTTTGTATTAAATCCGGATGCAATTTCTGTGTTTCATCGGTAATAAGAAGGTCCAAGGGATACAGTAAACCTGAAGTGAAACATCGGAATCTAAAACTGGACTCACAGGAGAGGTTCAAATCATAGAAAGTTAGAGTGTTAGTCCTCTTGTACTTAAATCGGCATTGTGCCTATTGAATTTAATTCCGATGCAATTTCTGTGTTTCATCGTCAAGAAGAAGGTCCAAGGTATACAGTAAACCTGAAGCGAACCATTGGAATCTAAAACTGGACCCACAGTAGAGGTTCAAATCTTAGAAAATTAGAGTGTCAGTCCTCATGTACTTAGGTCGGCATTGTGCCTTTTGTATTAAATTCGGATGCAATTTCTGTGTTTCATCGTCAATAAGAAGGTGCAAGGTATACAGTAAACCTGAAGTGAAGCATCGGAATCTAAAACTGGACTCACAGGTGAGGTTCAAATCATAGAAAGAGAGAGTGTCAGTCCTCTTTTACATAAGTCGGCATTGTGCCTTTTGTATTAAATTCGGATGCAATTTCTGTGTTTCATCGTCAATAAGAAGGTGCAAGGTATACAGTAAACCTGAAGTGAAGCATCTGAATCTAAAACTGGACTCACAGGAGAGGTTCAAATCATAGAAAGAGAGAGTGTCAGTCCTCTTGTACTTAAGTCGGCATTGTGCCTTTTGAATTTATTTCCGATGCAATTTCTGTGTTTCATCGTCAATAAGAAGGTGCAAGGTATACAGTAAACCTGAAATGAAGCATCGGAATCTAAAACTGGACTCAGAGGAGAGGTTCAAATCATAGAAAGTTAGAGTGTCAGTCCTCTAGTAGTTAAGTCGGCATTGTGCCTTTTGAATATAATTCCGATGCAATTTCTGTGTTTCATCGTCAATAAGAAGGTCCAAGGGATACTGTAAACCTGAAGTGAAGCATCGGAATCTGAAACTGAACTCACAGGAGAGGTTCAAATCATATAATGTTAGAGTGTCAGTCCTATTGCACTTAAGTCAGCATTATGCCTTTTGTATTAAATTCGGATGCAATTTCTGTGTTTCATCGTCAATAAGAAGGTGCTAGGTATACAGTAAACCTGAAGTGAAGCATCTGAATCTAAAACTGGACTCACAGGAGAGGTTCAAATCATAGAAAGAGAGAGTGTCAGTCCTCTTTTACTTAAGTCGGCATTGTGCCTTTTGTATTGAATTCGGATGCAATATCTGTGTTTCATCGTCAATAAGAAGGTCCAAGGGTTACAGTAAACCTGAAGTGAAGCATCGGAATCTAAAACTGGACTCACAGGAGAGGTTCAAATCATAGAAAGTAAGAGTGTAAGTCCTCTTGTACTTAAGTCGGCATTGTGCCTTTTCAATTTAATTCCGATGCAATTTCTGTGTTTCATCGTCAATATGAAGGTGCAAGGTATACAGTAAACCAGAAGTGAAACATTGGAATGAAAAACTGGACTCACACGAGAGGTTAAAATCATTCAAAGTTAGAGTGTCAGACCTCTTGTACTTAAGTCAACATTGTGACTTTTGTATTAAATTCAGATTCAATTTCTGTGTTTCATCGTCAATAAGAAGGTCCAAGAGATACTGTGAACATTAAGTGAAGCATTGGAACCTAAAACTGGACTCACAGGAGAAATTCAAATCATAGAAAGTGAGAGTGTCAGTCCTATTGTACTTAAGTCGGCATTGTGCCTTATGTATTACATTCGTATTTATTTTCTGTGTTTCATCGTCAAAAAGAAGGTCCAAGGGCTACAGTAAACGAAGCATCGGAATCTAAAACTGGACTCACTGGAGAGGTTAAAATCATAGAAAGTTAGAGTGTCAGGCCTCTTGTACTTAAGTCGGCATTGTGCCTTTTGAATTTAATTCCGATGCAATTTCTGTGTTTCATCGTCAATAAGAAGGTCCAAGGTATACAGTAAACCTGAAGTGAACCATTGGAATCTAAAACTTGACCCACAGGAGAGGTTCAAATCTTAGAAAGTTAGAGTGTCTGTCCCCTTGTACTTAAGCCTGCATTGTGCCTTTTGTATAAACTTCGGATGCAATTTCTGTGTTTCGTCGTCAATACGAAGGTGCAAGGTATACAGTAAACATGAACTGAAACATCGGAATCTAAAACTGGACTCACAGGAGAGGTTCAAATCATAGAAAGTGAGAGTGTCAGTCCTCATTTACTTAAGTCGGCATTGTGCCTTTTGTATTGAATTCGGATGCAATATCTGTGTTTCATCGTCAATAAGAAGGTCCAAGGGTTACAGTAAACCTGAAGTGAAGCATCGGAATCTACAACTGGACTCACAGGAGAGGTTCCAATCATAGAAAGTAAGAGTGTCAGTCCTCTTGTACTTAAGTCGGCATTGTGCCTTTTCAATTTTATTCCGATGCAATTTCTGTGTTTCATCGTCAATATGAAGGTGCAAGGTATACAGTAAAAATGAAGAGAAGCATTGGAATCTAAAACTGGACTCACAGGAGAGGTTAAAATCATACAAAGTTAGAGTGTCAGTCCTCTTGTACTTAAGTCGGCATTGTGCCTTTTGTATTAAATTCGGATACAATTTCTGTGTTTCATCGTCAATAAGAAGGTCCAAGGGATACAGTAAACTTGAAGTGAAGCATCGGAATCTGAAACTGGACTTACAGGAGAGGTTCAAATCATAGAATGTTAGAGTGTCAGTCCGATTGTACTTAAGTCGGCATTATGCATTTGTATTAAATTCGGATGCAATTTCTGTGTTTCATCGTCAATAAGAAGGTGCAAGGTATACAGTAAACCTGAAGTGAAGCATCTGAATCTAAAACTGGACTCACAGGAGAGGTTCAAATCATAGAAAGAGAGAGTGTCAGTCCTCTTGTACTTAAGTCGGCATTGTGCCTTTTGAATTTATTTCCGATGCAATTTCTGTGTTTCATCGTCAATAAGAAGGTGCAAGGTATACAGTAAACCTGAAGTGCAGCATCGGAATCTAAAACTGGACTCACAGGAGAGGTTCAAATCATAGAAAGAGAGAGTGTCAGTCCTCTTTTACTTAAGTCGGCATTGTGCTTTTTGTATTACATTCAGATGCAATTTCTGTGTTTCATCGTCAATAAGAAGGTCCAAGGGATACAGTGAAACTGAAGTGAAGCATCGGAATCTAAAACTAGACTCACAGGAGAGATTCAAATCATAGAAAGTTAGAGTGTCTGTCCTCATGTACTTAAGTCGGCATTGTGCCTTTTGTATTAAATCCGGATGCAATTTCTGTGTTTCATCGGTAATAAGAAGGTCCAAGGGATACAGTAAACCTGAAGTGAAACATCGGAATCTAAAACTGGACTCACAGGAGAGGTTCAAATCATAGAAAGTTAGAGTGTCAGTCCTCTTGTACTTAAATCGGCATTGTGCCTATTGAATTTAATTCCGATGCAATTTCTGTGTTTCATCGTCAAGAAGAAGGTCCAAGGTATACAGTAAACCTGAAGCGAACCATTGGAATCTAAAACTGGACCCACAGTAGAGGTTCAAATCTTAGAAAATTAGAGTGTCAGTCCTCATGTACTTAGGTCGGCATTGTGCCTTTTGTATTAAATTCGGATGCAATTTCTGTGTTTCATCGTCAATTAGAAGGTGCAAGGTATACAGTAAACCTGAAGTGAAGCATCGGAATCTACAACTGGACTCACACGAGAGCTTCAAATCATAGAAAGTGAGAGTGTCAGTCCTCTTTTACCTAAGTCGGCATTGTGCCTTATGTATTAAATTCGTATTCAATTTCTGTGTTTCATCGTCAATAAGAAGGTCCAAGGTATACAGTAAACCTGAAGTGAACCATTGGAATCTAAAACTGGACTCACAGGAGAAGTTCAAATCTTAGAAAGTTAGAGTGTCAGTCCCCTTGTACTTAAGTCAGCATTGTGCCTTTTGTATAAGATTCGGCTGCAATTTCTGTGTTTCGTCGTCAATAAGAAGGTGCAAGGTATACAGTAAACATGAAGTGAAGCATCGGAATCTAAAACTGGTCTCACAGGTGAGGTTCAAATCATAGAAAGTGAGAGTGTCAGTCCTCATTTACTTAAGTCGGCATTCTGCCTTTTGTATTGAATTCGGATGCAAGTTCTGTGTTTCATCGTCAATAAGAAGGTCCAAGGGATACAGTAAACCTGAAGTGAAGCATCGGAATCTAAAACTGGACTCACAGGAGAGGTTCAAATCATTCAAAGTTAGAGTGTCAGTCCTCTTGTACATAAGTCGGCATTGTGCCTTTTGTATTCAATTCGGATTCAATTTCTGTGTTTCATCGTCAATAAGAAGGTCCAAGAGATACTGTGAACATTAAGTGAAGCATCGGAATCTAAAACTGGACTCACAGGAGAGGTTCAAATCATTCAAAGTTAGAGTGTCAGTCCTCTTGTACATAAGTCGGCATTGTGCCTTTTGTATTAAATTCGGATTCAATTTCTGTGTTTCATCGTCAATAAGAAGGTCCAAGGGTTACAGTAAACTTGAGGTGACGCATCGGTATGTAAAACTAAACTCACAGGAGAGGTTCAAATCATATAATGTTAGAGCGTCAGTCCTATTGTACGTAAGTCGGCATTATGCCTTTTGTATTAAATTCGGATGCAATTTCTGTGTTTCATCGTCAATAAGAAGGTGCAAGGTGTACAGTAAACCTGAAGTGAAGCATCGGAAACTAAAACTGGACTCACAGGATAGGTTCAAATCATAGAAAGAGAGAGTGTCAGTCCTCTTGTACTTAAGTCGGCATTGTGCCTTTTGAATTTATTTCCGATGAAATTTCTGTGGTTCATCGTCAATAAGAAGGTGCAAGGTATACAGTAAACCTGAAGTGAAGCATCGGAATCTATAACTGGATTTACAGGAGAGGTTCAAATCATAGAAAGAGAGAGTGTCAGTCCTCTTTTACTTAAGTCGGTATTGTGCCTTTTGTATTAAATTCGGATGAAATTTCTGTGTTTCATCGTCAATACGAAAGTCCAAGGGATACAGTGAAACTCAAGTGAAGCATCGGAATCTAAAACTAGACTCACAGGAGAGGTTCAAATCATAGAAAGTTAGAGTGTCAGTCCTCTTGTACTGAAGTCGCCATTGTGCCTTTTGTATTAAATTCGGATGCAATTTCTGAGTTTCATCGTCAATAAGAAGGTCCAAGGGATACAGTAAACCTGAAGTGAAGCATCGGAATCTAAAACTGGACTCACAGGAGAGGTTCAAATCATTCAAAGTTAGAGTGTCAGTCCTCTTGTACATAAGTCGGCATTGTGCCTTTTGTATTAAATTCGGATTCAATTTCTGTGTTTCATCGTCAATAAGAAGGTCCAAGAGATACTGTGAACATTAAGTGAAGCATCGGAATCTAAAACTGGACTCACAGGAGAGGATCGAATCATTCAAAGTTAGAGTGTCAGTCCTCTTGTACATAAGTCGGCATTGTGCCTTTTGTATTAAATTCGGATTCAATTTCTGTGTTTCATCGTCAATAGGAAGGTCCAAGAGCTACTGTGAACATTAAGTGAAGCATCGGAATCTAAAACTGGACTCACAGGAGAGGTTCAAATCATAGAAAGTGAGAGTGTCAGTCCTCCTGTACTTAAGTCGGCATTGTGCCTTATGTATTACATTCGTATTAAATTTCTGTGTTTCATCGTCAATAAGAAGGTCCAAGGGTTACAGTAAACCTGAAGTGAAGCATCGGAATCTAAAACTGGACACACTGGATAGATTCAAATCATAGAAAGTTAGAGTTTCAGTCCTCTTGTACTTAAATCGGCATTGTGCATTTTGAATTTAATTCCGATGCAATTTCTGTGTTTCATCGTCAATAAGAAGGTCCAAGGTATGCAGTAAACCTGAAGTGAACCATTGGAATCTAAAACTGGACCCACAGTAGAGGTTCAAATCTTAGAAAATTAGAGTGTCAGTCCCCATGTACTTAAGTCGGCATTGTGCCTTTTGTATTAAATTCGGATGCAATTTCTGTGTTTCATCGTCAATTAGAAGGTGCAAGGTATACAGTAAACCTGAAGTGAAGCATCGGAATCTAAAACTGGACTCACAGGAGAGGTTCAAATCATAGAAAGAGAGAGTGTCAGTCCTCTTTTACATAAGTCGGCATTGTGCATTTTGTATTAAATTCGGATGCAATTTCTGTGTTTCATCGTCAATAAGAAGGTGCAAGTTATACAGTAAACCTGAAGTGAAGCATCGGAATCTACAACTGGACTCACACGAGAGCTTCAAATCATAGAAAGTGAGAGTGTCAGTCCTCTTTTACCTAAGTCGGCATTGTGCCTTATGTATTAAATTCGTATTCAATTTCTGTGTTTCATCGTCAATAAGAAGGTCCAAGGGTTACAGTAAACCTGAAGTGAAGCATCGGAATCTAAAACTGGACTCAGAGGAGAGGCTCAAATCATAGAAACTTAGAGTGTCAGTCCTCTTGTACTTAAGTCGGCATTGTGCCTATTGAATATAATTCCGATGCAATTTCTGTGTTTCATCATCAATAAGAAGGTCCAAGGGATCCTGTACACCTGAAGTGAAGCATCGGAATCTAAAACTGGACTCACAGGAGAGGTTCAAATCATATAATGTTAGAGTGTCAGTCCTATTGTACTTAAGTCAGCATTATGCCTTTTGTATTAAATTCGGATGCAATTTCTGTGTTTCATCGTCAATAAGAAGGTGCAAGGTATACAGTAAACCTGAAGTGAAGCATCTGAATCTAAAACTGGACTCACAGGAGAGGTTCAAATCATAGAAAGAGAGAGTGTCAGTCCTCTTTTACTTAAGTCGGCATTGTGCCTTTTGTATTGAATTCGGATGCAATTTCTGTGTTTCGTCGTCAATAAGAAGGTGCAAGGTATTCAGTAAACATGAACTGAAGCATCGGAATCTAAAACTGGACTCACAGGAGAGGTTCAAATCATAGAAAGTGAGAGTGTCAGTCCTCATTTACTTATGTCGGCATTGTGCCTTTTGTATTGAATTCGGATGCAATATCTGTGTTTCATCGTCAATAAGAAGGTCCAAGGGTTACAGTAAACCTGAAGTGAAGCATCGGAATCTAAGACTGGACTCACAGGAGAGGTTCCAATCATAGAGAGTAAGAGTGTCAGTCCTCTTGTACTTAAGTCGGCATTGTGCCTTTTCAATTTAATTCCGATGCAATTTCTGTGTTTCATCGTCAATATGAAGGTGCAAGGTATACAGTAAAAATGAAGTGAAGCATTGGAATTTAAAACTGGACTCACAGGAGAGGTTCAAATCATAGAAAGAGAGAGTGTCAGTCCTCTTGTACTTAAGTCGGCATTGTGCCTTTTGAATTTATTTCCGATGCAATTTCTGTGTTTCATCGTCAATAAGAAGGTGCAAGGTATACAGTAAACCTGAAGTGAAGCATCGGAATCTAAAACTGGACTCACAGGAGAGGTTCAAATCATAGAAAGAGAGAGTGTCAGTCCTCTTTTACTTAAGTCGGCATTGTGCTTTTTGTATTAAATTCGGATGCAATTTCTGTGTTTCATCGTCAATAAGAAGGTCCAAGGGATACAGTGAAACTGAAGTGAAGCATCGGAATCTAAAACTAGACTCACAGGAGAGGTTCAAATCATAGAAAGTTAGAGTGTCAGTCCTCATGTACTTAAGTCGGCATTGTGCCTTTTGTATTAAATCCGGATGCAATTTCTGTGTTTCATCGGTAATAAGAAGGTCCAAGGGATACAGTAAACCTGAAGTGAAACATCGGAATCTAAAACTGGACTCACAGGAGAGGTTCAAATCATAGAAAGTTAGAGTGTCAGTCCTCTTGTACTTAAATCGGCATTGTGCCTTTTGAATTTAATTCCGATGCAATTTCTGTGTTTCATCGTCAAGAAGAAGGTCCAAGGTATACATTAAACCTGAAGTGAACCATTGGAATCTAAAACTGGACCCACAGTAGAGGTTCAAATCTTAGAAAATTAGAGTGTCAGTCCTCTTGTACTTAGGT
Source organism: Schistocerca piceifrons (assembly GCF_021461385.2). NCBI lineage: Eukaryota > Metazoa > Arthropoda > Insecta > Orthoptera > Acrididae > Schistocerca > Schistocerca piceifrons. Next base: position 568,651 of record NW_025728148.1, on the reverse strand, counting down.
CGGCATTGTGCCCTTTGTATTAAATTCGGATGCAATTTCTGTGTTTCATCGTCAATTAGAAGGTGCAAGGTATACAGTAAACCTGAAGTGAAGCATCGGAATCTAAAACTGGACTCACAGGAGAGGTTCAAATCATAGAAAGAGAGAGTGTCAGTCCTCTTTTACATAAGTCGGCATTGTGCCTTTTGTATTAAATTCAGATGCAATTTCTGTGTTTCATCGTCAATAAGAAGGTGCAAGGTATACAGTAAACCTGAAGTGAAGCATCGGAATCTACAACTGGACTCACACGAGAGCTTCTAATCATAGAAAGTGAGAGTGTCAGTCCTCTTTTACCTAAGTCGGCATTGTGCCTTCTGTATTAAATTCGTATTCAATTTCTGTGTTTCATCGTCAATAAGAAGGTCCAAGGGTTACAGCAAACCTGAAGTGAAGCATCGGAATCTAAAACTGGACTCAGAGGAGAGGTTCAAATCATAGAAAGTTAGAGTGTCAGTCCTCTTGTACTTAAGTCGGCATTATGCCTTTTGATTATAATTCCGATGCAATTTCTGTGTTTCATCGTCAATAAGATGGTCCAAGGTATACAGTAAACCTGAAGTGAACCATTGGAATCTAAAACTGGACTCACAGGAGAGGTTCAAATCTTAGAAAGTTAGAGTGTCAGTCCCCTTGTACTTAAGTCAGCATTGTGCCTTTTGTATAAGATTCGGCTGCAATTTCTGTGTTTCGTCGTCAATAAGAAGGTACAAGGTATACAGTAAACATGAAGTGAAGCATCGGAATCTAATACTGGTCTCACAGGTGAGGTTCAAATCACAGAAAGTGAGAGTGTCAGTCCTCATTTACTTAAGTCGGCATTGTGCCTTTTGTATTGAATTCGGTTGCAAGTTCTGTGTTTCATCGTCAATAAGAAGGTCCAAGGGATACAGTAAACCTGAAGTGAAGCATTGGAATCTAAAACTGGACTCACAGGTAAGGTTAAAGTCATACAAAGTTAGAGTGTCAGTCCTCTTGTACTTAAGTCAGCATTGTGCCTTTTGTATTAAATTCGGATACAATTTCTGTGTTTCATCGTCAATAAGAAGGTCCAAGGGTTACAGTAAACTTGAAGTGACGCATCGGAATCTAAAACTAAACTCACAGGAGAGGTTCAAATCATATAATGTTAGAGCGTCAGTCCTATTGTACGTAAGTCGGCATTATGCCTTTTGTATTAAATTCGGATGCAATTTATGTGTTTCATCGTCAATAAGAAGGTGCAAGGTATATAGTAAACCTGAAGTGAAGCATCGGAATCTATAATTGGATTTACAGGAGAGGTTCAAATCATAGAAAGAGAGAGTGTCAGTCCTCTTTTACTTAAGTCGGCATTGTGCCTTTTGTATTAAATTCGGATGCAATTTCTGTGTTTCATCGTCAATACGAAGGTCCAAGGGATACAGTGAAACTCAAGTGAAGCATCGGAATCTAAAACTAGACTCACAGGAGAGGTTCAAATCATAGAAAGTTAGGGTGTCAGTCCTCTTGTACTGAAGTCGGCATTGTGCCTTTTGTATTAAATTCGGATGCAATTTCTGTGTTTCATCGTCAATAAGAAGGTCCAAGGGATACAGTAAACCTGAAGTGAAGCATCGGAATCTAATACTGGACTCACAGGAGAGGTTCAAATCATTCAAAGTTAGAGTGTCAGTCCTCTTGTACATAAGTCGGTATTGTGCCTTTTGTATTAAATTCGGATCCAATTTCTGTGTTTCATCGTCAATAAGAAGGTCCAAGAGATACTGTGAACATTAAGTGAAGCATCGGAATCTAAAACTGGACTCACAGGAGTGGTTCAAATCATTCAAAGTTAGAGTGTCAGTCCTTTTGTACATAAGTCGGCATTGTGCCTTTTGTATTAAATTCGGATTCAATTTCTGTGTTTCTTCGTCAATAAGAAGGTCCAAGAGATACTGTGAACATTAAGTGAAGCATCGGAATCTAAAACTGGACTCACAGGAGAGGGTCAAATCATAGAAAGTGAGAGTGTCAGTCCTCTTGTACTTAAGTCGGCATTGTGCCTTATGTATTACATTCGTATTCAATTTCTGTGTTTCATCGTCAATAAGAAGGTCCAAGGGTTACAGTAAACCTGAAGTGAAGCATCGGAATCTAAAACTGGACACACTGGATAGGTTCAAATCATAGAAAGTTAGAGTTTCAGTCCTCTTGTACTTAAATCGGCATTGTGTATTTTGAATTTAATTCCGATGCAATTTCTGTGTTTCATCGTCAATAAGAAGGTCCATTGTATGCAGTAAACCTGAAGTGAACCATTGGAATCTAAAACTGGACCCACAGTAGAGGTTCAAATCTTAGAAAATTAGAGTGTCAGTCCTCATGTACTTAAGTCGGCATTGTGCCTTTTGTATTAAATTCGGATGCAATTTCTGTGTTTCATCGTCAATTAGAAGGTGCAAGGTATACAGTAAACCTGAAGTGAAGCATCAGAATCTAAAACTGGACTCACAGGAGAGGTTCAAATCATAGAATGAGAGAGTGTCAGTCCGCTTTTACATTAGTCGGCATTGTGCCTTTTGTATTAAATTCGGATGCAATTTCTGTGTTTCATCGTCAATAAGAAGGTGCAAGTTATACAGTAAACCTGAAATGAAGCTTCGGAATCTACAACTGGACTCACACGAGAGCTTCAAATCATAGAAAGTGAGAGTGTCAGTCCTCTTTTACCTAAGTCGGCATTGTGCCTTATGTATTAAATTCGTATTCAATTTCTGTGTTTCATCGTCAATAAGAAGGTCCAAGGGTTACAGTAAACCTGAAGTGAAGCATCGGAATCTAAAACTGGACTCAGAGGAGAGGTTCAAATCATAGAATGTTAGAGTGTCAGTCCTCTTGTACTTAAGTCGGCATTGTGCATTTTGAATATAATTCCGATGCAATTTCTGTGTTTCATCGTCAATAAGAAGGTCCAAGGGATACTGTAAACCTGAAGTGAAGCATTGGAATCTGAAACTGGACTCACAGGAGAGGTTCATATCATATAATGTTAGAGTGTCAGTCCTATTGTACTTAAGTCAGCATTATGCCTTTTGTATTAAATTCGGATGCAATTTCTGTGTTTCATCGTCAACAAGAAGGTGCAAGGTATACAGTAAACCTGAAGTGAAGCATCTGAATCTAAAACTGGACTCACAGGAGAGGTTCAAATCATAGAAAGAGAGAGTGTCAGTCCTCTTTTACTTAAGTCGGCATTGTGCCTTTTGTATTGAATTCGGATGCAATATCTGTGTTTCATCGTCAATACGATGGTCCAAGGGTTACAGTAAACCTGAAGTGAAGCATCGGAATCTAAAACTGGACTCACAGGAGAGGTTCAAATCATAGAAAGTAAGAGTGTCAGTCCTCTTGTACTTAAGTCGGCATTGTGCCTTTTCAATTTAATTCCGATGCAATTTCTGTGTTTCATCGTCAATATGAAGGTGCAAGGTATACAGTAAACCTGAAGTGAAACATTGGAATGAAAAACTGGACTCACAGGAGAGGTGAAAATCATTCAAAGTTAGAGTGTCAGACCTCTTGTACTTAAGTCAACATTGTGCCTTTTGTATTAAATTCAGATTCAATTTCTGTGTTTCATCGTCAATAAGAAGGTCCAAGAGATACTGTGAACATTAAGTGAAGCATTGGAACCTAAAACTGGACTCACAGGAGAAATTCAAATCATAGAAAGTGAGAGTGTCAGTCCTATTGTACTTAAGTCGGCATTGTGCCTTATGTATTACATTCGTATTTATTTTCTGTGTTTCATCGTCAATAAGAAGGTCCAAGGGCTACAGTAAACCTGAAGTGAAGCATCGGAATCTAAAACTGGACTCACTGGAGAGGTTAAAATCATAGAAAGTTAGAGTGTCAGGCCTCTTGTACTTAAGTCGGCATTGTGCCTTTTGAATTTAATTCCGATGCAATTTCGGTGTTTCATCGTCAATAAGAAGGTCCAAGGTATACAGTAAACCTGAAGTGAACCATTGGAATCTAAACTGGACCCACAGGAGAGGTTCAAATCTTAGAAAGTTAGAGTGTCAGTCCCCTTGTACTTAAGCCTGCATTGTGCCTTTTGTATAAACTTCGGATGCAATTTCTGTGTTTCGTCGTCAATAAGAAGGTGCAAGGTATACAGTAAACATGAACTGAAACATCGGAATCTAAAACTGGACTCACAGGAGAGGTTCAAATCATAGAAAGTGAGAGTGTCAGTCCTCATTCACTTAAGTCGGCATTGTGCCTTTTGTATTGAATTCGGATGCAATATCTGTGTTTCATCGTCAATAAGAAGGTCCAAGGGTTACAGTAAACCTGAAGTGAAGCATCGGAATCTACAACTGGACTCACAGGAGAGGTTCCAATCATAGAAAGTAAGAGTGTCAGTCCTCTTGTACTTAAGTCCGCATTGTGCCTTTTCAATTTTATTCCGATGCAATTTCTGTGTTTCATCGTCAATATGAAGGTGCAAGGTATACAGTAAAAATGAAGAGAAGCATTGGAATCTAAAACTGGACTCACAGGAGAGGTTAAAATCATACAAAGTTAGAGTGTCAGTCCTCTTGTACTTAAGTCGGCATTGTGCCTTTTGTATTAAATTCGGATACAATTTCTGTGTTTCATCGTCAATAAGAAGGTCCAAGGGATACAGTAAACTTGAAGTGAAGCATCGGAATCTGAAACTGGACTTACAGGAGAGGTTCAAATCATAGAATGTTAGAGTGTCAGTCCGATTGTACTTAAGTCGGCATTATGCCTTTTGTATTAAGTTCGGATGCAATTTCTGTGTTTCATCGTCAATAAGAAGGTGCAAGGTATACAGTAAACCTGAAGTGAAGCATCTGAATCTAAAACTGGACTCACAGGAGAGGTTCAAATCATAGCAAGAGAGAGTGTCAGTCCTCTTGTACTTAAGTCGGCATTGTGCCTTTTGAATTTATTTCCGATGCAATTTCTGTGTTTCATCGTCAATAAGAAGGTGCAAGGTATACAGTAAACCTGAAGTAAAGCATCGGAATCTAAAACTGGACTCACAGGAGAGGTTCAAATCACAGAAAGAGAGAGTGTCAGTCCTCTTTTACTTAAGTCGGCATTGTGCTTTTTGTATTACATTCGGATGCAATTTCTGTGTTTCATCGTCAATAAGAAGGTCCAAGGGATACAGTGAAACTGAAGTGAAGCATCGGAATCTAAAACTAGACTCACAGGAGAGGTTCAAATCATAGAAAGTTAGAGTTTCAGTCCTCTTGTACTTAAATCGGCATTGTGCCTATTGAATTTAATTCCGATGCAATTTCTGTGTTTCATCGTCAAGAAGAAGGTCCAAGGTATACAGTAAACCTGAAGCGTACCATTGGAATCTAAAACTGGACCCACAGTAGAGGTTCAAATCTTAGAAAATTAGAGTGTCAGTCCTCATGTACTTAGGTCGGCATTGTGCCTTTTGTATTAAATTCGGATGCAATTTCTGTGTTTCATCGTCAATTAGAAGGTGCAAGGTATACAGTAAACCTGAAGTGAAGCATCGGAATCTAAAACTGGACTCACAGGTGAGGTTCAAATCATAGAAAGAGAGAGTGTCTGTCCTCTTTTACATAAGTCGGCATTGTGCCTTTTGTATTAAATTCGGATGCAATTTCTGTGTTTCATCGTCAATAAGAAGGTGCAAGGTATACAGTAAACCTGAAGTGAAGCATCGGAATCTACAACTGGACTCACACGAGAGCTTCAAATCATAGAAAGTTAGAGTGTCAGTCCTCTTTTACCTAAGTCGGCATTGTGCCTTATGTATTAAATTCGTATTCAATATCTGTGTTTCATCGTCAATAAGAAGGTCCAAGGGTTACAGCAAACCTGAAGTGAAGCATCGGAATCTAAAATTGGACTCAGAAGAGAGGTTCAAATCATAGAAAGTTAGAGTGTCAGTCCTCTTGTACTTAAGTCGGCATTATGCCTTTTGATTATAATTCCGATGCATTTTCTGTGTTTCATCGTCAATAAGAAGGTCCAAGGTATACAGTAAACCTGAAGTGAACCATTGGAATCTAAAACTGGACTCACAGGAGAGGTTCAAATCTTAGAAAGTTAGAGTGTCAGTCCCCTTGTACTTAAGTCAGCATTGTGCCTTTTGTATAAGATTCGGCTGCAATTTCTGTGTTTCGTCGTCAATAAGAAGGTGCAAGGTATACAGTAAACATGAAGTGAAGCATCGGAATCTAAAACTGGTCTCACAGGTGAGGTTCAAATCATAGAAAGTGAGAGTGTCAGTCCTCATTTACTTAAGTCGGCATTGTGCCTTTTGTATTGAATTCGGATGCAAGTTCTGTGTTTCATCGTCAATAAGAAGGTCCAAGGGATACAGTAAACCTGAAGTGAAGCATCGGAATCTAAAACTGGACTCACAGGAGAGGTTCAAATCATCCAAAGTTAGAGTGTCAGTCCTCTTGCACATAAGTCGGCATTGTGCCTTTTGTATTCAATTCGGATTCAATTTCTGTGTTTCATCATCAATAAGAAGGTCCAAGAGATACTGTGAACATTAAGTGAAGCATCGGAATCTAAAACTGGACTCACAGGAGAGGTTCAAATCATTCAAAGTTAGAGTGTCAATCCTCTTGTACATAAGTCGGCATTGTGCCTTTTGTATTAAATTCGGATTCAATTTCTGTGTTTCATCGTCAATAAGAAGGTCCAAGGGTTACAGTAAACTTGAAGTGACGCATCGGAATGTAAAACTAAACTCACAGGAGAGGTTCAAATCATATAATGTTAGAGCGTCAGTCCTATTGTACGTAAGTCGGCATTATGCCTTTTGTATTAAATTCGGATGCAATTTCTGTGTTTCATCGTCAATAAGAAGGTGCAAGGTATACAGTAAACCTGAAGTGAAGCATCGGAAACTAAAACTGGACTCACAGGATAGGTTCAAATCATAGAAAGAGAGAGTGTCAGTCCTCTTGTACTTAAGTCGGCATTGTGCCTTTTGAATTTATTTCCGATGAAATTTCTGTGGTTCATCGTCAATAAGAAGGTGCAAGGTATACAGTAAACCTGAAGTGAAGCATCGGAATCTATAACTGGATTTACAGGAGAGGTTCAAATCATAGAAAGAGAGAGTGTCAGTCCTCTTTTACTTAAGTCGGTATTGTGCCTTTTGTATTAAATTCGTATTCAATATCTGTGTTTCATCGTCAATAAGAAGGTCCAAGGGTTACAGCAAACCTGAAGTGAAGCATCGGAATCTAAAATTGGACTCAGAAGAGAGGTTCAAATCATAGAAAGTTAGAGTGTCAGTCCTCTTGTACTTAAGTCGGCATTATGCCTTTTGATTATAATTCCGATGCAATTTCTGTGTTTCATCGTCAATAAGAAGGTCCAAGGTATACAGTAAACCTGAAGTGAACCATTGGAATCTAAAACTGGACTCACAGGAGAGGTTCAAATCTTAGAAAGTTAGAGTGTCAGTCCCCTTGTACTTAAGTCAGCATTGTGCCTTTTGTATAAGATTCGGCTGCAATTTCTGTGTTTCGTCGTCAATAAGAAGGTGCAAGGTATACAGTAAACCTGAAGTGAAGCATCGGAATCTAAAACTGGACTCACAGGAGAGGTTCAAATCATTCAAAGTTAGAGTGTCAGTCCTCTTGTACATAAGTCGGCATTGTGCCTTTTGTATTAAATTCGGATTCAATTTCTGTGTTTCATCGTCAATAAGAAGGTCCAAGAGATACTGTGAACATTAACTGAAGCATCGGAATCTAAAACTGGACTCACAGGAGAGGTTCAAATCATTCAAAGTTAGAGTGTCAGTCCTCTTGTACATAAGTCGGCATTGTGCCTTTTGTATTAAATTCTGATTCAATTTCTGTGTTTCATCGTCAATAAGAAGGTCCAAGAGCTACTGTGAACATTAAGTGAAGCATCGGAATCTAAAACTGGACTCACAGGAGAGGTTCAAATCATAGAAAGTGAGAGTGTCAGTCCTCTTGTACTTAAGTCGGCATTGTGCCTTATGTATTACATTCGTATTAAATTTCTGTGTTTCATCGTCAATAAGAAGGTCCAAGGGTTACAGTAAACCTGAAGTGAAGCATCGGAATCTAAAACTGGACACACTGGATAGGTTCAAATCATAGTAAGTTAGAGTTTCAGTCCTCTTGTACTTAAATCGGCATTGTGCATTTTGAATTTAATTCCGATGCAATTTCTGTGTTTCATCGTCAATAAGAAGGTCCAAGGTATGCAGTAAACCTGAAGTGAACCATTGGAATCTAAAACTGGACCCACAGTAGAGGTTCAAATCTTAGAAAATTAGAGTGTCAGTCCCCATGTACTTAAGTCGGCATTGTGCCTTTTGTATTAAATTCGGATGCAATTTCTGTGTTTCATCGTCAATTAGAAGGTGCAAGGTATACAGTAAACCTGAAGTGAAGCATCGGAATCTAAAACTGGACTCACAGGAGAGGTTCAAATCATAGAAAGAGAGAGTGTCAGTCCTCTTTTACATAAGTCGGCATTGTGCATTTTGTATTAAATTCGGATGCAATTTCTGTGTTTCATCGTCAATAAGAAGGTGCAAGTTATACAGTAAACCTGAAGTGAAGCATCGGAATCTACAACTGGCCTCACACGAGAGCTTCAAATCATAGAAAGTGAGAGTGTCAGTCCTCTTTTACCTATGTCGGCATTGTGCCTTATGTATTAAATTCGTATTCAATTTCTGTGTTTCATCGTCAATAAGAAGGTCCAAGGGTTACAGTAAACCTGAAGTGAAGCATCGGAATCTAAAACTGGACTCAGAGGAGAGGCTCAAATCATAGAAAGTTAGAGTGTCAGTCCTCTTGTACTTAAGTCGGCATTGTGCCTTTTGAATATAATTCCGATGCAATTTCTGTGTTTCATCATCAATAAGAAGGTCCAAGGGATACTGTACACCTGAAGTGAAGCAACGGAATCTAAAACTGGACTCACAGGAGAGGTTCTAATCATATAATGTTAGAGTGTCAGTCCTATTGTACTTAAGTCAGCATTATGCCTTTTGTATTAATTTCGGATGCAATTTCTGTGTTTCATCGTCAATAAGAAGGTGCAAGGTATACAGTAAACCTGAAGTGAAGCATCGGAATCTACAACTGGCCTCACACGAGAGCTTCAAATCATAGAAAGTGAGAGTGTCAGTCCTCTTTTACCTATGTCGGCATTGTGCCTTATGTATTAAATTCGTATTCAATTTCTGTGTTTCATCGTCAATAAGAAGGTCCAAGGGTTACAGTAAACCTGAAGTGAAGCATCTGAATCTAAAACTGGACTCACAGGAGAGGTTCAAATCATAGAAAGAGAGAGTGTCAGTCCTCTTCTACTTAAGTCGGCATTGTGCCTTTTGTATTGAATTCGGATGCAATATCTGTGTTTCATCGTCAATAAGAAGGTCCAAGGGTTGCAGTAAACCTGAAGTGAAGCATCGGAATCTAAAACTGGACTCACAGGAGAGGTTCAAATCATAGAAAGTGAGAGTGTCAGTCCTCTTGTACTTAAGTCGGCATTGTGCCTTATGTATTACATTCGTATTTATTTTCTGTGTTTCATCGTCAATAAGAAGGTCCAAGGGTTACAGTAAACCTGAAGTGAAGCATCGGAATCTAAAACTGGACTCACTGGAGAGGTTCAAATCATAGAAAGTTAGAGTGTCACTCCTCTTGTACTTAAGTCGGCATTGTGCCTTTTGAATTTAATTCCGATGCAATTTCTGTGTTTCATCGTCAATAAGAAGGTGCAAGGTATCCAGTAAACCTGAAGTGAAACATTGGAATGAAAAACTGGACTCACAGGAGAGGTTAAAATCATTCAAAGTTAGAGTGTCAGTCCTCTTGTACTTAAGTCAACATTGTGCCTTTTGTATTAAATTCAGATTCAATTTCTGTGTTTCATCGTCAATAAGAAGGTCCAAGAGATACTGTGAACATTAAGTGAAGCATTGGAACCTAAAACTGGACTCACAGGAGAAGTTCAAATCATAGAAAGTGAGAGTGTCAGTCCTCTTGTACTTAAGTCGGCATTGTGCCTTATGTATTACATTCGTATTTATTTTCTGTGTTTCATCGTCAATAAGAAGGTCCAAGGGTTACAGTAAACCTGAAGTGAAGCATCGGAATCTAAAACTGGACTCACTGGAGAGGTTCAAATCATAGAAAGTTAGAGTGTCACTCCTCTTGTACATAAGTCGGCATTGTGCCTTTTGAATTTAATTCCGATGCAATTTCTGTGTTTCATCGTCAATAAGAAGGTCCAAGGTATACAGTAAACCTGAAGTGAACCATTGGAATCTAAAACTGGACCCACAGGAGAGGTTCAAATCTTAGAAAGTTAGAGTGTCAGTCCCCTTGTACTTAAGCCTGCATTGTGCCTTTTGTATAAACTTCGGATGCAATTTCTGTGTTTCGTCGTCAATAAGAAGGTGCAAGGTATTCAGTAAACATGAACTGAAGCATCGGAATCTAAAACTGGACTCACAGGAGAGGTTCAAATCATAGAAAGTGAGAGTGTCAGTCCTCATTTACTAATGTCGGCATTGTGCCTTTTGTATTGAATTCGGATGCAATATCTGTGTTTCATCGTCAATAAGAAGGTCCAAGGGTTACAGTAAACCTGAAGTGAAGCATCGGAATCTAAGACTGGACTCACAGGAGAGGTTCCTATCATAGAAAGTAAGAGTGTCAGTCCTCTTGTACTTAAGTCGGCATTGTGCCTTTTCAATTTAATTCCGATGCAATTTCTGTGTTTCATCGTCAATATGAAGGTGCAAGGTATACAGTAAAAATGAAGTGAAGCATTGGAATCTAAAACTAGACTCACAGGAGAGGTTAAAATCATACAAAGTTAGAGTGTCAGTCCTCTTGTACTTAAGTCGGCATTGTGCCTTTTGTATTAAATTCGGTTACAATTTCTGTGTTTCATCGTCAATAAGAAGGTCCAAGGGATACAGTAAACTTTTAAGTGAAGCATCGGAATCTGAAACTGGACTTACAGGAGAGGTTCAAATCATAGAATGTTAGAGTGTCAGTCCGATTGTACTTAAGTCGGGATTATGCCTTTTGTATTAAATTCGGATGCAATTTCTGTGTTTCATCGTCAGTAAGAAGGTGCAAGGTATACAGTAAACCTGAAGTGAAGCATCTGAATCTAAAACTGGACTCACAGGAGAGGTTCAAATCATAGAAAGAGAGAGTGTCAGTCCTCTTGTACTTAAGTCGGCATTGTGCCTTTTGAATTTATTTCCGATGCAATTTCTGTGTTTCATCGTCAATAAGAAGGTGCAAGGTATACAGTAAACCTGAAGTGAAGCATCGGAATCTAAAACTGGACTCACAGGAGAGGTTCAAATCATAGAAAGAGAGAGTGTCAGTCCTCTTTTACTTAAGTCGGCATTGTGCTTTTTGTATTAAATTCGGATGCAATTTCTGTGTTTCATCGTCAATAAGAAGGTCCAAGGGATACAGTGAAACTGAAGTGAAGCATCGGAATCTAAAACTAGACTCACAGGAGAGGTTCAAATCATAGAAAGTTAGAGTGTCAGTCCTCATGTACTTAAGTCGGCATTGTGCCTTTTGTATTAAATCCGGATGCAATTTCTGTGTTTCATCGGTAATAAGAAGGTCCAAGGGATACAGTAAACCTGAAGTGAAACATCGGAATCTAAATCTGGACTCACAGGAGAGGTTCAAATCATAGAAAGTTAGAGTGTCAGTCCTCTTGTACTTAAATCGGCATTGTGCCTTTTGAATTTAATTCCGATGCAATTTCTGTGTTTCATCGTCAAGAAGAAGGTCCAAGGTATACAGTTAACCTGAAGTGAACCATTGGAATCTAAAACTGGACCCACAGCAGAGGTTCAAATCTTAGAAAATTGGAGTGTCAGTCCTCATGTACTTAGGTCGGCATTGTGCTTTTTGTATTAAATTCGGATGCAATTTCTGTGTTTCATCGTCAATTAGAAGGTGCAAGGTATACAGTAAACCTGAAGTGAAGCATCGGAATCTAAAACTGGACTCACAGGAGAGGTTCAAATCATAGAAAGAGAGAGTGTCAGTCCTCTTTTACATAAGTCGGCATTGTGCCTTTTGTATTAAATTCAGATGCAATTTCTGTGCTTCATCGTCAATAAGAAGGTGCAAGGTATACAGTAAACCTGAAGTGAAGCATCGGAATCTACAACTGGACTCACACGATAGCTTCAAATCATAGAAAGTGAGAGTGTCAGTCCTCTTTTACCTAAGTCGGCATTGTGCCTTATGTATTAAATTCGTATTCAATTTCTGTGTTTCATCGTCAATAAGAAGGTCCAAGGGTTACAGCAAACCTGAAGTGAAGCATCGGAATCTAAAACTGGACTCAGAGGAGAGGTTCAAATCATAGAAAGTTAGAGTGTCAGTCCTCTTGTACTTAGGTCGGCATTATGCCTTTTGATTATAATTCCGATGCAATTTCTGTGTTTCATCGTCAATAAGATGGTCCAAGGTATACAGTAAACCTGAAGTGAACCATTGGAATCTAAAACTGGACTCACAGGAGAGGTTCAAATCTTAGAAAGTTAGAGTGTCAGTCCCCTTGTACTTAAGTCAGCATTGTGGCTTTTGTATAAGATTCGGCTGCAATTTCTGTGTTTCGTCGTCAATAAGAAGGTGCAAGGTATACAGTAAACATGAAGTGAAGCATCGGAATCTAAAACTGGTCTCACAGGTGAGGTTCAAATCATAGAAAGTGAGAGTGTCAGTCCTCATTTACTTAAGTCGGCATTGTGCCTTTTGTATTGAATTCGGTTGCAAGTTCTGTGTTTCATCGTCAATAAGAAGGTCCAAGGGATACAGTAAACCTGAAGTGAAGCATCGGAATCTAAACCAGGACTCACAGGAGAGGTTCAAATCATTCAAAGTTAGAGTGTCAGTCCTCTTGTACATAAGTCGGCATTGTGCCTTTTGTATTAAATTCGGATTCAATTTCTGTGTTTCATCGTCAATAAGAAGGTCCAAGAGATACTGTGAACATTAAGTGAAGCATCGGAATCTAAAACTGGACTCACAGGAGAGGTTCATATCATTCAAAGTTAGAGTGTCAGTCCTCTTGTACATAAGTCGGCATTGTGCCTTTTGTATTACATTCGGATTCAATTTCTGTGTTTCATCGTCAATAAGAAGGTCCAAGGGTTACAGTAAACTTGAAGAGACGCATCGGTATGTAAAACTAAACTCACAGGAGAGGTTCAAATCATATAATGTTAGAGCATCAGTCCTATTGTACGTAAGTCGGCATTATGCCTTTTGTATTAAATTCGGATGCAATTTCTGTGTTTCATCGTCAAAAAGAAGGTGCAAGGTATACAGTAAACCTGAAGTGAAGCATCGGAAACTAAAACTGGACTCACAGGATAGGTTCAAATCATAGAAAGAGAGAGTGTCAGTCCTCTTGTACTTAAGTCGGCATTGTGCCTTTTGAATTTATTTCCGATGAAATTTCTGTGTTTCATCGTCAATAAGAAGGTGCAAGGTATACAGTAAACCTGAAGTGAAGCATCGGAATCTATAACTGGATTTACAGGAGAGGTTCAAATCATAGAAAGAGAGAGTGTCAGTCCTCTTTTACTTAAGTCGGTATTGTGCCTTTTGTATTAAATTCGAATGAAATTTCTGTGTTTCATCGTCAATACGAAAGTCCAAGGGATACAGTGAAACTCAAGTGAAGCATCGGAATCTAAAACTAGACTCACAGGAGAGGTTCAAATCATAGAAGGTTAGAGTGTCAGTCCCCTTGTACTGAAGTCGGCATTGTGCCTTTTGTATTAAATTCGGATGCTATTTCTGAGTTTCATCGTCAATAAGAAGGTCCAAGGGATACAGTAAACCTGAAGTGAAGCATCGGAATCTAAAACTGGACTCACAGAAGAGGTTCAAATCATTCAAAATTAGAGTGTCAGTCCTCTTGTACATAAGTCGGCATTGTGCCTTTTGTATTAAATTCGGATTCAATTTCTGTGTTTCATCGTCAATAAGAAGGTCCAAGAGATACTGTGAACATTAAGTGAAGCATCGGAATCTAAAACTGGACTCACAGGAGTGGTTCAAATCATTCAAAGTTAGAGTGTCAGTCCTCTTGTACATAAGTCGGCATTGTGCCTTTTGTATTAAATTCGGATTCAATTTCTGTGTTTCATCGTCAATAAGAAGGTCCAAGAGCTACTGTGAACATTAAGTGAAGCATCGGAATCTAAAACTGGACTCACAGGAGAGGTTGAAATCATAGAAAGTGAGAGTGTCAGTCCTCTTGTACTTAAGTCGGCATTGTGCCTTATGTATTACATTCGTATTAAATTTCTGTGTTTCATCGTCAATAAGAAGGTCCAAGGGTTACAGTAAACCTGAAGTGAAGCATCGGAATCTAAAACTGGACACACTGGATAGGTTCAAATCATAGAAAGTTAGAGTTTCAGTCCTCTTGTACTTAAATCGGCATTGTGCATTTTGAATTTAATTCCGATGCAATTTCTGTGTTTCATCGTCAATAAGAAGGTCCAAGGTATGCAGTAAACCAGTAGTGAACCATTGGAATCTAAAACTGGACCCACAGTAGAGGTTCAAATCTTAGAAAATTAGAGTGTCAGTCCCCATGTACTTAAGTCGGCATTGTGCCTTTTGTATTAAATTCGGATGCAATTTCTGTGTTTCATCGTCAATTAGAAGGTGCAAGGTATACAGTAAACCTGAAGTGAAGCATCGGAATCTAAAACTGGACACACAGGAGAGGTTCAAATCATAGAAAGAGAGAGTGTCAGTCCTCTTTTACATAAGTCGGCATTGTGCCTTTTGTATTAAATTCGGATGCAATTTCTGTGTTTCATCGTCAATAAGAAGGTGCAAGTTATACAGTAAACCTGAAGTGAAGCATCTGAATCTAAAACTGGACTCACAGGAGAGGTTCAAATCATAGAAAGAGAGAGTGTCAGTCCTCTTTTACTTAAGTCGGCATTGTGCCTTTTGTATTGAATTCGGATGCAATATCTGTGTTTCATCGTCAATAAGAAGATCCAAGGGTTGCAGTAAACCTGAAGTGAAGCATCGGAATCTAAAACTGGACTCACAGGAGAGGTTCAAATCATAGAAAGTAAGAGTGTCAGTCCTCTTGTACTTAAGTCGGCATTGTGCCTTTTCAATTTAATTCCGATGCAATTTCTGTGTTTCATCGTCAATATGAAGGTGCAAGGTATCCAGTAAACCTGAAGTGAAACATTGGAATGAAAAACTGGACTCACAGGAGAGGTTACAATCATTCAAAGTTAGAGTGTCAGTCCTCTTGTACTTAAGTCAACATTGTGCCTTTTGTATTAAATTCAGATTCAATTTCTGTGTTTCATCGTCAATAAGAAAGTCCAAGAGATACTGTGAATATTAAGTGAAGCATTGGAACCTAAAACTGGACTCACAGGAGAAGTTCAAATCATAGAAAGTGAGAGTGTCAGTCCTTTTGTACTTAAGTCGGCATTGTGCCTTATGTATTACATTCGTATTTATTTTCTGTGTTTCATCGTCAATAAGAAGGTCCAAGGGTTACAGGAAACCTGAAGTGAAGCATCGGAATCTAAAACTGGACTCACTGGAGAGGTTCAAATCATAGAAAGTTAGAGTGTCAGTCCTCTTGTACTTAAGTCGGCATTGTGCCTTTTGAATTTAATTCCGATGCAATTTCTGTGTTTCATCGTCAATAAGAAGGTCCAAGGTATACAGTAAACCTGAAGTGAACCATTGGAATCTGAAACTGGACCCAAAGGAGAGGTTCAAATCTTAGAAAGTTAGAGTGTCAGTCCCCTTGTACTTAAGCTTGCATTGTGCCTTTTGTATAAACTTCGGATGCAATTTCTGTGTTTCGTCGTCAATAAGAAGGTGCAAGGTATACAGTAAACATGAACTGAAGCATCGGAATCTAAAACTGGACTCACAGGAGAGGTTCAAATCATAGAAAGTGAGAGTGTCAGTCCTCATTTACTAAAGTCGGCATTGTGCCTTTTGTATTGAATTCGGATGCAATATCTGTCTTTCATCGTCAATAAGAAGGTCCAAGGATTACAGTAAACCTGAAGTGAAGCATCAGAATCTAAAACTGGACTCACAGGAGGTTCCAATCATAGAAAGTAAGAGTGTCAGTCCTCTTGTACTTAAGTCGGCATTGTGCCTTTTCAATTTAATTCCGATGCAATTTCTGTGTTTCATCGTCAATATGAAGGTGCAAGGTATACAGTAAAAATGAAGTGAAGCATTGGAATCTAAAACTGGACTCACAGGAGAGGTTAAAATCATACAAAGTTAGAGTGTCAGTCCTCTTGTACTTAAGTCGGCATTGTGCCTTTTGTATTAAATTCGGATATAATTTCTGTGTTTCATCGTCAATAAGAAGGTCCAAGGGATACAGTAAACTAGAAGTGAAGCATCGGAATCTGAAACTGGACTTACAGGAGAGGTTCAAATCATAGAATGTTAAGTGTCAGTCCGATTGTACTTAAGTCGGCATTATGCCTTTTGTATTAAATTCGGATGCAATTTCTGTGTTTCATCGTCAATAAGAAGGTGCAAGGTATACAGTAAACCTGAAGTGAAGCATCTGAATCTAAAACTGGACTCACAGGAGAGGTTCAAATCATAGAAAGAGAGAGTGTCAGTCCTCTTGTACTTAAGTCGGCATTGTGCCTTTTGAATTTATTTCCGATGCAATTTCTGTGTTTCATCGTCAATAAGAAGGTGCAAGGTATACAGTAACCCTGAAGTGAAGCATCGGAATCTAAAACTGGACTCACAGGAGAGGTTCAAATCATAGAAAGAGAGAGTGTCAGTCCTCTTTTACTTAAGTCGGCATTGTGCCTTTTGTATTAAATTCGGATTCAATTTCTGTGTTTCATCGTCAATAAGAAGGTCCAAGGGTTACAGTAAACTTGAAGTGACGCATCGGTATGTAAAACTAAACTCACAGGAGAGGTTCAAATCATATAATGTTAGAGCGTCTGTCCTATTGTACGTAAGTCGGCATTATGCCTTTTGTATTAAATTCGGATCCAATTTCTGTGTTTCATCGTCAATAAGAAGGTGCAAGGTATACAGTAAACCTAAAGTGAAGCATCGGAAACTAAAACTGGACTCACAGGATAGGTTCAAATCATAGAATGAGAGAGTGTCAGTCCTCTTGTACTTAAGTCGGCATTGTGCCTTTTGAATTTATTTCCGATGAAATTTCTGTGTTCCATCGTCAATAAGAAGGTGCAAGGTATACAGTAAACCTGAAGTGAAGCATCGGAATCTATAACTGGATTTACAGGAGAGGTTCAAATCATAGAAAGTGAGAGTGTCAGTCCTCTTGTACTGAAGTCGGCATTGTGCCTTTTGTATTAAATTCGGATGCTATTTCTGAGTTTCATCGTCAATAAGAGGGTCCAAGGGATACAGTAAACCTGAAGTGAAGCATCGGAATCTAAAACTGGACTCACAGGAGAGGTTCAAATCATTCAAAATTAGAGTGTCAGTCCTCTTGTACATAAGTCGGCATTGTGCCTTTTGTATTAAATTCGGAATCAATTTCTGTGTGTCATCGTCAATAAGAAGGTCCAAGAGATACTGTGAACATTAAGTGAAGCATCGGAATCTAAAACTGGACTCACAGGAGAGGTTCAAATCATTCAAAGTTAGAATGTCAGTCCTCTTGTACATAAGTCGGCATTGTGCCTTTTGTATTAAATTCGGATTCAATTTCTGTGTTTCATCGTCAATAAGAAGGTCCAAGAGCTACTGTGAACATTAAGTGAAGCATCGGAATCTAAAACTGGACTCACAGGAGAGGTTCAAATCATAGAAAGTGAGAGTGTCAGTCCTCTTGTACTTAAGTCGGCATTGTGCCTTATGTATTACATTCGTATTAAATTTCTGTGTTTCATCGTCAATAAGAAGGTCCAAGGGTTACAGTAAACCTGAAGTGAAGCATCGGAATCTAAAACTGGACACACTGGATAGGTTCAAATCATAGAAAGTTAGAGTTTCAGTCCTCTTGTACTTAAATCGGCATTGTGCATTTTGAATTTAATTCCGATGCAATTTCTGTGTTTCATCGTCAATAAGAACGTCGAAGGTATGCAGTAAACCTGTAGTGAACCATTGGAATCTAAAACTGGACCCACAGTAGAGGTTCAAATCTTAGAAAATTAGAGTGTCAGTCCCCATGTACTTAAGTCGGCATTGTGCCTTTTGTATTAAATTCGGATGCAATTTCTGTGTTTCATCGTCAATTAGAAGGTGCAAGGTATACAGTAAACCTGAAGTGAAGCATCGGAATCTAAAACTGGACTCACATTAGAGGTTCAAATCATATAATGTTAGAGTGTCAGTCCTGTTGTACTTAAGTCAGCATTATGCCTTTTGTATTAAATTCGGATGCTATTTCTGTGTTTCATCGTCAATAAGAAGGTGCAAGGTATACAGTAAACCTGAAGTGAAGCATCTGAATCTAAGACTGGACTCACAGGAGAGGTTCAAATCATAGAAAGAGAGAGTGTCAGTCCTCTTTCACTTAAGTCGGCATTGTGCCTTTTGTATTGAATTCGGATGCAATATCTGTGTTTCATCGTCAATAAGAAGGTCCAAGGGTTGCAGTAAACCTGAAGTGAAGCTTCGGAATCTAAAACTGGACTCACAGGAGGGGTTCAAATCATAGAAAGTAAGAGTGTCAGTCCTCTTGTACTTAAGTCGGCATTGTGCCTTTTCAATTTAATTCCGATGCAATTTCTGTGTTTCATCGTCAATATGAAGGTGCAAGGTATCCAGTAAACCTGAAGTGAAACATTGGAATGAAAAACTGGACTCACAGGAGAGGTTAAAATCATTCAAAGTTAGAGTGTTAGTCCTCTTGTACTTAAGTCAACATTGTGCCTTTTGTATTAAATTCAGATTCAATTTCTGTGTTTCATCGTCAATAAGAAGGTCCAAGAGATACTGTGAACATTAAGTGAAGCATTGGAACCTAAAACTGGACTCACAGGAGAAGTTCAAATCATAGAAAGTGAGAGTGTCAGTCCTCTTGTACTTAAGTCGGCATTGTGCCTTATGTATTACATTCGTATTTATTTTCTGTGTTTCATCGTCAATAAGAAGGTCCAAGGGTTACAGTAAACCTGAAGTGAAGCATCGGAATCTAAAACTGGACTCACTGGAGAGGTTCAAATCATAGAAAGTTAGAGTGTCAGTCCTCTTGTACTTAAGTCGGCATTGTGCCTTTTGAATTTAATTCCGATGCAATTTCTGTGTTTCATCGTCAATAAGAAGGTCCAGGGTATACAGTAAACCTGAAGTGAACCATTGGAATCTAAAACTGGACCCACAGGAGAGGTTCAAATTTTAGAAAGTTAGAGTGTCAGTCCCCTTGTACTTAAGCCTGCATTGTGCCTTTTGTATAAACTTCGGATGCAATTTCTGTGTTTCGTCGTCAATAAGAAGGTGCAAGGTATACAGTACACATGAACTGAAGCATCGGAATCTAAAACTGGGCTCACAGGAGAGGTTCAAATCATAGACAGTGAGAGTGTCAGTCCTCATTTACTTAAGTCGGCATTGTGCCTTTTGTATTGAATTCGGATGCAATATCTGTGTTTCATCGTCAATAAGACGGTCCAAGGGTTACAGTAAACCTGAAGTGAAGCATCGGAATCTAAAACTGGACTCACAGGAGAGGTGCCAATCATAGAAAGTAAGAGTGTCAGTCCTCTTGTACTTAAGTCGGCATTGTGCATTTTCAATTTAATTCCGATGCATTTTCTGTGTTTCATCGTCAATATGAAGGTGCAAGGTATACATTAAAAATGAAGTGAAGCATTGGAATCTAAAACTGGACTCACAGGAGAGGTTACAATCATACAAAGTTAGAGTGTCAGTCCTCTTGTACTTAAGTCGGCATTATGACTTTTGATTATAATTCCGATGCAATTTCTGTGTTTCATCGTCAATAAGAAGGTCCAAGGTATACAGTAAACCTGAAGTGAACCATTGGAATCTAAAACTGGACTCACAGGAGAGGTTCAAATCTTAGAAAGTTAGAGTGTCAGTCCCCTTGTACTTAAGTCAGCATTGTGCCTTTTGTATAAGATTCGGCTGCAATTTCTGTGTTTCGTCGTCAATAAGTAGGTGCAAGGTATACAGTAAACTAGAAGTGAAGCATCGGAATCTAAAACTGGTCTCACAGGTGAGGTTCAAATCATAGAAAGTGAGAGTGTCAGTCCTCATTTACTTAAGTCGGCATTGTGCCTTTTGTATTGAATTCGGATGCAAGTTCTGTGTTTCATCGTCAATAAGAAGGTCCAAGGGGTACTGTAAACCTGAAGTGAAGCATCGGAATCTAAAACTGGACTCACAGGAGAGGTTCAAATCATATAATGTTAGAGTATCAGTCCTATTGTACTTAAGTCGGCATTATGCCTTTTGTATTAAATTCGGATGCAATTTCTGTGTTTCATCGTCAATAGAAGGTGCAAGGTATACAGTAAACCTGAAGTGAAGCATCTGAATTTAAAACTGGACGCACAGGAGAGGTTCAAATCATAGAAAGAGAGAGTGTCAGTCCTCTTGTACTAAGTCGGCATTGTGCCTTTTGAATTTATTTCCGATGCAATTTCTGTGTTTCATCGTCAATAAGAAGGTGCAATGTATACAGTATACCTGAAGTGAAGCATCGGAATCTTAAACTGGACACACAGGAGAGGTTCAAATCATAGAAAGGGAGAGTAACAGTCCTCTTTTACTTAAGTCGGCATTGTGCTTTTTGTATTATATTCGGATGCAATTTCTCTGTGTCATCGTCAATAAGAAGGTCCTAGGGATACTGTGAAACTGAAGTGAAGCATCGGAATCTAAAACTAGACTCACAGGAGAGGTTCAATTCACAGAAAGTTAGAGCGTCAGTCCTCATGTATTTAAGTCGTCATTGTGCTTTTTGTATTAAATTCGGATGCTATTTCTGTGTGTCATCCTCAATAAGAAGGTGCAAGGTATACAGTAAACCTGAAGTGAAGCATCGGAATCTAAAACTGGACTCACAGGAGAGGTTCAAATCATAGAATGTTAGAGTGTCAGTCCTCTTGTACTTAAGTCGGCATTGTGCCTTTTGAATATAATTCCGATGCAATTTCTGTGTTTCATCGTCAATAAGAAGGTCCAAGGTATACAGTATACCTGAAGTGAACCAATGGAATCTAAAACTGGACTCACAGGAGAGGTTCAAATCTTAGAAAGTTAGAGTGTCAGTCCCAATGTACTTAAGTCAGCATTGTGCCTTTTGTATTGAATTCGGATGCAAGTTCTGTGATTCATCGTCAATAAGGAGGTCCAAGGGATACAGTAAACCTGAAGTGAAGCATCGGAATCTAAAACTGGACTCACAGGAGAGGTTCAAATCATAGATAGTGAGAGTGTCAGTCCTCATTTACTTAAGACGGCATTGTGCCTTTTGTATTGAATTCGGATGCAATTTCTGTGTTTCATGGTCAATAAGAAGGTCCAAGGGATACCATAAACCTGAAGTGAAGCATCGGAATCTATAACTGGATTTACAGGAGAGGTTCAAATCATAGAAAGAGAGAGTGTCAGTCCTCTTTTACGTAAGTCGGCATTGTGCCTTTTGTATTAAATTCGGATGCAATTTCTGTGTTTCATCGCCAATAAGAAGGTGCAAGGTATACAGTAAACCTGAAGTGAAGCATCGGAATCTAAAACTGGACTCACAGGATTGGTTCAAATCATAGAAAGAGGGAGTGTCAGTCCTCTTGTACTTAAGTCGGCATAGTGCCTTTTGAATTTATTTCCGATGAAATTTCTGTGTTTAATCGTCAATAAGAAGGTGCAAGGTATAGAGTAAACCTGAAGTGAAGCATCGGAATCTATAACTGGATTTACAGGAGAGGTTCAAATCATAGAAAGAGAGAGTGTCAGTCCTCTTTTACTTAAGTCGGCATTGTGCCTTTTGTATTAAATTCGGATGCAATTTCTGTGTTTCATCGTCAATACGAAGGTCCAAGGGATACAGTGAAACTCAAGTGAAGCATCGGAATCTAAAACTAGACTCACAGGAGAGGTTCAAATCATAGAAAGTTAGAGTGTCAGTCCTCTTGTACTGAAGTCGGCATTGTGCCTTTTGTATTAAATTCGGATGCTATTTCTGTGTTTCATCGTCAATAAGAAGGTCCAAGAGATACTGTGAACAATAAGTGAAGCATCGGAATCTAAAACTGGAATCACAGGAGAGGTTCAAATCATAGACAGTGAGAGTGTCAGTCCTCTTGTACTTAAGTCGGCATTGTGCCTTATGTATTACATTCGTATTCAATTTCTGTGTTTCATCGTCAATAAGAAGGTCCAAGGGATACAGTAAACCTGAAGTGAAGCATCGGAATCTAAAACTGGACTCACAGGAGAGGTTCAAATCATTCAAAGTTAGAGTGTCAGTCCTCTTGTACATAAGTCGGCATTGTGCCTTTTGTATTAAATTCGGATTCAATTTCTGTGTTTCATCGTCAATAAGAAGGTCCAAGAGATACTGTGAACATTAAGTGAAGCATCGGAATCTAAAACTGGACTCACAGGAGAGGTTCAAATCATAGAACGTGAGAGTGTCAGTCCTCTTGTACTTAAGTCGGCATTGTGCCTTATGTATTACATTCGTATTCAATTTCTGTGTTTCATCGTCAATAAGAAGGTCCAAGGGTTACAGTAAACCTGAAGTGAAGCATCGGAATCTAAAACTGGACTCACTGGAGATGTTCAAATCATCGAAAGTTAGAGTGTCAGTCCTCTTGTACTTAAATCGGCATTGTGCCTTTTGAATTTAATTCCGATGCAATTTCTGTGTTTCATCGTCAATAAGAAGGTCCAAGGTATACAGTAAACCTGAAGTGAACCATTGGAATCTAAAACTGGACCCACAGTAGAGGTTCAAATCTTAGAAAATTAGAGTGTCAGTTCTCATGTACTTAAGTCGGCATTGTGCCTTTTGTATTAAATTCGGATGCAATTTCTGGGTTTCATCGTCAATTAGAAGGTGCAAGGTATACAGTAAACCTGAAGTGAAGCATCGGAATCTAAAACTGGACCCACAGGAGAGGTTCAAATCATAGAAAGTGAGAGTGTCAGTCCTCATTTACTTAAGTCGGCATTGTGCCTTTTGTATTGAATTCGGATGCAAGTTCTGTGATTCATCGTCAATAAGGAGGTCCAAGGGATACAGTAAACCTGAAGTGAAGCATCGGAATCTAAAACTGGACTCACAGGAGAGGTTCAAATCATATAATGTCAGAGTGTCAGTCCTATTGTATTTAAGTCGGCATTATGCCTTTTGTATTAAATTCGGATGCAATTTCTTTGTTTCATCGTCAATAAGAAGGTGCAAGGTATACAGTAAACCTGAAGTGAAGCATCTGAATCTAAAACTGGACTCACAGGAGAGGTTCAAATCATAGAAAGAGAGAGTGTCAGTCCTCTTGTACTTAAGTCGGCATTGTGCCTTTTGAATTTAGTTCCGATGCAATTTCTGTGTTTCATCGTCAATAAGAAAGTGCAATGTATACAGTAAACCTGAAGTGAAGCATCGGAATCTACAACTGGACACACAGGAGAGGTTCAAATCATCGTCAATAAGAAAGTGCAATGTATACAGTAAACCTGAAGTGAAGCATCGGAATCTACAACTGGACACACAGGAGAGGTTCAAATCATAGAAAGGGAGAGTGTCAGTCCTCTTTTACTTAAGTCGGCATTGTGCCTTTTGTATTAAATTCGGATGCAATTTCTCTGTTTCATCGTCAATAAGAAGGTCCAAGGGATACTGTGAAACTGAAGTGAAGCATCGGAATCTAAAACTAGACTCACAGGAGAGGTTCAAATCATAGAAAGTTAGAGCGTCAGTCCTCATGTACTTAAGTCGGCATTGTGCCTTTTGTATTTAATTCGGATGCTATTTCTAAGTTTCATCGTCAATAAGAAGGTGCAAGGTATACAGTAAACCTGAAGTGAAGCATCGGAATCTAAAACTGGACTCACAGGAGAGGTTCAAATCATAGAATGTTAGAGTGTCAGTCCTCTTGTACTTAAGTCGGAATTGTGCCTTTTGAATATGATTCCGATGCAATTTCTGTGTTTCATCGTCAATAAGAAGGTCCAAGGTATACAGTATACCTGAAGTGAACCAATGGAATCTAAAACTGGACTCACAGGAGAGGTTCAAATCTTAGAAAGTTAGAGTGTCAGTCCCCATGTACTTAAGTCAGCATTGTGCCTTTTGTATAAGATTCGGATGCAATTTCTGTGTTTCGTCGTCAATAAGAAGGTGCAAGGTATACAGTAAACATGTAGTGAAGCATCGGAATCTAAAACTGGACTCACAGGAGAGGTTCAAATCATAGATAGTGAGAGTGTCAGTCCTCATTTACTTAAGACGGCATTGTGCCTTTTGTATTGAATTCGGATGCAATTTCTGTGTTTCATGGTCAATAAGAAGGTCCAAGGGATACCATAAACCTGAAGTGAAGCATCGGAATCTATAACTGGATTTACAGGAGAGGTTCAAATCATAGAAAGAGAGAGTGTCAGTCCTCTTTTACGTAAGTCGGCATTGTGCCTTTTGTATTAAATTCGGATGCAATTTCTGTGTTTCATCGCCAATAAGAAGGTGCAAGGTATACAGTAAACCTGAAGTGAAGCATCGGAATCTAAAACTGGACTCACAGGATTGGTTCAAATCATAGAAAGAGAGAGTGTCAGTCCTCTTGTACTGAAGTCGGCATAGTGCCTTTTGAATTTATTTCCGATGAAATTTCTGTGTTTCATCGTCAATAAGAAGGTGCAAGGTATAGAGTAAACCTGAAGTGAAGCATCGGAATCTATAACTGGATTTACAGGAGAGGTTCAAATCATAGAAAGAGAGAGTGTCAGTCCTCTTTTACTTAAGTCGGCATTGTGCCTTTTGTATTAAATTCGGATGCAATTTCTGTGTTTCATCGTCAATAAGAAGGTCCAAGGGATACAGTGAAATTCAAGTGAAGCATCGGAATCTAAAACTAGACTCACAGGAGAGGTTCAAATCATAGAAAGTTAGAGTGTCAGTCCTCTTGTACTGAAGTCGGCATTGTGCCTTTTGTATTAAATTCGGATGCTATTTCTGTGTTTCATCGTCAATAAGAAGGTCCAAGAGATACTGTGAACAATAAGTGAAGCATCGGAATCTAAAACTGGAATCACAGGAGAGGTTCAAATCATAGACAGTGAGAGTGTCAGTCCTTTTGTACTTAAGTCGGCATTGTGCCTTATGTATTACATTCGTATTCAATTTCTGTGTTTCATCGTCAATAAGAAGGTCCAAGGGATACAGTAAACCTGAAGTGAAGCATCGGAATCTAAAACTGGACTCACAGGAGAGGTTCAAATCATTCAAAGTTAGAGTGTCAGTCCTCTTGTACATAAGTCGGCATTGTGCCTTTTGTATTAAATTCGGATTCAATTTCTGTGTTTCATCGTCAATAAGAAGGTCCAAGAGATACTGTGAACATTAAGTGAAGCATCGGAATCTAAAACTGGACTCACAGGAGAGGTTCAAATCATAGAAAGTGAGTGTGTCAGTCCTCTTGTACTTAAGTCGGCATTGTGCCTTATGTATTACATTCGTATTCAATTTCTGTGTTTCATCGTCAATAAGAAGGTCCAAGGTATACAGTAAACCTGAAGTGAACCATTGGAATCTAAAACTGGACCCACAGTAGAGGTTCAAATCTTAGAAAATTAGAGTGTCAGTTCTCATGTACTTAAGTCGGCATTGTGCCTTTTGTATTAAATTCGGATGCAATTTCTGGGTTTCATCGTCAATTAGAACGTGCAAGGTATACAGTAAACCTGAAGTGAAGCATCGGAATCTAAAACTGGACTCACAGGAGAGGTTCAAATCATAGAAAGTGAGAGTGTCAGTTGTAAAGGATGAGCCAGACAATAGGAGATTTTACTTTATTATATGAGCCTCCAACTAGTAACTTCATTTTTCCATTGCGGCCGAGCCACGGCCGGCAGTGTTAGCTGCCTGTAAATTCTTTCGTCCCACGGGCTAGTAACAGGAAGTCAGCACCGATGAAGGGCACCTTGTTCACGCGCCTCTCTCATGTGCTGACGAGGTAACGCCGCCCCAGGCGTCGCTTAGCAGGCAACGCTCTGCAAAGTTCCATGCCGCCCGCACGGTTTGCTCGGTCCTGACCAATCAGGGCGGAGGAAGCCGCGTGGTGCGTCGAACATACCCGGCCGCCCGTCGCCGGGCCCGCTCTCTTGTATTCTTGCTCACTCGGGAGTCGGATGCGCGCCCTGTAGCATTGAACATCTCCCGCTTCTCCCGGTGCTGCGGCACTGTGGACTTAGTTTTGGCAGACAACAACTTTCGGTAGCTTCGCGAACAATGTTCGCCAAATTGTAAGCTCTGGCTCACCCTCACCTCCCTAGGCCTATGTAGCCCCTTTCATCATGCTTTAGCCAATAAATGGCCTTTCTCTAAAAATTACACTATTATTCCATAACGCCCACCGCCTGCCCATACCTGCCATCCTGTACAATTGGTGTCAGAAGTGGGATACGTTCCCGTAGTGACTTTGTCACTACACAAAATTTTTCCCGGCGAGACGCCGTGAACTTCGCGCATGGAATGCGCCAACCGGTTGCCACGTTTGCTCCACGTGGGCCGTGGCTGCTCCACTAAACACGCACAGGGCGCGTGCTGCAGCGAGGCAGCCCACGCTAGTCAGCCACGTGAGCCGGACGACGCCGCCGCGGTGCCCGCTGCCTGAGTTCGAGGGGCCTGCGCTGCGCTGCCCGACCGGCCGGGCCGCCGTCATCCGCCGCTGTCACCGACGCGCCAGGGGCTGCCGCCATCGCCGACCGGCCGAGCCAGCGCCGTCCGCCGCCAACACATTCGCCGCTGCCCGAGGGTCCGGACGACGCCGCCGCCGCCGCCGCCGCCACTGCACCACGCCGTCGCCGCCACCAATGCGTCGCGCCATCGCCATGTAAGTCGCCGCGATGCTTACAACTATAGCTTCGACGATCTTCCGCCGCTGGATTGAGAATCTTTGTGGCCGTCCTTTTTTTGTAACAATCATTACTTTTTTCTGGTCACTAGCGTCCCATAAAATTGTAAACATGCCGATAGGGACACGAGCGACGGAACGGGATACCCCCGTAGAGGCACCTGCCTCGCAAGACCCACTCGAGGCCATAAATGCACAAATGCGCCAGTTATTCGCACAAAATCAGGAGCTACTTGAGCAAAACCGCGTCTTGAAACAGACGCTGGAAGCTAGTGCGCGAACTTCCATACCTGTGGCTAGCTCCACCTTTGTAACAAATGCTCAAACAGAGGCAACTAACACTAATTCTGTCTCTAATACAAACGCCACAATTTCTGCTAACATGGCGACTGTAAGAAATTTTCCTGCGGCTGATTTCATTCCCACCTTTTCTGGGAAGTCCCACGAAAATGTAGCTATGTTCTTACAAAATATTCGTGATGTGGGTCGCACGTGTGCCTGGCCTGATGATCTATTGGTCAATGTAGCCAGACTCAAGTTGACAGGGGAAGCCCGAATGTTCATAGAAACAGTGGACGAATTGCGTGACACGCACGAATTTGAAGTATTGGCCCGCAGATTGACTACGCGTTATTCCGATACCAGAGGTACCGCATATTACAGAGATCAATTATCAACCCTTAGGCAGAAGCCTAATGAGGATTTTGATGCCTTTGCAGATCGCATACGAGCAGTGTCTTGTCGTACCTACAAGCTAGGTGAAAATGCCAGTGAAAACAGAATTTTGCGCTCAGAAGCCGAAGCGCGTGCAATTGATGCATTTGTTCGCGGTATTGACCCCCGCATCGGAGGAGAAGTCAAAGCAGCCTCCCCCACTTCTCTGTTTGAAGCTGTTCGTTTGGCAATGCTACGCGAAGAGGTGTTGCGTTTTTGCGCTGCCGCCCCGCGCCCATCGGACCCGGTACCGGTCCCAGCAAAAGAAGTATTTTGTCAGCGTTGTGGGAAGCCCAACCATACGGCAATGCGCTGTCGAGCGCCGTATTGCACTATTTGCCAGACAGTAGGTCATGCTAATAATGTTTGCTCCACAAAGTCATCATTTTCAAATCAGATGCGCGGCCACCGCCGCAACGCGGGGTCGAATCAGGGAAACGCTTGGGGGGCAGGTTCCGCCACCCACCCGCGCCCCCGACAAAAATAATACACCCGGTTAGGACCGAAAAATGTAAAGAGGTGGAACACGTTAGTCTAGTTGGCGTACTCGGGAACAAATTAGTTAGAATTTTAGTTGATACTGGTGCTCAAGTTAGTCTATTGTTTGTGGAGAAAAATGATCGAAGGGTGTTACAGCCATCACGGTACCATATCAGTGGCCTTGGAGAGGAAGTAATTGTCCCTGCAGGTTCGTGTGTAGTGAATCTGAAAATCGACGAGGGTAAATACAGTCAGAGGATGGAGGTAGTAAGGCTAAAGAAGGGTGAATTTGACATCATACTAGGGAATGACTTCCTGCACCGTTATCAGGGGATAGTGGATTATCGAACGCGAACTGTGAAGCTCGGCGAAGCAATTCACCGATTTGGCAGTGCGCACCCCCGTCAGACGCGAGGGAGCTGCGAAAGGCGCCGTTCACAGTCTCCCATAAAACCGCAGATGTGGGCGATAAAAACCACTGACCCTGTGAGGATAAAAGGCGGAAGTGGAAAGATTCTCTGGATAGATGTCAAAAATCAAGAACAGCCTAATACAGACATTCTGGTTGACCCGCTCACCCAGAATGATGTTTTAGATCGTCAGTCAGTACATATAAAGAGAAGTACCTGCCGACCGGAGAGGAGACAGAAGGGTTTTGCGATACCAGTAAGTATAGATAATTTTGGTGTAGAAGATGTTGTGATACCGAAGGGTACTATTGTTGCCAGTGGTCAGGAAATTTTTGAGGAAATAAGAGGAGCTGAGAAGCAGCGAAATAAAGATAAGAAAGGAAGGAAAGGAAAGAAATGTTCAGTTAGAGAAGTGCGATATGTCGCGTCGACGATAAGGAGTCAGTTAGCAGAGAAGTTAGGTCATTTAAACAGTGAGGAGAAAAGGACGTTGCAGCTAGTATTAGAGGAATTTTCGTGGTTGTTTGAAGAGAGGTAGTTTCTACCGGCCACGGATTTGGTTCAGCACGGAATTCCGACCGGAGAAGCTCGGCCTATTGCGCCAGTAGTTCCACCCAAAAAAGCAAGAAAAAAGGTAATACAACCGCCTAGACAGCAACGTAGATATGCTCTAAGGTCAAACCCCTATGATTTGCGTTCCAGAAAGTAGGTCTGAAATGGTATGTATACAGTTGAAAAAGTCCTGCATGAAGCAAGAGAATTAATTGACGGAAAACACCGTCGTTACTATACATTTATTGAAGTGTGCATGTTAAT
The DNA here is from genome assembly GCF_021461385.2 of Schistocerca piceifrons. Classification (NCBI taxonomy): domain Eukaryota; kingdom Metazoa; phylum Arthropoda; class Insecta; order Orthoptera; family Acrididae; genus Schistocerca; species Schistocerca piceifrons. The sequence goes on along the minus strand of NW_025728148.1, from coordinate 539,074 downwards.
TATAAGTAGACATAAGAATTGGCAACTGTTGGTAACTGGTAATAGAATTTATGACGTCACATGTTAATGGAAGTGACTCAAGTTATGTGATCATTTTGTCTTGTCATTTAACGTCTCCAGTCATGTTATCGTAGCGGTCGAGAATTAAAACCACAAACATTCTTTAATCATGGAATTAAGGGGAAAGTTGTCCTTGTCAAAAGAACACGTAGAGAAAGAATCAGTTAATCTTGTATATTTCAAAGAGATTCACATTTCACTTGTTAATTTAGTGAATAGTGCACGAACACAGGTATTAAAGCTTTACCATAAAAACATGATACTAATACGCCTTCGTAACTGCCAGTAGATCAGTGACTACATGCAGCCGTCTACCTGTACTTTGAAAGACGCCCTATTACATGTATGTTTTGCTAAATGATCACACAACGATAATAACAAGAATAAATACGTCCAAGTTAAACAACAAATAGGCTACTCTAAAGTAAAAGGAGTCTTCCTGAAGTGCTATTTTATTGTTTTCATGATGCGATGTTGAACAGACAACGAGGTAAGTTTTTTGGTACCATGTATTTCTGTATATTAAATGCCACGGAAGGAGTGCGTAAATACCTCCACTGTGGTCTACAGCTGTTCACATGCGCCGAGTCCCGCCCCTCCCTGTCAGCTGGCGACGCGGCCCCCTCCCCTCCCCATCCACCGGCCTGCCGAGAGAGCGGCCATTGCAGATCCCCCTTCCCCACCCACCGCCTCTGTCCTTGGTGCGTGCAGCATCTGCACCTCTCCCCTCGCCCCACCTCACCTGCATACCTACGCCCTGCAGGCCACGTGCCTCAGCCACGCTACACATTCGTATATTCGTACGTTGCAGTTTAAACAGCAAACCTAAAGTGATAGTTATAAAAATAAAATCACCAGCTTAATATTGCCCTACAGATTTTATTAGTCTTATCTAAAGACGGGAATCTATGTGTATTGTCTATTTGAATTTTCAGTATGGAACAAAAATCGTAAGAGAGAACTTTTTCCTGGTACGCATTGTGGAAACTATCAGGATTAGAAAACATTGGAATTTCAGATCGATCTCCGGCTATGTTGTATTACCACCACTGTTAATAAACGGATCTATATGGTGTCAAGGAAGCCGGCACTTGCCGCTATATCTGTCCTGTAAACGACCGCTGTGTGGGGAACGCGTTAGCCAAGGAGTTGGGTTTGGAATGCCATTGCAAAATATAGTTTATATAGAAGCCTAACACCTGCCATTTACCTAAATTTTGAAGAACAGAGTGTTTAAGTAAAATAGTTGTAAGCCGATAGTTTTGTGACCTCTAGCGATTGAAGTTATTAGAGTCCCTTAGAAAAGAACATCCTCCATGCATAACTGTCGTGAACAACATAAGATAACTCTGGAAGGAAATTTTGTGACTGTACCGAGAGATAAACTCCATGCGTAGCAGGAGGACGGACTCAGCGTGAACGCCAGTTCTGCCGCCCAGCCAGTGAAACCGGACGCAGCCGTAGTGTCAGCTGTGCTGTCAGCAACTTACAATCTCACGAGCGCGACGCGTGTCGCACCTTAGCACCTCAAGCTGCACTGAATCTCAACACAGAAATTCTTAACCATGATATAACGAACCCTATGAATAACTTTATGCACATTTTCAATAGTCAGGAACTTACTTTGCTCCCTACACACTCTTTATATGACAAATGAACTCTAATTTTATAAAAAACCAAAGCACCGACAGGTAAGTCATATCGACGTCTTCCGAGATGCAACTAGCTTCGTCGAGCCGCCAATATTGGTTATATGGAAGCAGGTAAGTGAGAGAATGAACGAAAAAGAACAACAAATACACACCGGAACGATTGACTGGGTGACTGATAATCACAAATATTTGCAAAAACAAATCAACACAGGAAACGGTTTATCACACGTTTAATAATTATTGGTCTGTCCATTGAAGGAGACATAAAATCATTTTTCATCAGAATCTTGCTAAAGGAAGTATTAACGTGACACTACACTATTCCACAGCATTACACACAACATTGCCATTGCTTAATGACAGTTTTCCTGTGGGTAGAAGTACCAAAGATCGGTTGGAATGAAAATACAAACGAGAGCTTAAAGGAATACGTGGGGATGCTTACATTCATTTTGCTACGAAATGTAACTGGAGGATAAGGAAGTTTTGTTTGAAGGAAATAATATTTTAAACTTTTGCTTTTGTTACGGTTTTGCCACCGCTTATATCACTATGACGAGTTGCCAATTACTTATGTCCAATTACTTATGTCAAATTGCTTGTGTCTAATTGATTATGTCCAATTGCTTATGTCCAATTACTTACATCCAATTAGTTATGTCTAATTACTAATTCGATGTATTATTTTTACTATTGTTCATTTTGTCCAGGTCTTATTTATGCTATTATCAAATGTTTAGACAGTTTTAGCTAGAGTTTGCCAGCACCAGTAATTTAGTATTTGTATCAGCCTAGTGTTTCCATGTGTCGCTGTGTTACTATACTGATGAGGATAATAATTTTGTAGGATTTCAAGCATGCTAGAGTAAGTTCCCGAGTACTGCCAATTATTTGTTTAATAATAATGAGGTCTTAGGTGATAAATTGTTTTGGAAGAGTAGTTTAGGATGTAACCATGCTTTATTATCATTTTTATTTGAATGTTTATCAGGAGGGACATACCACATGCCTACCCCCGTGATAGATAACGTAAACAGGGTGAATCACACCCACAGAACGAGCAAGGTTTGGCCATATACCTAGTCTGTTGGATGAACAAGAGAACCACACCCGCAAGGGCACGTACCTTACGTGACGCGGCTGGCACCCGCGCGGTCCCTTAGCTGTCTGTGTCGTTCCTTCACTTTTCCGTTTCGCGGCATAGTCCGTTCTACCCACTTTTATCTGTCAACTTTCAACAGACACAAAACTATTCAGCCCAGACTTTGATCTTCCATCTCGGAGAAAAGTTCACGAGAACAGTGTTCCGTGCTCTCTGACGACAGCTGATCAGGCAACGTCAGACGCGAACCGCGTCTAGCCCGCAGCTAAACGCCAGTAAGCGGAAATCTCTGATCAAAACCTTGAGCCTTCTTTGTTTTCCCGTTGTATTTTCTGAAGGAATACCGACTATTGAAGTAGTAGCATTTAACTGTATGACGTGTCCCAGGACACTGCGATACAAGGAAGGATAGACGGAATTTTAAGCAACCAGCTGGGTCCAATGAGGCCAGCACCATGGAGTTATAGAGACGGCGAGTTTAGTCGCAAAATGTTGAGAGGATGAAGACGGCGAATTTGGTCGCAAAGTAAAGTTAGTCGCAAGATGTTGAGAGGATGAAGACGGTGAATTTTGTCGGGCAGTGAAGTTTTGTTTTAGGTGAGAGAAGTCGAGTTTGAAGAAGAAGAAGAAGTATGAAGTAGCTATCTTGGAGTCGCAGAATTGTCATTTACACAGTTAAGAAGGCGATAACGTCGTGTCCACGATGCGCCGCGCACTATACCTTCATAAAGGAAAGTCCTTCAGAAATTACGCTCAACTTAGTTGATTCTAATTTAAATCCTTACACTTTCTGTTCCCACTATAGAAATCTCTAGATTCCCTTCGAGTTTTGTTTCTCTCCTTTCGCTAGCAACAGCGTTGACATCCTACGACACAATCTATGTCCCACCTGCACCAAACTGGTGTCACTTTTCTTTGTCACTCTCACTTTATGGTGTTTTGCAAATGTATTGATGTATGAGAAACTTCCTCTCACAATGTAAATGTTATTACACGTAAAGGGTCAGCCCAAAGACGCACTTAACTTTCTTTGTTTACCGATATGGAATATGCAGTAAATTTAATATGATATATGTGTACTTCACTTTTACATTTTCATGTTATGAAACAATTTGCTGATGCATAATGTAATTTTAAACAGAACCCACTGTAACAGCTCATCTAGCTTTATGTCACGCGTAATCCCACTTCTATTTTGTTGCATTTGACAGTCATAGACCCCTCAGCTGCCGCGTGCAGCCCTGACGACGCGCTGGCTTGTGAAGTTATCTGCCGCGCGCCTTTCTGACGTAGCCTCCGCGCAGGTCTTTAGCAAACGGTCCCCGTTGGAACACCACTTATAACCTTTCATGCCACTACGCCTTACTTAGTATTCGCACCCCTTTAATTATGCTTTTATACCTGAAAGCTCATTCATGATTCCCTTGTCAGCTAACGTTCAAGTTTTACCTAAAAAATCAAATAATCACATCCTAACGTCAATTGATGATTTGCTAAAACATGAAAAAGGACAAATTTCTTACGTTCGCCTGTTGGCACTTAAATGAATGGTAAACAGCCACGAACTAAACTCAACAATAAAGAGAAAACAAGAACCTATCAGGCATGTGCCCTCCCTTAGTTTTAAGAGTGAAACTGAGATATCAGTTAATGTGGAAAAACTAGCGTAGTGTAGTGATGTGTTCCCTTAGTGATAACTCCCTTTTCAACTGTGTTTTGAAACATGTGGACCTCCCCTCATACCCCCCTGCGCTGAGTTCCAGTGCACGGACCTGGCCACGGCCACGCCCCCTTCCCGCCGACAGCCTGCGCGCTGCCCGCTGAGGACAACACACCACACCGCCTCGCCCCAGGCGCCCCCGCCGTGACTCATCAGTGGTGATGTGTTTATATTTTCAACTTATTCCAACAAAAGAAAAAAAAGACATTTTTACTTCAACTTAGCAACAAGAACACTTGACATGTTTGTCTAATTCACACTGCTATGTTTTGTTCTAATTTTGTTTTGATATTTTATGATGTTTTGATATTCTATGATGATTTGATGTTTTATGATGATTCTTGTATACACACAATATTGTTGATGTAAGTCCCCTTGCGACCCTTAGGAGGTCTTTAGAGTCTCTATATCCTCCCATAGATTAAGACCCCTACCGTCTTCCGTGAGAGCCATTCTTAATCAAGTAATGTTTACTTTGCTTTACAAGCTAAATTTGTTTACATTCAAGTAATAATTACATTGAGCGAATTCGCGTACGTTCTCCGCTCCCACGGAAGGGGGAGGAATGTAAAGGATGAGCCAGACAATAGGAGATTTTACTTTATTATATGAGCCTCCAACTAGTAACTTCATTTTTCCATTGCGGCCGAGCCACGGCCGGCAGTGTTAGCTGCCTGTAAATTCTTTCGTCCCACGGGCTAGTAACAGGAAGTCAGCACCGATGAAGGGCACCTTGTTCACGCGCCTCTCTCATGTGCTGACGAGGTAACGCCGCCCCAGGCGTCGCTTAGCAGGCAACGCTCTGCAAAGTTCCATGCCGCCCGCACGGTTTGCTCGGTCCTGACCAATCAGGGCGGAGGAAGCCGCGTGGTGCGTCGAACATACCCGGCCGCCCGTCGCCGGGCCCGCTCTCTTGTATTCTTGCTCACTCGGGAGTCGGATGCGCGCCCTGTAGCATTGAACATCTCCCGCTTCTCCCGGTGCTGCGGCACTGTGGACTTAGTTTTGGCAGACAACAACTTTCGGTAGCTTCGCGAACAATGTTCGCCAAATTGTAAGCTCTGGCTCACCCTCACCTCCCTAGGCCTATGTAGCCCCTTTCATCATGCTTTAGCCAATAAATGGCCTTTCTCTAAAAATTACACTATTATTCCATAACGCCCACCGCCTGCCCATACCTGCCATCCTGTACACAGTCCTCATTTACTTAAGTCGGCATTGTGCCTTTTGTATTGAATTCGGATGCAAGTTCTGTGATTCATCGTCAATAAGGAGGTCCAAGGGATACAGTAAACCTGAAGTGAAGCATCGGAATCTAAAACTGGACTCACAGGAGAGGTTCAAATCATATAATGTCAGAGTGTCAGTCCTATTGTACTTAAGTCGGCATTATGCCTTTTGTATTAAATTCGGATGCAATTTCTTTGTTTCATCGTCAATAAGAAGGTGCAAGGTATACAGTAAACCTGAAGTGAAGCATCTGAATCTAAAACTGGACTCACAGGAGAGGTTCAAATCATAGAAAGAGAGAGTGTCAGTCCTCTTGTACTTAAGTCGGCATTGTGCCTTTTGAATTTAGTTCCGATGCAATTTCTGTGTTTCATCGTCAATAAGAAAGTGCAATGTATACAGTAAACCTGAAGTGAAGCATCGGAATCTACAACTGGACACACAGGAGAGGTTCAAATCATCGTCAATAAGAAAGTGCAATGTATACAGTAAACCTGAAGTGAAGCATCGGAATCTACAACTGGACACACAGGAGAGGTTCAAATCATAGAAAGGGAGAGTGTCAGTCCTCTTTTACTTAAGTCGGCATTGTGCCTTTTGTATTAAATTCGGATGCAATTTCTCTGTTTCATCGTCAATAAGAAGGTCCAAGGGATACTGTGAAACTGAAGTGAAGCATCGGAATCTAAAACTAGACTCACAGGAGAGGTTCAAATCATAGAAAGTTAGAGCGTCAGTCCTCATGTACTTAAGTCGGCATTGTGCCTTTTGTATTTAATTCGGATGCTATTTCTAAGTTTCATCGTCAATAAGAAGGTGCAAGGTATACAGTAAACCTGAAGTGAAGCATCGGAATCTAAAACTGGACTCACAGGAGAGGTTCAAATCATAGAAAGAGAGAGTGTCAGTCCTCTTTTACTTAAGTCGGCATTGTGCCTTTTGTAGTGAATTTGGATGCAATTTCTGTGTTTCATCGTCAATAAGAAGGTCCAAGGGATACTGCAAACCTGAAGTGAAGCATCGGAATCTAAAACTGGACTCACAGGAGAGGTTCAAATCATATAATGTTAGGGTGTCAGTCCTATTGTGCTTAAGTCAGCATTATGCCTTTTGTATTAAATTCGGATGCAATTTCTGTGTTTCATCGTCAATAAGAAGGTGCAAGGTATACAGTAAACCTGATGTGAAGCATCTGAATCTAAAACTGGACTCACAGGAGAGGTTCAAATCATAGAAAGAGAGAGTGTCAGTCCTCTTTTACTTAAGTCGGCATTGTGCCTTTTGTATTGAATTCGGATGCAATATCTGTGTTTCATCGTCAATAAGAAGGTCCAAGGGTTACAGTAAACCTGAAGTGAAGCATCGGAATCTAAAACTGGACTCACAGGAGAGGTTCAAATCATAGAAAGTAAGAGTGTCAGTCGTCTTGTACTTAAGTCGGCATTGTGCTTTTTCAATTTAATTCCGATGCAATTTCTGTGTTTCATCGTCAATATGAAGGTGCAAAGTATACAGTAAACCTGAAGTGAAATATTGGAATGAAAAACTGGACTCACAGGAGAGGTTAAAATCATTCAAAGTTAGAGTGTCAGTCCTCTTGTACCTAAGTCAACATTGTGCCTTTTGTATTAAATTCGGATTCAATTTCTGTGTTTCATCGTCAATAAGAAGGTCCAAGAGATACTGTGAACATTAATTGAAGCAACGGAATATAAAACTGGACTCACAGGAGAAGTTCAAATCATAGAAAGTGAGAGTGTCAGTCCTCTTGTACTTAAGTCGGCATTGTGCCTTATGTATTACATTCGTATTCATTTTCTGTGTTTCATCGTCAATAAGAAGGTCCAAGGGTTACAGTAAACCTGAAGTGAAGCATCGGAATCTAAAACTGGACTCACCGGAGAGGTTCAAATCATAGAAAGTTAGAGTGTCATTCCTCTTGTACTTAAGTCGGCATTGTGCCTTTTGAATTTAATTCCGATGCAATTTCTGTGTTTCATCGTCAATAAGAAGGTGCAAGGTATACAGTAAACCTGAAGTGAACCATTGGAATCTAAAACTGGACCCACAGGAGAGGTTCAAATCTTAGAAAATTAGAGTGTCCGTCCCCTTGTACTTAAGCCTGCATTGTGCCTTTTGTATAAACTTCGGATGCAATTTCTGTATTTCGTCGTCAATAAGAAGGTGCAAGGTATACAGTAAACATGAACTGAAGCATCGGAATCTAAAACTGGACTCGCAGGAGAGGTTCAAATCATAGAATGTGAGAGTGTCAGTCCTCATTTACTTAAGTCGGCATTGTGCCTTTTGTATTGAATTCGGATGCAAGTTCTGTGTTTCATCGTCAATAAGAAGGTCCAAGGGATACTGTAAACCTGAAGTGAAGCATCGGAATCTAAAACTGGACTCACAGGAGAGGTTCAAATCATAGAAAGAGAGAGTGTCAGTCCTCTTGTACTTAAGTCGGCATTGTGCCTTTTGTGTTAAATTCGGATTTAATTTCTGTGTTTCAATGTCAATAAGAAGGTCCAAGGTATACAGTAAACCTGAAGTGAACCATCGGGACCTAAAACTGGACTCACAGGAGAGGTTCAAATCATATAATGTTAGAGTGTCAGTCCTATTGTGCTTAAGTCAGCAATATGCCTTTTGTATTAAATTCGGATGCAATTTCTGTGTTTCATCGTCAATAAGAAGGTGCAAGGTATACAGTAAACCTGAAGTGAAGCATCTGAATCTAAAACTGGACTCAGAGGAGAGGTTCAAATCATAGAAAGAGAGAGAGTCAGTACTCTTTTACTTAAGTCGGCATTGTGCCTTTTGTATTGAATTCGGATGCAATGTCTGTGTTTCATCGTCAATAAGAAGGTCCAAGGGTTACAGTAAACCTGAAGTGAAGCATCGGAATCTAAAACTGGACTCACAGGAGAGGTTCAAATCATAGAAAGTAAGAGTGTCAGTCCTCTTGTACTTAAGTCGGCATTGTGCCTTTTCAATTTAATTCCGATGCAATTTCTGTGTTTCATCGTCAATATGAAGGTGCAAGGTATACAGTAAACCTGAAGTGAAACATTGGAATGAAAAACTGGACTCACAGGAGAGGTTAAAATCTTTCAAAGTTAGAGTGTCAGTCCTCTTGTACTTAAGTCGGCATTGTGCCTTTTGAATATAATTCCGATGCAATTTCTGTGTTTCATCGTCAATAAGAAGGTCCAAGGTATACAGTAAACCTGAAGTGAACCAATGGAATCTAAAACTGGACTCACAGGAGAGGTTCAAATCTTAGAAAGTTAGAGTGTCAGTCCCCTTGTACTTAAGTCAGCATTGTGCCTTTTGTATAAGATTCGGATGCAATTTCTGTGTTTCGTCGTCAATAAGAAGGTGCAAGGCAAACAGTAAACATGTAGTGAAGCATCGGAATCTAAAACTGGACTCACAGGTGAGGTTCAAATCATAGAAAGTGAGAGTGTCAGTCCTCATTTACGTAAGTCGGCATTGTGCCTTTTATATTGAATTCGGATGCAATTTCTGTGTTTTGTCGTCAATAAGAAGGTGCAAGGTATACAGTAAACATGAAGTGAAGCATCGGAATCTGAAACTGGACTCACAGGAGAGGTTCAAATCATAGAAAGTGAGAGTGTCAGTCCTCATTTACTTAAGTCGGCATTGTGCCTTTTGTATTGAATTCGGATTCAATTTCTGTGTTTCATCGTCAATAAGAAGGTCCAAGAGATACTGTGAACATTAAGTGAAGCATCGGAATCTAAAACTGGACTCACAGGATAAGTTCAAATCATAGAAAGTGAGAGTGACAGTCCTCTTGTACGTAAGTCGGCATTGTGCCTTATGTATTACATTCGTATTCATTTTCTGTGTTTCATCGTCAATAAGAAGGTCCAAGGGTTACAGTAAACCTGAAGTGAAGCATCGGAATCTAAAACTGGACTCACTGGAGAGGTTCAAATCATAGAAAGTTAGAGTGTCAGTCCTCTTGTACTTAAGTCGGCATTGTGCCTTTTGAATTTAATTCCGATGCAATTTCTGTGTTTCATCGTCAATAAGAAGGTCCAAGGTATACAGTAAACCTGAAGTGAACCACTGGAATCTAAAACTGGACCCACAGGAGAGGTTCAAATCTTAGAAAGTTAGAGTGTCAGTCCCCTTGTACTTAAGCCTGCATTGTGCCTTTTGTATAAACTTCGGATGCAATTTCTGTGTTCTGTCGTCAATAAGAAGGTGCAAGGTATACAGTAAACCTGAAGTGAAGCATCTGAATCTAAAACTGGACTCACAGGAGAGGTTCAAATCATAGAAAGAGAGAGTGTCAGTCCTCTTGTACTTAAGTCGGCATTGTGCCTTTTGAATTTATTTCCGATGCAATTTCTGTGTTTCATCGTCAATAAGAAGGTGCAATGTATACAGTAAACCTGAAGTGAAGCATCAGAATCTAAAACTGGACTCACAGGAGAGGTTCAAATCATAGAAAGGGAGAGTGTCAGTCCTCTTGTACTTAAGTCGGCATTGTGCCTTTTGAATTTTATTCCGATGCAATTTCTGTGTTTCATCGTCAATAAGAAGGTCCAAGGTATACAGTAAACCTGAAGTGAACCAATGGAATCTAAAACTGGACTCACAGGAGAGGTTCAAATCTTAGAAAGTTAGAGTGTCAGTCCCCTTGTACTTAAGTCAGAATTGTGCCTTTTGTATAAGATTCGGATGCAATTTCTGTGTTTCGTCGTCAATAAGAAGGTGCAAGGTATACAGTAAACATGTAGTGAAGCATCGGAATCTAAAACTGGACTCACAGGAGAGGTTCAAATCATAGATAGTGAGAGTGTCAGTCCTCATTTACTTAAGACGGCATTGTGCCTTTTGTATTGAATTCGGATGCAATTTCTGTGTTTCATGGTCAATAAGAAGGTCCAAGGGATACCGTAAACCTGAAGTGAAGCATCGGAATCTAAAACTGGACTCACAGGAGAGGTTCAAATCATAGAAAGTTAGAGTGTCAGTCCTCTTGTACTGAAGTCGGCATTGTGCCTTTTGTATTAAATTCGGATGCAATTTCTGTGTTTCATCGTCAATAAGAAGGTCCAAGAGATACTGTGAACATTAAGTGAAGCATCGGAATCTAAAACTGGACTCACAGGAGAGGTTCAAAACATACAAAGTGAGAGTGTCTGTCCTCTTGTACTTAAGTCGGCATTGTGCCTTATGTATTACATTCGTATTCAATTTCTGTGTTTCATGGTCAATAAGAAGGTCCAAGGGATACAGTAAACCTGAAGTGAAGCATCGGAATCTAAAACTGAACTCACAGGAGAGGTTCAAATCATTCAAAGTTAGAGTGTCAGTCCTCTTGTACATAAGTCGGCATTGTGCCTTTTGTATTAAATTCGGATTCAATTTCTGTGTTTCATCGTCAATAAGAAGGTCCAAGAGATACTGTGAACATTAATTGAAGCATCGGAATATAAAACTGGACTCACAGGAGAAGTTCAAATCATAGAAAGTGAGAGTGTCAGTCCTCTTGTACTTAAGTCGGCATTGTGCCTTATGTATTACATTCGTATTCATTTTCTGTGTTTCATCGTCAATAAGAAGGTCCAAGGGTTACAGTAAACCTGAAGTGAAGCATCGGAATCTAAAACTGGACTCACTGGAGAGGTTCAAATCATAGAAAGTTAGAGTGTCAGTCCTCTTGTACTTAAGTCGGCATTGTGCCTTTTCAATTTAATTCCGATGCAATTTCTGTGTTTCGTCGTCAATAAGAAGGTGCAAGGCAAACAGTAAACATGAAGTGAAGCATCGGAATCTAAAACTGGACTCACAGGAGAGGTTCAAATCATAGAAAGTGAGAGTGTCAGTCCTCATTTACTTAAGTCGGCATTGTGCCTTTTGTATTGAATTCGGATTCAATTTCTGTGTTTCATCGTCAATAAGAAGGTCCAAGAGATACTGTGAACATTAAGTGAAGCATCGGAATCTAAAACTGGACTCACAGGAGAAGTTCAAATCATAGAAAGTGAGAGTGTCAGTCCTCTTGTACTGAAGTCGGCATTGTGCCTTTTGTATTAAATTCGGATGCAATTTCTGTCTTTCATCGTCAATAAGAAGGTCCAAGAGATACCGTGAACATTAAGTGAAGCATCGGAATCTAAAACTGGACTCACAGGAGAGGTTCAAAACATACAAAGTGAGAGTGTCAGTCCTCTTGTACTTAAGTCGGCATTGTGCCTTATGTATTACATTCGTATTCAATTTCTGTGTTTCATGGTCAATAAGAAGGTCCAAGGGATACAGTAAACCTGAAGTGAAGCATCGGAATCTAAAACTGAACTCACAGGAGAGGTTCAAATCATTCAAAGTTAGAGTGTCAGTCCTCTTGTACATAAGTCGGCATTGTGCCTTTTGTATTAAATTCGGATTCAATTTCTGTGTTTCATCGTCAATAAGAAGGTCCAAGAGATACTGTGAACATTTAGTGAAGCATCGGAATCTAAAACTGGACTCACAGGAGAGGTTCAAGTCATAGAAAGAGAGAGTGTCAGTCCTCTTGTACTTAAGTCGGCATTGTGCCTTTTGTATTAAATTCGGATTTAATTTCTGTGTTTCAATGTCAATAAGAAGGTCCAAGGTATACAGTAAACCTGAAGTGAACCATCGGGACCTAAAACTGGACTCACAGGAGAGGTTCAAATCATATAATGTTAGAGTGTCAGTCCTATTGTGCTTAAGTCAGCAATATGCCTTTTGTATTAAATTCGGATGCAATTTCTGTGTTTCATCGTCAATAAGAAGGTGCAAGGTATACAGTAAACCTGAAGTGAAGCATCTGAATCTAAAACTGGACTCACAGGAGAGGTTCAAATCATAGAAAGAGAGAGAGTCAGTACTCTTTTACTTAAGTCGGCATTGTGCCTTTTGTATTGAATTCGGATGCAATATCTGTGTTTCATCGTCAATAAGAAGGTCCAAGGGTTACAGTAAACCTGAAGTGAAGCATCGGAATCTAAAACTGGACTCACTGGAGAGGTTCAAATCATAGAAAGTTAGAGTGTCAGTCCTCTTGTACTGAAATCGGCATTGTGCCTTTAGAATTTAATTCCGATGCAATTTCTGTGTTTCATCGTCAATAAGAAGGTCCAAGGTATACAGTAAACCTGAAGTGAACCATTGGAATCTAAAACTGGACCCACAGTAGAGGTTTAAATCTTAGAAAATTAGAGTGTCAGTCCTCATGTACTTAAGTCGGCATTGTGCCTTTTGTTTTAAATTCGGATGCAATTTCTGTGTTTCATCGTCAATTAGAAGGTGCAAGGTATACAGTAAACCTGAAGTGAAGCATCGGAATCTAAAACTGGACTCACAGGAGAGGTTCACATCATAGAGAGAGAGAGTGTCAGTCCTCTTTTACATAAGTCGGCATTGTGCCTTTTGTATTAATTTCGGATGCAATTTCTGTGATTCATCGTCAATAAGAAGGTGCAAGGTATACAGTAAACCTGAAGTGAACCATCGGAATCTAAAACTGGACTCAGAGGAGAGGTTCATATCATAGAAACTTAGAGTGTCAATCCTCTTGTACTTAAGTCGGCGTTGTGCCTTTTGAATATAATTCCGATGCAATTTCTGTGTTTCATCGTCAATAAGAAGGTCCAAGGTATACAGTAAACCTGAAGTGAACCATTGGAATCTAAAACTGGACTCACAGGTGAGGTTCAAATCTTAGAAAGTTAGAGTGTCAGTCCCCTTGTACTTAAGTCAGCATTGTGCCTTTTGTATAAGATTCGGCTGCAATTTCTGTGTTTCGTCGTCAATAAGAAGGTGTAAGGTATACAGAAAACATGAAGTGAAGCATCGGAATCTAAAACTGGACTCAGAGGTGAGGTTCAAATCATAGAAAGTGAGAGTGTCAGTCCTCATTTACTTAAGTCGGCATTGTGCCTTTTGTATTGAATTCGGATGCAATTTCTGTGTTTCATCGTCAATAAGAAGGTCCAAGGGATACTGTAAACCTGAAGTGAAGCATCGGAATCTAAAACTGGACTCACAGGAGAGGTTCAAATCATATAATGTTAGAGTGTCAGTCCTATTGTGCTTAAGTCAGCATTATGCCTTTTGTATTAAATTCGGATGCAATTTCTGTGTTTCATCGTCAATAAGAAGGTGCAAGGTATACAGTAAACCTGAAGTGAAGCATCTTAATCTAAAACTGGACTCAAAGGAGAGGTTCAAATCATAGAAAGAGAGTGTGTCAGTCCTCTTTTACTTAAATCGGCATTGTGCCTTTTGTATTGAATTCGGATGCAATATATGTGTTTCATCGTCAATAAGAAGGTCCAAGGGTTACAGTAAACCTGAAGTGAAGCATCGGAATCTAAAACTGGACTCACAGGAGAGGTTCAAATCATAGAAAGTAAGAGTGTCAGTCCTCTTGTACTTAAGTCGGCATTGTGCCTTTTCAATTTAATTCCAATGCAATTTCTGTGTTTCATCGTCAATATGAAGGTGCAAGGTATACAGTAAACCTGAAGTGAAGCATCGGAATCTAAAACTGGACTCACAGGAGAGGTTAAAATCATACAAAGTTAGAGTGTCAGTCCTCTTGTACTTAAGTCGGCATTGTGCCTTTTGTATTAAATTCGGATACAATTTCTGTGTTTCATCGTCAATAGGAAGGTCCAAGGCATACAGTAAATTTGAAGTGAAGCATCGGAATCTGAAACTGGACTTACAGGAGAGGTTCAAATCATAGAATGTTAGAGTGTCACTCCTCTTCTACTTAAGTCGGCATTGTGCCTTTTGTAGAAAATTCGGATGCAATTTCTGTGTTTCATCGTCATTAAGAACGTCCAAGGGATACAGTAAACCTGAAGTGAAGCATCGGAATCTAAACCTGGACTCACAGCAGAGGTTCAAATCATAGAATGTTAGAGTGTCAGTCCTCTAGTACTTAAGTCGGCATTGCCCTTTTGAATTTAATTCCGATGCAATTTCTGTGTATCATCGTCAACAAGAAGGTCCAAGGTAAACAGTAAACTTGAAATTAAGCATCGGAATCTAAAACTGGACTCACAGGATCAGTTCAAATCATAGAAAGTTAGAGTGTCAGTCCTCTTGTACTTAAGTGGGCATTGTGCCTTTTGAATTTAATTCTGATGGAAATTCTGTGTTTCATCGTCAAAATTGAAGGTCCAAGGTATACATTAATCCTGAAGTGAAGCATCAGAAATCCAAAACTGGATTCTCAGGAGAGGTTCAAATCATAAAATGTTAGAGTGTCAGTCCTCTTGTACTTAAGTCGGCATTCTTCCTTTTGTGTTTAATTCCGATGCAATTTCTGTGCTTCATCGTCAATAAAAAGGTCCATGGTATACTGTAAACCTAAAGTGTAGCATCGGAATCTAAAACTGGACTCACAGGAGAGGTTCAAAACATAGAAAGTTAGAGTGTCAGTCCTCTTGTACTTCAGTCGACATTTTGCCTTTTGAATTTAATTCCGATGCAATTTCTGTGTTTCATCGTCAATATGAAGGTCCAAGGTATACAGTAAACCTGAAGTGAGGCATCGGAATCTAAAACTGGACTCACAGGAGAGGTTCAAACCATAGAAAGTTGGAGTGTCGGTCCTCTTGTACTTAAGTCGGCATTGTGCCTTTTGAATTTAATTCTGAAGCATTTTCTGTGCTTCATCGTCAATAAGATGGTCCAAGGTATACAGTAAACCTGAAGTGAAGCATCGGAATCTAAAACTGGACTCACAGGAGGGGTTCAAATCATAGAAAATTAGAGTATCCGTCCTCTTGTAATTAAGGCGCCATTGTGAATTTTGAATTTAATTCCGATGCGATTTGGGTGTTTCATCGTCAATAAGAAGGTCCGTGGTATACAGTATACCTGAAGTGAAGCATCGGAATCTAAAACTGGACTCATAGCAGAGGTTCAAATCATAGAAAGTTGTAGTGTCAGTCCTCTTGTACTTAAGTCGGCATTGTGCCTTTTGAATTTAATTCCGATGCAATATCTGTGTTTCATCGTCAATAAGAAGGTCCAAGGGATACACGAAACATGAAGTGAGGCACCGGAATCTAAAACTGGACTCACAGGAGAGGTTCAAATCAAAGAGAGTTAGAGTGTCAGTCCTTTTGTACTTAAGTCGGCATTGTGCCTTTTGAATTTAATTCCGATGCATTTTCTGTGCTTCATCGTCAATAAGAAAGTCCAAGGTATACAGTAAGCCTGAAGTGAAGCATCGGAATCAAAAACTGGACTCACAGGAGAGGTTCAAATTATAGAAAGCTAGAGTGTCTACCCCTTGTACTTAAGTCGGCATTGTGGCTTTTGAATTTAATTCCGATGCAATTTCTGTGTTTCATCGTCAATAAGAAGGTGAAAGGTACACAGTAAACCTGAAGTGAAGCATCGGAATCGAAAACTGGACTCACAGGATAGGTTGAAATCATAGACAGTTAGAGTGTCAGTCCTCATGTACTTAAGTCGGCATTCTGCCTTTTGAATTTAATTCCGATGCAATTTCTGTGCTTCATCATCAATAAGAAGGTCCAAGGTATACAGTATACCTGAAGTCAAGCATCGGAATCTAAAACTGGACTCACAGGAGAGGTTCAAATCATAGAGAGTTATAGTGTCAGTCCTCTTGTACTTAAGTCAGCATTCTGCCTTTTGTATTTACTTCCGATGAAATTTCTGTGTTTCATCGTCAATAAGGAGGCCCTAGGTATACAGTAAACCTGAAGTGAAGCATCGGAATCTAAACCTGGACTCACAGGAGGGGTTCAAATCATAGAAATTTAGAGTGTCAGTCTGCTTGTACTTAAGTCGGCATTGTGGCTTTCGAAATTAATTCCAATGCATTTTCTGTGCTTCATCTTCAATACGAAGGTCCTTGGTATACAGTAAACCTGAAGTGTAGCATCGGAATCTAAAACTGTACTCACAGGACATGTTCAATTCATAGAAAGTTAGAGTGTCAGTCTTTTGTACATAAGTCGGCATTGTACCTTTTGTATTAAACTCGGATGCAATTTCTGTGTTCCTTCGTCAATAAGAAGATCCAAGGGATACAGTAAACCTGAAGTGAAGTATCGGAATCTAAAACTGGACTCACAGGAGAGGTTCAAATCATAGAATGTTAGAGTGTCAGTCCTCTTGTACTTAAGTCGGCATTGTGCCTTTTGAATTTAATTCCGATGCATTTTCTGTGCTTCATCGTCAATAAGAAGATCCAAGGTATACAGTAAACCTGAAGTGAAGCATCGGAATCTAAAACTGGACCCACAGGAGGGGTTCAAATCATAGAAAATTAGAGTATCCGTCCCCTTGTAATTAAGTCGGCATTGTGACTTTTGAATTTAATACCGATGCGATTTCTGTGTTTCATCGTCAATAAGAAGGTCCAAGGTATACAGTAAACCTGAAGTGAAGCATCGGAATCTAAAACTGGACTCACAGCAGAGGTTCAAATCATAGAAAGTTAGAGTGTCAGTAGTCTTGTACTTAAGTCGGCATTGTGCCTTTCGAATTTAATTCCGATGCAATTCCTGTGTTTCATCGTCAATAAGAAGGTACAAGGGGTACACTAAACCTGAAGTGAAGCATCGGCATCTAAAACTGGACTCGTAGGAGAAGTTCAAATCATAGAAAGTTAGGGTGTCAGTCCTTTTGTACTTAAGTCGGCATTGTGCCTTTTGTATTAAATTTGGATGCAATTTCTGTGTTCCTTCGTCAATAAGAGAGTCCAAGGGATACAGTAAACCTGAAGTGAAGTATCGGAATCTAAAACTGGACTCACAGGAGAGGTTCAAATCATAGAACGTTAGAGTGTCAGTCCTCTTGTACTTAAGTCGGCATTGTGCCTTTTGAATTTAATTCCGATGCAATTTCTGTGTTTCATCGTCAATATGAAGGTCCATGGTATACAGTAAACCGGAAGGGAAGCATCGGAATTTAAAACTGGACTCACTGGAGAGGTTCAAATCATTGAAAGTTGGAGTGTCGGTCCTCTTGTACTTAAGTCGGCATTGTGCCTTTTGAATTTAATTACGATGCATTATCTGTCCATCATCGTCAATAAGAAGGTCCAAGGTATACAGTAAACTTGAAGTGAAGCATCAGAATCTAAAACTGGACTCACAGGAGAGGTTCAAATCATAGCGAGTTAGAGTATCCGTTCTCTTGTAATTAAGTCGGCATTGTGACTTTTGAATTTAATTCCGATGTAATTTCTGTGTTTCATCGTCAATAAGAAGGTCCAAGGTATACAGTAAACCTGAAGTTAAGCATCGGAATCTAAAACTGGACTCACAGGAGAGGTTCACATCATAGAAAGTTACAGTGTCAGTCCTCTGGTACTTATGTCGGCATTGTGCTTTTGAATTTAATTCTGATGCAATTTCTGTGTTTCATCGTCAATAAGAAGGTCCAAGGTATACAGTAAACCTGAAGTGAAGCATCAGAATCCAAAACTGGACTCTCAGAAGAGGTTCAAATCATAAAATGTTTGAGTGTCAGTCCTCTTGTACTTAGGTCGGCATTGTTCCTTTTGTATTTAATTCCGATGCAATTTCTGTGCTTCATCGTCAATAAAAAGGTCCATGGTATACAGTAAACCTACAGTGTAGCATCGGAATCTAAAACTGGACTCACAGGAGAGGTTCAAAACATAGAAAGTTAGAGTGTCAGTCCTCTTGTACTTAAGTCGGCATTGTGCCTTTTGAATTTAATTCCGATGCAATTTCTGTGCTTCATCGTCAATAAGAAGAACCATGGTATACAGTAAACCTGAAGTGTAGCATCGGCATCTAAAACTGGACTCACAGGAGAGGTTCAAATCATGCAAAGTTAGAGTGTCAGTCCTCTTGTACTTAAGTCGGCATTGTGCCTTTTTATTAAATTCCGATTAAATTTCTGTGTTTCATCGTCAATAAGATCGTCCAGAGGATACAGTAAACCTGAAGTGAAGCATCGGAATCTAAAACGGAACTCACAGGAGAGGTTCAAATCATAGAAAGTTAGAGTGTCAGTCGTCTTTTACTTAAGACGGCATTGTGCCTTTAGTATAAAATTCGGATGCAATTTCTGTGTTTCATCGTCAATAAGAAGGTCCAAGGGATACACTAAACCTGAAGTGAAGCATCGTAATCCAAAACTGGACTCACAGGATATGTTCAAATCATAGACAGTTAGAGTGTCAGTCCTTTTGTACTTAAGTCGGCATTGTGCCTTTTGTATTAAATTCGGATGTAATTTCTGTGTTTCTTCGTCAATAAGTAGGTCCAAGGGATACAGTAAACCTGAAGTGAAGTATCGGAATCTAAAACTGTACTCACAGGAGAGGTTCAAATCATAGTAAGTTAGGGTGTCAGTCCTCTTGTACTTCAGTCGACACTGTGCCTTTTGAATTTAATTCCGATGCAATTTCTGTGTTTCATCGTCAATATGAAGGTCCAAGGTATACAGTAAACCTGAAGTGAAGCATCGGAATCTAAAACTGGACTCACAGGAGGGGTTCAAATCATAGAAAATTAGAGTATCCGTCCGCTTGTACTTAAGTCGGCATTGTGCTTTTGAATTTAATTCCGATGCAATTTCTGTATGTCATCGTCAATATGAAGGTCCAAGGTATACAGTAAACCGGAAGGGAAGCATCGGAATTTAAAACTGGACTCACTGGAGAGGTTCAAATCATAGAAAGTTGGAGTGTCGGTCCTCTTGTACTTAAGTCGGCATTGTGCCTTTTGAATTTAATTACGATGCATTATCTGTCCTTCATCGTCAATAAGAAGGTCCAAGGTATACAGTGAACTTGAAGTGAAGCATCGGAATCTAAAACTGGACTCACAGGAGAGGTTAAAATCATAGCGAGTTAGAGTATCCGTCCTCTTGTACTTAAGTCGGCATTGTGACTTTTGAATTTAATTCCGATGTAATTTCTGTGTTTCATCGTCAATAAGAAGGTCCAAGGTATACAGTAAACCTGAAGTGAAGCATCGGAATCTAAAACTGGACTCACAGGAGAGGTTCACATCATAGAAAGTTACAGTGTCAGTCCTCTTGTACTTAAGTCGGCATTGAGCTTTTGAATTTAATTCTGATGCAATTTCTGTGTTTCATCGTCAATAAGAAGGTCCAAGGTATACAGTAAACCCGAAGTGAAGCATCGGAATCCAAAACTGGACTCTCAGAAGAGGTTCAAATCATAGACAGTTAGAGTGTCAGTCCTTTTGTACTTAAGTCGGCATTGTGCCTTTTGTATTAAATTCGGATGCAATTTCTGTGTTTCTTCGTCAATAAGTAGGTCCAAGGGATACAGTAAACCTGAAGTGAAGTATCGGAATCTAAAACTGTACTCACAGGAGAGGTTCAAATCATAGTAAGTTAGGGTGTCAGTCCTCTTGTACTTTAGTCGACACTGTGCCTTTTGGATTTAATTCCGATGCAATTTCTGTGTTTCATCGTCAATATGAAGGTCCAAGGAATACAGTAAACCTGAAGTGAAGCATCCGAATCTAAAACTGGACTCACAGGAGGGGTTCAAATCATAGAAAATTAGAGTATCCGTCCTCTTGTAATTAAGACGCCATTGTGAGTTTTGAATTTAATTCCGATGCGATTTCTGTGTTTCATCGTCAATAAGAAAGTCCAAGGTATACAGTATACCTGAAGTGAAGCATCGGAATCCAAAACTGGACTCTCAGGAGAGGTTCAAGTCATAAAAAGTTTGAGTGTCAGTCCTCTTGTACTTAAGTCGGCATTGTTCCTTTTGTATTTAATTCCGATGCAATTTCTGTGCTTCATCGTCAATAAAAAGGTCCATGGTATACAGTAATCCTAAAGTGTAGCATCGGAATCTAAAACTGGACTCACAGGAGACTTTCAAAACATAGAAAGTTAGAGTGTCAGTCCTCTTGTACTTAAGTCGGCATTGTGCCTTTTGAATTTAATTCCGATGCAATTTCTGTGCTTCATCGTCAATAAGAAGAACCATGGTATACAGTAAACCTGAAGTGTAGCATCGGCATCTAAAACTGGACTCACAGGAGAGGTTCAAATCATACAAAGTTAGAGTGTCAGTCCTCTTGTACTTAAGTCGGCAATGTGCCTTTTTATTAAATTCGGATTAAATTTCTGTGTTTCATCGTCAATAAGATCGTCCAAAGGATACAGTAATCCTGAAGTGAAGCATCGGAATCTAAAACGGAACTCACAGGAGAGGTTCAAATCATAGAAAGTTAGAGTGTCAGTCGTCTTGTACTTAAGACGGCATCGTGCCTTTAGTATTAAATTCGGATGCAATTTCTGTGTTTCATCGTCAATAAGAAGGTCCAAGGGTTACACTAAACCTGAAGTGAAGCATCGTAATCCAAAACTGGACTCACAGGATATGTTCAAATCATAGACAGTTTGAGTGTCAGTCCTTTTGTACTTAAGTCGGCATTGTGCCTTTTGTATTAAATTCGGATGAAATTTCTGTATTTCTTCGTCAATAAGTAGGTCCAAGGGATACAGTAAACCTGAAGTGAAGTATCGGAATCTAAAACTGTACTCACAGGAGAGGTTCAAATCATAGTAAGTTAGGGTGTCAGTCCCCTTGTACTTCAGTCGGCACTGTGCCTTTTGAATTTAATTCCGATGCAATATCTGTGTTTCATCGTCAATATGAAGGTCCAAGGTATACAGTAAACCTGAAGTGAAGCATCGGAATCTAAAACTGGACTCACAGGAGGGGTTCAAATCATAGAAAATTAGAGTATCCGTCCTCTTGTAATTAAGTCGGCATTGTGACTTTTAAATTTAATTCCGATCCGATTTCTGTGTTTCATCGTCAATAAGAAGGTCCAAGGTATACAGTAAACCTGAAGTGAAGCATCGGAATCTAAAACTGGACTCACAGGAGGGGTTCAAATCATAGAAAATTAGAGTATCCGTCCTCTTGTAATTAAGTCGGCATTGTGACTTTTAAATTTAATTCCGATGCGATTTCTGTGTTTCATCGTCAATAAGAAGGTATAAGGTATACAGTAAACCTGAAGTGAAGCATCGGAATCCAAAACTGGACTCTCAGGAGAGGTTCAAATCATAAAAAGTTTGAGTGTCAGTCCTCTTGTACTTAAGTCGGCATCGTTCCTTTTTGTATTTAATTCCCATGCAATTTCTGTGCTTCATCGTCAATAAAAAGGTCCATGGTATACAGTAAACCTAACGTGTAGCATCGGAATCTAAAACTGGACTCACAGGAGAGGTTAAAATCATAGCGAGTTAGAGTATCCGTCCTCTTGTACTTAAGTCGGCATTGTGACTTTTGAATTTAATTCCGATGTAATTTCTGTGTTTCATCGTCAATAAGAAGGTCCAAGGTATACAGTAAACCTGAAGTGAAGCATCGGAATCTAAAACTGGACTCACAGGAGAGGTTCACATCATAGAAAGTTACAGTGTCAGTCCTCTTGTACTTAAGTCGGCATTGAGCTTTTGAATTTAATTCTGATGCAATTTCTGTGTTTCATCGTCAATAAGAAGGTCCAAGGTATACAGTAAACCCGAAGTGAAGCATCGGAATCCAAAACTGGACTCTCAGAAGAGGTTCAAATCATAGACAGTTAGAGTGTCAGTCCTTTTGTACTTAAGTCGGCATTGTGCCTTTTGTATTAAATTCGGATGCAATTTCTGTGTTTCTTCGTCAATAAGTAGGTCCAAGGGATACAGTAAACCTGAAGTGAAGTATCGGAATCTAAAACTGTACTCACAGGAGAGGTTCAAATCATAGTAAGTTAGGGTGTCAGTCCTCTTGTACTTTAGTCGACACTGTGCCTTTTGGATTTAATTCCGATGCAATTTCTGTGTTTCATCGTCAATATGAAGGTCCAAGGAATACAGTAAACCTGAAGTGAAGCATCCGAATCTAAAACTGGACTCACAGGAGGGGTTCAAATCATAGAAAATTAGAGTATCCGTCCTCTTGTAATTAAGACGCCATTGTGAGTTTTGAATTTAATTCCGATGCGATTTCTGTGTTTCATCGTCAATAAGAAAGTCCAAGGTATACAGTATACCTGAAGTGAAGCATCGGAATCCAAAACTGGACTCTCAGGAGAGGTTCAAGTCATAAAAAGTTTGAGTGTCAGTCCTCTTGTACTTAAGTCGGCATTGTTCCTTTTGTATTTAATTCCGATGCAATTTCTGTGCTTCATCGTCAATAAAAAGGTCCATGGTATACAGTAATCCTAAAGTGTAGCATCGGAATCTAAAACTGGACTCACAGGAGACTTTCAAAACATAGAAAGTTAGAGTGTCAGTCCTCTTGTACTTAAGTCGGCATTGTGCCTTTTGAATTTAATTCCGATGCAATTTCTGTGCTTCATCGTCAATAAGAAGAACCATGGTATACAGTAAACCTGAAGTGTAGCATCGGCATCTAAAACTGGACTCACAGGAGAGGTTCAAATCATACAAAGTTAGAGTGTCAGTCCTCTTGTACTTAAGTCGGCAATGTGCCTTTTTATTAAATTCGGATTAAATTTCTGTGTTTCATCGTCAATAAGATCGTCCAAAGGATACAGTAATCCTGAAGTGAAGCATCGGAATCTAAAACGGAACTCACAGGAGAGGTTCAAATCATAGAAAGTTAGAGTGTCAGTCGTCTTGTACTTAAGACGGCATCGTGCCTTTAGTATTAAATTCGGATGCAATTTCTGTGTTTCATCGTCAATAAGAAGGTCCAAGGGTTACACTAAACCTGAAGTGAAGCATCGTAATCCAAAACTGGACTCACAGGATATGTTCAAATCATAGACAGTTTGAGTGTCAGTCCTTTTGTACTTAAGTCGGCATTGTGCCTTTTGTATTAAATTCGGATGAAATTTCTGTATTTCTTCGTCAATAAGTAGGTCCAAGGGATACAGTAAACCTGAAGTGAAGTATCGGAATCTAAAACTGTACTCACAGGAGAGGTTCAAATCATAGTAAGTTAGGGTGTCAGTCCCCTTGTACTTCAGTCGGCACTGTGCCTTTTGAATTTAATTCCGATGCAATATCTGTGTTTCATCGTCAATATGAAGGTCCAAGGTATACAGTAAACCTGAAGTGAAGCATCGGAATCTAAAACTGGACTCACAGGAGGGGTTCAAATCATAGAAAATTAGAGTATCCGTCCTCTTGTAATTAAGTCGGCATTGTGACTTTTAAATTTAATTCCGATCCGATTTCTGTGTTTCATCGTCAATAAGAAGGTCCAAGGTATACAGTAAACCTGAAGTGAAGCATCGGAATCTAAAACTGGACTCACAGGAGGGGTTCAAATCATAGAAAATTAGAGTATCCGTCCTCTTGTAATTAAGTCGGCATTGTGACTTTTAAATTTAATTCCGATGCGATTTCTGTGTTTCATCGTCAATAAGAAGGTATAAGGTATACAGTAAACCTGAAGTGAAGCATCGGAATCCAAAACTGGACTCTCAGGAGAGGTTCAAATCATAAAAAGTTTGAGTGTCAGTCCTCTTGTACTTAAGTCGGCATCGTTCCTTTTTGTATTTAATTCCCATGCAATTTCTGTGCTTCATCGTCAATAAAAAGGTCCATGGTATACAGTAAACCTAACGTGTAGCATCGGAATCTAAAACTGGACTCACAGGAGAGGTTCAAAACATAGAATGTTAGAGTGTCAGTCCTCTTGTACTTAAGTCGGCATTGTGCCTTTTGAATTTAATTCCGATGCAATTTCTGTGCTTCATCGTCAACAAGAAGAACCATGGTATACAGTAAACCTGAAGTGTAGCATCGGCATCTAAAACTGGACTCACAGGAGAGGTTCAAATCATACAAAGTTAGGGTGTCAGTCCTCTTGTACTTAAGTCGGCATTGTGCATTTTTATTAAATCGGATTAAATTTCTGTGTTTCATCGTCAATAAGATCGTCCAAAGTATACAGTAAACCTGAAGTGAAGCATCGGAATTTAAAACGGAACTCACAGGAGAGGTTCAAATCATAGAAAGTTAGAGTGTCAGTCGTCTTGTACTTAAGACGGCATTGTGCCTTTAGTATTAAATTCGGATGCAATTTCTGTGTTTCATCGTCAATAAGAAGGTCCAAGGGATACACTAAACCTGAAGCGAAGCATCGTAATCCAAAACTGGACTCACAGGATATGTTCAAATCATAGACAGTTAGAGTGTCAGTCCTTTTGTACTTAAGTCGGCATTGTGCCTTTTGTATTAAATTCGGATGCAATTTCTGTGTTTCTTCGTCAATAAGTAGGTCCAAGGGATACAGTAAACCTGAAGTGAAGTATCGGAATCTAAAACTGTACTCACAGGAGAGGTTCAAATCATAGTAAGTTAGGGTGTCAGTCCTCTTGTACTTCAGTCGACACTGTGCCTTTTGAATTTAATTTCGATGCAATTTCTGTGTTTCATCGTCAATATGAAGGTCCAAGGTATACAGTAAACCTGAAGTGAAGCATCGGAATCTAAAACTGGACTCACATTAGGGGTTCAAATCATAGAAATTTAGAGTATCCGTCCTCTTGTAATTAAGACGCCATTGTGAGTTTTGAATTTAATTCCAATGCGATTTCTGTGTTTCATCGTCAATAAGAAAGTCCAAGGTATACAGTATACCTGAAGTGAAGCATCGGAATCCAAAACTGGACTCTCAGGAGAGGTTCAAATCATAAAAAGTTTGAGTGTCAGTCCTGTTGTACTTAAGTCGGCATTGTTCCTTTTGTATTTAATTCCGATGCAATTTCTGTGCTTCATCGTCAATAAAAAGGTCCATGGTATACAGTAAACCTAAAGTGTATCATCGGAATCTATAACTGGACTCACAGGAGAGGTTCAAAACATAGAAAGTTAGAGTGTCAATCCTCTAGTACTTAAGTCGGCATTGTGCCTTTTGAATTTAATTCCGATGCAATTTCTCTGCTTCATCGTCAATAAGAAGAACCATGGTATACAGTAAACCTGAAGTGTAGCATCGGCATCTAAAACTGGACTCACAGGAGAGGTTCAAATCATACAAAGTTAGAGTGTCAGTCCTCTTGTACTTAAGTCGGCATTGTGCCTTTTTATTAAATTCGGATTAAATTTCTTTGTTTCATCGTCAATAAGATCGTCCAAAAGATACAGTAAACCTGAAGTGAAGCATCGGAATCTAAAATGGAACTCACAGGAGAGGTTCAAATCATAGAAAGTTAGAGTGTCAGTCGTCTTGTACTTAAGACGGCAATGTGCCTTTAGTATTAAATTCGGATGCAATTTCTGTGTTTCATCGTCAATAAGAAGGTCCAAGGGATACACTAAACCTGAAGTGAAGCATCGTAATCCAAAACTGGACTCACAGGATATGTTCAAATCATAGACAGTTAGAGTGTCAGTCCTTTTGTACTTAAGTCGGCATTGTGCCTTTTGTATTAAATTCGGATGCAATTTCTGTATTTCTTCGTCAATAAGTAGGTCCAAGGGATACAGTAAATCTGAAGTGAAGTATCGGAATCTAAAACTGTCCTCACAGGAGAGGTTCAAATCATAGTAAGTTAGGGTGTCAGTCCTCTTGTACTTCAGTCGACACTGTGCCTTTTGAATTTAATTCCGATGCAATTTCTGTGTTTCATCGTCAATATGAAGGTCCAAGGTATACAGTAAACCTGAAGTGAAGCATCGGAATCTAAAACTGAACTCACAGGAGGGGTTCAAATCATAGAAAATTAGAGTATCCGTCCTCTTGTAATTAAGTCGGCATTGTGACTTTTGAATTTAATTCCGATGCGATTTCTGTGTTTCATCGTCAATAAGAAGGTCCAAGGTATACAGTAAACCTAAAGTGAAGCATCGGAATCTAAAACTGGACTCACAGCAGAGGTTCAAATCATAGAAAGTTAGGGTGTCAGTACTTTTGTACTTAAGTCGGCATTGTGCCTTTTGTATTAAATTCGGATGCGATTTCTGTGTTCCTTCGTCAATAAGAAAGTCCAAGGGATACAGTAAACCTGAAGTGAGGTATCGGAATCTAAAACTGGACTCACAGGAGAGGTTCAAATCATAGAACATTAGTGTGTCAGTCTTCGTGTACTTAAGTCGGCATTGTGCCTATTGAATTTAATTCCGATGCAATTTCTGTGTTTCATCGTCAATAAGAAGGTCCAAGGTATACAGTAAACCTGAAGTGAAGCATCGGAATCTAAAACTGGACTCACAGGAGAGGTTCAAATCATAGCGAGTTAGAGTATCCGTCCTCTTGTACTTATGACGGCATTGTGACTTTTGAATGTAATTCCGATGTAATTTCTGTGTTTCATCGTCAATAAGAAGGTCCAAGGTATACAGTAAACCTGAAGTGAAGCATCGGAATCCAAAACTGGACTCTCAGGAGAGGTTCAAATCATAAAAAGTTAGAGTGTCAGTCCTCTTGTACTTAAGTCGGCATTGTTCCTTTTGTATTTAATTCCGATGCAATTTCTGTGTTTCATCGTCAATAAAAAGGTCCATGGAATACAGTAAACCTAAAGTGTAGCATCGGAATCTAAAACTGAACTCACAGGAGTGGTTCAAAACATAGAAAGTTAGAGTGTCAGTCCTCTTGTACTTAAGTCGGCATTGTGCCTTTTGAATTTAATTCCGATGCAATTTCTGTGCTTCATCGTCAATAAGAAGAACCATGGTATACAGTAAACCTGAAGTGTAGCATCGGCATCTAAAACTGGACTCACAGGAGAGGTTCAAATCATACAAAGTTAGAGTGTCAGTCCTCTTGTACTTAAGTCGGCATTGTGCCTTTTTATTAAATTCCGATTAAATTTCTGTGTTTCATCGTCAATAATATCGTCCAGAGGATACAGTAAACCTGAAGTGAAGCATCGGAATCTAAAACGGAACTCACAGGAGAGGTTCAAATCATAGAAAGTTAGAGTGTCAGTCGTCTTTTACTTAAGACGGCATTGTGCCTTTAGTATAAAATTCGGATGCAATTTCTGTGTTTCATCATCAATAAGGAGGTCCAAGGGATACACTAAACCTGAAGTGAAGCATCGTAATCCAAAACTGGACTCCCAGGATATGTTCAAATCATAGACAGTTAGAGTGTCAGTCCTTTTGTACTTAAGTCGGCATTGTGCCTTTTGTATTAAATTCGGATGCAATTTCTGTGTTTCTTCGTCAATAAGTAGGTCCAAGGGATACAGTAAACCTGAAGTGAAGTATCGGAATCTAAAACTGTACTCACAGGAGAGGTTCAAATCATAGTAAGTTAGGGTGTCAGTCCTCTTGTACTTCAGTCGACACTGTGCCTTTTGAATTTAATTCCGATGCAATTTCTGTGTTTCATCGTTAATATGAAGGTCCAAGGTATACAGTAAACCTGAAGTGAAGCATCGGAATCTAAAACTGGACTCACAGGAGGGGTTCAAATCATAGAAAATTAGAGTATCCGTCCGCTTGTACTTAAGTCGGCATTGTGCTTTTGAATTTAATATTGATGCAATTTCTGTATGTCATCGTCAATATGAAGGTCCAAGGTATACAGTAAACCGGAAGGGAAGCATCGGAATTTAAAACTGGACTCACTGGAGAGGTTCAAATCATAGAAAGTTGGAGTGTCGGTCCTCTTGTACTTAAGTCGGCATTGTGCCTTTTGAATTTAATTACGATGCATTAGCTGTCCTTCATCGTCAATAAGAAGGTCCAAGGTATACAGTAAACTTGAAGTGAAGCATCGGAATCTAAAACTGGACTCACAGGAGAGGTTAAAATCATAGCGAGTTAGAGTATCCGTCCTCTTGTACTTAAGTCGGCATTGTGACTTTTGAAATTAATTCCGATGTAATTTCTGTGTTTCATCGTCAATAAGAAGGTCCAAGGTATACAGTAAACCTGAAGTGAAGCATCGGAATCTAAAACTGGACTCACAGGAGAGGTTCACATCATAGAAAGTTACAGTGTCAGTCCTCTTGTACTTAAGTCGGCATTGTGCTTTTGAATTTAATTCTGATGCAATTTCTGTGTTTCATCGTCAATAAGAAGGTCCAAGGTATACAGTAAACCCGAAGTGAAGCATCGGAATCCAAAACTGGACTCTCAGAAGAGGTTCAAATCATACAAAGTTAGAGTGTCAGTCCTCTTGTACTTAAGTCGGCATTGTGCCTTTTTATTAAATTCGGATTAAATTTCTTTGTTTCATCGTCAATAAGATCGTCCAAAGGATACAGTAAACCTGAAGTGAAGCATCGGAATCTAAAATGGAACTCACAGGAGAGGTTCAAATCATAGAAAGTTAGAGTGTCAGTCGTCTTGTACTTAAGACGGCATTGTGCCTTTAGTATTAAATTCGGATGCAATTTCTGTGTTTCATCGTCAATAAGAAGGTCCAAGGGATACACTAAACCTGAAGTGAAGCATCGTAATCCAAAACTGGACTCACAGGATATGTTCAAATCATAGACAGTTAGAGTGTCAGTCCTTTTGTACTTAAGTCGGCATTGTGCCTTTTGTATTAAATTCGGATGCAATTTCTGTATTTCTTCGTCAATAAGTAGGTCCAAGGGATACAGTAAATCTGAAGTGAAGTATCGGAATCTAAAACTGTACTCACAGGAGAGGTTCAAATCATAGTAAGTTAGGGTGTCAGTCCTCTTGTACTTCAGTCGACACTGTGCCTTTTGAATTTAATTCCGATGCAATTTCTGTGTTTCATCGTCAATATGAAGGTCCAAGGTATACAGTAAACCTGAAGTGAAGCATCGGAATCTAAAACTGAACTCACAGGAGGGGTTCAAATCATAGAAAATTAGAGTATCCGTCCTCTTGTAATTAAGTCGGCATTGTGACTTTTGAATTTAATTCCGATGCGATTTCTGTGTTTCATCGTCAATAAGAAGGTCCAAGGTATACAGTAAACCTGAAGTGAAGCATCGGAATCTAAAACTGGACTCACAGCAGAGGTTCAAATCATAGAAAGTTAGAGTGTCAGTCCTCTTGTACTTAAGTCGGCATTGTGCCTTTTGAATTTAATTCCGATGCAATTTCTGTGTTCCATCGTCAATAAGAAGGTCCAAGGGATACACTAAACCTGAAGTGAAGCATCGGAATCTAAAACTGGGCTCACAGGAGAAGTTCAAATCATAGAAAGTTAGGGTGTCAGTCCTTTTGTACTTAAGTCGGCATTGTGCCTTTTGTATTAAATTCGGATGCGATTTCTGTGTTCCTTCGTCAATAAGAAAGTCCAAGGGATACAGTAAACCTGAAGTGAGGTATCGGAATCTAAAACTGGACTCACAGGAGAAGTTCAAATCATACAACATTAGTGTGTCAGTCTTCTTGTACTTAAGTCGGCATTGTGCCTATTGAATTTAATTCCGATGCAATTTCTGTGTTTCATCGTCAATAAGAAGGTCCAAGGTATACAGTAAACCTGAAGTGAAGCATCGGAATCTAAAACTGGACTCACAGGAGAGGTTCAAATCATAGCGAGTTAGAGTATCCGTCCTCTTGTACTTATGTCGGCATTGTGACTTTTGAATTTAATTCCGATGTAATTTCTGTGTTTCATCGTCAATAAGAAGGTCCAAGGTATACAGTAAACCTGAAGTGAAGCATCGGAATCCAAAACTGGACTCTCAGGAGAGGTTCAAATCATAAAAAGTTAGAGTGTCAGTCCTCTTGTACTTAAGTCGGCATTGTTCCTTTTGTATTTAATTCCGATGCAATTTCTGTGTTTCATCGTCAATAAAAAGGTCCATGGAATTCAGTAAACCTAAAGTGTAGCATCGGAATCTAAAACTGAACTCACAGGAGAGGTTCAAAGCATAGAAAGTTAGAGTGTCAGTCCTCTTGTACTTAAGTCGGCATTGTGCCTTTTGAATTTAGTTCCGATGCAATTTCTGTGCTTCATCGTCAATAAGAAGAACCATGGGATACAGTAAACCTGAAGTGTAGCATCGG
Organism: Schistocerca piceifrons; assembly: GCF_021461385.2. Classification (NCBI taxonomy): domain Eukaryota; kingdom Metazoa; phylum Arthropoda; class Insecta; order Orthoptera; family Acrididae; genus Schistocerca; species Schistocerca piceifrons. The sequence continues at coordinate 508,359 of NW_025728148.1, read as the reverse complement.
CATCTAAAACTGGACTCACAGGAGAGGTTCAAATCATACAAAGTTAGAGTGTCAGTCCTCTTGTACTAAAGTCGGCATTGTGCCTTTTTATTAAATTCGGATTAAATTTCTTTGTTTCATCGTCAATAAGATCGTCCAAAGGATACAGTAAACCTGAAGTGAAGCATCGGAATCTAAAATGGAACTCACAGGAGATGTTCAAATCATAGAAAGTTAGAGTGTCAGTCGTCTTGTACTTAAGACGGCATTGTGCCTTTCGTATTAAATTCGGATGCAATTTCTGTGTTTCATCGTCAATAAGAAGGTCCAAGGGATACACTAAACCTGAAGTGAAGCATCCGATTCCAAAAATGGACTCACAGGAGATGTTCAAATCATAGACAGTTAGAGTGTCAGTCCTTTTCAACTTAAGTCGGCATTGTGCCTTTTGTATTAAATTCGGATGCAATTTCTGTGTTTCTTCGTCAATACGTAGGTCCAAGGGATACAGTAAACCTGAAGTGAAGTATCGGAATCTAAAACTGTACTCACAGGAGAGGTTCAAATCATAGTAAGTTAAAGTGTCAGTCCTCTTGTACTTCAGTCGACATTGTGCCTTTTGAATTTAATTCCGATGCAATTTCTGTGTCTCATCGTCAATATGAAGGTCCAAGGTATACAGTAAACCTGAAGTGAAGCATCGGAATCTAAAACTGGACTCACAGGAGAGGTTCAAATCATAGAAAGTTGGAGTGTCGGTCCTCTTGTACTTAAGTCGGCATTGAGCCTTTTGAATTTAATTCCGAAGCATTTTCTGTGTTTCATCGTCTATAAGATGGTCCAATTTATACAGTAAACCTGAAGTGAAGCATCAGAATCTAAAACTGGACTCACAGGAGGGGTTTAAATCATAGAAAATTAGAGTATCCGTCCTCTTGTAATTAAGACGCCATTGTGAGTTTTGAATTTAATTCCGATGCGATTTCTGTGTTTCATCGTCAATAAGAAAGTCCAAGGTATACAGTATACCTGAAGTGAAGCATCGGAATCTAAAACTGGACTCACAGTAGAGGTTCAAATCATAGAAAGTTGTAGTGTCAATCCTCTTGTACTTAAGTCGGCATTGTGCCTTTTTACTTTAATTTCGATGTAATTTCTGTGTTTCATCGTCAATAAGAAGGTCCAAGGGATACACGATACCTGAAGTGAAGCATCGGAATCTAAAACTGGACTCACAGGAGAGGTTCAAATCAAAGAGATTTAGAGTGTAAGTCCTTTTGTACTTAAGTCGGCATTGTGAATTTTGAATTTAATTCCAATGCATTTTCTGTGCTTCATCGTCAATAAGAAGGTCCAAGGTATACAGTAAACCTGAAGTGAAGCATCGGAATCTAAAACTGGACTCACAGGAGAGGTTCAAATCATAGAAAGTTGGAGTGTCGGTCCTCTTGTACTTAAGTCGGCATTGTGCCTTTTGAACTTAATTCCGATGCATTTTCAGTGCTTCATCGTCAATAAGAAGGTCTAAGGTATACAGTAAACTCGAAGTGAAGCATCGGAATCTAAAACTGGACTCACAGGAGGGGTTCAAATCATAGAAAATTAGAGTATCCGTCCTCTTGTAATTAAGTCGGCATTGTGACTTTTGAATTTAATTCCGATGCGATTTCTGTGTTTCATCGTCAATAAGAAGGTCCAAGGTATACAGTAAACCTGAAGTGAAGCATCGGAATCTAAAACTGGACTCACAGCAGAGGTTCAAATCATAGAAAGTTAGAGTGTCAGTCCTCTTGTACTTAAGTCGGCATTGTGCCTTTTGAATTTAATTCCGATGCAATTTCTATGTTTCATCGTCAATAAGAAGGTCCAAGGGATACACTAAACCTGAAGTGAAGCATCGGAATCTAAAACTGGACTCACAGGAGAAGTTCAAATCATAGAAAGTTAGGGTGTCAGTCCTTTTGTACTTAAGTCGGCATTGTGCATTTGTATTAAATTCGGATGCAATTTCTGTGTTCCTTCGTCAATAAGAAAGTCCAAGGGATACAGTAAACCTGAAGTGAAGTATCGGAATCTAAAACTGGAGTCACAGGAGAGGTTCAAATCATAGAACGTTAGAGTGTCAGTCCTCTTGTACTTAAGTCGGCATTGTGCCTTTTGAATTTAATTCCGATGCAATTTCTGTGTTTCGTCGTCAATATGAAGGTCCAAGGTATACAGTAAACCGGAAGGGAAGCATCGGAATCTAAAACTAGACTCACTGGAGAGGTTCAAATCATAGTAAGTTGGAGTGTCGGTCCTCTTGTACTTAAGTCGGCATTGTGCCTTTTGAATTTAATTCCGATGCATTTTCTGTCCTCCATCGTCAATAAGAAGGTCCAAGGTATACAGTAAACCTGAAGTGAAGCATCGGAATCTAAAACTGGACTCACAGGAGAGGTTCAAATCATAGCGAGTTAAAGTATCCGTCCTCTTGTCCTTAAGTCGGCATTTTGACTTTTGAATTTAATTCCGATGTAATTTCTGTGTTTCATCGTCAATAAGAAGGTCCAAGGTATACAGTAAACCTGAAGTGAAGCATCGGAATCCAAAACTGGACTCTCAGGAGAGGTTCAAATCATAAAAAGTTAGAGTGTCAGTCCTCTTGTACTTAAGTCGGCATTGTTCATTTTGTATTTAATTCCGATGCAATTTCTGTGCTTCATCGTCAATAAAAAGGTCCATAGTATACAGTAACCCTAAAGTGTAGCATCGGAATCTAAAACTGGAGTCACAGGAGTTGTTCAAAACATAGAAAGTTAGAGTGTCAGTCCTCTTATACTTAAGTCGGCATTGTGCCTTTTTATTAAATTCGGATTAAATTTCTGTGTTTCATCGTCGATAAGATCGTCCAAGGGATACAGTAAACCTGAAGTGAAGCATCGGAATCTAAAACGGAACTCACAGGAGAGGTTCAAATCATAGAAAGTTAGAGGGTCATTAGTCTTGTACTTAAGACGGCATTGTGCCTTTAGAATTAAATTCGGATACAATTTCTGTGTTTCATCGTCAATAAGAAGGTGCAAGGGATACACTAAACCTGAAGTGAAGCATCGGAATCCAAAACTGGACTCACAGGAGATGTTCAAATCATAGACAATTAGAGTGTCAGTCCTTTTGTACTTAAGTCGGCATTGTGCCTTTTGTATTAAATTGGGATGCAATTTCTGTGTTTGTTCGTCAATAAGTAGGTCCAAGGGATACAGTAAACCTGAAGTGAAGTATCGGAATCTAAAACTGTACTCACAGGAGAGGTTCAAATCATAGTAAGTTAGGGTGTCAGTCCTCTTGTACTTCAGTCGACATTGGGCCTTTTGAATTTAATTCCGATGTAATTTCTGTGTTTCATCGTCAATAAGAAGGTCCAAGGTATACAGTAAACCTGAAGTGAAGCATCGGAATCTAAAACTGGACTCACAGCAGAGGTTCAAATCATAGAAAGTTAGAGTGTCAGTCCTCTTGTACTTAAGTCGGGATTGTGCCTTTTTAATTTAATTCCGATGCAATTTCTGTGATTCATCGTCAATAAGGTCAGAGAGACACAGTAAACCTGAAGTGAAGCATCGGAATCTATAACTAGTGTCACAGGAATGGTTCAAATCATAGTCAGTAAGAAGAGTCAGTCTTCTTGTACTTAAGTAAGCATTGTGAATTTTGTATTTAATTCCGGTGCAATTTCTGTGTTTCATCGTCAATAAGAAGGTCTGAAGGTTACAGTAAACCTGAAGTGAAGCATCGGAATCAATAACTAGTGTCACATGAATGGTTCAAAACATAGTCAGTAGGAAGAGATAGTTTTCTTGTCCTTAAGTCGGCATTGTGCCTTTGTATTTAATTCCTATGCAATTTCTGTATTTCATCGTCAATAAGAAGGTCCAAGGGATACAGTAAACCTGGATTGAAGCATCGGAATCTATAACTAGTGTCACAGGAATGGTTCAAAACATAGACAGTAAGAAGATACAGTCTTCTTGTACTTAAGTCGGCCTTGTGCCTTTTCTATTTAATTACGATGCAATTTCTGTGTTTCATCGACAATAAGAAGGTCCAAGGGATACAGTAAACCTGAAGTGAAGCATCGGGATCTATAACTAGAGTCACAGGAATGGTTCAAATCATAGACAGTAGGAAGAGTCAGTCTTCTTGTACTTAAGTCGGCATTGTGAATTTTGTATTTTATTCCGATGCAATTTCTGTGTTTCATTGTCAATAAGAAGGTCAAAGTGATACAGTAAACCTGGAGTGAAGCATCGGAATCTATAACTAGTGTCACAGGAATCGTTCAAAGCATAGCCAGTGAGAAGATACAATCATCTTGTACTTAAGTCAGCATTGTGACTTTTCTATTTAATTCCGATGCAATATCTGTGTTTCATCGTCAATAAGAAGGTCCAAGGGATACAGTAAACCTGGAGTGAAGCATCGGAATCTATAACTAGTGTCACAGGAATGGTTCAAATCATAGACAGTAGGAAGAGTCAGTCTCCTTGTACTTAAGTCGGCATTGTGCCTTTTGTATTTAATTCCGATGCAATTTCTGTGTTTCATCGTCAATAAAAAGGTCCAAGGGATACAGTAAACCTGGAGTGAAACATCGGAATCTATAACTAGTGTCGCAGGAATGGTTCGAAACATAGACGGTAACAAGAGTCAGCCTTCTTGTACTTAAGCCGGCATTGTGCCTTTTGTATTTAATTCCGATGCAATTTCTGTGTTTCATCGTCAATAAGAAGTTCCAAGGGATACAGTAAACCTAATGTGAAGCATCGGAATCTATGACTAGCGTCAATGGAATGGTTCAAACATAGACAGTAGGAAGAGTCAGTCTTCTTGTACTTTAAGTCGCAATTGTGCCTTTTGTATTTAATTCCGATGCAATTTCTGTGTTTCATCGTCTATAAGAAGGTCGAAGGGAATCAGTAAACCTGAAGTGAAGCATCGGAATCTATAACTAGTGTCACAGGAATGGTTCAAAACATAGACAGTAACAAGAGTCAGTCTTCTTGTACTTAAGTCGGCATTGTGACTTTTCTATTTAATTCCGATGCAATTTCTGTGTTTCATCGTCAATAAAAAGGTCCAAGGGATACAGTAAACCTGAAGTGAAGCATCGGTATCTATAACTAGTGTCACAGGAATGGTTCAAATGAAAGGCAGTAGGAAGAGTCAGTCTCCTTGTACTTAAGTCGGCATTGTGCCCTTTGTATTTAATTCCGATGCAAGTTCTGTGTTTCATCGTCAATATGAAGGTCCGAGGGATACAGTAAACCTGGTGTGAAGCGTCGAAATCTATAAATAGTGTCACAGGAATAATTCAAAACATAGACTGGAAGAAGAGTCAGTCTTCTTGCACTTAAGTCGGCATTGTGCCTTTTGTATTTAATTCCGATGCATTTTCTGTGTTTCATCGTCAATGAGAAGGTCAGAGGGCTACAGTATACCTGAAGTGAAGCATCGGAATCTATAACTAGTGTCAATGGAATGGTTCAAACTCAGACAGTAGGAAAAGTCAGTCTTCTTGTACTTAAGTCGGCATTGTGCCTTTTGTATTTAATTCAGATGCAATTTCTTTCTTTCATCGCCAATAAGAAGGTCAGAGGGATACAGGAAACCTGGAGTGAAGCATCGGAATCTATAACTAGTGCCACAGGAATGGCTCAAAACATAGTCAGTAAGAAGAGTCAGTATTTTTGTACTTAAGTCGGCATTGTGCCTTTTGGATTTATTCCGATGTAATTTCTGTGTTTCATCGTCAATAAGAAGGTGCAAATGATACAGTAAACCTGAAGTGAAGCATCGGAATCTATAACTAGTGTCACAGGAATAGTCAAATCATAGTCAGTAAGAAGAGTCAGTCTTCTTGTACTTAAGTCGGCATTGTGAATTTTGTATTTAATTCCGGTGCAATTTCTGTGTTTCATCGTCAATAATGTCAAAGAGATACAGTAAACCTGAAGTGAAGCATCGGAATCTATAACTAGTGTCACAGGAATGGTTCAAAACATAGTCAGTAAGAAGAGTCAGTCTTCTTGTACTTAAGTCGGCATTGTGAATTATGTGTTTCATTCCGGTGCAATTTCTGTGTTTCATCGTCAATAAGAAGGTCAGAGGGTTACAGTAAACCTGAAGTGAAGCTTCGGAATCAATAACTAGTGTCACAGGAATGGCTCAAAACATAGTCAGTAAGAAGAACCAGTCTTTTTGTACTTAAGTCGGCATTGTGCCTTTTGTATTTAATTCCGATGTAATTTCTGTGTTTCATCGTCAATAAGAGGGTCCAAATGATACAGTAAACCTGAAGTGAAATATCGGAATCTATAACTAGTGTCACAGGAATAGTCAAATCATAGTCAGTAAGAAGGGTCAGTCTTCTTGTACTTAAGTCGTCATTGTGAATTGTGTATTTAATTCCGGTGCAATTTATGTGTTTCATCGTCCATAAGAATGTCAGAGGGTTACAGTAAACCTGAAGTGAAGCATCGGAATCAATAACTAGTGTCACAGGAATGGTTCAAAACATAGTCAGTAGGATGAGATAGTCTTCCTGTCCTTAAGTCGGCATTGTGCCTTTTGTATTTAATTCCGATGCAATTTCTGTATTTCATCGTCAATAAGAAGGTCCAAGGGATACAGTAAACCTGGAGTGAAGCATCGGAATCTATAACTAGTGTAACAGGAATGGTTCAAAACATAGAGAGTAAGAAGAGTCAGTCTTCTAGTACTTAAGTCGGCATTGTGCCTTTTCTATTTAATTCCGATGCAATTTCTTTGTTTCATCGTCAATAATAAGGTCCAAGGGATACAGTAAACCGGAAGTGAAGCATCGGAATCTATAACTAGTGTCACAGGAATAGTTCAAATCATAGACAGTAGGAAGAGTCTGTCTCCTTGTACTTAAGTCGGCATTGTGCCCTTTGTATTTAATTCCGATGCAATTTCTGTGTTTCATCGTCAATAAGAAGTTCCAAGGGATACAGTAAACCTGAAGTGAAGCATCGGAATCTATAACTATTGTCACAGGAATGGTTCAAGCATAGTCAGTGAGAAGAGTCAGTCTTCTTGTCCTTAAGTCGGCATTGTGCCTTATGTATTTAATTCCAATGCAATTACTGTGTTTCATCGTCAATACGAATTCCAAGGGACACAGTAAACCTGAAGTGAAGCATCGGAATCTGTAACTAGTGTCACAGGAATGGTTCAAATCATAGGCAGTAAGAAGAGCCAGTTTCCTTGTCCTTAAGTCGGCATTGTGCCTTTTGTATTTAATTCCGATGCAATTTCTGTGTTTCATCGTCAATAAGAAGGGCCAAGGGATACAGTAAACCTGGAGTGAAACATCGGAATCTATAACTAGTGTCACAGGAATGGTTCAAAACATAGACGGTAAGAAGAGTCAGCCTTCTTGTACTTAAGTCGGCATTGTGCATTTTGTATTTAATTCCGATGCAATTTCTGTGTTTCATCGTCAATAAGAAGGTCCAAGGGATACAGTAAACCTGAAGTGAAGCATCGGAATGTATAACTAGCTTCAATGGAATGGTTCAAACATAGACAGTAGGAAGAGTCAGTCTTCTTGTACTTAAGTCGGCATTGTGCCTTTTGTATTTAATTCCGATGCAATTTCTGTGTTTCATCGTCTATAAGAAGGTCGAAGGGATACAGTAAACCTGAAGGGAAGCATCGGAATCTATAACTAGTGTCACAGGAATGGTTCAAAACATAGACAGTAAGAAGAGTCAGTCTTCTTGTACTTAAGTCGGCATTGTGCCTTTTGTATTTAATTCCGATCAATTTCTGTGTTTCATCGTCAATAAGAAGGTCAGAGGGTTACAGTAAACCTGAAGTGAAACATCGGAATCAATAACTAGTGTCACATGAATGGTTGAAAACATAGATTGTAAGAGGAGTCTGTCTTCTTGTACTTGAGTCGGCCTTGTGCCTTTTGTATTAAATTCCGATGCATATTCTGTGTATGATCGTCAATACGAAGGTCCAAGGGATACAGTAAACCTGAAGTGAAGCATCGGAATATATAACTAGTGTCACAGGAATGGTTAAAACATAGACAGTAAGAAGAGTCAGTCTTCTTGTACTGAAGTCGGTATTTTGCCTTTTGTATTTAATTCCGATGCAATTTCTGTGTTTCATCGTCTATAAGAAGGTCGAAGGGATACAGTAAACCTGAAGTGAAGCAACGGAATCTATAACTATTGTCACAGGAATGGTTAAAAACATAGTCAGTAAGAAGAGTCAGTCTTCTTGCACTTAAGTAAGCATTGTGAATTTTGTATTTAATTCCGGTGCAATTTCTGTGTTTCATCGTCAATAAGAAGGTCAGAGGGTTACAGTAAACCTGAAGTGAAACATCGGAATCAATAACTAGTGTCACATGAATGGTTCAAAACATAGTCAGTAGGATGAGATAGTTTTCTGGTCCTTAAGTCGGCATTGTGCCTTTGTATTTAATTCCTATGCAATTTCTGTATTTCATCGTCAATAAGAAGGTCCAAGGGATACAGTAAACCTGGAGTGAAGCATCGGAATCTATAACTAGTGTCACAGGAATGGTTCAAAACATAGACAGTAAGAAGATACAGTCTTCTTGTACTTAAGTCGGCATTGTGCCTTTTCTATGTAATTACGATGCAATTTCTGTGTTTCATCGACAATAAGAAGGTCCAAGGGATACAGTAAACCTGAAGTGAAGCATCGGGATCTATAACTAGAGTCACAGGAATGGTTCAAATCATAGACAGTAGGAAGAGTCAGTCTTCTTGTACTTAAGTCAGCATTGTGCCTTTTGTATTTAATTCCGATGCAATTTCTGTGTTTCATTGTCAATAAGAAGGTCAAAGTGATACAGTAAACCTGGAGTGAAGCATCGGAATCTATAACTACTGTCACAGGAATCGTTCAAAGCATAGCCAGTGAGAAGATACAGTCAACTTGTACTTAAGTCAGCATTGTGCCTTTTCTATTTAATTCCGATGCAATATCTGTGTTTCATCGTCAATAAGAAGGTCCAAGGGATACAGTAAACCTGGAGTGAAGCATCGGAATCTATAACTAGTGTCACAGGAATGGTTCAAATCATAGACAGTAGGAAGAGTCAGTCTCCTTGTACTTAAGTCGGCATTGTGTTTTTTGTATTTAATTCCGATGAAATTTCTGTGTTTCATCGTCAATAAGAAGTTCCAAGGGACACAGTAAACCCGAGGTGAAGCATCGGAATCTATAACTAGTGTCACAGGAATGGTTCAAAACATAGGCAGTAAGATGAGACAGTTTCCTTGTACTTAAGTCGGAATTGTGCCTTTTGTATTTAATTCCGATGCAATTTCTGTGTTTCATCGCCAATAAGAAGGTCCAAGGGATACAGTAAACCTGGAGTGAAACATCGGAATCTATAACTAGTGTCACAGGAATGGTTCAAAACATAGACGGTAAGAAGAGTCAGCCTTCTTGTACTCAAGTCGGCATTGTGCCTTTTGTATTTAATTCCGATGCAATTTCTGTGTTTCATCGTCAATAAGAAGGTCCAAGGGATACAGTAAACCTGAAGTGAAGCATCGGAATCTATAACTAGCTTCAATTGAATGGTTCAAACATAGGCAGTAGGAAGATTCAGTCTTCTTGTACTTAAGTCGGCATTGTGCCTTTTGTATTTAATTCCGATGCAATTTCTGTGTTTCATCGTCTATAAGAAGGTCGAAGGGATACAGTAAACCTGAAGTGAAGCAACGGAATCTATAACTATTGTCACAGGAATGGTTAAAATCATAGTCAGTGAGAAGAGTCAGTCTTCTTGTCCTTAAGACGGCATTGTGCCTTATGTATTTAATTCCTATGCAATTTCTGTATTTCATCGTCAATAAGAACGTCCAAGGGATACAGTAAACCTGGAGTGAAGCATCGGAATCTATAACTAGTGTCACAGGAATGGTTCAAAACATAGACAGTAAGGAGATACAGTCTTCTTGTACTTAAGTCGGCATTGTGCCTTTTCTATTTAATTACGATGCAATTTCTGTGTTTCATCGACAATAAGAAGGTCCAAGGGATACAGTAAACCTGAAGTGAAGCATCGGGATCTATAACTAGAGTCACAGGAATGGTTCAAATCATAGACAGTAGGAAGAGTCAGTCTTCTTGTACTTAAGTCGGCATTGTGCCTTTTGTATTTTATTCCGATGCAATTTCTGTGTTTTATTGTCAATAAGAAGGTCAAAGTGATACAGTAAACCTGGAGTGAAGCATCGGAATCTATAATTAGTGTCACAGGAATCGTTCAAAGCATAGCCAGTGAGAAGATACAGTCATCTTATACTTAAGTCAGCATTGTGCCATTTCTATTTAATTCCGATGCAATATCTGTGTTTCATCGTCAATACGAAGGTCCAAGGGATACAGTAAACCTGGAGTGAAGCATCGGAATCTATAACTAGTGTCACAGGAATGGTTCAAATCATTGACAGTAGGAAGAGTCAGTCTCCTTGTACTTAAGTCGGCATTGTGTTTTTTGTATTTAATTCCGATGCAATTTCTGTGTTTCATCGTCAATAAGAAGTTCCAAGGGATACAGTAAACCTGAAGTGAAGCATCGGAATCTATAACTATTGTCACAGGAATGGTTCAAAGCATAGTCTGTAAGAGGAGTCAGTCTTCTTGTCCTTAAGTCGGCATTGTGCCTTATGTATTTAATTCCGATGCAATTTCTGTGTTTCATCGTCAATAAGAAGTTCCAAGGGACACAGTAAACCTGAAGTGAAGCATGGGAATCTGTAACTAGTGTCACAAGAATGGTTCAAAACGTAGGCAGTAAGAAGAGTCATTTTCCTTGTACTTAAGTCGGCATTGTGCATTTTGTATTTAATTCCGATGCAATTTCTGTGTTTCATCGTCAATAAAAATGTCCAAGGGATACAGTAAACCTGGAGTGAAACATCGGAATCTATAACTAGTGTCGCAGGAATGGTTTGAAACATAGACGGTAACAAGAGTCAGCCTTCTTGTACTTAAGCCGGCATTGTGCCTTTTGTATTTAATTCCGATGCAATTTCTGTGTTTCATCGTCAATAAGAAGTTCCAAGGGATACAGTAAACCTAAAGTGAAGCATCGGAATCTATGACTAGTGTCACAGAAATGGTTCAAGACATAGTCACGGAGAAGAGTCAGTCTTCTTGCACTTAAGTCGGCATTATGCATTTTATATTTAATTCCGATGCAATTTCTGTGTTTCATCGTCAATAAGAAGTTCAGAGGGATACAGTAAACCTGAAGTGAAGCATCGGAATCTATAACTAGTGTGACAGGAATGATTCAAAACATAGACAGTAAGAAGAGTCAGTCTTCTTGTACTTAAGTCGGCATTGTGCCTTTTGTATTTAATTCCGATGCAATTTCTGTGTTTCATCGTCAATAAGAAGTTCCAAGGGACACAGTAAACCTGAGGTGAAGCATCGGAATCTATAACTAGTGTCACAGGAATGGTTCAAAACATAGGCAGTAAGATGAGTCAGTTTCCTTGTCCTTAAGTCGGCATTGTGCCTTTTGTATTTAATTCCGATGCAATTTCTGTGTTTCAACGCCAATAAGAAGGTCCAAGGGATACAGTAAACCTGGAGTGAAACATCGGAATCTATAACTAGTGTCACAGGAATGGTTCAAAACATAGACGGCAAGAAGAGTCAGCCTTCTTGTACTTAAGTCGGCATTGTGCCTTTTGTATTTAATTCCGATGCAATTTCTGTGTTTCATCGTCAATAAGAAGGTCCAAGGGATACAGTAAACCTGAAGTGAAGCATCGGAATCTATAACTAGCTTCAATGGAATGGTTCAAACATAGGCAGTAGGAAGATTCAGTCTTCTTGTACTTAAGTCGGCATTGTGCCTTTTGTATTTAATTCCGATGCAATTTCTGTGTTTCATCGTCTATAAGAAGGTCGAAGGGATACAGTAAAACTGAAGTGAAGCAACGGAATCTATAACTATTGTCACAGGAATGGTTAAAATCATAGTCAGTGAGAAGAGTCAGTCTTCTTGTCCTTAAGTCGGCATTGTGCCTTATGTATTTAATTCCAATGCAATTTCTGTGTTTCATCGTCAATAAGACGTTCCAAGGGACACAGTAAACCTGAAGTGAAGCATCGGAATCTATAACTAGTTTCACAGGAATGGTTCAAAACATAGGCAGTAAGATGAGTCAGTTTCCTTGTCCTTAAGTCGGCATTGTGAATTTTGTATTTAATTCCGATGCAATTTCTGTGTTTCATCGTCTATAAGAAGGTCGAAGGGATACAGTAAACCTGAAGGGAAGCATCGGAATCTATAACTAGTGTGACAGGAATGGTTCAAAACATAGACAGTAAGAAGAGTCAGTCTTCTTGTACTTAAGTCGGCATTGTGCCTTTTGTATTTAATTCCGATCAATTTCTGTGTTTCATCGTCAATAAGAAGGTCAGAGGGATATAGTAACCCTGAAGTGAAGCATCGGAATCTATAACTAGTGTCACAGAAATGGTTCAAGACATAGTCACGGAGAAGTGTCAGTCTTCTTGCACTTAAGTCGGCATTATGCATTTCATATTTAATTCCGATGCAATTTCTGTGTTTCATCGTCAATAAGAAGTTCAGAGGGATACAGTAAACCTGAAGTGAAGCATCGGAATCTATAACTAGTGTCTCAGGAATGGTTCAAAACATAGATAGTAAGAGGAGTCTGTCTTCTTGTACTTGAGTCGGCCTTGTGCCTTTTGTATTAAATTCCGATGCATATTCTGTGTATGATCGTCAATACGAAGGTCCAAGGGATACAGTAAACCTGAAGTCAAGCATCGGAATCTATAACTAGTGTCACAGAAAGGGCTCAGAACATAGTCAGTAAGAAGAGTCAGTCCTTTTGTACTTAAGTCGGCATTGTGCCATTTGTATTTAATTCCGATGTAATTTCTGTGTTTCATCGTCAATAAGTAGGTCCAAATGATACAGTAAACCTAAAGTGAAGCATCGGAATCTATAACTAGTGTCACAGGAATGGTTAAAACATAGACAGTAAGAAGAGTCAGTCTTCTTGTACTGATGTCGGTATTGTGCCTTTTGAATTTAATTCCGATGCAATTTCTGTGTTTCATCGTCAATAAGGTCAGAGAGACACAGTAAACCTGAAGTGAAGCATCGGAATCTATAACTAGTGTCACAGGAATGGTTCAAATCACAGTCAGTAAGAAGAGTCAGTCTTCTTGTACTTAAGTAAGCATTGTGAATTTTGTATTTAATTCCGGTGCTATTTCTGTGTTTCATCGTCAATAAGAAGGTCAGAGGGTTACAGTAAACCTGAAGTGAAGCATCGGAATCAATAACTAGTGTCACATGAATGGGTCAAAAGATAGTCAGTAGGAAGAGATAGTTTTCTTCTCCTTAAGTCGGCATTGTGAATTTGTATTTAATTCCTATGCAATTTCTGTAGTTCATCGTCAATAAGAAGGTCCAAGGGATACAGTAAACCTGGAGTGAAGCATCGGAATCTATAACTAGTGTCACAGGAATGGTTCAAAGCATAGACAGTAAGAAGATACAGTTTTCTTGTTCTTAAGTCTTCATTGTGCCTTTTCTATTTAATTACGATGCAATTTCTGTGTTTCATCGACAATAAGAAGGTCCAAGGGATACAGTAAACCTGAAGTGAAGCATCGGGATCTATAACTAGAGTCACAGGAATGGTTCAAATCATAGACAGTAGGAAGAGTCAGTCTTCTTGTACTTAAGTCGGCATTGTGCCTTTTGTATTTTATTCCGATGCAATTTCTGTGTTTCATTGTCAATAAGAAGGTCAAAGTGATACAGTAAACCTGGAGTGAAGCATCGGAATCTATAATTAGTGTCACAGGAATCGTTCAAAGCATAGCCAGTGAGAAGATACAGTCATCTTATACTTAAGTCAGCATTGTGCCTTTTCTATTTAATTCCGATGGATTATCTGTGTTTCATCGTCAATAAGAAGGTCCAAGGGATACAGTAAACCTGGAGTGAGCATCGGAATCTATAACTATTGTCACAGGAATGGTTCAAAGCATTGTCGGTAAGAGGAGTCAGTCTTCTTGTCCTTATGTCGGCATTGTGCCTTATGTATTTAATTCCGATGCAATTTCTGTGTTTCATCGTCAATAAGAAGTTCCAAGGGCCACAGTAAACCTGAAGTGAAGCATGGGAATCTATAACTAGTGTCACAAGAATGGTTCAAAACATAGGCAGTAAGAAGAGTCAGTTTCCTTGTACTTAAGTCGGCATTGTGCATTTTGTATTTAATTCCGATGCAATTTCTGTGTTTCATCGTCAATAAGAAGTTCCAAGGGATACAGTAAACCTAAAGTGAAGCATCGGAATCTATGACTAGCGTCAATGGAATGGTTCAAACATAGACAGTAGGAAGAGTCAGTCTTCTTGTCTTTAAGTCGGCATTGTGCCTTTTGTATTTAATTCCGATGCAATTTCTGTGTTTCATCGTCTATAAGAAGGTCGAAGGGATACAGTAAACCTGAAGTGAAGCATCGGAATCTATAACTAGTGTCACAGGAATGGTTCAAAACATAGACAGTAAGAAGAGTCAGTCTTCTTGTACTTAAGTCGGCATTGTGCCTTTTCCATTTAATTCCGATGCAATTTCTGTGTTTCATCGTCAATAAAAGGGTCCAAGGGATACAGTAAACCTGAAGTGAAGCATCGGAATCTATAACTAGTGTCACAGGAATGGTTCAAATGAAAGACAGTAGGAAGAGCCAGTCTCCTTGTACTTAAGTCGGCATTGTGCCCTTTGTATTTAATTCCGATGCAATTTCTGTGTTTCATCGTCAATAAGAAGTTCCAAGGGATACAGTAAACCTGAAGTGAAGTATCGGAGTCTATAACAATTGTCACAGGAATGGTTCAAAACATAGTCAGTAAGAAGAGTCAGTCTTCTTGTACTTAAGTTGGGATTGTGCCTTTTGTGTTTAATTCCGATGCTATTTCTGTGTTTCATCGTCAATAAGAAGGTCCAAGGGTTACAGTAAACCTGAAGTGAAGCATTGGGATCTATAAGTAATGTCACAGGAATGGTTCAAAACATAGTCAGTAAGAAGAGTCAGTCTTCATGTACTTAAGTCGGCATTGTGCCTTTTGTACTTAATTCCGATGCCATTTCTGAGTCTCATCGTCAATAAAAGGGTCCAAGGGATACAGTAAACCAGAAGTGAAGCATCGGAATCTATAACTAGTGTCACAGGAATGGTTCAAATGAAAGACAGTAGGAAGAGTCAGTCTCCTTGTACTTAAGTCGGCATTGTGCCCTTTGTATTTAATTCCGATGCAATTTCTGTGTTTCATCGTCAATAAGAAGTTCCAAGGGATACAGTAAACCTGAAGTGAAGTATCGGAGTCTATAACTATTGTCACAGGAATTTTTCAAATCATAGTCAGTAAGAAGAGTCAGTCTTCTTGCACTTAAGTCGGCATTGTGCCTTTTGTATTTAATTCCGATGCATTTACTGTGTTTCATCGTCAATACGAAGGTCAGAGGGATACAGTATACCTGAAGTGAAGCATCGGAATCTATAACTAGTGTCAATGGAATGGTTCAAACTTAGACAGTAGGAAGAGTCAGTCTTCTTGTACTTAAGTCGGCATTGTGCCTTTTGTATTTAATTCAGATGCAATTTCTTTCTTTCATCGTCAATAAGAAGGTCAGAGGGATACAGGAAACCTGAAGTGAAGCATCGGAATCTATAACTAGTGTCACAGGAATGGCTCAAAACATAGTCAGTAAGAAGAGTCAGTCTATTTGTACTTAAGTCGGCATTGTGCCTTTTGTATTTATTCCGATGTAATTTCTGTGTTTCATCGTCAATAAGAAGGTGCAAATGATACAGTAAACCTGAAGTGAAGCATCGGAATCTATAACTAGCGTCAATGGAATGGTTCAAACATAGGCAGTAGGAAGAGTCAGTCTTCTTGTACTTAAGTCGGCATTGTGACTTTTGTATTTAATTCCGATGCAATTTCTGTGTTTCATCGTCTATAAGAAGGTCTAAGGGATACAGTAAACCTGAAGTGAAGCATCGGAATCTATAACTAGTGTCACAGGAATGGTTCAAAACATAGACAGTAAGGAAAGTCAGTCTTCTTGTACTTAAGTCGGCATTGTGCCGTTTCTATTTAATTCCGATGCAATTTCTGTGTTTCATCGTCAATAATAAGGTCCAAGGGATACAGTAAACCGGAAGTGAAGCATCGGAATCCTTAACTGGTGTCACTGGAGTAGTTCAAATCATAGACAGTAGGAAGAGTCAGTCTTCTTGTACTTAAGTTGGCATTGTGCCATTTCAATTTAATTACGATGCAATTTCTGTGTTTCATCGACAATAAGAAGGTCCAAGGGATACAGTAAAACTGGAGTGAAGCATCGGAATCTATAACTAGTGTCACAGGAATGGTTCAAAATATAGACAGTAAGAAGATACAGTCTTCTTGTACTTTAGTCGGCATTGTGCCTTTTCTATTTAATTACGATGGAATTTATGTGTTTCATCGACAATAAGAAGGTCCAAGGGATACAGTAAACCCGACGTGAAGCATCGGGATCTATAACTAGAGTCACAGGAATGGTTCAAATCATAGACAGTAGGAAGAGTCAGTCTTCTTGTACATAAGTCGGCATTCTGCCTTTTGTATTTTATTCCGATGCTATTTCTGTGTTTCATTGTCAATAAGAAGGTCCAAGGGATACAGTCAACCTGAAGTGTAGCATCGGAATCTATAACTAGTGTCACAGGAATGGTTCAAAACATAGACAGTAAGAAGAGTCGGTCTTCTTGTACTGAAGTCAGCATTGGGCCTTTTGTATTTAATTCCGATGCAATATGTGTGTTTCATCGTCATTAAGAAGGTCCAAGGGATACAGTAAACCTGGAGTGAAGCATCGGAATCTATAATTAGTGTCACAGGAATCGTTCAAAGCATAGCCAGTGAGAAGATACAGTCATCTTGTACTTAAGTCAGCATTGTGCCTTTTCTATTTAATTCCGATGCAATATGTGTGTTTCATCGTCATTAAGAAGGTCCAAGGGATACAGTAAACCTGGAGTGAAGCATCGGAATCTATAACTAGTGTCACAGGAATGGTTCAAATCATAGACAGTAGGAAGAGTCAGTCTCCTTGTACTTAAGTCGGCATTGTTTTTTTTGTATTTAATTCCGATGCAATTTCTGTGTTTCATCGTCAATAAGAAGTTCCAAGGGTTACAGTAAACCTGAAGTGAAGCATCGGAATCTGTAACTATTGTCACAGGAATGGTTCAGAGCATAGTCTGTGAGAGGAGTCAGTCTTCTTGTCCTTAAGTCGGCATTGTGCCTTATGTATTTAATTCCGATGCAATTTCTGTGTTTCATCGTCAATAAGAAGTTCCAAGGGACACAGTAAACCTGAAGTGAAGCATGGGAATCTATAACTAGTGTCACAAGAATGGTTCAAAACATAGGCAGTAAGAAGAGTCAGTTTCCTTGTACTTAAGTCGGCATTGTCCATTTTGTATTTAATTCCGATGCAATTTCTGTGTTTCATCGTCAATAAAAATGTCCAAGGGATACAGTAAACTTGGAGTGAAGCATCGGAATCTATAATTAGTGTCACAGGAATGGTTCAAAAAATAGTAAGAAGAATCAGACTTCTTGTACCTTAGTCGGCATTGTGCCTTTTGTATTTAATTCCCATGCAATTTCTGTGTTTCATCGTCAATAAGAAGTTCCAGGGGATACAGTAAACCTAAAGTGGAGCATCGGAATCTATGACTAGCGTCAATGCAATGGTTCAAACATAGACAGTAGGAAGAGTCAGTCTTCTTGTACTTTAAGACGGCATTGTGCCTTTTGTATTTAATTCCGATGCAATTTCTGTGTTTCATCGTCAATAAGAAGGTCCAAGGGTTACAGTAAACCTGAAGTGAAGCATCGGGATCTATAAGTAATGTCACAGGAATGGTTCAAAACATAGTCAGTAAGAAGAGTCAGTCTTCATGTACTTAAGTCGGCATTGTGCCTTTTGTACTTAATTCCGATGCCATTTCTGAGTCTCATCGTCAATAAGAAGGTCCAAGGGATACAGTAAACCTGAAGTGAAGCATCGGAATCTATAACTTGTGTCACAGGAATGGTTCAAAACATAGTCAGTAAGAAGAGTCAGTCTTCTTGAACCTATGTCGGCATTGTGTCTTTTCTATTTAATTCCGGTGCAATGTCGGTGTTTCATCGTCAATAAGAATGTCCGAGGGATACAGTAAACCTGGTGTGAGGCATCGAAATCAATAAATAGTGTCACAGGAATAATTCAAAACATAGACTGTAAGAAGAGTCAGTCTTCTTGCACTTAAGTCGGCATTGTGCCTTTTGTATTTAATTCCGATGCATTTACTGTGTTTCATCGTCAATAAGAAGATCAAAGGGATACAGTATACCTGAAGTGAAGCATCGGAATCTATAACTAGTGTCAATGGAATGGTTCAAACTTAGACAGTAGGAAGAGTCAGTGTTCTTGTACTTAAGTCGGCATTGTGCCTTTTGTATTTTATTCAGATGCAATTTCTTTCTTTCATCGTCAATAAGAAGGTCAGAGGGATACAGGAAACCTGAAGTGAAGCATCGGAATCTATAACTAGTGTCACAGGAATGGCTCAAAACATAGTCAGTAAGAAGAGTCAGTCTATTTGTACTTAAGTCGGCATTGTGCCTTTTGTATTTATTCCGATGTAATTTCTGTGTTTCATCGTCAATAAGAAGGTGCAAATGATACAGTAAACCTGAAGTGAAGCATCGGAATCTATAACTAGTGTCACAGGAGTAGTTCAAATCATAGACAATAGGAAGAGTCAGTCTCCTTGTACTTAAGTCGGCATTGTGCCTTTTGCATTTAATTCCGATGTGATTTCTGTGTTTCATCGTCAATAAGAAGGTCCATGGGATACAGTAAACCTGAAGTGAAGCATCGGAATCTATAACTAGCGTCAATGGAATGGTTCAAACATAGGCAGTAGGAAGAGTCAGTCTTTTTGTACTTAAGTCGGCATTGTGAGTTTTGTATTTAATTCCGATGCAATTTCTGTGTTTCATCGTCTATAAGAAGGTCGAAGGGATACAGTGAACCTGAAGTGAAGCATCGGAATCTATAACTAGTGTCACAGGAATGGTTCAAAACATAGACAGTAAGAAAAGTCAGTCTTCTTGTACTTAAGTCGGCATTGTGCCGTTTCTATTTAATTCCGATGCAATTTCTGTGTTTCATCGTCAATAATAAGGTCCAAGGGATACAGTAAACCGGAAGTGAAGCATCGGAATCTATAACTGGTGTCACAGGAGTAGTTCAAATCATTGACAGTAGGAAGAGTCAGTCTCCTTGTACTTAAATCGGCATTGTGCCTTTTGCATTTAATTCCGATGCAATTTCTGTGTCTCATCGTCAATAAGAAGGTCCAAGGGGTACAGTAAACCTGGAGTGAAGCATCGGAATCTATAACTAGTGTCACAGGAATGGTTCAAAACATAGACAGTAAGAAGATACAGTCTTCTTGTACTTAAGTTGGCATTGTGCCATTTCTATTTAATTACGATGCAATTTCTGTGTTTCATCGACAATAAGAAGGTCCAAGGGATACAGTAAACCTGACGTGAAGCATCGGCATCTATAACTAGAGTCACAGGAATGGTTCAAATCATAGACAGTAGGAAGAGTCAGTCTTCTTGTACTTAAGTCGGCATTGTGCCTTTTATATTTTATTCCGATGCAATTTCTGTGTTTCATTGTCAATAAGAAGGTCAAAGTGATACAGTAAACCTGGAGTGAAGCATCGGAATCTATAACTAGTGTCACAGGAATGGTTCAAATCATAGACAGTAGGAAGAGTCAGCCTCCTTGTACTTAAGTCGGCATTGTGTTTTTTGTATTTAATTCGGATGCAATTTTTGTGTTTCATCGTCAATAAGAAGTTCCAAGGGTTACAGTAAACCTGAAGTGAAGCATCGGAATCTGTAACTATTGTCACAGGAATGGTTCAAAGCATAGTCTGTGAGAGGAGTCAGTCTTCTTGTCCTTAAGTCGGCATTGTGCCTTATGTATTTAATTCCGATGCAATTTCTGTGTTTCATCGTCAATAAGAAGTTCCAAGGGACACAGTAAACCTGAAGTGAAGCATGGGAATCTATAACTAGTGTCACAAGAATGGTTCAAAACATAGGCAGTAAGAAGAGTCAGTTTCCTTGTACTTAAGTCGGCATTGTGCATTTTGTATTTAATTCCGATGCAATTTCTGTGTTTCATCGTCAATAAAAATGTCCAAGGGATACAGTAAACCTGGAGTGAAGCATCGGAATCTATAATTACTGTCACAGGAATGGTTCAAAAAATTGTAAGAAGAATCAGACTTCTTGTACCTTAGACGGCATTGTGCCTTTTGTATTTAATTCCCATGCAATTTCTGTGTTTCACCGTCAATAAGAAGTTCCAAGGGATACAGTAAACCTAAAGTGGAGCATCGGAATCTATGACTAGCGTCAATGGAATGGTTCAAACATAGACAGTAGGAAGAGTCAGTCTTCTTGTACTTTAAGATGGCATTGTGCCTTTTGTATTTAATTCCGATGCAATTTCTGTGTTTCATCGTCTATAAGAAGGTCGAAGGGATACAGTAAACATGAAGCGAAGCATCGGAATCTATAACTAGTGTCACAGGAATGGTTCAAAACATAGACAGTAAGAAAAGTCAGTCTTCTTGTACTTAATTCGGCATTGTGCCGTTTCTATTTAATTCCGATGCAATTTCTGTGTTTCATCGTCAATAATAAGGTCCAAGGGATACAGTATACCGGAAGTGAAGCATCGGAATCTATAACTGGTGTCACAGGAGTAGTTCAAATCATTGACAGTAGGAAGAGTCAGTCTCCTTGTACTTAAATCGGCATTGTGCCTTTTGCATTTAATTCCGATGCAATTTCTGTGTCTCATCGTCAATAAGAAGGTCCAAGGGATTCAGTAAACCTGGAGTGAAGCATCGGAATCTATAACTAGTGTCACAGGAATGGTTCAAAACATAGACAGTAAGAAGATACAGTCTTCTTGTACTTAAGTTGGCATTGTGCAATTTCTATTTAATTACGATGCAATTTCTGTGTTTCATCGACAGTAAGAAGGTCCAAGGGATACAGTATACCTGACGTGAAGCATCGGCACCTATAACTAGAGTCACAGGAATGGTTCAAATCATAGACAGTAGGAAGAGTCAGTCTTCTTGTACTTAAGTCGGCATTGTGCCTTTTGTATTTTATTCCGATGCAATTTCTGTGTTTCATTCTCAATAAGAAGGTCAAAGTGATACAGTAAACCTGGAGTGAAGCATCGGAATCTATAATTAGTGTCACAGGAGTCGTTCAAAGCATAGCCAGTGAGAAGATACAGTCATCTTGTACTTAAGTCAGCATTGTACCTTTTCTATTTAATTCCGATGCAATATCTGTGTTTCATCGTCAATAAGAAGGTCCAAGGGATACAGTAAACCTGGAGTGAAGCATCGGAATCTATAACTAGTCTCACAGGAATGGTTCAAATCATAGACAGTAGGAAGAGTCAGTCTCCTTGTACTTAAGTCGGCATTGTGTTTTTTGTATTTAATTCCGATGCAATTTCTGTGTTTCATCGTCAATAAGAAGTTCCAAGGGATACAGTAAACCTGAAGTGAAGCATCGGAATCTATAACTATTGTCACAGGAATGGTTCAAAGCATAGTCTGTGAGAGGAGTCAGTCTTCATGTCCTTAAGTCGGCATTGTGCCTTATGTATTTAATTCCGATGCAATTTCTGTGTTTCATCGTCAATAAGAAGTTCCAAGGGACAAAGTAAACCTGAAGCGAAGCATGGGAATCTATAACTTGTGTCACAAGAATGGTTCAAAACATAGGCAGTAAGAAGAGTCAGTTTCCTTGTACTTAAGTCGGCATTGTGCATTTTGTATTTAATTCCGATGCAATTTCTGTGTTTCATCGTCAATAAAAATGTCCAAGGTATACAGTAAACCTGGAGTGAAACATCGGAGTCTATAACTAGTGTCGCAGGAATGGTTCGAAACATAGACGGTAACAAGAGTCAGCCTTCTTGTACTTAAGCCGGCATTGTGCCTTTTGTATTTAATTCCGATGCAATTTCTGTGTTTCATCGTCAATAAGAAGTTCCAAGGGATACAGTAAACCTAAAGTGGAGCATCGGAATCTATGACTAGCGTCAATGGAATGGTTCAAACATAGACAGTAGGAAGAGTCAGTCTTCTTGTACTTTAAGTCGGCATTGTGCCTTTTGTATTTAATTCCGATGCAATTTCTGTGTTTCATCGTCTATAAGAAGGTCGAAGGGATACAGTAAATCTGTAGTGAAGCATCGGAATCTATAACTAGTGTCACAGGAATGGTTCAAAACATAGACAGTAAGAAGAGTCAGTCTTCTTGTACTTAAGTCGGCATTGTGCCTTTTCTATATAATTCCCATGCAATTTCTGTGTTTCATCGTCAATAAAAGGGTCCAAGGGATACAGTAAACCTGAAGTGAAGCATCGGAATCTATAACTAGGGTCACAGGAATGGTTCAAATGAAAGACAGTAGGAAGAGTCAGTCTCCTTGTACTTAAGTCGGCATTGTGCGTTTTATATTTAATTCCGATGCAATTTCTGTGTTTCATCGTCAATAAGAAGTTCCAAGAGATACAGTAAACCTGAAGTGAAGTATCGGAGTCTATAACTATTGTCACAGGAATGGTTCAAAGCATAGTCAGTAAGAAGAGTCAGTCTCCTTGTACTTAAGTTGGGATTGTGCCTTTTATATTTAATTCCGATGCAATTTCTGTGTTTCATCGTCAATAAGAAGGTCCAAGGGTTACAGTAAACCTGAAGTGAAGCATCGGGATCTATAAGTTATGTCACAGGAATGGTTCAAAACATAGTCAGTAAGAAGAGTCAGTCTTCATGACTTAAGTCGGCATTGTGCCTTTTGTACTTAATTCCGATGCCATTTCTGGTATCATCGTCAATAAGAAGGTCCAAGGGATACAGTAAACCTGAAGTGAAGCATCGGAATCTATAACTTGTGTCACAGGAATGGTTCAAACATAGTCAGTAAGAAGAGTCAGTCTTCTTGAACCTATGTCGGCATTGTGCCTTTTCTATTTAATTCCGGTGCAATGTCGGTGTTTCATCGTCAATAAGAAGGTCCGAGGGATACAGTAAACCTGGTGTGAAGCATCGAAATCAATAAATAGTGTCACAGGAATAATTCAAAACATAGACTGTAAGAAGAGTCAGTCTTCTTGCACTTAAGTCGGCATTGTGCCTTTTGTATTTAATTCCGATGCATTTACTGTATTTCATCGTCAATAAGAAGGTCAGAGGGATACAGTATACCTGAAGTGAAGCATCGGAATCTATAACTAGTGTCAATGGAATGGTTCAAACTTAGACTGTAGGAAGAGTCAGTCTTCTTGTACTTAAGTCGGCATTGTGCCTTTTGTATTTAATTCAGATGCAATTTCTTACTTTCATCGTCAATAAGAAGGTCAGAGGGATACAGGAAACCTGAAGTGAAGCATCGGAATCTATAACTAGTGTCACAGGAATGGCTCAAAACATAGTCAGTAAGAAGAGTCAATCTATTTGTACTTAAGTCGGCATTGTGCCTTTTGTATTTATTCCGATGTAATTTCTGTGTTTCATCGTCAATAAGAAGGTGCAAATGATACAGTAAACCTGAAGTGAAGCATCGGAATCTATAACTAATGTCACAGGAGTAGTTCAAATCATTGACAGTAGGAAGAGTCAGTCTCCTTGTACTTAAGTCGGCATTGTGCCTTTTGCATTTAATTCCGATGCAATTTCTGTGTTTCATCGTCAATAAGAAGGTCCATGGGATACAGTAAACCTGAAGTGAAACATCGGAATGTATAACTAGCGTCAATGGAATGGTTCAAACATAGGCAGTAGGAAGAGTCAGTCTTCTTGTACTTAAGTCGGCATTGTGACTTTTGTATTTAATTCCGATGCAATTTCAGTGTTTCATCGTCTATAAGAAGGTCGAAGGGATACAGTAAACCTGAAGTGAGGCATCGGAATCTATAACTAGTGTCACAGGAATGGTTCAAAACATAGACAGTAAGAAAAGTCAGTCTTCTTGTACTTAAGTCGGCATTGTGCCGTTTCTATTTAATTCCGATGCAATTTCTGTGTTTCATCGTCAATAATAAGGTCCAAGGGATACAGTAAACCGCAAGTGAAGCATCGGAATATATAACTGGTGTCACAGGAGTAGTTCAAATCATAGACTGTAGGAAGAGTCAGTCTCCTTGTACTTAAGTCGGCATTGTGCCTTTTGCATTTAATTCCGATGCAATTTCTGTGTTTCATCGTCAATAACAAGTTAAAAGGGATACAGTAAACCTGAAGTGAAGCATCGGAATCTATAACTATTGTCACAGGAATGGTTCAAACATAGTCAGTAAGAAGAGTCAGTCTTCTTGTCCTTAAGTCGGCATTGTGCCTTATGTATTTAATTCCAATGCTATTTCTGTGTTTCATCGTCAATAAGAAGTTCCAAGGGACACAGTAAACCTGAAGTGAAGCATCGGAATCCATAACTAGTGTCACAGGAATGGTTCAGAACATAGGCGGTAAGAAGAGTCAGTTTCCTTGCCCTAAGTCGGCATTGTGCCTTTTGTGTTTAATTCCGATGCAATTTCTGTGTTTCATCGTCAGTAAGAAGGTCCAAGGGATACAGTAAACCTGAAGTGAAGCATCGGAATCTAAAACTAGCGTCAATGGAATGGTTCAAACATAGACAGAAGGAAGAGTCAGTCTTCTTGTACTTAAGTCGGCATTGTGCCTTTTGTATTTAATTCCGATGCAATTTCTGTGTTTCATCGTCTATAAGAAGGTCGAAGGGATACAGTAAACCTGAAGTGAAGCATCGGAATCTATAACTAGTGTCACAGGAATGGCTCAAAACATAGTCAGTAAGAAGAGTCAGTCTTTTTGTACTTAAGTCGGCATTGTGACTTTTGTATTTATTCCGATGTAATTTCTGTGTTTCATCGTCAATAAGAAGGTGCAAATGATACAGTAAACCTGAAGTGAAGCATCGGAATCTATAACTAGTGTCACAGGAATAGTCAAATCATAGTCAGTAAGAAGAGTCAGTCTTCTTGTACTTAAGTCGGCATTGTAAATTTTTTATTTAATTCCGGTGCAATTTCTGTGTTTCATCGTCAATAAGGTCAGAGAGATACAGTAAACCTGAAGTGAAGCATCGGAATCTATAACTAGTGTCACAGGAATGGTTCAAAACATAGTCAGTAAGAAGAGTCAGTCTTCTTGTACTTAAGTCGGCATTGTGAATTTTGTATTTCATTCCGGTGCAATTTCTGTGTTTCATCGTCAATAAGAAGGTCAGAGGGTTACAGTAAACCTGAAGTGAAGCTTCGGAATCAATAACTAGTGTCACAGGAATGGTTCAAATCATAGTCAGTAGGGAGAGATAGTCTTCTTGTCCTTAAGTCGGCATTGTGCCTTTTGTATTTAATTCCGATGCAATTTCTGTAATTCATCGTCAATAAGAATGTCCAAGTGATACAGTAAACCTGGAGTCAAGCATCGGAATGTATAACTAGTGTCACAGGAGTGGTTCAAATCATAGACAGTAGGAAGAGACAGTCTCCTTGTACTTAAGTCGGCATTGTGCCTTTTGTATTTAATTCCGATGCAATATCTGTGTTTCATCGGCAATAAGAAGGTCCAAGGGATACAGTAAACCAGGAGTAAAACATCGGAATCTATAACTAGTGTCACAGGAATGGTTCAAAACATAGACGGTAAGTAGAGTCAGCCTTCTTGTACTTAAGTCGGCATTGTGCCTTTTCTATTTAATTCCGATGCAATTTCTGTGTTTCATCGTCAATAAGAAGGTCCAAGGGATACAGTAAACCTGAAGTGAAGCATCGGAATCTATAACTAGCGTCAATGGAATGGTTCAAACATAGGCAGTAGGAAGAGTCAGTCTTCTTGTACTTAAGTCGGCATTGTGCCTTTTGTATTTAATTTTGATGCAATTTCTGTGTTTCATCGTCTATAAGAAGGTCGAAGGGATACAGTAAACCTGAAGTGAAGCATCGGAATCTATAACTAGTGTCACAGGAATGGTTCAAATCATAGACAGTAAGAAGAGTCAGTCTTCTTGTACTTAAGTCGGCATTGTGCCGTTTCTATTTAATTCCGATGCAATTTCTGTGTTTCATCGTCAATAATAAGGTCCAAGGGATACAGTAAACAGGAAGTGAAGCATCGGAATCTATAACTAGTGTCACAGGAGTAGTTCAAATCATAGACAGTAGGAAGAGTCAGTCTCGTTGTACTTAAGTCGGCATTGTGCCTTTTGCATTTAATTCCGATGCAATTTCTGTGTTTCATCGTCAATAAGAAGTTAAAAGGGATACAGTAAACCTGAAGTGAAGCATCGGAATCTATAACTATTGTCACAGGAATGGTTCAAACATAGTCAGTAAGAAGAGTCAGTCTTCTTGTCCTTAAGTCGGCATTGTGCCTTATGTATTTAATTCCAATGCAATTTCTGTGTTTCATCGTCAATAAGAAGTTCCAAGGGACACAGTAAACCTGAGGTGAAGCATCGGAATCTATAACTAATGTCACAGGAATGGTTCAAAACATAGGCAGTAAGAAGAGTCAGTTTCCTTGTCCTTATGTCGGCATTGTGCCTTTTGTATTTAATTCCGATGCAATTTCTGTGTTTCATCGTCAATAAGAATGTCCAAGGGATACAGTAAACCTGGAGTGAAACATCGCAATCTATAACTAGTGTCACAGGAATGGTTCAAAACAAAGACGGTAAGAAGAGTTAGCCTTCGTGTACTTAAGTCGGCATTGTGCCTTTTGTATTTAATTCCGATGCAATTTCTGTGTTTCATCGTCAATAAGAAGGTCCAAGGGATACAGTAAACCTGAAGTGAAGCATCGGAATCTAAAACTAGCGTCAATGGAATGGTTCAAACATAGACAGAAGGAAGAGTCAGTATTCTTGTACTTAAGTCGGCATTGTGCCTTTTGTATTTAATTCCGATGCAATTTCTGTGTTTCATCGTCAATAAAAATGTCCAAGGTATACAGTAAACCTGGAGTGAAACATCGGAGTCTATAACTAGTGTCGCAGGAATGGTTCGAAACATAGACGGTAACAAGAGTCAGCCTTCTTGTACTTAAGCCGGCATTGTGCCTTTTGTATTTAATTCCGATGCAATTTCTGTGTTTCATCGTCAATAAGAAGTTCCAAGGGATACAGTAAACCTAAAGTGGAGCATCGGAATCTATGACTAGCGTCAATGGAATGGTTCAAACATAGACAGTAGGAAGAGTCAGTCTTCTTGTACTTTAAGTCGGCATTGTGCCTTTTGTATTTAATTCCGATGCAATTTCTGTGTTTCATCGTCTATAAGAAGGTCGAAGGGATACAGTAAATCTGTAGTGAAGCATCGGAATCTATAACTAGTGTCACAGGAATGGTTCAAAACATAGACAGTAAGAAGAGTCAGTCTTCTTGTACTTAAGTCGGCATTGTGCCTTTTCTATATAATTCCCATGCAATTTCTGTGTTTCATCGTCAATAAAAGGGTCCAAGGGATACAGTAAACCTGAAGTGAAGCATCGGAATCTATAACTAGGGTCACAGGAATGGTTCAAATGAAAGACAGTAGGAAGAGTCAGTCTCCTTGTACTTAAGTCGGCATTGTGCGTTTTATATTTAATTCCGATGCAATTTCTGTGTTTCATCGTCAATAAGAAGTTCCAAGAGATACAGTAAACCTGAAGTGAAGTATCGGAGTCTATAACTATTGTCACAGGAATGGTTCAAAGCATAGTCAGTAAGAAGAGTCAGTCTCCTTGTACTTAAGTTGGGATTGTGCCTTTTATATTTAATTCCGATGCAATTTCTGTGTTTCATCGTCAATAAGAAGGTCCAAGGGTTACAGTAAACCTGAAGTGAAGCATCGGGATCTATAAGTTATGTCACAGGAATGGTTCAAAACATAGTCAGTAAGAAGAGTCAGTCTTCATGACTTAAGTCGGCATTGTGCCTTTTGTACTTAATTCCGATGCCATTTCTGAGTATCATCGTCAATAAGAAGGTCCAAGGGATACAGTAAACCTGAAGTGAAGCATCGGAATCTATAACTTGTGTCACAGGAATGGTTCAAACATAGTCAGTAAGAAGAGTCAGTCTTCTTGAACCTATGTCGGCATTGTGCCTTTTCTATTTAATTCCGGTGCAATGTCGGTGTTTCATCGTCAATAAGAAGGTCCGAGGGATACAGTAAACCTGGTGTGAAGCTTCGAAATCAATAAATAGTGTCACAGGAATAATTCAAAACATAGACTGTAAGAAGAGTCAGTCTTCTTGCACTTAAGTCGGCATTGTGCCTTTTGTATTTAATTCCGATGCATTTACTGTATTTCATCGTCAATAAGAAGGTCAGAGGGATACAGTATACCTGAAGTGAAGCATCGGAATCTATAACTAGTGTCAATGGAATGGTTCAAACTTAGACTGTAGGAAGAGTCAGTCTTCTTGTACTTAAGTCGGCATTGTGCCTTTTGTATTTAATTCAGATGCAATTTCTTACTTTCATCGTCAATAAGAAGGTCAGAGGGATACAGGAAACCTGAAGTGAAGCATCGGAATCTATAACTAGTGTCACAGGAATGGCTCAAAACATAGTCAGTAAGAAGAGTCAATCTATTTGTACTTAAGTCGGCATTGTGCCTTTTGTATTTATTCCGATGTAATTTCTGTGTTTCATCGTCAATAAGAAGGTGCAAATGATACAGTAAACCTGAAGTGAAGCATCGGAATCTATAACTAATGTCACAGGAGTAGTTCAAATCATTGACAGTAGGAAGAGTCAGTCTCCTTGTACTTAAGTCGGCATTGTGCCTTTTGCATTTAATTCCGATGCAATTTCTGTGTTTCATCGTCAATAAGAAGGTCCATGGGATACAGTAAACCTGAAGTGAAACATCGGAATGTATAACTAGCGTCAATGGAATGGTTCAAACATAGGCAGTAGGAAGAGTCAGTCTTCTTGTACTTAAGTCGGCATTGTGACTTTTGTATTTAATTCCGATGCAATTTCAGTGTTTCATCGTCTATAAGAAGGTCGAAGGGATACAGTAAACCTGAAGTGAGGCATCGGAATCTATAACTAGTGTCACAGGAATGGTTCAAAACATAGACAGTAAGAAAAGTCAGTCTTCTTGTACTTAAGTCGGCATTGTGCCGTTTCTATTTAATTCCGATGCAATTTCTGTGTTTCATCGTCAATAATAAGGTCCAAGGGATACAGTAAACCGGAAGTGAAGCATCGGAATATATAACTGGTGTCACAGGAGTAGTTCAAATCATAGACTGTAGGAAGAGTCAGTCTCCTTGTACTTAAGTCGGCATTGTGCCTTTTGCATTTAATTCCGATGCAATTTCTGTGTTTCATCGTCAATAACAAGTTAAAAGGGATACAGTAAACCTGAAGTGAAGCATCGGAATCTATAACTATTGTCACAGGAATGGTTCAA
The DNA here is from genome assembly GCF_021461385.2 of Schistocerca piceifrons. Taxonomy (NCBI): domain Eukaryota; kingdom Metazoa; phylum Arthropoda; class Insecta; order Orthoptera; family Acrididae; genus Schistocerca; species Schistocerca piceifrons. Next base: position 478,658 of record NW_025728148.1, on the reverse strand, counting down.
ACATAGTCAGTAAGAAGAGTCAGTCTTCTTGTCCTTAAGTCGGCATTGTGCCTTATGTATTTAATTCCAATGCTATTTCTGTGTTTCATCGTCAATAAGAAGTTCCAAGGGACACAGTAAACCTGAAGTGAAGCATCGGAATCCACAACTAGTGTCACAGGAATGGTTCAGAACATAGGCGGTAAGAAGAGTCAGTTTCCTTGCCCTAAGTCGGCATTGTGCCTTTTGTGTTTAATTCCGATGCAATTTCTGTGTTTCATCGTCAGTAAGAAGGTCCAAGGGATACAGTAAACCTGAAGTGAAGCATCGGAATCTAAAACTAGCGTCAATGGAATGGTTCAAACATAGACAGAAGGAAGAGTCAGTCTTCTTGTACTTAAGTCGGCATTGTGCCTTTTGTATTTAATTCCGATGCAATTTCTGTGTTTCATCGTCTATAAGAAGGTCGAAGGGATACAGTAAACCTGAAGTGAAGCATCGGAATCTATAACTAGTGTCACAGGAATGGCTCAAAACATAGTCAGTAAGAAGAGTCAGTCTTTTTGTACTTAAGTCGGCATTGTGCCTTTTGTATTTATTCCGATGTAATTTCTGTGTTTCATCGTCAATAAGAAGGTGCAAATGATACAGTAAACCTGAAGTGAAGCATCGGAATCTATAACTAGTGTCACAGGAATAGTCAAATCATAGTCAGTAAGAAGAGTCAGTCTTCTTGTACTTAAGTCGGCATTGTAAATTTTTTATTTAATTCCGGTGCAATTTCTGTGTTTCATCGTCAATAAGGTCAGAGAGATACAGTAAACCTGAAGTGAAGCATCGGAATCTATAACTAGTGTCACAGGAATGGTTCAAAACATAGTCAGTAAGAAGAGTCAGTCTTCTTGTACTTAAGTCGGCATTGTGAATTTTGTATTTCATTCCGGTGCAATTTCTGTGTTTCATCGTCAATAAGAAGGTCAGAGGGTTACAGTAAACCTGAAGTGAAGCTTCGGAATCAATAACTAGTGTCACAGGAATGGTTCAAAACATAGTCAGTAGGGAGAGATAGTCTTCTTGTCCTTAAGTCGGCATTGTGCCTTTTGTATTTAATTCCGATGCAATTTCTGTAATTCATCGTCAATAAGAATGTCCAAGTGATACAGTAAACCTGGAGTGAAGCATCGGAATGTATAACTAGTGTCACAGGAGTGGTTCAAATCATAGACAGTAGGAAGAGACAGTCTCCTTGTACTTAAGTCGGCATTGTGCCTTTTGTATTTAATTCCGATGCAATATCTGTGTTTCATCGGCAATAAGAAGGTCCAAGGGATACAGTAAACCAGGAGTGAAACATCGGAATCTATAACTAGTGTCACAGGAATGGTTCAAAACATAGACGGTAAGTAGAGTCAGCCTTCTTGTACTTAAGTCGGCATTGTGCCTTTTCTATTTAATTCCGATGCAATTTCTGTGTTTCATCGTCAATAAGAAGGTCCAAGGGATACAGTAAACCTGAAGTGAAGCATCGGAATCTATAACTAGCGTCAATGGAATGGTTCAAACATAGGCAGTAGGAAGAGTCAGTCTTCTTGTACTTAAGTCGGCATTGTGCCTTTTGTATTTAATTTTGATGCAATTTCTGTGTTTCATCGTCTATAAGAAGGTCGAAGGGATACAGTAAACCAGAAGTGAAGCATCGGAATCTATAACTAGTGTCACAGGAATGGTTCAAATCATAGACAGTAAGAAGAGTCAGTCTTCTTGTACTTAAGTCGGCATTGTGCCGTTTCTATTTAATTCCGATGCAATTTCTGTGTTTCATCGTCAATAATAAGGTCCAAGGGATACAGTAAACAGGAAGTGAAGCATCGGAATCTATAACTAGTGTCACAGGAGTAGTTCAAATCATAGACAGTAGGAAGAGTCAGTCTCGTTGTACTTAAGTCGGCATTGTGCCTTTTGCATTTAATTCCGATGCAATTTCTGTGTTTCATCGTCAATAAGAAGTTAAAAGGGATACAGTAAACCTGAAGTGAAGCATCGGAATCTATAACTATTGTCACAGGAATGGTTCAAACATAGTCAGTAAGAAGAGTCAGTCTTCTTGTCCTTAAGTCGGCATTGTGCCTTATGTATTTAATTCCAATGCAATTTCTGTGTTTCATCGTCAATAAGAAGTTCCAAGGGACACAGTAAACCTGAGGTGAAGCATCGGAATCTATAACTAATGTCACAGGAATGGTTCAAAACATAGGCAGTAAGAAGAGTCAGTTTCCTTGTCCTTAAGTCGGCATTGTGCCTTTTGTATTTAATTCCGATGCAATTTCTGTGTTTCATCGTCAATAAGAATGTCCAAGGGATACAGTAAACCTGGAGTGAAACATCGCAATCTATAACTAGTGTCACAGGAATGGTTCAAAACAAAGACGGTAAGAAGAGTTAGCCTTCGTGTACTTAAGTCGGCATTGTGCCTTTTGTATTTAATTCCGATGCAATTTCTGTGTTTCATCGTCAATAAGAAGGTCCAAGGGATACAGTAAACCTGAAGTGAAGCATCGGAATCTAAAACTAGCGTCAATGGAATGGTTCAAACATAGACAGAAGGAAGAGTCAGTCTTCTTGTACTTAAGTCGGCATTGTGCCTTTTGTATTTAATTCCGATGCAATTTCTGTGTTTCATCGTCTATAAGAAGGTCGAAGGGATACAGTAAACCTGAAGTGAAGCATCGGAATCTATAACTAGTGTCACAGGAATGGTTCAAAACATAGACAGTAAGAAGAGTCAGTCTTCTTGTACTTAAGTCGGCATCGTGCCTTTTCTATTTAATTCCGATGCAATTTCTGTGTTTCATCGTCAATAATAAGGTCCAAGGTATACAGTAAACCGGAAGTGAAGCATCGGAATCTATAACTAGTGTCACAGGAATGGTTCAAATCATAGACAGTAGGAAGAGTCAGTCTCCTTGTACTTAAGTCGGCATTGTGCCTTTTGTATTTAATTCCGATGCAATTTCTGTGTTTCATCGTCAATAAGAAGTTCCAAGGGATACAGTAAACCTGAAGTGAAGCATCGGAATCTATAACTATTGTCACAGGAATGGTTCAAAACATAGTCAGTAAGAAGAGTCAGTCTTCTTGTCCTTAGGTACAGTAAACCTGAAGTGTAGCATCGGCATCTAAAACTGGACTCACACGTGAGGTCAAATCATAGAAAATTAGAGTGTCAGTCCTCTTGTACTTAAGTCGGCATTGCGCCTTATGTATATAATTCGGATGCAATTTCTGTGTTTCATCGTCATTCACAACGTCCAAGGGATACAGTAAACCTGAAGTGAAGCATCGGAATCTAAAACTGAACTCACAGTAGAGGTTGAATCCATAGAAACTTAGAGTGTCAGTCCTCTTGTACTTAAGTCGGCATTGTGCCTTTTGAATGTAATTCCGATGCAATTTGAGTGCTTCATCGTCAATAAGAAGGTTCATGGTATACAGTAAACGTGAAGTGTAGCATCGGCATCTAAAACTAAACTCACAGGAGAGGTTCAAATCATAGAAAGTTAGCGTGTCAGTCCTCTTGTACTTAAGTCGGCATTGTGCCTTTTTATTAAATTCGGATGCAATTTCTGTGTTTCATCGTCAATAAGATCGTCCAAGAGATACAGTAAACCTGAAGTGAAGCATCGGAATCTAAGACTGAACTCACAGGAGAGGTTCAAATAATAGAAACTTAGGGTGTCAGTCGTCTTGTACTTAAGACGGCATTGTGCCTTTAGTATTACTTTCGGATGCAATTTCTGTGTTTCATCGTCAATAAGAAGGTCCAAGGGATACACTAAACCTGAAGTGAAGCATCGGAATCTAAAACTGTGCTCACTGGAGAGGATCAAATCGTAGACAGTTAGAGTGTCGGTCCTCTTGCACTTAAGTCGGCATTGTGCCTTTTGAATTTAATTCCGATGCATTTTCTGTGCTTCATCGTCAATAAGAAGGTCCAATGTATACAGTAAACCTGCAGTGAGGCATCGGAATCTAAAAACTGGACTCACAGGAGGGGTTCACATCAAAGTAAATTAGAGTATCCGTCCTCTTGTAATTAAGTCGGCATTGTGACATTTGAATTTAATTCCGATGCGATATCTGTGTTTCATCGTCAATAAGAATGTCCAAGGTATACAGTAAACCTGAAGTGAAGCATCGGAATCTAAAACTGGACTCACAGGAGAGGTTCAAATCATAGAAAGTTAGAGTGTCAGTCCTCTTGTACTTAAGTTGGCATTGTTCATTTTGTATTTAATTATGATGCAATTTCTGTGCTTCATCGGCAATAAGAAGGTCCATGGTATACAGTAAACCTGAAGTGAAGCATCGGAATCTAAAACTAGACTCACAGGAGGGGTTCAAATCATAGAAAATTAGAGTATCCGTCCTCTTGTAATTAAGTCGGCATTGTGACATTTGAATTTAATTCCGATGCGATATCTGTATTTCATCGTCAATAAGAATGTCCAAGGTATACAGTGAACCTGAAGTGAAGCATCGGAATCTAAAACTGGACTCACAGGAGAGGTTCAAATCATAGAAAGAGTGTCAGTCCTCTTGTACTTAAGTCGGCATTGTGCCTTTGGAATGTTATTCCGATGCAATCTCTGTGCTTCATCGTCTAAAAGAAGGTTCATGGTATACAGTAAACCTGAAGTGTAGCATCGGCATCTAAAACTGGACTCACAGGAGAGGTTCAAATCATGGAAAGTTAGAGTGTCAGTCCTCTTGTAGTTAAGTCGGCATTATGCCTTTTCATTAAATTCGGATGCAATTTCTGTGTTTCATCGTCAATAAGATCGTCCAAGGGATCCACTAAACCTGAAGTGAAGCATCGGAATCTAAAACTGGACTCACAGGAGAGGTTCAAATCATAGAAAATTGTAGTGTCGGTCCTCTTGTACTTAAGTCAGCATTGTGCCTTTTGAAATTAATTCCGATGCATTTTCGGTGCTTCATCGTCAATACGAAGTTCTATGGTATACAGTAAACCTGAAGTGTAGCATCGGAATCTAAAACTGGACTCACAGGAGATGTTCTAATCATAGAGAGTTGGAGTGTCAGTCCTCTTGTACTTAAGTCGGCATTGTGCCTTTTGAATGTAATTCCGATGCAATTTCAGTGCTTCATCGTCAATAAGAAGGTTAATGGGATACAGTAAACGTGAAGTGTAGCATCGGCATCTAAAACTAAACTCACAGGAGAGGTTCAAATCATAGAAAGTTAGCGTGTCAGTCCTCTTGTACTTAAGTCGGCATTGTGCCTTTTATTAAATTCGGATGCAATTTCTGTGCTTCATCGGCAATAAGAAGGTCCATGGTATACAGTAAACCTGAAGTGAAGCATCGGAATCTAAAACTGGACTCACAGGAGAGGTTCAATTCATAGAAAGTTAGAGTGTCAGTCCTCTTGTACTTAAGTCGGCATTGTGCCTTTTGAATTTGATTCCGATGTAATTTCTGTGTTTCATCGTCAATAAGAAGGTCCAAGGTATACAGTAAACCTGAAGTGAAGCATCGGAATCTAAAACTGGACTCACAGGAGAGGTTCAAATCATAGAAAATTAGAGTATCCGTCCTCTTGTAATTAAGTCAGCATTGTGACATTTCAATTTAATTCCGATGCATTTTCTGTGCTTCATCGTCAATAAGAAGGTCTAAGGTATACAGTAAACCTGAAGTGAAGCATCGGAATCTAAAACTGGACTCACAGGAGAGGTTCAAATCATAGAAAGTTAGAGTATCCGCCCTCTTGTAGTTAAGTCGGTATTGTGACTTTTGAATTTAATTCCGATGCAATATCTGTGCTTCATCGTCAATAAGAAGGTCCATGGTATACAGTAAACCTAAAGTGTAGCATCGGCATCTAAAACTGGACTCACACGTGAGGTTCAAATCATAAAATATTAGAGTGTCAGTCCTCTTGTACTTAAGTCGTCATTGTGCCTTTTATATAAAATTCGGATGCAATTTCTGTGTTTCATCGTCATTAAGAACGTCAATGGTATACAGTAAACCAGAAGTGAAGCATCGGAATCTAAAACTGAACTCACAGGAGAGGTTCAAATCATAGAAATTTAGAGTGTCAGTTCTCTTTTACTTAAGACGGCATTGTGCCTTTTGTATTAAATTCGGATGCAATTTCTGTGTTTCATCGTCAATAAGAAGGTCCAAGGGATCCACTAAACCTGAAGTGAAGTATCGGAATCTAAAACTGGACTCACAGGAGAGGTTCAAATCATAGAAAATTGGAGTGTCGGTCCTCTTGTACTAAAGTCGGCATTGTGCCTTTTGAATTTAATTCCGATGCATTTTCTGACCTTCACCGTCTATAAGAAGGTCAAAGGTATACAGTAAACCTGAAGTGAAGCATCGGAATCTAAAACTGGACTCACAGGAGAGGTTCAAATCATAGAAAATTAGAGTATCCGCCCTCTTGTACTTAAGTCCGCATTGTGACTTTTGAATTTAATTCCGATGTCATTTCCGTGCTTCATCGTCAATAAGAATGTCCAAGGTATACAGTAAACCTGAAGTGAAGCATCGGAATCTAAAACTGGACTCACAGGAGAGGTTCAAATCATAGAAAGTTAGAGTGTCAGTCCTCTTGTACTTAAGTCGGCATTGTTCCTTTTGTATTTAATTCCGATGCAATTTCTGTGCTTCATCGGCAATAAGAAGGTCCATGGTATACAGTAAACCTAAAGTGTAGCATCGGCATCTAAAACTGGACTCACACGTGAGGTTCAAATCATAAAATATTAGAGTGTCAGTCCTCTTGTACTTAAGTCGTCATTGTGCCTTTTATATAAAATTCGGATGCAATTTCTGTGTTTCATCGTCATTAAGAACGTCAATGGTATACAGTAAACCAGAAGTGAAGCATCGGAATCTAAAACTGAACTCACAGGAGAGGTTCAAATCATAGAAATTTAGAGTGTCAGTTCTCTTGTACTTAAGACGGCATTGTGCCTTTTGTATTAAATTCGGATGCAATTTCTGTGTTTCATCGTCAATAAGAAGGTCCAAGGGATCCACTAAACCTGAAGTGAAGTATCGGAATCTAAAACTGGACTCACAGGAGAGGTTCAAATCATAGAAAATTGGAGTGTCGGTCCTCTTGTACTAAAGTCGGCATTGTGCCTTTTGAATTTAATTCCGATGCATTTTCTGACCTTCACCGTCTATAAGAAGGTCAAAGGTATACAGTAAACCTGAAGTGAAGCATCGGAATCTAAAACTGGACTCACAGGAGAGGTTCAAATCATAGAAAATTAGAGTATCCGCCCTCTTGTACTTAAGTCCGCATTGTGACTTTTGAATTTAATTCCGATGTCATTTCCGTGCTTCATCGTCAATAAGAATGTCCAAGGTATACAGTAAACCTGAAGTGAAGCATCGGAATCTAAAACTGGACTCACAGGAGAGGTTCAAATCATAGAAAGTTAGAGTGTCAGTCCTCTTGTACTTAAGTCGGCATTGTTCCTTTTGTATTTAATTCCGATGCAATTTCTGTGCTTCATCGGCAATAAGAAGGTCCATGGTATACAGTAAACCTAAAGTGTAACATCGGAATCTAAAACTGGACTCACAGGAGAGGTTCAAATCATAGAAAGTTAGAGTGTCAGTCCTCTTGTACTTAAGTCGGCATTGTGCCTTTTTATTAAATTCGGATGCATTTTCTGCGTTTCATCGTCAATAAGATCGTCCTAGGGATACAGTAAACCTGACGTGTAGCATCGGAATCTAAGGAGGAACTCACAGGAGAGGTTCAAATCATAGACAGTTATGGTGTCAGTCGTCTTGTACTTAAGACGGCATTGTGCCTTTAGTATTAAATTCGGATGCAATTTCTGTGTTTCATCGTCAATAAGAAGTTCCAAGGGATACACTAAACCTGAAGTGAAGCATCGGAATCTAAAACTGGACTCACAGGAGAGGTTCAAATCGTAGAAAGTTAGAGTGTCAGTTTTCTTGTACTTAAGTCGGCATTGTGCCTTTTGAAATTAATTCCGATGCATTTTCTGTGCTTCATCGTCAATACGAAGTTCTATGGTATACAGTAAACCTGAAGTGTAGCATCGGAATCTAATACTGGACTCACAGGAGATGTTCTAATCATAGAAAGTTAGAGGGTCCGTCCTCTTGTACTTAAGTCAGCATTGTGCCTTTTGAAATTCCGATGCAATATCTGTGCTTCTTCGTCAATAAGAAGGTCCATGGTATACAGTAAACCTGAAGTGTAGCATCAGCATCTAAAACTGGACTCACACGTGAGGTCAAATCATAGAAAATTAGTGTGTCAGTCCTCTTGTACTTAAGTCGGCATTGCGCCTTATGTATAAAATTCGGATGCAATTTCTGTGTTTCATCGTCATTCTGAACGTCCGAGGGATACAGTAAACCTGAAGTGAAGCATCGGAATCTAAAACTGAACTCACAAGAGAGGTTCAAATCATAGAGAATTGGAGTGTCGTTCCTCTTGTACTTATGTCGGCATTGTGCCTTTTGAATTTAATTCCGATACATTTTCTGTCCTTCATCGTCTATAAGAAGGTCCAAGGTATACAGTAAACCTGAAGTGAAGCATCGGAATCTAAAACTGGACTCACAGGAGAGGTTCAAATCATCGAATGTTAGAGTGTCAGTCCTCTTGTACTTAAGTCGGCATTTTTCCTTTTGTATTTAATTCCGTTGCAATTTCTGTGCTTCATCGTCAATAAGAAGGTCCATGGTATACAGTAAACCTGAAGTGAAGCATCGGAATCTAGAACTGGACTCACAGGAGAGGTTCAAATCATAGAATGTTAGAGTGTCAGTCCTCTTGTACTTAAGTCGGCATTGTGCCTTTAAAATGTAATTCCGATGCAATTTCAGTGCTTCATCGTCAATAAGAAGGTTCATGGTACACAGTAAACGTGAAGTGTAGCATCGGCATCTGAAACTAAACTCACAGGAGAGGTTCAAATCATAGAAAGTTAGCGTGTCAGTCCTCTTGTACTTAAGTCGGCATTGTGCCTTTTTATTAAATTCGGATGCAATTTCTGTGTTTCATCGTCAATAAGATCGTCCAAGGGATACAGTAAACCTGAAGTGAAGCATCGGAATCTAAGACTGAACTCACAGGAGAGGTTCAAATCATAGAAAGTTAGGGTGTCAGTCGTCTTGTACTTAAGACGGCATTGTGCCTTTTATATTAAATTGGGATGCAATTTCTGTGTTTCTTCGTCAATAAGTAGGTCAAGGGATACAGTAAACCTGAAGTGAAGTATCGGAATCTAAAACTGGACTCACAGGAGAGGTTCAAATCATAGTAACTTAGGGTGCCAGTCCTCTTGTACTTCAGTCCACATTGTGCCTTTTGAATTTAATTCCGATGTAATTTCGGTGTTTCATCGTCAATAAGAAGGTATAAGGTATACAGTAAACCTGAAGTGAAGCATCGGAATCTAAAACTGGACTCACAGGAGAGGTTCAAATCATAGAAAGTTGGAGTGTCGGTCCTCTTGCACTTAAGTCGGCATTGTGCCTTTTGAATTTAATTCCGATCCATTTTCTGTGCTTCATCGTCAATAAGATCGTCCAATGTATACAGTAAACCTGAAGTGAAGCATCGGAATCTAAAACTGGACTCACAGGAGGGGTTCAAATTAAAGTAAATTAGAGTATCCGTCCTCTTGTAATTAAGTCGGCATTGTGACATTTGAATTTAATTCCGATGCGATATCTGTGTTTCATCGTCAATAAGAATGTCCAAGGTATACAGTAAACCTGAAGTGAAGCATCGGAATCTAAAACTGGACTCACAGGAGAGGTTCAATTCATAGAAAGTTAGAGTGACAGTCCGCTTGTACTTAAGTCGGCGTGTGCCTTTTTATTAAATTCGGATGCAATTTCTGTGTTTCATCGTCAATAAGATCGTCCAAGGGATCCACTAAACCAGAAGTGAAGTATCGGAATCTAAAACTGGACTCACAGGAGAGGTTCAAATCATAGAAAATTGGAGTGTCGGTCCTCTTGTACTTAAGTCGGCATTGTGCCTTTTGAAATTAATTCCGATGCATTTTCGGTGCTTCATCGTCAATACGAAGTTCTATGGTATACAGTAAACCTGAAGTGTAGCATCGGAATCTAAAACTGGACTCACAGGAGATGTTCTAATCATAGAGAGTTGGAGTGTCAGTCCTCTTGTACTTAAGTCGGCATTGTGCCTTTTGAATGTAATTCCGATGCAATTTCAGTGCTTCATCGTCAATAAGAAGGTTCATGGTATACAGTAAACGTGAAGTGTAGCATCGGCATCTAAAACTAAACTCACAGGAGAGGTTCAAATCATAGAAAGTTAGCGTGTCACTCCTCTTGTACTTAAGTCGGCATTGTGCCTTTTTATTAAATTCGGATGCAATTTCTGTGCTTCATCGGCAATAAGAAGGTCCATGGTATACAGTAAACCTGAAGTGAAGCATCGGAATCTAAAACTGGACTCACAGGAGAGGTTCAAATCATAGAAAGTTAGAGTGTCAGTCCTCTTGTACTTAAGTCGGCATTGTGCCTTTTGAATTTGATTCCGATGTAATTTCTGTGTTTCATCGTCAATAAGAAGGTCCAAGGTATACAGTAAACCTGAAGTGAAGCATCGGAATCTAAAACTGGACTCACAGGAGAGGTTCAAATCATAGAAAGTTGAAGTGTCGGTCCTCTTGTACTTAAGTCGGCATTGTGCCTTTTGAATTTAATTCCGATGCATTTTCTGTGCTTCATCGTCAATAAGAAGTTCCAAGGTATACAGTAAACCTGAAGTGAAGCATCGGAATCTAAAACTGGACTCACAGGAGGGGTTCAAACTCATAGAGAATTAGAGTATCCTTCCTCTTGTAATTAAGTCGTCATTGTGACATTTGAATTTAATTCCAATGCGATATCTGTGTTTCATCGTCAATAAGAATGTCCAAGGTATACAGTAAACCTGAAGTGAAGCATCGGGATCTAAAACTGGACTCACAGGAAAGATTCAAATCATAGAAAGTTAGAGTGTCAGTCCTCTTGTACTTAAGTCGGCATTGTTCCTTTTGTATTTAATTCCGATGCAATTTCTGTGCTTCATCGGCAATAAGAAGGTCCATGGTATACAGTAAACCTGAAGTGAAGCATCGGAACCTAAAACTGGACTCACAGGAGAGGTTCAAATCATAGAAAGTTAGAGTGTCAGTCCTCTTGTACTTAAGTCGGCATTGTGCCTTTTGAATGTAATTCCGATGCAATTTCTGTGCTTCATCGGCAATAAGAAGGTACATGGTATACAGTAAACCTGAAGTGTAGCATCGGCATCTAAAACTGGACTCACAGGAGAGGTTCAAATCATAGAATGTTAGAGTGTCAGTCCTCTTGTACTTAAGTCGGCATTGTGACTTTTTATTAAATTCGAATGCAATTTCTGTGTTTCATCGTCAAAAAGATCGTCCAAGGGATACAGTAAACCTGAAGTGAAGCATCGGAATCTAAGACTGAACTCACAGGAGAGGTTCAAATCATAGAAAGTTAGGGTGTCAGTCGTCTTGTACTTAAGACGGCATTGTGCCTTTAGTATTAAATTCGGATGCAATTTCTGTGTTTCATCGTCAATAAGAAGGCCCAAGGGATACACTAAACCTGAAGTGAAGAATCGGAATCTAAAACTGGACTCACAGGAGAGGTTCAAATCGTAGACAGTTAGAGTGTCAGTCCTTTTGTACTTAAGTCGGCATTGCGCCTTTTATATTACATTCGGATGCAATTTCTGTGTTTCTTCGTCAATAAGTAGGTCCAAGGGATACAGTAAACCTGAAGTGAAGTATCGGAATCTAAAACTGGACTCACAAGAGTGGTTCAAATCATAGTAAGTTAGGGTGTCAGTCCTCTTGTACTTCTGTCGACATTGTGCCTCTTGAATTTAATTCCGATGCATTTTCTGTGCTTCATCGTCAATAAGAAGGTCTAAGGTATACAGTAAACCTGAAGTGAAGCATCGGAATCTAAAACTGGACTCACTGGAGTTGTTCAAATCATATAAAATTAGAGTATCCGTCCTCTTGTAATTAAGTCGGCATTGTGACATTTCAATTTAATTCCGATGCGATATCTGTGTTTCATCGTCAATAAGAATGTCCAAGGTATACAGTAATCCTGAAGTGAAGCATCGGAATCTAAAACTTAACTCACAGGAGAGGTTCAAATCATAGAAAGTTAGAGTGTCAGTCCTCTTGTACTGAAGTCGGCATTGTTGCTGTAGTATTTAATTCCGATGCAATTTCTGTGCTTCATCGGCAATAAGAAGGTCCATGCTAAACAGTAAACCTGAAGTGAAACATCGGAACCTAAAACTGGACTCACAGGAGAGGTTCAAATCATAGAAAGTTAGAGTGTCAGTCGTCTTGTACTTAAGACGGCATTGTGCCTTTAGTATTAAATTCGGATGCAATTTCTTTGTTTCATCGTCAATAAGATCGTCCAAGGGATCCACTAAACTGAAGTGAAGTATCGGAATCTAAAACTGGACTCACAGGAGATGTTCTAATCATAGAGAGTTGGAGTGTTGGTCCTCTTGAACTTAACTCGGCATTGTGCCTTTTCAATTTAATTCCGATGCATTTTCTGCGCTTCATCGTCAATAAGAAGGTCCAAGGTATACAGTAAACCTGAAGTGAAGCATCGGAATCTAAAGCTGGACTCACAGGAGGGGTTCAAATCATAGAAAATTAGAGTATCTTTCCTCTTGTAATTAAGTCGGCATTGTGACATTTGAATTTAATTCCGATGCGATTTCTGTGTTTCATCGGCAATAAGAAAGTCCAAGGTATACAGTAAACCTGAAGTGAAGCATCGGAATCTAAAACTGGACTCACAGGAGAGGTTCAAATCATAGTAAGTTAGGGTGTCAGTCCTCTTGTACTTCAGTCGACAATGTGCCTTTTGAATTTAATTCCGATGTAATTTCTGTGTTTCATCGTCAATAAGAAGGTCCAAGGTATACAGTAAACCTGAAGTGAAGCATCGGAATCTAAAACTGGACTCACAGGAGAGGTTCAAGTCATAGAAATTTGGAGTGTGGGTCCTCTTGTACTTAAGTCGGCATTGTGCCTTTTGAATGTAATTCCGATGCATTTTCTGTGCTTCGTCGTCAATAAGAAGGTCCAAGGTATACAGTAAACCTGAATTGAAGCATCGTAATCTAAAACTGGACTCACAGGAGAGGTTGACATCATAGAAAATTAGAGTATCCGTCCTCTTGTACTTAAGTCGGCATTGTGACTTTTGAATTTAATTTCGATGTATTTTCTGTGTTTCATCGTCAATAAGAACGTCCAAGGTATACAGTAAACCTGAAGTGAAGCATCGGAATCTATAACTGGACTCACTGGAGAGGTTCAAATCATAGAAAGTTGGAGTGTCGGTCCTCTTGTACTAAAGTCAGCATTGTGACATTTGAATTTAATTCCGATGCGATTTCTGTGTTTCATCGGCAATAAGAACGTCCAAGGTGTAAACTAAACCTGAAGTGAAGCATCGGAATCTAAAACTGGACTCACAGGAGAGGTTCAAATCATAGAATGTTGGAGTGTCGGTCCTCTTGTACTTAAGTCGGCATTGTGACTTTTGAATTTAATTCCGATGTAATTTCTGTGCTTCATCGTCAATAAGAACGTCCAAGGTATACAGTAAACCTGAAGTGAAGCATCGGAATCTATAACTGGACTCACTGGAGAGGTTCAAATCATAGAAAGTTGGAGTGTCGGTCCTCTTGTACTTAAGTCGGCATTGTGACTTTTGAATTTAATTCCGATGCATTTTCTGTGCCTCATCGTCAGTAAGAAGGTCTAAGGTATACAGTAAACCTGAAGTGAAGCATCGGAATCTAAAACTGGACTCACAGGAGGGGTTCAAATCATAGAAAATTAGAGTATCCGTCCTCTTGTAATTAAGTCGGCATTGTGACATTTGAATTTAATTCCGATGCGATTTCTGTGTTTAATCGTCAATAAGAATGTCCAAGGTATACAGTAAACCTGAAGTGAAGCATCGGAATCTAAAACTGGACTCACTGGAGAGGTTCAAATCATAGAAAGTTAGATTGTCAGTCCTCTTGTACTTAAGTCGGCATTGTGCCTTTTGAATGTTATTCCGATGCAATCTCTGTGCTTCATCGTCAAAAAGAAGGTTCATGGTATACGGTAAACCTGAAGTGTAGCATCGGCATCTAAAACTGGACTCACAGGAGAGGTTAAAATCATACAAAGTTAGAGTGTCAGTCCTCTTGTACTTAAGTCGTCACTGTGCCTTTTTTTTAAATTCGGATGCAATTTCTGTGTTTCATCGTCAATAAGATCGTCCAAGGGATCCACTAAACCTCAAGTGAAGTATCCGAATCTAAAACTGGACTCACAGGAGAGGTTCAAATCATAGAAAATTGGAGTGTTGGTCCTCTTGTACTTAACTCGGCATTGTGCCTTTTGAATTTAATTCCGATGCATTTTCTGTGCTTCATCGTCAATAAGAAGGTCCAAGGTATACAGTAAACCTGAAGTGAAGCATCGGAATCTAAAGCTGGACTCACAGGAGGGGTTCAAATCATAGAAAATTGGAGTATCCGTCCTCTTGTAATTAAGTCGGCAATGTGACATTTGAATTTAATTCCCATGCGATTTCTGTGTTTCATCGGCAATAAGAATGTCCAAGGTATACAGTAAACCTGAAGTGAAGCATCGGAATCTAAAACTGGACTCACATGAGAGGTTCAAATCATAGAAAGTTAGGGTGTCAGTCCTCTTGTACTTAACTCGGCATTGTTCCTTTTGTATTTAATTCCGATGCAATTTCTGTGCTTCATCGGCGATAAGAAGGTCCATGGTATACAGTAAACCTGAAGTGAAGCATCGGAATCTAAAACTGGATTCACAGGAGAGGTTCAAATCGTAGAATGTTATAGTGTCAGTCCTCTTGTACTTAAGTCGGCATTGTGCCTTTTGAATGTAATTCCGATGCAATTTCTGTGCTTCATCGTCAATAAGAAGGTTCATGGTGTACAGTAAACCTGAAGTGTAGCATCGGCATCTAAGACTGGACTCACAGGAGAAGATCAAATCATAGAAAGTTAGAGTGTCAGTCCTCTTGTACTTAAGTCGGCATTGTGCCTTTTTGTTAAATTCGGATGCAATTTCTGTGTTTCTTCGTCAATAAGATCGTCCAAGGGATAAAGTAAACCTGAAGTGATGCATCGGAATCTAAGACTGAACTCACAGGAATGGGTTCAAATCATAGAAAGTTAGGGTGTCAGTCGTCTTGTACTTAAGACGGCATTGTGCCTTTAGTGTTAAATTCGGATGAATTTTTGGTGTTTCATCGACCATAGGAAGGTCCAAGGGATACACTAAACCTGAAGTGAAGCATCGGATCTAAAACTGGACTCACTGGAGAGGTTCAAATCGTAGACAGTTAGATTGTCAGTCCTTTTGTACTTAAGTCGGCATTGTGCCTTTTATATTAAATTCGGATGCAATTTCTGTGTTTCTTGGTCAATAAGTAGGTCCAAGGGATACAGTAAACCTGAAGTGAAGTATCAGAATCTAAAACTGGACTCACAGGAGAGGTTCAAATCATAGTAAGTTAGGGTGTCAGTCCTCTTGTACTTCAGTCGACATTGTGCCTTTTGAATTTAATTCCGATGTAATTTCTGTGTTTCATCGTCAATAAGAAGGTCCAAGGTCTACAGTAAACCTGAAGTGAAGCATCGGAATCTAAAACTGGACTCACAGGAGAGGTTCAAGTCATAGAAATTTGGAGTGTGGGTCCTCTTGTACTTAAGTCGGTATTGTGCCTTTTGAATTTAATTCCGATGCAATTTCTGTGCTTCATCGGCAATTAGAAGGTCCATGGTATACAGTAATATTGAAGTGAAGCATCGGAATCTAAAACTGGACTCACAGGAGAGGTTCAACTCATAGAAAGTTAGAGTGTCAGTCCTCTTGTACTTAAGTCGGCATTGTGCCTTTTGAATGTTATTCCGATGCAATCTCTGTGCTTCATCGTAAAAAAGAAATTTCATGGTATACAGTAAACCTGAAGTGTAGCATCGGCATCTAAAACTGGACTCACAGGAGAGGTTAAAATCATACAAAGTTAGAGTGTCAGTCCTCTTGTACCTAAGTCGGCATTGTGCCTTTTTATTAAATTCGGATGCAATTTCTGTGTTTCATCGTCAATAAGATCGTCCAAGGGATCCACTAAACCTGAAGTGAAGTATCGGAATCTAAAACTGGACTCACAGGAGAGGTTCAAATCATAGAAAATTGGAGTGTTGGTCCTCTTGTTCTTAACTCGGCATTGTGCCTTTTGAATTTAATTCCGATGCAATTTCTGTGCTTCATCGTCAATAAGAAAGTCCAAGGTATACAGTAAACCTAAAGTGAAGCATCGGAATCTAAAGCTGGACTCACAGGAGGGGTTCAAATCATAGAAAATTAGAGTATCCGTCCTCTTGTAATTAAGTCGGCATTGTGACACTTGAATTTAATTCCTATGCGATTTCTGTGTTTCATCGGCAATAAGAACGACCAAGGTGTACACTAAACCTGAAGTGAAGCATCGGAATCTAAAACTGGACTCACAGGAGAGGTTCAAATCATAGAATGTTGGAGTGTCGGTCCTCTTGTACTTAAGTCGGCATTGTGACTTTTGAATTTAATTCCGATGTAATTTCTGTGTTTCATCGTCAATAAGAACGTCCAAGGTATACAGTAAACCTGAAGTGAAGCATCGGAATCTATAACTGGACTCACTGGAGAGGTTCAAATCATAAAAAGTTGGAGTGTCGGTCCTCTTGTACTTAAGTCGGCATTGTGACTTTTGAATTTAATTCCGATGCATTTTCTGTGCTTCATCGTCAGTAAGAAGGTCTAAGGTAAACAGTAAACCTGAAGTGTAGCATCGGAATCTAAAACTGGACTCACAGGAGGGGTTCAAATCATAGAAAATTAGAGTATCCGTCCTCTTGTAATTAAGTCGGCATTTTGACATTTGAATTTAATTCCGATGCGATTTCTGTGTTTCATCGTCAATAAGAATGTCCAAGGTATACAGTAAACCTGAAGTGAAGCATCGGAATCTAAAACTGGACTCACTGGAGAGGTTCAAATCATAGAAAGTTAGAGTGTCAGTCCTCTTGTACTGAAGTCGGCATTGTTCCTGTTGTATTTAATTCCGATGCAATTTCTGTGCTTCATCGGCAATAAGAAGGTCCATGGTATACAGTAAAACTGAAGTGAAGCATCGGAATCTAAAACTGGACTCACAGGAGAGGTTCAACTCATAGAAAGTTAGAGTGTCAGTCCTCTTGTACTTAAGTCGGCATTGTGCCTTTTGAATGTTATTCCGATGCAATCTCTGTGCTTCATCGTCAAAAAGAAGGTTCATGGTATACAGTAAACCTGAAGTGTAGCATCGGCATCTAAAACTGGACTCACAGGAGAGGTTAAAATCATACAAAGTTAGAGTGTCAGTCCTCTTGTACTTAAGTCGTCATTGTGCCTTTTTATTAAATTCGGATGCAATTTCTGTGTTTCATCGTCAATAAGATCGTCCAAGGGATCCACTAAACCTGAAGTGAAGTTTCGGAATCTAAAACTGGACTCACAGGAGAGGTTCAAATCATAGAAAATTGGAGTGTTGGTTCTCTTGTACTTAACTCGGCATTGTGGCTTTTGAATTTAATTCCGATGCATTTTCTGTGCTTCATCGTCAATAAGAAGGTCCAAGGTATACAGTACACCTGAAGTGAAGCATCGGAATCTAAAGCTGGACTCACAGGAGGGGTTCAAATCATAGAAAATTAGAGTATCCGTCCTCTTGTAATTAAGTCGGCAATGTGACATTTGAATTTAATTCCGATGCGATTTCTGTGTTTCATCGGCAATAAGAATGTCATAGGTATACAGTCAACCTGAAGTGAAGCATCGGAATCTAAAACTGGACTCACAGGAGAGGTTCAAATCACAGAAAGTTAGAGTGTCAGTCGTCTTGTACTTAAGACGGCATTGTGCCTTTAGTATTAAATTCGGTTGCAATTTCTGTGTTTCATCGACAATAAGAAGGTCCAAGGGATACACTAAACCTGAAGTGAAGCATCGGATCTAAAACTGGACTCACTGGAGAGGTTCAAATCGTAGACAGTTAGAGTGTCAGTCCTTTTGTACTTAAGTCGGCATTGTGCCTTTTATATTAAATTCGGATGCAATTTCTGTGTTTCTTGGTCAATAAGTAGGTCCAAGGGATACAGTAAACCTGAAGTGAAGTATCAGAATCTAAAACTGGACTCAGAGGAGAGGTTCAAATCATAGTAAGTTAGGGTGTCAGTACTCTTGTACTTCAGTCGACATTGTGCTTTTGCATTTAATTCCGATGTAATTTCTGTGTTTCATCGTCAATAAGAAGGTCCAAGGTATACAGTAAACCTGAAGTGAAGCATCGGAATCTAAAACTGGACTCACAGGAGAGGTTCAAGTCATAGAAATTTGGAGTGTGGGTCCTCTTGTACTTAAGTCGGCGTTGTGCCTTTTGAATTTAATTCCGATGAATTTTCTGTGCTTCGTAGTCAATAAGAAGGTCCAAGGTATACAGTAAACCTGAAGTGAAGCATCGGAATCTAAAACTGGACTCACAGGAGGGTTTCAAATCATAGAAAATTAGAGTATCCATCCTCTTATAATTAAGTCGGCATTGTGATATTTGAATTTAATTCCGATGCGATTTCTGTGTTTCATCGTCAATAAGAATGTCTAAGGTATACAGTAAACCTGAAGTGAAGCATCGGAATCTAAAACTGGACTCACAGGAGAGGTTGAAATCATAGAATGTTATAGTGTCAGTCCTCTTGTACTTAAATCAGCATTGTGCCTTTTGTATTTAATTCCGATGCAATTTCTGTGTTTCATCGTCAATAAGAAGGTCCAAGGTATACAGTAAACCTGAAGTGAAGCATCGGAATCTAAACCTGGACTCACAGGAGAGGTTCAAATCATAGAAAGTTAGAGTGTCAGTCTGCTAGTACTTAAGTCGTCATTGTGCGTTTTGAAATTAATTCCGATGCATTTTCTGTGCTTCATCTTCAATACGAAGGTCCATGGTATACAGTAAACCTGAAGTGTAGCATCGGAATCTAAAACTGGACTCACAGGAGATGCTCAATTCATAGAAAGTTAGAGTGTCAGTCGTATTGTACTTAAGACGGCATATTGCCTTTAGTATTAAATTCGGATGCAATTACTGTGTTTCATCGTCAATAAGAAGGTCCAAGGGATATACTAAACCTGAAGTGAAGCTTCGTAATCTAAAACTGGACTCACAGGAGAGGTTCATGTCATAGACAGTTAGAGTGTCAGTCCTTCTGTACTTAAGTCGGCATAGTGCCTTTTGAATGTAATTCCGATGCTATTTCTGTGTTTCATCGGCAATAAGAATGTCCAAGGTATACAGTAAACCTGAAGTGAAGCATCGGAATCTAAAACTGGACTCACAGGAGAGGTTCAAATCATAGAAAGTAAAAGTGTCAGTCCTCTTGTACTTAAGTCGTCATTGTTCCTTTTGAATTTAATTCCGATGCAATTTCTGTGCTTCATCGGCAATAAGAATGTCCAAGGTATACAGTAAACCTGAAGTGAAGCATCGGAATCTAAAACTGGACTCACAGGAGAGGTTCAAATCATAGAAAGTTAGAGTGTCGGTCCTCTTGTACTTCAGTCGTCATTGTTCCTTTTGTATTTAATTCCGATGCAATTTCTGTGCTTCATCGGCAATAAGAAGGTCCATGGTATACAGTAAACCTGAAGTGAAGCATCGGAATCTAAAACTGGACTCACAGGAGAGGTTCAAAACATAGAAAGTTAGAGTATCACTCCTCTTGTACTTAAGTCGGCATAGTGCCTTTTGAATGTAACTCCGATGCAATTTCTGTGCTTCATCGGCAATAAGAATGTCCAAGGTATACAGTAAACCTGAAGTGAAGCATCGGAATCTAAAACTGGACTCACAGGAGAGGTTCAAATCATAGAAAGTTAGAGTGTCAGTCCTCTTGTACTTCAGTTGTCATTGTTCCTTTTGTATTTAATTCCGATGCAATTTCTGTGCTTCATCGGCAATAAGAAGGTCCATGGTATACAGTAAACCTGAAGTGAAGCATCGGAATCTAAAACTGGACTCACAGGAGAGGTTCAAATCATAGATAGTTAGAGTATCACTCCTCTTGTACTTAAGTCGGCATAGTGCCTTTTGAATGTAATTCCGATGCTATTTCTGTGTTTCATCGGCAATAACAATGTAAAAGGTATACAGTAAACCTGAAGTGAAGCATCGGAATCTAAAACTGGACTCACCGGAGAGGTTCAAATCATAGAAAGTTAGAGTGTCAGTCCTCTTGTACTTAAGTCGGCATTGTTCCTTTTGTATTTAATTCCGATGCAATTTCTGTGCCTCATCGGCGATAAGAAGGTCCATGGTATACAGTAAACCTGAAGTGAAACATCGGAATCTAAAACTGGACTCACAGGAGAGGTTCAAATCATAGAAAGTTAGAGTGTCAGTCCTCTTGTACTTAAGTCGGCATAGTGCCTTTTGAATGTAATTCCGATGCTATTACTGTGTTTCAACGTCAATAAGATCGTCCAAGGGATACAGTAAACCTGAAGTGAAGCATCGGAATCTAAGACTGAACTCACAGGAGAGGTTCAAATCATAGAAAGTTAGGGTGTCAGTCGTCTTGTACTTAAGACGGCATTGTGCCTTTAGTATTAAATTCGGATGCAATTTCTGTGTTTCATCGACACTAAGAAGGTCCAAGGGATACACTAAACCTGAAGTGTAGCATCGGAATCTAAAACTGGACTCACAGGAGAGGTTCAAATCGTAGACAGATAGAGTGTCAGTCGTATTGTACTTAAGACGGCATATTGCCTGTAGTAGTAATTAGGATTCAATTTTTGTGTTTCATCGTCAATAAGAAGGTCCAAGGGATACACTAAACCTGAAGTGAAGCTTCGGAATCTAAAACTGGGCTCACAGGAGAGGTTCAAATCATAGACAGTTAGAGGGTCAGTCCTTTTGTACTTAAGTCTGCATTCTGCCTTTTGTATTAAATTCAAATGCAATTTCTGTGTTTCTTCGTCAATAAGAAGGTCCAAGGTATACAGTAAACCGAAGTGAAGCATCGGAATCTAAAACTGGTCTCTCAGGAGAGGTTCAAATCATAGAAAGATGGAGTGTCGGTCCTGTTGTACTTAAGTCGGCATTGTGACTGTTGAATTTAATTCCGATGTAATTTCTGTGTTTCATCGTCAATAAGAAGGGCCAAGGTATACAGTAAACCTGAAGTGAAGCATCGGAATCTGTAACTCGACTCACTGGAGGGGTTCAAATCATAGAATGTTGGAGTGTCGGTCCTCTTGTACTTAAGTCGGCATTGTGACTTTTGAATTTAATTCCGATGCATTTTCTGTGCTGCATCGTCAATAAGAAGGTCTAAGGTATACTGTAAACCTGAACTGAAGCATCGGAATCTAAAACTGGACTCACAGGACGGGTTCAAATCATAGAAAATTAGAGTGTCCGTCCTCTTGTAATTAAGTCGGCATTGTGAGATTTGAATTTAATTCCGATGCGATATCTGTGTTTCATCGTCAATAAGAATGTCCAATGTATACAGTAAACCTGAAGTGAAGCATCGGAATCTAAAACTGGACTCACAGGAGAGGTTCAAATCATAGAAAGTTGTACTGAAGTCGGCATTGTTCCTGTTGTATTTAATTCCGATGCAATTTCTGTGCTTCATCGGCAATAGGAAGGTCCATGGCATTCATTAAACCTGAAGTGAAGCATCGGAATCTAAGACTGGACTCACAGGAGAGGATCAAATAATAGAAAGTTAGAGTGTCAGTCCTCTTGTACTTAAGTCGGCATAGTGCCTTTCGAATGTAATTCCGATGCTATTTCTGTGCTTCATCGTCTATAAGAAGGTTCATGGTATACAGTAAACCTGAAGTGTAGCATCGGCATCTAAAACTGGACTCACAGGAGAGGTTCAAATCATAGAAAGTTAGAGTGTCGGTCCTCTTGTACGTAAGTCGGCATTGTGGCTTTTTATTAAATTCGGATGCAATTTCTGTGTTTCATAGTCAATAAGATCGTCCAAGGGATACAGTAAACCTGAAGTGAAGCATCGGAATCTAAGACTGAACTCACAGGAGAGGTTCAAATCATAGAAAGTTAGGGTGTCAGTCGTCTTGTACTTAAGACTGCATTGTGCCTTTAGTATTAAATTCGGATGCAATTTCTGTGTTTCATCGTCAATAAGAAGGTCCAAGGGATACACTAAACCTGAAGTGAAGCATCGGAATCTAAAACTGGCCTCACAGGAGAGGTTCAAATCATAGAAAGTTGGAGTGTTGGTCCTCTTGTACTTAACTCGGCATTGTGCCTTTTGAATTTAATTCCGATGCATTTTCTGTTTTTCATCGTCAATAAGAAGGTCCAAGGTGTACAGTAAACCTGAAGTGAGGCATCGGAATCTAAAACTGGACTCACAGGAGGGTTTCAAATCATAGAAAATTAGAGTATCCGTCCTCTTGTAATTAAGTCGGCATTGTGACATTTGAATTTAATTCCGATGCGATTTCTGTGTTTCATCGGCAATAAGAATGTCCAAGGTATACAGTAAACCTGAAGTGAAGCATCGGAATCTAAAAGTGGACTCACAGGAGAGGTTCAAATCATAGAAAGTTAGAGTGTCAGTCCTCTTGTACTTAACTCGGCATTGTTCCTTTTGTATTTAATTCCGATGCAATTTCTGTGCTTCATCGGCGATAAGAAGGTCCATGGTATACAGTAAACCTGAAGTGAAGCATCGGAATCTAAAACTGGACTCACAGGAGAGGTTCAAATCATAGAAAGTTAGAGTGTCAGTCCTCTTGTACTTAAGTCGGCATTGTGCCTTTTGAATGTAATTCCGATGCAATTTCTATGCTTCATCGTCAATAAGAAGGTTCATGGTGTACAGTAAACCTGAAGTGTAGCATCGGCATCTAAAACTGGACTCACAGGAGAGGTTCAAATCATAGAAAGTTAGAGTGTCAGTCCTCTTGTACTTAAGTCGGCATTGTGACTTTTTGGTAAATTCGGATGCAATGTCTGTGTTTCACCGTCAATAAGATCGTCCAAGGGATACAGTAAACCTGAAGTGATGCATCGGAATCTAAGACTGAACTCACAGGAGAGGTTCAAATCATAGAAAGTAGGGTGTCAGTCGTCTTGTACTTAAGACGGCATTGTGCCTTTAGTATTAAATTCGGATGCAATTTCTGTGTGTCATCGACAATAGGAAGGTCCAAGAGATACACTAAACCTAAAATGAGGCTTCGGAAACTAAAACTGGACTCACAGGAGAGGTTCAAATCGAAGACAGTTAGAGTGTCAGTCCTCTTGTACTTAAGTCGGCATTGTGACTTTTTGGTAAATTCGGAATGCAATGTCTGTGTTTCATCGTCAATAAGAACGTCCAAGGGATACAGTAAACCTGAAGTGAAGCATCGGAATCTAAGACTGAACTCACAGGAGAGGTTCAAATCATAGAAAGTAGGGTGTCAGTCGTCTTGTACTTAAGACGGCATTGTGCCTTTAGTATTAAATTCGGATGCATTTTCTGTGCTTCATCGTCAATAAGAAGGTCCAAGGTATACAGTAAACCTGAAGTGAAGCATCGGAATCTAAACCTGGACTCACAGGAGAGGTTCAAATCATAGAAAGTTAGAGTGTCAGTCTGCTTGTACTTAAGTCGGCATTGTGCCTTTTGAAATTAATTCCGATGCATTTTCTGTGCTTCATCTTCAATACGAAGGTCCATGGTATACAGTAAACCTGAAGTGTAGCATCGGTCTCTAAAACTGGACTCACAGGAGATGCTAAATTCATAGAAAGTTAGAGTGTCAGTCGTATTGTACTTAAGACGGCATATTGCCTTTAGTATTAAATTCGGATGCAATGTCTGTGTTTCATCGTCAATAAGATCGTCCAAGGGATACAGTAAACCTGAAGTGAAGCATCGGAATCTAAAACTGGGCTCACAGGAGAGTTTCAAATTATAGAAAGTCGGAGTGTCGGTCCTCTTGTACTTAAGTGGTCATTGTGACATTTGAATTTAATTCCGATGCATTTTCTGTCCTTCGTCGTCAATAAGAAGGTCCAAGGTATACAGTTAACCTGAAGTGAAGCATCGGAATCTAAAGCTGGACTCACAGGAGAAAGTTAGAGTATCCGTCCTCTTGTACTTCAGTCGACATTGTGCGTTTTGAATTTAATTCCGATGTAATTTCTGTGTTTCATCGTCAATAAGAAGGTCCAAGGTATACAGTGAAACTGAAGTGAAGCATCGGAATCTAAACCTGGACTCACAGGAGAGGTTCAAATCAAAGGAAGTTAGAGTGTCAGTCTGCTTGTACTTAAGTCGGCATTGTGCCTTTTGAAATTAATTCCGATGCATTTTCTGTGCTTCATCTTCAATACGAAGGTCCATGGTATACAGTAAACCTGAAGTGTAGCATCGGAATCTAAAACTGGACTCACAGGAGATGCTCAATTCATAGAAAGTTAGAGTGTCAGTCGTATTGTACTTAAGACGGCATTGTGCCTTTAGTATTAAATTCGGATGCAATTTCTGTGTTTCATCGTCAATAAGAAGGTCCAAGGGATACACTAAACCTGAAGTGAAGCTTCGGAATCTAAAACTGGACTCACAGGAGAGGTTCAAATCATTGACAGTTAGAGTGTCAGTCCTTTTGTACTTAAGTCGGCATTGTGCAATTTGTATTAAATTCGGATGGAATTTCTGTGTTTTATCACCAATACGAAGGTCCAAGGTATACAGTAAACCTGAAATGAAGCATCGGAAACTAAAACTGGTCTCACAGGAGAGGTTCAAATCATAGAAAGTTGGAGTGTCGGTCCCCTTGTACTTAAGTCGGCATTGTGACTTTTGAATTTAATTCCGATGTAATTTCTGTGTTTCATCGTCAATAAGAAGGTCCAAGGTATACAGTAAATCTGAAGTGAAGCATCGGAATCTATAACTGGACTCACTGGAGAGGTTCAAATCATAGAAATTTGGAGTGTCGGTCCTCTTGTACTTAAGTCGGCATTGTGCCTTTTGAATTTAATTCCGATGCATTTTCTGTCCTTCATCGTCAATAAGAAGGTCCAAGGTATACAGTAAACCTGAAGTGAAGCATCGGAATCTAAAACTGGAGTCACGGGAGAGGTTTCTAATCCTAGAAAGTTAGAGTATCCGTCCTCTTGTACTTAAGTCGGCATTGTGACTTTTGAATTTAATTCCGATGTAATTTCTGTGTTTCATCGTCAATAAGAAGGTCCAAGGTATACAGTAAACCTGAAGTGTAGCATCGGAAACTAAAACTGGGCTCACAGCAGAGGTTCAAGTCATAGAAAATTTGAGTGTCAGTCCTCTTGTACTTAAGTCGGCATTTTGCCTTTTGAATTTAATTCCGATGCAATTTCTGTGTTTCATCGTCAATAAGAGGGTCCAAGGTATACAGTAAACCTGAAGTGAAGCATCGGAATCTAAAACTGGACTCACAGGAGAGGTTCAAATCATAGAAAGTTAGAGTGTCAGTCCTCTTGTACTTAAGTCGGCATTGTGCTTTTTGAATTTAATTCCGATGCAATTTCTGTGCTTCATCGGCAATGAGAAGGCCCATGGTATACAGTAAACCTGAAGTGAAGCATCGGAATCTAAAACTGGACTCACCTGAGAGGTTCAAATCATAGAATGTTAGAGTGTCCGTCCTCTTGTACTTAAGTCGGAATTCTGCTTTTTGAATTTAATTCCGATGCAATTTCTGTACTTCATCGGCAATAAGAAGGCCCATGGTATACAGTAAACCTGAAGTGAAGCATCGGAATCTAAAACTGGACTCACAGGAGAGGTACAAATCATAGAAAGTTAGAGTGTCAGTCCTCTTGCACTTAAGTCGGCATTGTGCCTTTTGAATGTAATACCGATGCAATTTCTGTGCTTCATCGTCAATAAGAAGGTTCATGGTATACAGTAAACCTGAAGTGTAGCATCGGCATCTAAAACTGGACTCACAGGAGAGGTTCAAATCATAGAAAGTTAGAGTGTCAGTCCTCTTGTACTTAAGTCGGCATTGTGCCTTTTTATTAAATTCGGATGCAATTTCTGTGTTTCTTCGTCAATAAGATCGTCCAAGGGATACAGTAAACCTGAAGTGAAGCATCAGAATCTAAGACTGAACTCACAGGAGAGGTTCAAATCATAGAAAGTTAGGGTGTCAGTCGTCTTGTACTTAAGACGGCATTGTGCCTTTAGTATTAAATTCGGATGCAATTTCTGTGTTTCATCGTCAATAAGAAGGTCCTAGGGATACACTAAACCTGAAGTGAAGCATCGGAATCTAAAACTGGACTCACAGGAGATGTTCAAGTCGTAGACAGTTAGAGTGTCGGTCCACTTGTACTTAAGTCGGCATTGTGCCTTTTGTTATTAATTCCGATGCATTTTCTGTGCTTCATCGTCAATAAGAAGGTCCAAGGTATACAGTAAACCTGAAGTGAAGCATCGGAATCTAAAACTGGACTCAAAGGAGGGGTTCAAATCATAGAAAATTAGAGTATCCGTCCTCTTGTAATTAAGTCGGCATTGTGACATTTGAATTTAATTCGGATGCGATATCTTTGTTTCGTCGTCAATAAGAATGTCCAAGGTATACAGTAAACCTGAAGTGAAGCATCGGAATCTATAACTGGACTCACTGGAGAGGTTCAAATCATAGAAAGTGGGAGTGTCGGTCCTCTTGTACTTAAGTCGGCATTGTGCCTTTTGAATTTAATTCCGATGCATTTTCTGTCCTTCGTCGTCAATAAGAAGGTCCAAGGTATACAGTAAACCTGAAGTGAAGCATCGGAATCTAAAGCTGGACTCAGAGGAGAAAGTTAGAGTATCCGTCTTCTTGTACTTCAGTCGACATTGTGCGTTTTGAATTAAATTCCGATGTAGTTTCTGTGTTTCATCGTCAATAAGAAGGTCCAAGGTATACAGGAAACCTGAAGTGAAGCATCGGAAACTAAAACTGGTCTCACAGGAGAGGTTCAAAACATAGAATGTTATAGTGTCAGTCCCCTTGTACTTAAGTCAGCATTGTGCCTTTTGAATTTAATTCCGATGCAATTTCTGTGTTTCATCGTCAATAAGAAGGTCCAAGGTATACAGTGAAACTGAAGTGAAGCATCGGAATCTAAACCTTGACTCACAGGAGAGGTTCAAATCATAGAAAGTTAGAGTGTCAGTCTGCTTGTACTTAAGTCGGCATTGTGCCTTTTGAAATTAATTCCGATGCATTTTCTGTGCTTCATCTTCAATACGAAGGTCCATGGTATACAGTAAACCTGAAGTGTAGCATCGGAATCTAAAACTGGACTCACAGGAGATGCTCAATTCATAGAAAGTTAGAGTGTCTGTCGTATTGTACTTAAGACGGCATTGTGCCTTTAGTATTAAATTCGGATGCAATTTCTGTGTTTCATCGTCAATAAGAAGGTCCAAGGGATACACTAAACCTGAAGTGAAGCTTCGGAATCTAAAACTGGACTCACAGGAGAGGTTCAAATCATACACAGTTAGAGTGTCAGTCCTTTTGTACTTAAGTCGGCATTGTGCTATTTGTATTAAATTCGGATGGAATTTCTGTGTTTCTTCGTCAATAAGTAGGTCCAAGGGATACAGTAAACCTGAAGTGAAGTATCAGAATCTAAAACTGGACTCACAGGAGAGGTTCAAATCATAGTAAGTTAGGGTGTCAGTCCTCTTGTACTTCAGTCGACATTGTGCTTTTTGAATTTAATTCCGATGCAATTTCTGTGTTTTATCACCAATAAGAAGGTCCAAGGTATACAGTAAACCTGAAGTGAAGCATCGGAAACTAAAACTGGTCTCACAGGAGAGGTTCAAATCATAGAAAGTTGGAGTGTCGGTCCTCTTGTACTTAAGTCGGCATTGTGACTTTTGAATTTAATTCCGATGTAATTTCTGTGTTTCATCGTCAATAAGAAGGTCCAAAGTATACAGTAAATCTGAAGTGAAGCATCGGAATCTATAACTGGACTCACTGGAGAGGTTCAAATCATAGAAAGTTGGAGTGTCGGTCCTCTTGTACTTAAGTCGGCATTGTGCCTTTTGAATTTAATTCCGATGCATTTTCTGTCCTTCATCGTCAATAAGAAGGTCCAAGGTATACAGTAAACCTGAAGTGAAGCATCGGAATCTAAAACTGGAGTCACGGGAGAGGTTTCTAATCCTAGAAAGTTAGAGTATCCGTCCTCTTGTACTTAAGTCGGCATTGTGACTTTGGAATTTAATTCCGATGTAATTTCTGTGTTTCATCGTCAATAAGAAGGTCCAAGGTATACAGTAAACCTGAAGTGTAGCATCGGAATCTAAAACTGGACTCACAGCAGAGGTTCAAGTCATAGAAAATTTGAGTGTCAGTCCTCTTGTACTTAAGTTGGCATTTTGCCTTTTGAATTTAATTCCGATGCAATTTCTGTGTTTCATCGTCAATAAGAGGGTCCAAGGTATACAGTAAACCTGAAGTGAAGCATCGGAATCTAAAACTGGACTCACAGGAGAGGTTCAAGTCATAGAAAGTTAGGGTGTCAGTCCTCTTGTACTGAAGTCGGCATTGTTCCTGTTGTATTTAATTCCGATGCAATTTCTGTGCTTCATCGGCAATAGGAAGGTCCATGGCATTCATTAAACCTGAAGTGAAGCATCGGAATCTAAAACTGGACTCACAGGAGAGGTTCAAATCATAGAAAATTGGAGTGTCGGTCCTCTTGTACTTAAGTCGGCATTGTGCCTTTTGAATTTAATTCCGATGCACTTTCTGTCCTTCATCGTCTATAAGAAGGTCCAAGGTGTACTGTAAACCTGAAGTGAAGCATCGGAATCTAAGACTGGACTCACAGGAGAGGTTCAAATAATAGAAAGTTAGAGTACCCGCCCTCTTGTACTTAAGTCGGCATTGTAACTTTTGAATTTAATTCCGATGTAATTTCTGTGTTTCATCGTCAATAAGAAGGTCCAAGGTATACTGCAAAACCTGAAGTGAAGCATCGGAATCTAAAACTGGACTCACAGGAGAGGTTCAAGTCATAGAAAGTTAGAATGTCAGTCCTCTTGTACTTAAGTCGTCATTGTTCCTTTTGTATTTAATTCCGATGCAATTTCTGTGCTTCATCGGCAATAAGAAGGTCCATGGTATACAGTAAACCTGAAGTGAAGCATCGGAATCTAAAACTGGACTCACAGGAGAGGTTCAAATCATAGAAAGTTAGAGTGTCAGTCCTCTTGTACTTAAGTCGGCATAGTGCCTTTCGAATGTAATTCCGATGCTATTTCTGTGCTTCATCGTCTATAAGAAGGTTCATGGTATACAGTAAACCTGAAGTGTAGCATCGGCATCTAAAACAGGACTCACAGGAGAGGTTCAAATCATAGAAAGTTAGAGTGTCGGTCCTCTTGTACGTAAGTCGGCATTGTGGCTTTTTATTAAATTCGGATGCAATTTCTGTGTTTCATAGTCAATAAGATCGTCCAAGGGATACAGTAAACCTGAAGTGAAGCATCGGAATCTAAGACTGAACTCACAGGAGAGGTTCAAATCATAGAAAGTTAGGGTGTCAGTCGTCTTGTACTTAAGACTGCATTGTGCCTTTAGTATTAAATTCGGATGCAATTTCTGTGTTTCATCGTCAATAAGAAGGTCCAAGGGATACACTAAACCTGAAGTGAAGCATCGGAATCTAAAACTGGACTCACAGGAGAGGTTCAAATCGTAGACAATTAGAGTGTCAGTCCTTTTGTACTTAAGTCGGCATTGTGCTTTTTATATTAAATTCGGATGCAATTTCTGTGTTTCTTCGTCAATAAGTAGGTCCAAGATATACACTAAACCTGAAGTGAAGTATCGGAATCTAAAACTGGACTCACAGGAGAGGTTCAAATCATAGTAAGTTAGGGTGTCAGTCCTCTTGTACTTCAGTCGACATTGTGCCTTTTGAATTTAATTCCGATGTAATTTCTGTATTTCATCGCCTACAAGAAGGTCCAAGGTATACAGTAAAACTGAAGTGAAGCATCGGAATCTAAAACTGGCCTCACAGGAGAGGTTCAAATCATAGAAAGTTGGAGTGTTGGTCCTCTTGTACTTAACTCGGCATTGTGCCTTTTGAATTTAATTCCGATGCATTTTCTGTTTTTCATCGTCAATAAGAAGGTCCAAGGTGTACAGTAAACCTGAAGTGAGGCATCGGAATCTAAAACTGGACTCACAGGAGGGATTCAAATCATAGAAAATTAGAGTATCCGTCCTCTTGTAATTAAGTCGGCATTGTGACATTTGAATTTAATTCCGATGCGATTTCTGTGTTTCATCGGCAATAAGAATGTCCAAGGTATACAGTAAACCTGAAGTGAAGCATCGGAATCTAAAAGTGGACTCACAGGAGAGGTTCAAATCATAGAAAGTTAGAGTGTCAGTCCTCTTGTACTTAACTCGGCATTGTTCCTTTTGTATTTAATTCCGATGCAATTTCTGTGCTTCATCGGCGATAAGAAGGTCCATGGTATACAGTAAACCTGAAGTGAAGCATCGGAATCTAAAACTGGACTCACAGGAGAGGTTCAAATCATAGAAAGTTAGAGTGTAAGTCCTCTTGTACTTAAGTCGGCATTGTGCCTTTTGAATGTAATTCCGATGCAATTTCTATGCTTCATCGTCAATAAGAAGGTTCATGGTGTACAGTAAACCTGAAGTGTAGCATCGGCATCTAAAACTGGACTCACAGGAGAGGTTCAAATCATAGAAAGTTAGAGTGTCAGTCCTCTTGTACTTAAGTCGGCATTGTGACTTTTTGGTAAATTCGGATGCAATGTCTGTGTTTCACCGTCAATAAGATCGTCCAAGGGATACAGTAAACCTGAAGTGATGCATCGGAATCTAAGACTGAACTCACAGGAGAGGTTCAAATCATAGAAAGTAGGGTGTCAGTCGTCTTGTACTTAAGACGGCATTGTGCCTTTAGTATTAAATTCGGATGCAATTTCTGTGTTTCATCGACAATAGGAAGGTCCAAGAGATACACTAAACCTAAAATGAGGCTCCGGAATCTAAAACTGGACTCACAGGAGAGGATCAAATCGAAGACAGACAGCGTGTCAGTCCTCTTGTACTTAAGTCGGCATTGTGACTTTTTGGTAAATACGGAATGCAATGTCTGTGTTTCATCGTCAATAAGATCGTCCAAGGGATACAGTAAACCTGAAGTGAAGCATCGGAATCTAAGACTGAACTCACAGGAGAGGTTCAAATCATAGAAAGTAGGGTGTCAGTCGTCTTGTACTTAAGACGGCATTGTGCCTTTAGTATTAAATTCGGATGCATTTTCTGAGCTTCATCGTCAATAAGAAGGTCCAAGGTATACAGTAAACCTGAAGTGAAGCATCGGAATCTAAGCCTGGACTCACAGGAGAGGTTCAAATCATAGAAAGTTAGAGTGTCAGTCTGCTTGTACTTAAGTCGGCATTGTGCCTTTTGAAATTAATTCCGATGCATTTTCTGTGCTTCATCTTCAATACGAAGGTCCATGGTATACAGTAAACCTGAAGTGTAGCATCGGTCTCTAAAACTGGACTCACAGGAGATGCTAAATTCATAGAAAGTTAGAGTGTCAGTCGTATTGTACTTAAGACGGCATATTGCCTTTAGTATTAAATTCGGATGCAATGTCTGTGTTTCATCGTCAATAAGATCGTCCAAGGGATACAGTAAACCTGAAGTGAAGCATCGGAATCTAAAACTGGGCTCACAGGAGAGTTTCAAATTATAGAAAGTTGGAGTGTCGGTCCTCTTGTACTTAAGTGGTCATTGTGACATTTGAATTTAATTCCGATGTAATTTCTGTGTTTCATCGTCAATAAGAAGGTCCAAGGTATACAGTAAACCTGAAGTGAAGCATCGGAATCTATAACTGGACTCACTGGAGAGGTTCAAATCATAGAAAGTGGGAGTGTCGGTCCTCTTGTACTTAAGTCGGCATTGTGCCTTTTGAATTTAATTCCGATGCATTTTCTGTCCTTCGTCGTCAATAAGAAGGTCCAAGGTATACAGTAAACCTGAAGTGAAGCATCGGAATCTAAAGCTGGACTCAGAGGAGAAAGTTAGAGTATCCGTCTTCTTGTACTTCAGTCGACATTGTGCGTTTTGAATTAAATTCCGATGTAGTTTCTGTGTTTCATCGTCAATAAGAAGGTCCAAGGTATACAGGAAACATGAAGTGAAGCATCGGAAACTAAAACTGGTCTCACAGGAGAGGTTCAAATCATAGAATGTTATAGTGTCAGTCCCCTTGTACTTAAGTCAGCATTGTGCCTTTTGAATTTAATTCCGATGCAATTTCTGTGTTTCATCGTCAATAAGAAGGTCCAAGGTATACAGTGAAACTGAAGTGAAGCATCGGAATCTAAACCTTGACTCACAGGAGAGGTTCAAATCATAGAAAGTTAGAGTGTCAGTCTGCTTGTACTTAAGTCGGCATTGTGCCTTTTGAAATTAATTCCGATGCATTTTCTGTGCTTCATCTTCAATACGAAGGTCCATGGTATACAGTAAACCTGAAGTGTAGCATCGGAATCTAAAACTGGACTCACAGGAGATGCTCAATTCATAGAAAGTTAGAGTGTCTGTCGTATTGTACTTAAGACGGCATTGTGCCTTTAGTATTAAATTCGGATGCAATTTCTGTGTTTCATCGTCAATAAGAAGGTCCAAGGGATACACTAAACCTGAAGTGAAGCTTCGGAATCTAAAACTGGACTCACAGGAGAGGTTCAAATCATACACAGTTAGAGTGTCAGTCCTTTTGTACTTAAGTCGGCATTGTGCTATTTGTATTAAATTCGGATGGAATTTCTGTGTTTCTTCGTCAATAAGTAGGTCCAAGGGATACAGTAAACCTGAAGTGAAGTATCAGAATCTAAAACTGGACTCACAGGAGAGGTTCAAATCATAGTAAGTTAGGGTGTCAGTCCTCTTGTACTTCAGTCGACATTGTGCTTTTTGAATTTAATTCCGATGCAATTTCTGTGTTTTATCACCAATAAGAAGGTCCAAGGTATACAGTAAACCTGAATTGAAGCATCGGAAACTAAAACTGGTCTCACAGGAGAGGTTCAAATCATAGAAAGTTGGAGTGTCGGTCCTCTTGTACTTAAGTCGGCATTGTGACTTTTGAATTTAATTCCGATGTAATTTCTGTGTTTCATCGTCAATAAGAAGGTCCAAAGCATACAGTAAATCTGAAGTGAAGCATCGGAATCTATAACTGGACTCACTGGAGAGGTTCAAATCATAGAAAGTTGGAGTGTCGGTCCTCTTGTACTTAAGTCGGCATTGTGCCTTTTGAATTTAATTCCGATGCATTTTCTGTCCTTCATCGTCAATAAGAAGGTCCAAGGTATACAGTAAACCTGAAGTGAAGCATCGGAATCTAAAACTGGAGTCACGGGAGAGGTTTCTAATCCTAGAAAGTTAGAGTATCCGTCCTCTTGTACTTAAGTCGGCATTGTGACTTTGGAATTTAATTCCGATGTAATTTCTGTGTTTCATCGTCAATAAGAAGGTCCAAGGTATACAGTAAACCTGAAGTGTAGCATCGGAATCTAAAACTGGACTCACAGCAGAGGTTCAAGTCATAGAAAATTTGAGTGTCAGTCCTCTTGTACTTAAGTCGGCATTTTGCCTTTTGAATTTAATTCCGATGCAATTTCTGTGTTTCATCGTCAATAAGAGGGTCCAAGGTATACAGTAAACCTGAAGTGAAGCATCGGAATCTAAAACTGGACTCACAGGAGAGGTTCAAATCATAGAAAGTTAGGGTGTCAGTCCTCTTGTACTGAAGTCGGCATTGTTCTTGTTGTATTTAATTCCGATGCAATTTCTGTGCTTCATCGGCAATAGGAAGGTCCATGGCATTCATTAAACCTGAAGTGAAGCATCGGAATCTAAAACTGGACTCACAGGAGAGGTTCAAATCATAGAAAATTGGAGTGTCGGTCCTCTTGTACTTAAGTCGGCATTGTGCCTTATGAATTTAATTCCGATGCACTTTCTGTCCTTCATCGTCTATAAGAAGGTCCAAGGTGTACAGTAAACCTGAAGTGAAGCATCGGAATCTAAGACTGGACTCACAGGAGAGGTTCAAATAATAGAAAGTTAGAGTACCCGCCCTCTTGTACGTAAGTCGGCATTGTAACTTTTGAATTTAATTCCGATGTAATTTCTGTGTTTCATCGTCAATAAGAAGGTCCAAGGTATACTGCAAAACCTGAAGTGAAGCATCGGAATCTAAAACTGGACTCACAGGAGAGGTTCAGGTCATAGAAAGTTAGAGTGTCAGTTCTCTTGTACTTAAGTCGTCATTGTTCCTTTTGTATTTAATTCCGATGCAATTTCTGTGCTTCATCGGCAATAAGAAGGTCCATGGTATACAGTAAACCTGAAGTGAAGCATCGGAATCTAAAACTGGACTCACAGGAGAGGTTCAAATCATAGAAAGTTAGAGTGTCAGTCCTCTTGTACTTAAGTCGGCATAGTGCCTTTCGAATGTAATTCCGATGCTATTTCTGTGCTTCATCGTCTATAAGAAGGTTCATGGTATACAGTAAACCTGAAGTGTAGCATCGGCATCTAAAACAGGACTCACAGGAGAGGTTCAAATCATAGAAAGTTAGAGTGTCGGTCCTCTTGTACGTAAGTCGGCATTGTGGCTTTTTATTAAATTCGGATGCAATTTCTGTGTTTCATAGTCAATAAGATCGTCCAAGGGATACAGTAAACCTGAAGTGAAGCATCGGAAACTAAAACTGGTCTCACAGGAGAGGTTCAAATCATAGAATGTTATAGTGTCAGTCCCCTTGTACTTAAGTCAGCATTGTGCCTTTTGAATTTAATTCCGATGCAATTTCTGTGTTTCATCGTCAATAAGAAGGTCCAAGGTATACAGTGAAACTGAAGTGAAGCATCGGAATCTAAACCTTGACTCACAGGAGAGGTTCAAATCATAGAAAGTTAGAGTGTCAGTCTGCTTGTACTTAAGTCGGCATTGTGCCTTTTGAAATTAATTCCGATGCATTTTCTGTGCTTCATCTTCAATACGAAGGTCCATGGTATACAGTAAACCTGAAGTGTAGCATCGGAATCTAAAACTGGACTCACAGGAGATGCTCAATTCATAGAAAGTTAGAGTGTCTGTCGTATTGTACTTAAGACGGCATTGTGCCTTTAGTATTAAATTCGGATGCAATTTCTGTGTTTCATCGTCAATAAGAAGGTCCAAGGGATACACTAAACCTGAAGTGAAGCTTCGGAATCTAAAACTGGACTCACAGGAGAGGTTCAAATCATACACAGTTAGAGTGTCAGTCCTTTTGTACTTAAGTCGGCATTGTGCTATTTGTATTAAATTCGGATGGAATTTCTGTGTTTCTTCGTCAATAAGTAGGTCCAAGGGATACAGTAAACCTGAAGTGAAGTATCAGAATCTAAAACTGGACTCACAGGAGAGGTTCAAATCATAGTAAGTTAGGGTGTCAGTCCTCTTGTACTTCAGTCGACATTGTGCTTTTTGAATTTAATTCCGATGCAATTTCTGTGTTTTATCACCAATAAGAAGGTCCAAGGTATACAGTAAACCTGAAGTGAAGCATCGGAAACTAAAACTGGTCTCACAGGAGAGGTTCAAATCATAGAAAGTTGGAGTGTCGGTCCTCTTGTACTTAAGTCGGCATTGTGACTTTTGAATTTAATTCCGATGTAATTTCTGTGTTTCATCGTCAATAAGAAGGTCCAAAGCATACAGTAAATCTGAAGTGAAGCATCGGAATCTATAACTGGACTCACTGGAGAGGTTCAAATCATAGAAAGTTGGAGTGTCGGTCCTCTTGTACTTAAGTCGGCATTGTGCCTTTTGAATTTAATTCCGATGCATTTTCTGTCCTTCATCGTCAATAAGAAGGTCCAAGGTATACAGTAAACCTGAAGTGAAGCATCGGAATCTAAAACTGGAGTCACGGGAGAGGTTTCTAATCCTAGAAAGTTAGAGTATCCGTCCTCTTGTACTTAAGTCGGCATTGTGACTTTGGAATTTAATTCCGATGTAATTTCTGTGTTTCATCGTCAATAAGAAGGTCCAAGGTATACAGTAAACCTGAAGTGTAGCATCGGAATCTAAAACTGGACTCACAGCAGAGGTTCAAGTCATAGAAAATTTGAGTGTCAGTCCTCTTGTACTTAAGTCGGCATTTTGCCTTTTGAATTTAATTCCGATGCAATTTCTGTGTTTCATCGTCAATAAGAGGGTCCAAGGTATACAGTAAACCTGAAGTGAAGCATCGGAATCTAAAACTGGACTCACAGGAGAGGTTCAAATCATAGAAAGTTAGGGTGTCAGTCCTCTTGTACTGAAGTCGGCATTGTTCTTGTTGTATTTAATTCCGATGCAATTTCTGTGCTTCATCGGCAATAGGAAGGTCCATGGCATTCATTAAACCTGAAGTGAAGCATCGGAATCTAAAACTGGACTCACAGGAGAGGTTCAAATCATAGAAAATTGGAGTGTCGGTCCTCTTGTACTTAAGTCGGCATTGTGCCTTATGAATTTAATTCCGATGCACTTTCTGTCCTTCATCGTCTATAAGAAGGTCCAAGGTGTACAGTAAACCTGAAGTGAAGCATCGGAATCTAAGACTGGACTCACAGGAGAGGTTCAAATAATAGAAAGTTAGAGTACCCGCCCTCTTGTACGTAAGTCGGCATTGTAACTTTTGAATTTAATTCCGATGTAATTTCTGTGTTTCATCGTCAATAAGAAGGTCCAAGGTATACTGCAAAACCTGAAGTGAAGCATCGGAATCTAAAACTGGACTCACAGGAGAGGTTCAGGTCATAGAAAGTTAGAGTGTCAGTTCTCTTGTACTTAAGTCGTCATTGTTCCTTTTGTATTTAATTCCGATGCAATTTCTGTGCTTCATCGGCAATAAGAAGGTCCATGGTATACAGTAAACCTGAAGTGAAGCATCGGAATCTAAAACTGGACTCACAGGAGAGGTTCAAATCATAGAAAGTTAGAGTGTCAGTCCTCTTGTACTTAAGTCGGCATAGTGCCTTTCGAATGTAATTCCGATGCTATTTCTGTGCTTCATCGTCTATAAGAAGGTTCATGGTATACAGTAAACCTGAAGTGTAGCATCGGCATCTAAAACAGGACTCACAGGAGAGGTTCAAATCATAGAAAGTTAGAGTGTCGGTCCTCTTGTACGTAAGTCGGCATTGTGGCTTTTTATTAAATTCGGATGCAATTTCTGTGTTTCATAGTCAATAAGATCGTCCAAGGGATACAGTAAACCTGAAGTGAAGCATCGGAATCTAAGACTGAACTCACAGGAGAGGTTCAAATCATAGAAAGTAGGGTGTCAGTCGTCTTGTACTTAAGACGGCATTGTGCCTTTAGTATTAAATTCGGATGCAATTTCTGTGTTTCATCGACAATAGGAAGGTCCTAGAGATACACTAAACCTAAAATGAGGCTCCGGAATCTAAAACTGGACTCACAGGAGAGGTTCAAATCGAAGACAGTTAGAGTGTCAGTCCTCTTGTACTTAAGTCGGCATTGTGACTTTTTGGTAAATTCGGAATGCAATGTCTGTGTTTCATCGTCAATAAGATCGTCCAAGGGATACAGTAAACCTGAAGTGAAGCATCGGAATCTAAGACTGAACTCACAGGAGAGGTTCAAATCATAGAAAGTAGGGTGTCAGTCGTCTTGTACTTAAGACGGCATTGTGCCTTTAGTATTAAATTCGGATGCATTTTCTGAGCTTCATCGTCAATAAGAAGGTCCAAGGTATACAGTAAACCTGAAGTGAAGCATCGGAATCTAAGCCTGGACTCACAGGAGAGGTTCAAATCATAGAAAGTTAGAGTGTCAGTCTGCTTGTACTTAAGTCGGCATTGTGCCTTTTGAAATTAATTCCGATGCATTTTCTGTGCTTCATCTTCAATACGAAGGTCCATGGTATACAGTAAACCTGAAGTGTAGCATCGGTCTCTAAAACTGGACTCACAGGAGATGCTAAATTCATAGAAAGTTAGAGTGTCAGTCGTATTGTACTTAAGACGGCATATTGCCTTTAGTATTAAATTCGGATGCAATGTCTGTGTTTCATCGTCAATAAGATCGTCCAAGGGATACAGTAAACCTGAAGTGAAGCATCGGAATCTAAAACTGGGCTCACAGGAGAGTTTCAAATTATAGAAAGTTGGAGTGTCGGTCCTCTTGTACTTAAGTGGTCATTGTGACATTTGAATTTAATTCCGATGTAATTTCTGTCCTTCGTCGTCAATAAGAAGGTCCAAGGTATACAGTAAACCTGAAGTGAAGCATCGGAATCTAAAGCTGGACTCACAGGAGAAAGTTAGAGTATCCGTCCTCTTGTACTTCAGTCGACATTGTGCGTTTTGAATTTAATTCCGATGTAATTTCTGTGTTTCATCGTCAATAAGAAGGTCCAAGGTATACAGGAAACCTGAAGTGAAGCATCGGAATCTAAAACTGGACTCACAGGAGATGTTCAAATCATAGAAAGTTGGAGAGTCGGTCCTCTTGTACTTAAGTCGGCATTGTGCCTTTTGAATTGATTTCCGATGCATTTTCTGTGCTTCATCGTCAATAAGAAGGTCCAAGGTTTACAGTAAACCTGAAGTGAAGCATCGGAATTTAAAACTGGCCTCACAGGAGGGGTTCAAATCATAGAAAATTAGAGTATCCATTCTATTTTAATTAAGTCGGCATTGTGACATTTGAATATAATTCCGATGCGATTTCTTTGTTTCGTCGTCAATAAGAATGTCCAAGGTATACAGTAAACCTGAAGTGAAGCATCGGAATCTATAACTGGACTCACTGGAGAGGTTCAAATCATAGAAAGTGGGAGTGTCGGTCCTCTTGTACTTAAGTCGGCATTGTGCCTTTTGAATTTAATTCCGTGCATTTTCTGTCCTTCGTCGTCAATAAGAAGGTCCAAGGTATACAGTAAACCTGAAGTGAAGCATCGGAATCTAAAGCTGGACTCAGAGGAGAAAGTTAGAGTATCCGTCTTCTTGTACTTCAGTCGACATTGTGCGTTTTGAATTAAATTCCGATGTAGTTTCTGTGTTTCATCGTCAATAAGAAGGTCCAAGGTATACAGGAAACATGAAGTGAAGCATCGGAAACTAAAACTGGTCTCACAGGAGAGGTTCAAATCATAGAATGTTATAGTGTCAGTCCCCTTGTACTTAAGTCAGCATTGTGCCTTTTGAATTTAATTCCGATGCAATTTCTGTGTTTCATCGTCAATAAGAAGGTCCAAGGTATACAGTGAAACTGAAGTGAAGCATCGGAATCTAAACCTTGACTCACAGGAGAGGTTCAAATCATAGAAAGTTAGAGTGTCAGTCTGCTTGTACTTAAGTCGGCATTGTGCCTTTTGAAATTAATTCCGAT
Source organism: Schistocerca piceifrons (assembly GCF_021461385.2). Taxonomy (NCBI): domain Eukaryota; kingdom Metazoa; phylum Arthropoda; class Insecta; order Orthoptera; family Acrididae; genus Schistocerca; species Schistocerca piceifrons. The sequence continues at coordinate 438,936 of NW_025728148.1, read as the reverse complement.
GCATTTTCTGTGCTTCATCTTCAATACGAAGGTCCATGGTATACAGTAAACCTGAAGTGTAGCATCGGAATCTAAAACTGGACTCACAGGAGATGCTCAATTCATAGAAAGTTAGAGTGTCTGTCGTATTGTACTTAAGACGGCATTGTGCCTTTAGTATTAAATTCGGATGCAATTTCTGTGTTTCATCGTCAATAAGAAGGTCCAAGGGATACACTAAACCTGAAGTGAAGCTTCGGAATCTAAAACTGGACTCACAGGAGAGGTTCAAATCATACACAGTTAGAGTGTCAGTCCTTTTGTACTTAAGTCGGCATTGTGCTATTTGTATTAAATTCGGATGGAATTTCTGTGTTTCTTCGTCAATAAGTAGGTCCAAGGGATACAGTAAACCTGAAGTGAAGTATCAGAATCTAAAACTGGACTCACAGGAGAGGTTCAAATCACAGTAAGTTAGGGTGTCAGTCCTCTTGTACTTCAGTCGACATTGTGCTTTTTGAATTTAATTCCGATGCAATTTCTGTGTTTTATCACCAATAAGAAGGTCCAAGGTATACAGTAAACCTGAAGTGAAGCATCGGAAACTAAAACTGGTCTCACAGGAGAGGTTCAAATCATAGAAAGTTGGAGTGTCGGTCCTCTTGTACTTAAGTCGGCATTGTGACTTTTGAATTTAATTCCGATGTAATTTCTGTGTTTCATCGTCAATAAGAAGGTCCAAAGCATACAGTAAATCTGAAGTGAAGCATCGGAATCTATAACTGGACTCACTGGAGAGGTTCAAATCATAGAAAGTTGGAGTGTCGGTCCTCTTGTACTTAAGTCGGCATTGTGCCTTTTGAATTTAATTCCGATGCATTTTCTGTCCTTCATCGTCAATAAGAAGGTCCAAGGTATACAGTAAACCTGAAGTGAAGCATCGGAATCTAAAACTGGAGTCACGGGAGAGGTTTCTACTCCTAGAAAGTTAGAGTATCCGTCCTCTTGTACTTAAGTCGGCATTGTGACTTTGGAATTTAATTCCGATGTAATTTCTGTGTTTCATCGTCAATAAGAAGGTCCAAGGTATACAGTAAACCTGAAGTGTAGCATCGGAATCTAAAACTGGACTCACAGCAGAGGTTCAAGTCATAGAAAATTTGAGTGTCAGTCCTCTTGTACTTAAGTCGGCATTTTGCCTTTTGAATTTAATTCCGATGCAATTTCTGTGTTTCATCGTCAATAAGAGGGTCCAAGGTATACAGTAAACCTGAAGTGAAGCATCGGAATCTAAAACTGGACTCACAGGAGAGGTTCAAATCATAGAAAGTTAGGGTGTCAGTCCTCTTGTACTGAAGTCGGCATTGTTCTTGTTGTATTTAATTCCGATGCAATTTCTGTGCTTCATCGGCAATAGGAAGGTCCATGGCATTCATTAAACCTGAAGTGAAGCATCGGAATCTAAAACTGGACTCACAGGAGAGGTTCAAATCATAGAAAATTGGAGTGTCGGTCCTCTTGTACTTAAGTCGGCATTGTGCCTTTTGAATTTAATTCCGATGCACTCTCTGTCCTTCATCGTCTATAAGAAGGTCCAAGGTGTACAGTAAACCTGAAGTGAAGCATCGGAATCTAAGACTGGACTCACAGGAGAGGTTCAAATAATAGAAAGTTAGAGTACCCGCCCTCTTGTACGTAAGTCGGCATTGTAACTTTTGAATTTAATTCCGATGTAATTTCTGTGTTTCATCGTCAATAAGAAGGTCCAAGGTATACTGCAAAACCTGAAGTGAAGCATCGGAATCTAAAACTGGACTCACAGGAGAGGTTCAAGTCATAGAAAGTTAGAGTGTCAGTCCTCTTGTACTTAAGTCGTCATTGTTCCTTTTGTATTTAATTCCGATGCAATTTCTGTGCTTCATCGGCAATAAGAAGGTCCATGGTATACAGTAAACCTGAAGTGAAGCATCGGAATCTAAAACTGGACTCACAGGAGAGGTTCAAATCATAGAAAGTTAGAGTGTCAGTCCTCTTGTACTTAAGTCGGCATAGTGCCTTTCGAATGTAATTCCGATGCTATTTCTGTGCTTCATCGTCTATAAGAAGGTTCATGGTATACAGTAAACCTGAAGTGTAGCATCGGCATCTAAAACAGGACTCACAGGAGAGGTTCAAATCATAGAAAGTTAGAGTGTCGGTCCTCTTGTACGTAAGTCGGCATTGTGGCTTTTTATTAAATTCGGATGCAATTTCTGTGTTTCATAGTCAATAAGATCGTCCAAGGGATACAGTAAACCTGAAGTGAAGCATCGGAATCTAAGACTGAACTCACAGGAGAGGTTCAAATCATAGAAAGTTAGGGTGTCAGTCGTCTTGTACTTAAGACTGCATTGTGCCTTTAGTATTAAATTCGGATGCAATTTCTGTGTTTCATCGTCAATAAGAAGGTCCAAGGGATACACTAATCCTGAAGTGAAGCATCGGAATCTAAAACTGGACTCACAGGAGAGGTTCAAATCGTAGACAATTAGAGTGTCAGTCCTTTTGTACTTAAGTCGGCATTGTGCTTTTTATATTAAATTCGGATGCAATTTCTGTGTTTCTTCGTCAATAAGTAGGTCCAAGATATACAGTAAACCTGAAGTGAAGTATCGGAATCTAAAACTGGACTCACAGGAGAGGTTCAAATCATAGTAAGTTAGGGTGTCAGTCCTCTTGTACTTCAGTCGACATTGTGCCTTTTGAATTTAATTCCGATGTAATTTCTGTATTTCATCGCCTACAAGAAGGTCCAAGGTATACAGTAAAACTGAAGTGAAGCATCGGAATCTAAAACTGGCCTCACAGGAGAGGTTCAAATCATAGAAAGTTGGAGTGTTGGTCCTCTTGTACTTAACTCGGCATTGTGCCTTTTGAATTTAATTCCGATGCATTTTCTGTTTTTCATCGTCAATAAGAAGGTCCAAGGTGTACAGTAAACCTGAAGTGAGGCATCGGAATCTAAAACTGGACTCACAGGAGGGATTCAAATCATAGAAAATTAGAGTATCCGTCCTCTTGTAATTAAGTCGGCATTGTGACATTTGAATTTAATTCCGATGCGATTTCTGTGTTTCATCGGCAATAAGAATGTCCAAGGTATACAGTAAACCTGAAGTGAAGCATCGGAATCTAAAAGTGGACTCACAGGAGAGGTTCAAATCATAGAAAGTTAGAGTGTCAGTCCTCTTGTACTTAACTCGGCATTGTTCCTTTTGTATTTAATTCCGATGCAATTTCTGTGCTTCACCGGCGATAAGAAGGTCCATGGTATACAGTAAACCTGAAGTGAAGCATCGGAATCTAAAACTGGACTCACAGGAGAGGTTCAAATCATAGAAAGTTAGAGTGTCAGTCCTCTTGTACTTAAGTCGGCATTGTGCCTTTTGAATGTAATTCCGATGCAATTTCTATGCTTCATCGTCAATAAGAAGGTTCATGGTGTACAGTAAACCTGAAGTGTAGCATCGGCATCTAAAACTGGACTCACAGGAGAGGTTCAAATCATAGAAAGTTAGAGTGTCAGTCCTCTTGTACTTAAGTCGGCATTGTGACTTTTTGGTAAATTCGGATGCAATGTCTGGGTTTCACCGTCAATAAGATCGTCCAAGGGATACAGTAAACCTGAAGTGATGCATCGGAATCTAAGACTGAACTCACAGGAGAGGTTCAAATCATAGAAAGTAGGGTGTCAGTCGTCTTGTACTTAAGACGGCATTGTGCCTTTAGTATTAAATTCGGATGCAATTTCTGTGTTTCATCGACAATAGGAAGGTCCAAGAGATACACTAAACCTAAAATGAGGCTTCGGAATCTAAAGCTGGACTCACAGGAGAGGTTCAAATCGAAGACAGTTAGAGTGTCAGTCCTCTTGTACTTAAGTCGGCATTGTGACTTTTTGGTAATTTCGGAATGCAATGTCTGTGTTTCATCGTCAATAAGATCGTCCAAGGGATACAGTAAACCTGAAGTGAAGCATCGGAATCTAAGACTGAACTCACAGGAGAGGTTCAAATCATAGAAAGTAGGGTGTCAGTCGTCTTGTACTTAAGACGGCATTGTGCCTTTAGTATTAAATTCGGATGCATTTTCTGAGCTTCATCGTCAATAAGAAGGTCCAAGGTATACAGTAAACCTGAAGTGAAGCATCGGAATCTAAACCTGGACTCACAGGAGAGGTTCAAATCATAGAAAGTTAGAGTGTCAGGCTGCTTGTACTTAAGTCGGCATTGTGCCTTTTGAAATTAATTCCGATGCATTTTCTGTGCTTCATCTTCAATACGAAGGTCCATGGTATACAGTAAACCTGAAGTGTAGCATCGGTCTCTAAAACTGGACTCACAGGAGATGCTAAATTCATAGAAAGTTAGAGTGTCAGTCGTATTGTACTTAAGACGGCATATTGCCTTTAGTATTAAATTCGGATGCAATGTCTGTGTTTCATCGTCAATAAGATCGTCCAAGGGATACAGTAAACCTGAAGTGAAGCATCGGAATCTAAAACTGGGCTCTCAGGAGAGTTTCAAATTATAGAAAGTTGGAGTGTCGGTCCTCTTGTACTTAAGTGGTCATTGTGACATTTGAATTTAATTCCGATGTAATTTCTGTGTTTCATCGTCAATAAGAAGGTCCAAGGTATACAGTAAACCTGAAGTGAAGCATCGGAATCTATAACTGGACTCACTGGAGAGGTTCAAATCATAGAAAGTTGGAGTGTCGGTCCTCTTGTACTTAAGTCGGCATTGTGCCTTTTGAATTTAATTCCGATGCATTTTCTGTCCTTCGTCGTCAATAAGAAGGTCCAAGGTATACAGTAAACCTGAAGTGAAGCATCGGAATCTAAAGCTGGACTCACAGGAGAAAGTTAGAGTATCCGTCCTCTTGTACTTCAGTCGACATTGTGCGTTTTGAATTTAATTCCGATGTAATTTCTGTGTTTCATCGTCAATAAGAAGGTCCAAGGTATACAGGAAACCTGAAGTGAAGCATCGGAATCTAAAACTGGACTCACAGGAGATGTTCAAATCATAGAAAGTTGGAGAGTCGGTCCTCTTGTACTTAAGTCGGCATTGTGCCTTTAGTATTAAATTCGGATGCAATTTCTGTGTTTCATCGTCAATAAGAAGGTCCAAGGGATACACTAATCCTGAAGTGAAGCATCGGAATCTAAAACTGGACTCACAGGAGAGGTTCAAATCGTAGACAATTAGAGTGTCAGTCCTTTTGTACTTAAGTCGGCATTGTGCTTTTTATATTAAATTCGGATGCAATTTCTGTGTTTCTTCGTCAATAAGTAGGTCCAAGATATACAGTAAACCTGAAGTGAAGTATCGGAATCTAAAACTGGACTCACAGGAGAGGTTCAAATCATAGTAAGTTAGGGTGTCAGTCCTCTTGTACTTCAGTCGACATTGTGCCTTTTGAATTTAATTCCGATGTAATTTCTGTATTTCATCGCCTACAAGAAGGTCCAAGGTATACAGTAAAACTGAAGTGAAGCATCGGAATCTAAAACTGGCCTCACAGGAGAGGTTCAAATCATAGAAAGTTGGAGTGTTGGTCCTCTTGTACTTAACTCGGCATTGTGCCTTTTGAATTTAATTCCGATGCATTTTCTGTTTTTCATCGTCAATAAGAAGGTCCAAGGTGTACAGTAAACCTGAAGTGAGGCATCGGAATCTAAAACTGGACTCACAGGAGGGATTCAAATCATAGAAAATTAGAGTATCCGTCCTCTTGTAATTAAGTCGGCATTGTGACATTTGAATTTAATTCCGATGCGATTTCTGTGTTTCATCGGCAATAAGAATGTCCAAGGTATACAGTAAACCTGAAGTGAAGCATCGGAATCTAAAAGTGGACTCACAGGAGAGGTTCAAATCATAGAAAGTTAGAGTGTCAGTCCTCTTGTACTTAACTCGGCATTGTTCCTTTTGTATTTAATTCCGATGCAATTTCTGTGCTTCACCGGCGATAAGAAGGTCCATGGTATACAGTAAACCTGAAGTGAAGCATCGGAATCTAAAACTGGACTCACAGGAGAGGTTCAAATCATAGAAAGTTAGAGTGTCAGTCCTCTTGTACTTAAGTCGGCATTGTGCCTTTTGAATGTAATTCCGATGCAATTTCTATGCTTCATCGTCAATAAGAAGGTTCATGGTGTACAGTAAACCTGAAGTGTAGCATCGGCATCTAAAACTGGACTCACAGGAGAGGTTCAAATCATAGAAAGTTAGAGTGTCAGTCCTCTTGTACTTAAGTCGGCATTGTGACTTTTTGGTAAATTCGGATGCAATGTCTGTGTTTCACCGTCAATAAGATCGTCCAAGGGATACAGTAAACCTGAAGTGATGCATCGGAATCTAAGACTGAACTCACAGGAGAGGTTCAAATCATAGAAAGTAGGGTGTCAGTCGTCTTGTACTTAAGACGGCATTGTGCCTTTAGTATTAAATTCGGATGCAATTTCTGTGTTTCATCGACAATAGGAAGGTCCAAGAGATACACTAAACCTAAAATGAGGCTTCGGAATCTAAAGCTGGACTCACAGGAGAGGTTCAAATCGAAGACAGTTAGAGTGTCAGTCCTCTTGTACTTAAGTCGGCATTGTGACTTTTTGGTAATTTCGGAATGCAATGTCTGTGTTTCATCGTCAATAAGATCGTCCAAGGGATACAGTAAACCTGAAGTGAAGCATCGGAATCTAAGACTGAACTCACAGGAGAGGTTCAAATCATAGAAAGTAGGGTGTCAGTCGTCTTGTACTTAAGACGGCATTGTGCCTTTAGTATTAAATTCGGATGCATTTTCTGAGCTTCATCGTCAATAAGAAGGTCCAAGGTATACAGTAAACCTGAAGTGAAGCATCGGAATCTAAACCTGGACTCACAGGAGAGGTTCAAATCATAGAAAGTTAGAGTGTCAGGCTGCTTGTACTTAAGTCGGCATTGTGCCTTTTGAAATTAATTCCGATGCATTTTCTGTGCTTCATCTTCAATACGAAGGTCCATGGTATACAGTAAACCTGAAGTGTAGCATCGGTCTCTAAAACTGGACTCACAGGAGATGCTAAATTCATAGAAAGTTAGAGTGTCAGTCGTATTGTACTTAAGACGGCATATTGCCTTTAGTATTAAATTCGGATGCAATGTCTGTGTTTCATCGTCAATAAGATCGTCCAAGGGATACAGTAAACCTGAAGTGAAGCATCGGAATCTAAAACTGGGCTCTCAGGAGAGTTTCAAATTATAGAAAGTTGGAGTGTCGGTCCTCTTGTACTTAAGTGGTCATTGTGACATTTGAATTTAATTCCGATGTAATTTCTGTGTTTCATCGTCAATAAGAAGGTCCAAGGTATACAGTAAACCTGAAGTGAAGCATCGGAATCTATAACTGGACTCACTGGAGAGGTTCAAATCATAGAAAGTTGGAGTGTCGGTCCTCTTGTACTTAAGTCGGCATTGTGCCTTTTGAATTTAATTCCGATGCATTTTCTGTCCTTCGTCGTCAATAAGAAGGTCCAAGGTATACAGTAAACCTGAAGTGAAGCATCGGAATCTAAAGCTGGACTCACAGGAGAAAGTTAGAGTATCCGTCCTCTTGTACTTCAGTCGACATTGTGCGTTTTGAATTTAATTCCGATGTAATTTCTGTGTTTCATCGTCAATAAGAAGGTCCAAGGTATACAGGAAACCTGAAGTGAAGCATCGGAATCTAAAACTGGACTCACAGGAGATGTTCAAATCATAGAAAGTTGGAGAGTCGGTCCTCTTGTACTTAAGTCGGCATTGTGCCTTTTGAATTTAATTCCGATGCATTTTCTGTGCTTCATCGTCAATAAGAAGGTCCAAGGTATACAGTAAACCTGAAGTGAAGCATCGGAATTTAAAACTGGCCTCACAGGAGGGGTTCAAATCATAGAAAATTAGAGTATCCATCCTATTTTAATTAAGTCGGCATTGTGACATTTGAATATAATTCCGATGCGATTTCTGTGTTTCATTGTCAATAAGAATGTCCAAGGTATACAGTAAACCTGAAGTGAAGCATCGGAAACAAAAACTGGACTCACAGGAGAGGTTCAAATCATAGAATGTTATAGTGTCAGTCCCCTTGTACTTAAGTCAGTATTGTGCCTTTTGTATTTAATTCCGATGCAATTTCTGTGTTTCATCGTCAATAAGAAGGTCCAAGGTATACAGTGAAACTGAAGTGAAGCATCGGAATCTAAACCTGGACTGACAGGAGAGGTTCAAATCAAAGAAAGTTAAAGTGTCAGTCTGCTTGTACTTAAGTCGGCATTGTGCCTTTTGAAATTAATTCCGATGCATTTTCTGTGCTTCATCTTCAATACGAAGGTCCATGGTATACAGTAAACCTGAAGTGTAGCATCGGAATCTAAAACTGGACTCACAGGAGATGCTCAATTCATAGAAAGTTAGAGTGTCAGTCGTATTGTACTTAAGACGGCATTGTGCCTTTAGTATTAAATTCGGATGCAATTTCTGTGTTTCATCGTCAATAAGAAGGTCCAAGGGATACACTAAACCTGAAGTGAAGCTTCGGAATCTAAAACTGGACTCACAGGAGAGGTTCAAATCATAGACAGTTAGAGTGTCCGTCCTTTTGTACTTAAGTCGGCATTGTGCAATTTGTATTAAATTCGGATGGAATTTCTGTGTTTCTTCGTCAATAAGTAGGTCCAAGGGATACAGTAAACCTGAAGTGAAGTATCAGAATCTAAAACTGGACTCACAGGAGAGGTTCAAATCATAGTAAGTTAGGGTGTCAGTCCTCTTGTACTTCAGTCGACATTGTGGATTTTGAATTTAATTCCGATGCAATTTCTGTGTTTTATCACCAATACGAAGGTCCAAGGTATACAGTAAACCTGAAATGAAGCATCGGAAACTAAAACTGGTCTCACAGGAGAGGTTCAAATCATAGAAAGTTGGAGTGTCGGTCCCCTTGTACTTAAGTCGGCATTGTGACTTTTGAATTTAATTCCGATGTAATTTCTGTGTTTCATCGTCAATAAGAAGGTCCAAGGTATACAGTAAATCTGAAGTGAAGCATCGGAATCTATAACTGGACTCACTGGAGAGGTTCAAATCATAGAAATTTGGAGTGTCGGTCCTCTTGTACTTAAGTCGGCATTGTGCCTTTTGAATTTAATTCCGATGCATTTTCTGTCCTTCATCGTCAATAAGAAGGTCCAAGGTATACAGTAAACCTGAAGTGAAGCATCGGAATCTAAAACTGGAGTCACGGGAGAGGTTTCTAATCCTAGAAAGTTAGAGTATCCGTCCTCTTGTACTTAAGTCGGCATTGTGACTTTTGAATTTAATTCCGATGTAATTTCTGTGTTTCATCGTCAATAAGAAGGTCCAAGGTATACAGTAAACCTGAAGTGTAGCATCGGAATCTAAAACTGGGCTCACAGCAGAGGTTCAAGTCATAGAAAATTTGAGTGTCAGTCCTCTTGTACTTAAGTCGGCATTTTGCCTTTTGAATTTAATTCCGATGCAATTTCTGTGTTTCATCGTCAATAAGAGGGTCCAAGGTATACAGTAAACCTGAAGTGAAGCATCGGAATCTAAAACTGGACTCACAGGAGAGGTTCAAATCATAGAAAGTTAGAGTGTCAGTCCTCTTGTACTTAAGTCGGCATTGTGCTTTTTGAATTTAATTCCGATGCAATTTCTGTGCTTCATCGGCAATGAGAAGGCCCATGGTATACATTAAACCTGAAGTGAAGCATCGGAATCTAAAACTGGACTCACCTGAGAGGTTCAAATCATAGAATGTTAGAGTGTCCGTCCTCTTGTACTTAAGTCGGAATTCTGCTTTTTGAATTTAATTCCGATGCAATTTCTGTACTTCATCGGCAATAAGAAGGCCCATGGTATACAGTAAACCTGAAGTGAAGCATCGAAATCTAAAACTGGACTCACAGGAGAGGTACAAATCATAGAAAGTTAGAGTGTCAGTCCTCTTGCACTTAAGTCGGCATTGTGCCTTTTGAATGTAATACCGATGCAATTTCTGTGCTTCATCGTCAATAAGAAGGTTCATGGTATACAGTAAACCTGAAGTGTAGCATCGGCATCTAAAACTGGACTCACAGGAGGGGTTCAAATCATAGAAAGTTAGAGTGTCAGTCCTCTTGTACTTAAGTCGGCATTGTGCCTTTTTATTAAATTCGGATGCAATTTCTGTGTTTCATCGTCAATAAGAAGGTCCTAGGGATACACTAAACCTGAAGTGAAGCATCGGAATCTAAAACTGGACTCACAGGAGATGTTCAAGTCGTAGACAGTTAGAGTGTCGGTCCTCTTGTACTTAAGTCGGCATTGTGCCTTTTGATATTAATTCCGATGCATTTTCTGTGCTTCATCGTCAATAAGAAGGTCCAAGGTATACAGTAAACCTGAAGTGAAGCATCGGAATCTAAAACTGGTCTCAAAGGAGGGGTTCAAATCATAGAAAATTAGAGTATCCGTCCTCTTGTAATTAAGTCGGCATTGTGACATTTGAATTTAATTCGGATGCCATTTCTTTGTTTCGTCGTCAATAAGAATGTCCAAGGTATACAGTAAACCTGAAGTGAAGCATCGGAATCTATAACTGGACTCACTGGAGAGGTTCAAATCATAGAAAGTGGGAGTGTCGGTCCTCTTGTACTTAAGTCGGCATTGTGCCTTTTGAATTTAATTCCGATGCATTTTCTGTCCTTCGTCGTCAATAAGAAGGTCCAAGGTATACAGTAAACCTGAAGTGAAGCATCGGAATCTAAAGCTGGACTCACAGGAGAAAGTTAGAGTATCCGTCTTCTTGTACTTCAGTGGACATTGTGCGTTTTGAATTAAATTCCGATGTAGTTTCTGTGTTTCATCGTCAATAAGAAGGTCCAAGGTATACAGGAAACCTGAAGTGAAGCATCGGAAACTAAAACTGGTCTCACAGGAGAGGTTCAAATCATAGAATGTTATAGTGTCAGTCCCCTTGTACTTAAGTCAGCATTGTGCCTTTTGAATTTAATTCCGATGCAATTTCTGTGTTTCATCGTCAATAAGAAGGTCCAAGGTATACAGTGAAACTGAAGTGAAGCATCGGAATCTAAACCTTGACTCACAGGAGAGGTTCAAATCATAGAAAGTTAGAGTGTCAGTCTGCTTGTACTTAAGTCGGCATTGTGCCTTTTGAAATTAATTCCGATGCATTTTCTGTGCTTCATCTTCAATACGAAGGTCCAAGGAATACAGTAAACCTGAAGTGAAGCATCGGAATCTAAAACTGGACTCACAGGAGATGCTCAATTCATAGAAAGTTAGAGTGTCTGTCGTATTGTACTTAAGACGGCATTGTGCCTTTAGTATTAAATTCGGATGCAATTTCTGTGTTTCATCGTCAATAAGAAGGTCCAAGGGATACAGTAAACCTGAAGTGAAGCTTCGGAATCTAAAACTGGACTCACAGGAGAGGTTCAAATCATAGACAGTTAGAGTGTCAGTCCTTTTGTACTTAAGTCGGCATTGTGCTATTTGTATTAAATTCGGATGGAATTTCTGTGTTTCTTCGTCAATAAGTAGGTCCAAGGGATACAGTAAACCTGAAGTGAAGTATCAGAATCTAAAACTGGACTCACAGGAGAGGTTCAAATCATAGTAAGTTAGGGTGTCAGTCCTCTTGTACTTCAGTCGACATTGTGCTTTTTGAATTTAATTCCGATGCAATTTCTGTGTTTTATCACCAATAAGAAGGTCCAAGGTATACAGTAAACCTGAAGTGAAGCATCGGAAACTAAAACTGGTCTCACAGGAGAGGTTCAAATCATAGAAAGTTGGAGTGTCGGTCCTCTTGTACTTAAGTCGGCATTGTGCCTTTTGAATTTAATTCCGATGCATTTTCTGTCCTTCATCGTCAATAAGAAGGTCCAAGGTATACAGTAAACCTGAAGTGAAGCATCGGAATCTAAAACTGGAGTCACGGGAGAGGTTTCTAATCCTAGAAAGTTAGAGTATCCGTCCTCTTGTACTTAAGTCGGCATTGTGACTTTGGAATTTAATTCCGATGTAATTTCTGTGTTTCATCGTCAATAAGAAGGTCCAAGGTATACAGTAAACCTGAAGTGTAGCATCGGAATCTAAAACTGGACTCACAGCAGAGGTTCAAGTCATAGAAAATTTGAGTGTCAGTCCTCTTGTACTTAAGTCGGCATTTTGCCTTTTGAATTTAATTCCGATGCAATATCTGTGTTTCATCGTCAACAAGAGGGTCCAAGGTATACAGTAAGCCTGAAGTGAAGCATCGGAATCTAAAACTGGACTCACAGGAGAGGTTCAAATCATAGAAAGTTAGAGTGTCAGTCCTCTTGTACTTAAGTCGGCATTGTGCTTTTTGAATTTAATTCCGATGCAATTTCTGTGCTTCATCGGCAATGAGAAGGCCCATGGTATACAGTAAACCTGAAGTGAAGCATCGGAATCTAAAACTGGACTCACCTGAGAGGTTCAAATCATAGAATGTTAGAGTGTCCGTTCTCTTGTACTTAAGTCGGAATTGTGCTTTTTGAATTTAATTCCGATGCAATTTCTGTGCTTCATCGGCAATAAGAAGGCCCATGGTATACAGTAAACCTGAAGTGAAGCATCGGAATCTAAAACTGGACTCACAGGAGAGGTACAAATCATAGAAAGTTAGAGTGTCAGTCCTCTTGCACTTAAGTCGGCATTGTGCCTTTTGAATGTAATACCTATGCAATTTCTGTGCTTCATCGTTAATAAGAAGGTTCATGGTATACAGTAAACCTGAAGTGTAGCATCGGCATCTAAAACTGGACTCACAGGAGAGGTTCAAATCATAGAAAGTTAGAGTGTCAGTCCTCTTGTACTTAAGTCGGCATTGTGCCTTTTTATTAAATTCGGATGCAATTTCTGTGTTTCTTCGTCAATAAAATCGTCCAAGGTATACAGTAAACCTGAAGTGAAGCATCAGAATCTAAGACTGAACTCACAGGAGAGTTTCAAATCATAGAAAGTTAGGGTGTCAGTCGTCTTGTACTTAAGACGGCATTGTGCCTTTAGTATTAAATTCGGATGCAATTTCTGTGTTTCATCGTCAATAAGAAGGTCCTAGGGATACACTAAACCTGAAGTGAAGCATCGGAATCTAAAACTGGACTCACAGGAAATGTTCAAGTCGTAGACAGTTAGAGTGTCAGTTCTTTTGTACTTAAGTCGGCATTGTGCCTTCTATATTAAATTCGGAGTCAATTTCTGTGTTTCTTCGTCAATAAGTAGGTCCAAGGGATGCAGTAAACCTGAAGTGAAGTATCGGAATCTAAAACTGGACTCACAGGAGAGGTTCAATACATAGTAATTTAAGGTGTCAGTCCCCTTGTACTTCAGCCGACATTGTGCCTTTTGAATTTAATTCCGATGTAATTTCTGTGTTTCGTCGTCAATAAGAAGGTCCAAGGTATACTGTAAACCTGAAGTGAAGCATCGGAATCTAAAACTAGACTCACAGGAGAGGTTCAAATCATAGAAAGTTAGTGTGTCGGTCCTCTTGTACTTAAGTCGGCATTGTGCCTTTTGATATTAATTCCGATGCATTATCTGTGCTTCATCGTCAATAAGAAGGTCCAAGGTATACAGTAAACCTGAAGTGAAGCATCGGAATCTAAAACTGGACGCACAGGAGGGGTCCAAATCATAGAAAATTAGAGTATCCGTCCTCTTGTAATTAAGTCGGCATTGTGACATTTGAATTTAATTCCGACGCGATTTCTTTGTTTCGTCGTCAATAAGAATGTCCAAGGTATACAGTAAACCTGAAGTGAAGCATCGGAATCTATAACTGGACTCACTAGAGAGGTTCAAATCATAGAAAGTTGGAGTGTCGGTCCTCTTGTACTTAAGTCGGCATTGTGCCTCTTGAATGTAATTCCGATGCAATTTCTGTGCTTCATCGTCAATAAGAAGGTTCATGGTGTACAGTAAATCTGAAGTGTAGCATCGGCATCTAAAACTGGACTCACAGGAGAGGTTCAAATCATAGAAAGTTAGAGTGTCAGTCCTCTTGTACTTAAGTCGGCATTGTGCCTTTTTAGTAAATTCGGATGCAATGTCTGTGTTTCATCGTCAATAAGATCGTCCAAGGGATACAGTAAACCTGAAGTGAAGCATCGGAATCTAAGACTGAAGTCACAGGAGAGGTTCAAATCATAGAAAGTAGGGTGTCAGTCGTCTTGTACTTAAGACGGCATTGTGCCTTTAGTATTAAATTCGGATGCAATTTCTGTGTTTCATCGACAATAGGAAGGTCCAAGGGATACACTAAACCTAAAGTGAGGCTTCGGAAACTAAAACTGCACTCACAGGAGAGGTTCAAATCGTAGACAGTTAGAGTGTCAGTCATTTTGTACTTAAGTCGGCATTGTGCCTTTTGAATTTAATTCCGATGCATTTTCTGTGCTTCATCGTCAATAAGATGGTCCAAGGTATAAAGTAAACCTGAAGTGAAGCATCGGAATCTAAAACTGGACTCACAGGAGGGGTTCAAATCATAGAAAATTAGTTTATCCATCCTCTTGTAATTAAGTCGGCATTGTGACATTTGAATTTAATTCCGATGCGATTTCTGTGTTTCATCGTCAATAAGAATGTCCAAGGTATACAGTAAACCTGAAGTGAAACATCGGAATCTAAAACTGGACTCACAGGAGAAGTTCAAATCATAGAATGTTATAGTGATAGTCCTCTTGTACTTAAGTCAGCATTGTGCCTTGTGTATTTAATTCCGATGCAATTTCTGTGTTTCATCGTCAATAAGAAGGTCCAAGGTATACAGTGAACCTGAAGTGAAGCATCGGAATCTAAAGCTGGACTCACAGGAGAGGTTCAAATCATAGAAAGTTAGAGTGTCAGTCTGCTTGTACTTAAGTCGGCATTGTGCCTTTTTAAATTAATTCCGATGCATTTTCTGTGCTTCATCTTCAATACAAAGGTCCATGGTATACAGTAAACCTGAAGTGTAGCATCGGAATCTAAAACTGGACTCACAGGAGATGCTAAGTTCATAGAAAGTTAGAGTGTCAGTCGTATTGTACTTAAGACGGCATATTGCCTTTAGTATTAATTTCGGATGCAATGTCTGTGTTTCATCGTCAATAAGATCGTCCAAGGGATACAGTAAACCTGAAGTGAAGCATCGGAATCTAAAACTGGGCACACAGGAGAGTTTCAAATCATAGAAAGTTGGAGTGTCGGTCCTCTTGTACTTACGTCGGCATTGTGACTTTTGAATTTAATTCCGATGTAATTTCTGTGTTTCATCGTCAATAAGAAGGTCCAAGGTATACAGTAAACCTGAAGTGAAGCATCGGAACCAAAACTGGACTCACAGGAGAGGTTCAAATCATAGAATGTTATAGTGTCAGTCCTCTTGTACTTAAGTCAGCATTGTGCCTTTTGTATTTAATTCCGATGCAATTTCTGTGTTTCATCGTCAATAAGAAGGTCCAAGGTATACAGTAAAACTGAAGTGAAGCATCGGAATCTAAACCTGGACTCACAGGAGAAGTTCAAATCATAGAAAGTTAGAGTGTCAGTCTGCTTGTACTTAAGTCGGCATTGTGCCTTTTGAAATTAATTCCGATGCATTTTCTGTGCTTCATCTTCAATACGAAGGTCCATGGTATACAGTAAACCTGAAGTGTAGCATCGGAATCTAAAACTGGACTCACAGGAGATGCTCCATTCATAGAAAGTTAGAGTGTCAGTCGTATTGTACTTAAGACGGCATTGTGCCTTTAGTATTAAATTCGGATGCAATTTCTGTGTTTCATCGTCAATAAGAAGGTCCAAGAGATACACTAAACCTGAAGTGAAGCTTCGGAATCTAAAACTGGACTCACAGGAGAGGATCAAATCATAGACAGTTAGAGTGTCAGTCCTTTTGTACTTAAGTCGGCATTCTGCATTTTGTATTAAATTCGGATGCAATTTCTGTGTTTCTTCGTCAATAAGTAGGTCCAAGGGATACAGTAAACCTGAAGTGAAGTATCAGAATCTAAAACTGGACTCACACGAGAGGTTCAAATCATAGAAAGTTGGAGTGTCAGTCCTCTTGTACTTAAGTCGGCATTTTGCCTTTTGAATTTAATTCCGATGCAATTTCTGTGTTTTATCACCAATAAGAAGGTCCAAGGTATACAGTAAACCTGAAGTGAAGCATCGGAAACTAAAACTGGACTCACAGGAAAGGTTCAAATCATAGAAAGTTGGAGTGTCGGTCCTCTTGTACTTAAGTCGGCATTGTGAAATTTGAATTTCATTCCGATGTAATTTCTGTGTTTCATCGTCAATAAGAAGGTCCAAGGTATACAGTAAATCTGAAGTGAAGCATCGGAATCTATAACTGGACTCACTGGAGAGGTTCAAATCATAGAAAGTTGGAGTGTCGGTCCTCTTGTACTTAAGTCGGCATTGTGCCTTTTGAATTTAATTCCGATGCATTTTCTGTCCTTCATCGTCAATAAGAAGGTCCAAGGTATACCGTAAACCTGAAGTGAAGCATCGGAATCTAAAACTGGACTCACGGGAGAGGTTTCTAATCGTAGAAAGTTAGAGTATCCGTCCTCTTGTACTTAAGTCGGCATTGTGACTTTTGAATTTAATTCCGGTGTAATTTCTGTGTTTCATCGTCAATAAGAAGGTCCAAGGTATACAGTAAACCTGAAGTGTAGCATCGGAATCTAAAACTGGACTCACAGCAGAGGTTCAAGTCATAGAAAGTTTGAGTGTCAGTCCTCTTGTACTTAAGTCGGCATTTTGCCTTTTGAATTTAATTCCGATGCAATTTCTGTGTTTCATCGTCAATAAGAGTGTCCAAGGTATACAGTAAACCTGAAGTGAAGCATCGGAATCTAAAACTGGACTCACAGGAGAGGTTCAAATCATAGAAAGTTAGAGTGTCAGTCCTCTTGTACTTAAGTCGGCATTGTGCTTTTTGAATTTAATTCCGATGCAATTTCTGTGCT
The DNA here is from genome assembly GCF_021461385.2 of Schistocerca piceifrons. NCBI lineage: Eukaryota > Metazoa > Arthropoda > Insecta > Orthoptera > Acrididae > Schistocerca > Schistocerca piceifrons. The sequence goes on along the minus strand of NW_025728148.1, from coordinate 421,874 downwards.
TCATAGGCAATGAGAAGGCCCATGGTATACAGTAAACCTGAAGTGAAGCATCGGAATCTAAAACTGGACTCTCCTGAGAGGTTCAAATCATAGAATGTTAGAGTGTCCGTCCTCTTGTACTTAAGTCGGCATTGTGCTTTTTGAATTTAATTCCGATGCAATTTCTGTGCTTCATCGGCAATAAGAAGGCCCATGGTATACAGTAAACCTGAAGTGAAGCATCGGAATCTAAAACTGGACTCACAGGAGAGGTTCAAATCATAGAAAGTTAGAGTGTCAGTCCTCTTGCACCTAAGTCGGCATTGTGCCTTTTGAATGTAATACCGATGCAATTTCTGTGCTTCATCGTCAATAAGAAGGTTCATGGTATACAGTAAACCTGAAGTGTAGCATCGGCATCTAAAACTGGACTCACAGGAGAGGTTCAAATCATAGAAAGTTAGAGTGTCAGTCCTCTTGTACTTAAGTCGGCATTGTGCCTTTTTATTAAATTCGGATGCAATTTCTGTGTTTCTTCGTCAATAAGATCGTCCAAGGGATACAGTAAACCTGAAGTGAAGCATCAGAATCTAAGACTGAACTCACAGGAGAGATTCAAATCATAGAAAGTTAGGGTGTCAGTCGTCTTGTACTTAAGACGGCATTGTGCCTTTAGTATTAAATTCGGATGCAATTTCTGTGTTTCATCGTCAATAAGAAGGTCCTAGGGATACACTAAACCTGAAGTGAAGCATCGGAATCTAAAACTGGAATCACAGGAGTTGTTCAAGTCGTAGACAGTTAGAGTGTCAGTCCTTTTGTACTTAAGTCGGCATTGTGCCTTCTATATTAAATTCGGAGTCAATTTCTGTGTTTCTTCGTCAATAAGTAGGTCCAAGGGATGCAGTAAACCTGAAGTGAAGTATCGGAATCTAAAACTGGACTCACAGGAGAGGTTCAAATCATGGAAAGTTAGAGTGTCGGTCCTCTTGTACTTAAGTCGGCATTGTGCATTTTGAATGTTATTCCGATGCAATTTCTGTGCTTCATCGTCAATAAGAAGGTTCATGGTGTACAGTAAACCTGAAGTGTAGCATCGGCATCTAAAACTGGACTCACAGGAGAGGTTCAAATCATAGAAAGTTAGAGTGTCAGTCCTCTTGTACTTAAGTCGGCATTGTGCCTTTTTAGTAAATTCGGATGCAATGTCTGTGTTTCATCGTCAATAAGATCGTCCAAGGGATACAGTAAACCTGAAGTGAAGCATCGGAATCTAAGACTGAACTCACAGGAGAGGTTCAAATCATAGAAAGTAGGGTGTCAGTCGTCTTGTACTTAAGACGGCATTGTGCCTTTAGTATTAAATTCGGATGCAATTTCTGTGTTTCATCGACAATAGGAAGGTCCAAGGGATACACTAAACCTAAAGTGAGGCTTCGGAATCTAAAACTGGACTCACAGGAGGGGTTCAAATAGTAGACAGTTAGAGTGTCAGTCATTTTGTACTTAAGACGGCATTGTGCCTTTTGAATTTAATTCCGATGCATTTTCTGTGCTTCATCGTCAATAAGAAGGTCCAAGGTATAAAGTAAACCTGAAGTGAAGCATCGGAATCTAAAACTGGACTCACAGGAGGGGTTCAAATCATAGAAAATTAGAGTATCCATCCTCTTGTAATTAAGTCGGCATTGTGACATTTGAATTTAATTCCGATGCGATTTCTGTGTTTCATCGTCAATAAGAATGTCCAAGGTATACAGTAAACCTGAAGTGAAACATCGGAATCTAAAACTGGACTCACAGGAGAGGTTCAAATCATAGAATGTTATAGTGTCAGTCCTCTTGTACTTAAGTCGGCATTGTGCCTTTTGAAATTAATTCCGATGCATTTTCTGTGCTTCATCTTCAATACGAAGGTCCATGGTATACAGTAAACCTGAAGTGTAGCATCGGAATCTAAAACTGGACTCACAGGAGATGCTAAATTCATAGAAAGTTAGAGTGTCAGTCGTATTGTACTTAAGACGGCATATTGCCTTTAGTATTAAATTCGGATGCAATGTCTGTGTTTCATCGTCAATAAGATCGTCCAAGGGATACAGTAAACCTGAAGTGAAACATCGGAATCTAAAACTGGGCTCACAGGAGAGTTTCAAATCATAGAAAGTTGGAGTGTCGGTCCTCTTGTACCTAAGTCGGCATTGTGACTTTTGAATTTAATTCCGATGTAATTTCTGTGTTTCATCGTCAATAAGAATGTCCAAGGTATACAGTAAACCTGAAGTGAAACATCGGAATCTAAAACTGGACTCACAGGAGAAGTTCAAATCATAGAATGTTATAGTGATAGTCCTCTTGTACTTAAGTCAGCATTGTGCCTTGTGTATTTAATTCCGATGCAATTTCTGTGTTTCATCGTCAATAAGAAGGTCCAATTTATACAGTGAACCTGAAGTGAAGCATCGGAATCTAAAGCTGGACTCACAGGAGAGGTTCAAATCATAGAAAGTTAGAGTGTCAGTCTGCTTGTACTTAAGTCGGCATTGTGCCTTTTTAAATTAATTCCGATGCATTTTCTGTGCTTCATCTTCAATACAAAGGTCCATGGTATACAGTAAACCTGAAGTGTAGCATCGGAATCTAAAACTGGACTCACAGGAGATGCTAAGTTCATAGAAAGTTAGAGTGTCAGTCGTATTGTACTTAAGACGGCATATTGCCTTTAGTATTAATTTCGGATGCAATGTCTGTGTTTCATCGTCAATAAGATCGTCCAAGGGATACAGTAAACCTGAAGTGAAGCATCGGAATCTAAAACTGGGCACACAGGAGAGTTTCAAATCATAGAAAGTTGGAGTGTCGGTCCTCTTGTACTTACGTCGGCATTGTGACTTTTGAATTTAATTCCGATGTAATTTCTGTGTTTTATCGTCAATAAGAAGGTCCAAGGTATACAGTAAACCTGAAGTGAAGCATCGGAATCTATAACTGGACTCACTGGAGAGGTTCAAATCATAGAAAGTTGGAGTGTCGGTCCTCTTGTACTTAAGTCGGCATTGTGCCTTTTGAATTTAATTCCGATGCATTTTCTGTCCTTCGTCGTCAATAAGAAGGTCCAAGGTATACAGTAAACCTGAAGTGAAGCATCGGAATCTAAAGCTGGACTCACAGGAGAAAGTTAGAGTATCCGTCCTCTTGTACTTCAGTCGACATTGTGCGTTTTGAATTTAATTCCGATGTAATTTCTGTGTTTCATCGTCAATAAGAAGGTCCAAGGTATACAGGAAACCTGAAGTGAAGCATCCGAATCTAAAACTGGACTCACAGGAGATGTTCAAATCATAGAAAGTTGGAGTGTCGGTCCTCTTGTACTTAAGTCGGCATTGTGCCTTTTGAATTTAATTCCGATGCATTTTCTGTGCTTCGCCGTCAATAAGAAGGTCCAAGGTATACAGTAAACCTGAAGTGAAGCATCGGAATCTAAAACTGGCCTCACAGGAGGGGTTCAAATCATAGAAAATTAGAGTATCCATCCTATTTTAATTAAGTCGGCATTGTGACATTTGAATATAATTCCGATGTGATTTCTGTGTATCATTGTCAATAAGAATGTCCAAGGTATACAGTAAACCTGAAGTGAAGCATCGGAACCAAAAACTGGACTCACAGGAGAGGTTCAAATCATAGAATGTTATAGTGTCAGTCCTCTTGTACTTAAGTCAGCATTGTGCCTTTTGTATTTAATTCCGATGCAATTTCTGTGTTTCATCGTCAATAAGAAGGTCCAAGGTATACAGTAAAACTGAAGTGAAGCATCGGAATCTAAACCTGGACTCACAGGAGAGGTTCAAATCATAGAAAGTTAGAGTGTCAGTCTGCTTGTACTTAAGTCGGCATTGTGCCTTTTGAAATTAATTCCGATGCATTTTCTGTGCTTCATCTTCAATACGAAGGTCCATGGTATACAGTAAACCTGAAGTGTAGCATCGGAATCTAAAACTGGACTCACAGGAGATGCTCCATTCATAGAAAGTTAGAGTGTCAGTCGTATTGTACTTAAGACGGCATTGTGCCTTTAGTATTAAATTCGGATGCAATTTCTGTGTTTCATCGTCAATAAGAAGGTCCAAGAGATACACTAAACCTGAAGTGAAGCTTCGGAATCTAAAACTGGACTCACAGGAGAGGATCAAATCATAGACAGTTAGAGTGTCAGTCCTTTTGTACTTAAGTCGGCATTCTGCATTTTGTATTAAATTCGGATGCAATTTCTGTGTTTCTTCGTCAATAAGTAGGTCCAAGGGATACAGTAAACCTGAAGTGAAGTATCAGAATCTAAAACTGGACTCACACGAGAGGTTCAAATCATAGAAAGTTGGAGTGTCAGTCCTCTTGTACTTAAGTCGGCATTTTGCCTTTTGAATTTAATTCCGATGCAATTTCTGTGTTTTATCACCAATAAGAAGGTCCAAGGTATACAGTAAACCTGAAGTGAAGCATCGGAAACTAAAACTGGACTCACAGGAGAGGTTCAAATCATAGAAAGTTGGAGTGTCGGTCCTCTTGTACTTAAGTCGGCATTGTGAATTTTGAATTTCATTCCGATGTAATTTCTGTGTTTCATCGTCAATAAGAAGGTCCAAGGTATACAGTAAATCTGAAGTGAAGCATCGGAATCTATAACTGGACTCACTGGAGAGGTTCAAATCATAGAAAGTTGGAGTGTCGGTCCTCTTGTACTTAAGTCGGCATTGTGCCTTTTGAATTTAATTCCGATGCATTTTCTGTCCTTCATCGTCAATAAGAAGGTCCAAGGTATACCGTAAACCTGAAGTGAAGCATCGGAATCTAAAACTGGACTCACGGGAGAGGTTTCTAATCGTAGAAAGTTAGAGTATCCGTCCTCTTGTACTTAAGTCGGCATTGTGACTTTTGAATTTAATTCCGGTGTAATTTCTGTGTTTCATCGTCAATAAGAAGGTCCAAGGTATACAGTAAACCTGAAGTGTAGCATCGGAATCTAAAACTGGACTCACAGCAGAGGTTCAAGTCATAGAAAGTTTGAGTGTCAGTCCTCTTGTACTTAAGTCGGCATTTTGCCTTTTGAATTTAATTCCGATGCAATTTCTGTGTTTCATCGTCAATAAGAGTGTCCAAGGTATACAGTAAACGTGAAGTGAAGCATCGGAATCTAAAACTGGACTCACAGGAGAGGTTCAAATCATAGAAAGTTAGAGTGTCAGTCCTCTTGTACTTAAGTCGGCATTGTGCTTTTTGAATTTAATTCCGATGCAATTTCTGTGCTTCATAGGCAATGAGAAGGCCCATGGTATACAGTAAACCTGAAGTGAAGCATCGGAATCTAAAACTGGACTCTCCTGAGAGGTTCAAATCATAGAATGTTAGAGTGTCCGTCCTCTTGTACTTAAGTCGGCATTGTGCTTTTTGAATTTAATTCCGATGCAATTTCTGTGCTTCATCGGCAATAAGAAGGCCCATGGTATACAGTAAACCTGAAGTGAAGCATCGGAATCTAAAACTGGACTCACAGGAGAGGTTCAAATCATAGAAAGTTAGAGTGTCAGTCCTCTTGCACCTAAGTCGGCATTGTGCCTTTTGAATGTAATACCGATGCAATTTCTGTGCTTCATCGTCAATAAGAAGGTTCATGGTATACAGTAAACCTGAAGTGTAGCATCGGCATCTAAAACTGGACTCACAGGAGAGGTTCAAATCATAGAAAGTTAGAGTGTCAGTCCTCTTGTACTTAAGTCGGCATTGTGCCTTTTTATTAAATTCGGATGCAATTTCTGTGTTTCTTCGTCAATAAGATCGTCCAAGGGATACAGTAAACCTGAAGTGAAGCATCAGAATCTAAGACTGAACTCACAGGAGAGGTTCAAATCATTGAAAGTTAGGGTGTCAGTCGTCTTGTACTTAAGACGGCATTGTGCCTTTAGTATTAAATTCGGATGCAATTTCTGTGTTTCATCGTCAATAAGAAGGTCCTAGGGATACACTAAACCTGAAGTGAAGCATCGGAATCTAAAACTGGTCTCACAGGAGTTGTTCAAGTCGTAGACAGTTAGAGTGTCAGTCCTTTTGTACTTAAGTCGGCATTGTGCCTTCTATATTAAATTCGGAGTCAATTTCTGTGTTTCTTCGTCAATAAGTAGGTCCAAGGGATGCAGTAAACCTGAAGTGAAGTATCGGAATCTAAAACTGGACTCACAGGAGAGGTTCAAATCATGGAAAGTTAGAGTGTCGGTCCTCTTGTACTTAAGTCGGCATTGTGCATTTTGAATGTTATTCCGATGCAATTTCTGTGCTTCATCGTCAATAAGAAGGTTCATGGTGTACAGTAAACCTGAAGTGTAGCATCGGCATCTAAAACTGGACTCACAGGAGAGGTTCAAATCATAGAAAGTTAGAGTGTCAGTCCTCTTGTACTTAAGTCGGCATTGTGCCTTTTTAGTAAATTCGGATGCAATGTCTGTGTTTCATCGTCAATAAGATCGTCCAAGGGATACAGTAAACCTGAAGTGAAGCATCGGAATCTAAGACTGAACTCACAGGAGAGGTTCAAATCATAGAAAGTAGGGTGTCAGTCGTCTTGTACTTAAGACGGCATTGTGCCTTTAGTATTAAATTCGGATGCAATTTCTGTGTTTCATCGACAATAGGAAGGTCCAAGGGATACACTAAACCTAAAGTGAGGCTTCGGAATCTAAAACTGGACTCACAGGAGGGGTTCAAATAGTAGACAGTTAGAGTGTCAGTCATTTTGTACTTAAGACGGCATTGTGCCTTTTGAATTTAATTCCGATGCATTTTCTGTGCTTCATCGTCAATAAGAAGGTCCAAGGTATAAAGTAAACCTGAAGTGAAGCATCGGAATCTAAAACTGGACTCACAGGAGGGGTTCAAATCATAGAAAATTAGAGTATCCATCCTCTTGTAATTAAGTCGGCATTGTGACATTTGAATTTAATTCCGATGCGATTTCTGTGTTTCATCGTCAATAAGAATGTCCAAGGTATACAGTAAACCTGAAGTGAAACATCGGAATCTAAAACTGGACTCACAGGAGAGGTTCATATCATAGAATGTTATAGTGTCAGTCCTCTTGTACTTAAGTCGGCATTGTGCCTTTTGAAATTAATTCCGATGCATTTTCTGTGCTTCATCTTCAATACGAAGGTCCATGGTATACATTAAACCTGAAGTGTAGCATCGGAATCTAAAACTGGACTCACAGGAGATGCTAAATTCATAGAAAGTTAGAGTGTCAGTCGTATTGTACTTAAGACGGCATATTGCCTTTAGTATTAAATTCGGATGCAATGTCTGTGTTTCATCGTCAATAAGATCGTCCAAGGGATACAGTAAACCTGAAGTGAAACATCGGAATCTAAAACTGGGCTCACAGGAGAGTTTCAAATCATAGAAAGTTGGAGTGTCGGTCCTCTTGTACCTAAGTCGGCATTGTGACTTTTGAATTTAATTCCGATGTAATTTCTGTGTTTCATCGTCAATAAGAAGGTCCAAGGTATACAGTAAACCTGAAGTGAAGCATCGGAATCTATAACTGGACTCACTGGAGAGGTTCAAATCATAGAAAGTTGGAGTGTCGGTCCTCTTGTACTTAAGTCGGCATTGTGCCTTTTGAATTTAATTCCGATGCATTTTCTGTCCTTCGTCGTCAATAAGAAGGTCCAAGGAATACAGTAAACCTGAAGTGAAGCATCGGAATCTAAAGCTGGACTCACAGGAGAAAGTTAGAGTATCTGTCCTCTTGTACTTCAGTCGACATTGTGCGTTTTGAATTTAATTCCGATGCAATTTCTGTGTTTCATCGTCAATAAGAAGGTCCAAGGTATGCAGGAAACCTGAAGTGAAGCATCGGAATCTAAAACTGAACTCACAGGAGATGTTCAAATCATAGAAAGTTGGAGTGTCGGTCCTCTTGTACTTAAGTCGGCATTGTGCCTTTTGAATTTAATTCCGATGCATTTTCTGTGCTTCATCGTCAATAAGAAGGTCCAAGGTATACAGTAAACCTGAAGTGAAGCATCGGAATCTAAAACTGGCCTCACGGGAGGGGTTCAAATCATAGAAAATTAGAGTATCCATCCTATTTTAATTAAGTCGGCATTGTGACATTTGAATATAATTCCGATGCGATTTCTGTGTTTCATTGTCAATAAGAATGTCCAAGGTATACAGTAAACCTGAAGTGAAGCATCGGAACCTAAAACTGGACTCACAGGAAAGGTTCAAATCATAGAATGTTATAGTGTTAGTCCTCTTGTACTTAAGTCAGCATTGTGCCTTTTGTATTTAATTCCGATGCAATTTCTGTGTTTCATCGTCAATAAGAAGGTCCAAGGTATACAGTAAAACTGAAGTGAAGCATCGGAATCTAAACCTGGACTCACAGGAGAGGTTCAAATCATAGAAAGTTAGAGTGTCAGTCTGCTTGTACTTAAGTCGGCATTGTACCTTTTGAAATTAATTCCGATGCATTTTCTGTGCTTCATCTTCAATACGAAGGTCCATGGTATACAGTAAACCTGAAGTGTAGCATCGGAATCTAACACTGGACTCACAGGAGATGCTCAATTCATAGAAAGTTAGAGTGTCAGTCGTATTGTACTTAAGAGCGCATTGTGCCTTTAGTATTAAATTCGGATGCAATTTCTGTGTTTCATCGTCAATAAGAAGGACCAAGGGATACACTAAACCTGAAGTGAAGCTTCGGAATCTAAAACTGGACTCAGAGGAGAGGTTCAAATCATAGACAGTTAGAGTGTCAGTCCTTTTGTACTTAAGTCGGCATTCTGCATTTTGTATTACATTCGGATGCAATTTCTGTGTTTCTTCGTCAATAAGTAGGTCCAAGGGATACAGTAAACCTGAAGTGAAGTATCAGAATCTAAAACTGGACTCACACGAGAGGTTCAAATCATAGTAAGTTAGGGTGTCAGTCCTCTTGTACTTCAGTCGACATTGTGCCTTTTGAATTTAATTCCGATGCAATTTCTGTGTTTTATCACCAATAAGAAGATCCAAGGTATACAGTAAACCTGAATTGAAGCATCGGAAACTAAAACTGGACTCACAGGAGAGGTTCAAATCATAGAAAGTTGGAGTGTCGGTCCTCTTGTACCTAAGTCGGCATTGTGACTTTTGAATTTAATTCCGATGTAATTTCTGTGTTTCATCGTCAATAAGAAGGTCCAAGGTATACAGTAAATATGAAGTGAAGCATCGGAATCTATAACTGGACTCACTGGAGAGGTTCAAATCATAGAAAGTTGGAGTGTCGGTCCACTTGTACTTAAGTCGGCATTGTGCCTTTTGAATTTAATTCCGATGCATTTTCTGTCCTTCATCGTCAATAAGAAGGTCCAAGGTATACAGTAAACCTGAAGTGAAGCATCGGAATCTAAAACTGGACTCACAGGAGAGGTTCAAGTCGTAGAAAGTTAGAGTGTCAGTCCTCTTGTACTTAAGTCGGCATTGTGCTTTTTGAATTTAATTCCGATGCAATTTCTGTGCTTCATAGGCAATGAGAAGGCCCATGGTATACAGTAAACCTGAAGTGAAGCATCGGAATCTAAAACTGGACTCACCTGAGAGGTTCACATCATAGAATGTTAGAGTGTCCGTCCTCTTGTACTTAAGTCGGCATTGTGCTTTTTGAATTTAATTCCGATGCAAATTCTGTGCTTCATCGGCAATAAGAAGGCCCATGGTATACAGTAAACCTGAAGTGAAGCATCGGAATCTAAAACTGGACTCACAGGAGAGGTTCTAATCATAGAAAGTTAGAGTGTCAGTCCTCTTGCACTTAAGTCGGCATTGTGCCTTTTGAATGTAATACCGATGCAATTTCTGTGCTTCATCGTCAATAAGAAGGTTCATGGTATACAGTAAACCTGAAGTGTAGCATCGGCATCTAAAACTGGACTCACAGGAGAGGTTCAAATCATAGAAAGTTAGAGTGTCAGTCCTCTTGTACTTAAGTCGGCATTGTGCCTTTTTATTAAATTCGGATGCAATTTCTGTGTTTCTTCGTCAATAAGATCGTCCAAGGGATACAGTAAACCTGAAGTGAAGCATCAGAATCTAAGACTGAACTCACAGGAGAGGTTCAAATCATAGAAAGTTAGGGTGTCAGTCGTCTTGTACTTAAGACGGCATTGTGCCTTTAGTATTAATTTCGGATGCAATTTCTGTGTTTCATCGTCAATAAGAAGGTCCTAGGGATACACTAAACCTGAAGTGAAGCATCGGAATCTAAAACTGGACTCACAGGAGATGTTCAAGTCGTAGACAGTTAGAGTGTCAGTCCTTTTGTACTTAAGTCGGCATTGTGCCTTTTGAATTTAATTCCGATGCGATTTCTTTGTTTCGTCGTCAATAAGAATGTCCAAGGTATACAGTAAACCTGAAGTGAAGCATCGGAATCTAAACCTGGACTCACAGGAGAGGTTCAAATCATAGACAGTTAGAGTGTCAGTCTGCTTGTACTTAAGAAGGCATTGTGCCTTTTCAAACTAATTCCGATGCATTTTCTGTGCTTCATCTTCAATACGAAGGTCCATGGTATACAAAAAACCTGAAGTGAAGCATCGGAATCTAAAACTGGACTCACAGGAGAGGTTCATATCATAGAAAGTTTTAGTGTCGTTCCTCTTGTACTTAAGTCGGCATTGTGACTTTTGAATTTAATTCCGATGTAATTTCAGTGTTTCATCGTCAATAAGAAGGTCCAAGTTATACAGCAAACCTGAAGTGAAGCATCGGAATCTATAACTGGACTCACTAGAGAGGTTCAAATCATAGAAAGTTGGAGTGTCGGCCCTCTTGTACTTAAGTCGGCATTGTGCCCTTTGAATTTAATTCCGATGCATTTTCTGTCCATCATCGTCAATAAGATGGTCCAAGGTATACAGTAAACCTGAAGTGAAGCATCGGAATCTACAACTGGAGTCACAGGAGAGGTTCAAATCATAGAATGTTATAGAGTCAGTCCTCTTGTACTTAAGTCAGCATTGTGCGTTTTGTAATTAATTATGATGCATGTTCTGTGATTCATCGTCAATAAGAAGGTCCAAGGTATACAGTAAACCTGAAGAGAACCATCGGAATCTAAAACTGGATTCACAGGAGAGGTTCAAATCATAGAAAGTTAGAGTGTCAGTCTGCTTGTACTTAAGTCGGCATTGTGCCTTTTGAAATTAATTCCGATGCATTTTCTGTGCTTCATCTTCAATACGAAGGTCCATGGTATACAGTAAACCTGAAGTGTAGCATCGGAATCTAAAACTGGACTCACAGGAGATGCTAAATTCATAGAAAGTTAGAGTGTCAGTCGTATTGTACTTAAGACGGCATATTGCCTTTAGTATAAAATTCGGATGCAATGTCTGTGTTTCATCGTCAATAACATCGTCCAAGGGATACAGTAAACCTGAGGTGAAGCATCGGAATCTAAAACTGGGCTCACAGGAGAGTTTCAAATCATAGAAAGTTGGAGTGTCGGTCCTCTTGTACTTAAGTCGGCATTGTGACTTTTGAATTTAATTCCGATGTAATTTCTGTGTTTCATCGTCAATACGAAGGTCCAAGGTATACAGTAAACCTGAAGTGAAGCATCGGAATCTATAACTGGACTCACTGGAGAGGTTCAAATCATAGAAAGTTGGAGTGTCGGTCCTCTTGTACTTAAGTCGGCATTGTGCCTTTTGAATTTAATTCCGATGCATTTTCTGTCCTTCGTCGTCAATAAGAAGGTCCAAGGTATACAGTAAACCTGAAGTGAAGCATCGGAATCTAAAGGTGGACTCACAGGAGAAAGTTAGAGTATCCGTCCACTTGTACTTCAGTCGACATTGTGCGTTTTGAATTTAATTCCGATGTAATTTCTGTGTTTCATCGTCAATAAGAAGGTCCAAGGTATGCAGGAAACCTGAAGTGAAGCATCGGAATCTAAAACTGGACTCACAGGAGATGTTCAAATCATAGAAAGTTGGAGTGTCGGTCCTCTTGTACTTAAGTCGGCATTGTGCCTTTTGAATTTAATTCCGATGCAATTTCTGTGCTTCATCGTCAATAAGAAGGTCCAAGGTATACAGTAAACCTGAAGTGAAGCATCGGAATCTAAAACTGGCCTCACAGGAGGGGTTCAAATCATAGAAAATTAGAGTATCCATCCTATTTTAATTAAGTCGGCATTGTGACATTTGAATATAATTCCGATGCGATTTCTGTGTTTCATTGTCAATAAGAATGTCCATGGTATACGGTAAACCTGAAGTGAAGCATCGGAACCAAAAACTGGACTCACAGGAGAGGTTCAAATCATAGAATGTTATAGTGTCAGTCCTCTTGTACTTAAGTCAGCATTGTGCCTTTTGTATTTAATTCCGATGCAATTTCTGTGTTTCATCGTCAATAAGAAGGTCCAAGGTATACAGTAAAACTGAAGTGAAGCATCGGAATCTAAACCTGGACTCACAGGAGAGGTTCAAATCATAGAAAGTTAGGGTGTCAGTCTGCTTGTACTTAAGTCGGCATTGTGCCTTTTGAAATTAATTCCGATGCATTTTCTGTGCTTCATCTTCAATACGAAGGTCCATGGTATACAGTAAACCTGAAGTGTAGCATCGGAATCTAAAACTGGACTCACAGGAGATGCTCAATTCATAGAAAGTTAGAGTGTCAGTCGTATTGTACTTAAGACGGCATTGTGCCTTTAGTATTAAATTCGGATGCAATTTCTGTGTTTCATCGTCAATAAGAAGGTCCAAGGGATACACTAAACCTGAAGGGAAGCTTCGGAATCTATAACTGGACTCACAGGAGAGGTCCAAATCATAGACAGTTAGAGTGTCAGTCCTTTTGTACTTAAGTCGGCATTCTGCATTTTGTATTAAATTCGGATGCAATTTCTGTGTTTCTTCGTCAATAAGTAGGTCCAAGGGATACAGTAAACCTGAAGTGAAGTATCAGAATCTAAAACTGGACTCACACGAGAGGTTCAAATCATAGTAAGTTAGGGTGTCAGTCCTCTTGTACTTCAGTCGGCATTGTGACTTTTGAATTTAATTCCGATGTAATTTCTGTGTTTCATCGTTAATAAGAAGGTCCAAGGTATACAGTAAATCTGAAGTGAAGCATCGGAATCTATAACTGGACTCACTGGAGAGGTTCAAATCATAGAAAGTTGGAGTGTCGGTCCTCTTGTACTTAAGTCGGCATTGTGCCTTTTGAATTTAATTCCGATGCATTTTCTGTCCTTCATCGTCAATAAGAAGGTCCAAGGTATACAGTAAACCTGAAGTGAAGCATCGGAATCTAAAACTGGACTCACGGGAGAGGTTTCTAATCCTAGAAAGTTAGAGTATCCGTCCGCTTGTACTTAAGTCGGCATTGTGACTTTTGAATTTAATTGCGATGTAATTTCTGTGTTTCATCGTCAATAAGAAGGTCCAAGGTATACAGTAAACCTGAAGTGTAGCATCGGAATCTAAAACTGGACTCACAGCAGAGGTTCAAGTCATAGTAAGTTTGAGTGTCAGTCCTCTTGTACTTAAGTCGGCATTTTGCCTTTTGAATTTAATTCCGATGCAATTTCTGTGTTTCATCGTCAATAAGAGTGTCCAAGGTATACAGTAAACCTGAAGTGAAGCATCGGAATCTAAAACTGGACTCACAGGAGAGGTTCAAATCATAGAAGGTTAGAGTGTCAGTCCTCTTGTACTTAAGTCGGCATTGTGCTTTTTGAATTTAATTCCGATGCAATTTCTGTGCTTCATAGGCAATGAGAAGGCCCATGGTATACAGTAAACCTGAAGTGAAGCATCGGAATCTAAAACTGGACTCACCTGAGAGGTTCAAATCATAGAAAGTTAGAGTGTCCGTCCTCTTGTACTTAAGTCGGCATTGTGCTTTTTGAATTTAATTCCGATGCAATTTCTGTGCTTCATCGGCAATAAGAAAGCCCATGGTATACAGAAAACCTGAAGTGAAGCATCGGAATCTAAAACTGGACTCACAGGAGAGGTTAAAATAATAGAAAGTTAGAGTGTCAGACCTCTTGCACTTAAGTCGGCATTGTGCCTTTTGAATGTAATACCGATGCAATTTCTGTGCTTCATCGTCAATAAGAAGGTTCATGGTATACAGTAAACCTGAAGTGTAGCATCGGCATCTAAAACTGGACTCACAGGAGAGGTTCAAATCATAGAAAGTTAGAGTGTCAGTCCTCTTGTACTTAAGTCGGCATTGTGCCTTTTTATTAAATTCGGATGCAATTTCTGTGTTTCTTCGTCAATAAGATCGTCCAAGGGATACAGTAAACCTGAAGTGAAGCATCAGAATCTAAGACTGAACTCACAGGAGAGGTTCAAATCATAGAAAGTTAGGGTGTCAGTCGTCTTGTACTTAAGACGGCATTGTGCCTTTAGTATTAAATTCGGATGCAATTTCTATGTTTCATCGTCAATAAGAAGGTCCTAGGGATACACTAAACCTGAAGTGAAGCATCGGAATCAAAACTGGACTCACAGGAGATGTTCAAGTCGTAGACAGTTAGAGTGTCAGTCCTTTTGTACTTAAGTCGGCATTGTGCCTTCTATATTAAATTCTGTGTCAATTTCTGTGTTTCTTCGTCAATAAGTAGGTCCAAGGGATGCAGTAAACCTGAAGTGAAGTATCGGAATCTAAAACTGGAATCACAGGATAGGTTCAAAACATAGTAAGTTAGGGTGTCAGTCCTCTTGTACTTCAGTCGACATTGTGCCTTTTGAATTTAATTCCGATGCATTTTCTGTGCTTCATCGTCAATAAGAAGGTCCAAGGTATACAGTAAACCTGAAGTGAAGCATCGGAATCTAAAACTGGACTCAAAGGAGGGATTCAAATCATAGAAAATTAGAGTATCCGTCCTCTTGTAATTAAGTCGGCATTGTGACATTTGAATATAATTCCGATGCGATTTCTTTGTTTCGTCGTCAATAAGAATGTCCAAGGTATACAGTAAACCTGAAGTGAAGCATCGGAATCTAAACCTGGACTCACAGGAGAGGTTCAAATCATAGACAGTTAGAGTGTCAGTCTGCTTGTACTTAAGTCGGCATTGTGCCTTTTGAAATTAATTCCGATGCATTTTCTGTGCTTCATCGCCAATACGAGGGTCCATGGTCTACAGTAAACCTGAAGTGTAGCATCGGAATCTAAAACTGGACTCACAGGAGATGTTCAAATCATTGAAAGTTAGAGTGTCAGTCCTTTTGTACTTAATTCGGCATTGTGCCTTTTGTAATTAATTCGGATGCAAATTCTGTGTTCTTTCGTCAATAAGAAGGTCCAAGGGATACAGTAAACCTGAAGTGACGTATCGGAATCTAAAACTGGACTCACAGCAGAGGTTCAAGTCATAGAAACTTAGAGTGTCAGTCCTCTTGTACTTAAGTCGGCATTTTGCCTTTTGTAATTAATTCGGATTCAATTTCTGTGTTTCATCGTCAATAACATCGTCCAAGGGATACAGTAAACCTGAAGTGAAGCATCGGAGTCTAAAACTGGCCTCACAGGAGATGCTCAATTCATAGAAAGTTAGGGTGTCAGTCGTATTGTACTTAAGACGGCATTGTGCCTTTAGTATTAAATTCGGATCAATTTCTGTGTTTCATCGTCAATAAGAAGGTCCAAGGGATACACTAAACCTGAAGTGAAGCTTCGGAATCTAAAACTGGACTCACAGGAGAGGTTCAAATCATAGACAGTTAGAGTGTCAGTCCTTTTGCACTTAAGTCGGCATTCTGCAATTTGTATTAAATTCGGATGCAATTTCTGTGTTTCTTCGTCAATAAGTAGGTCCAAGGGATACAGTAAACCTGAAGTGAAGTATCAGAATCTAAAACTGGACTCACAGGAGAGGTTCAAATCATAGTCAGTTCGGCTGTCAGTCCTCTTGTACTTCAGTCGACATTGTGCTCTTTGAATTTAATTCCGATGCAATTTCTGTGTTTTATCATCAATAAGAAGGTCCAAGGTATACCGTAAACCTGAAGTGAAGCATCGGAATCTAAAACTGGACTCACAGGAGAGGTTCAAGTCATAGAAAGTTAGAGTGTCAGTCTTCTTGTACTTAAGTCGGCATTTTGCCTTTTGAATTTAATTCCGGTGCAATTTCTGTGTTTCATCGTCAATAAGAAGGTCCAAGGTATACAGTAAACCTGAAGTGAAGCATCGGAATCTAAAACTGGACTCGCAGGAGAGGTTCAAATCATAGAATGTTATAGAGTCAGTCCTCTTGTACTTAAGTCAGCATTGTGCGTTTTGTAATTAATTATGATGCATTTTCTGTGATTCATCGTCAATAAGAAGGTCCAAGGTATACAGTAAACCTGAAGAGAACCATCGGAATCTAAAACTAGACTCACAGGAGAGGTTCAAATCATAGAAAGTTATAGTGTCAGTCCTCTTGTACCTAAGTCAGCGTTGTGCCATTTGTATTTAATTCCGATGTTATTTCTGTGTTTCATCGTCAATAAGAAAGTCCAAGGTATACAGTAAACCTGAAGTGAAGCATCGGAATCCAAACCTGGAATCGCAGGAAAGGTTCATATCATAGATAGTTAGAGTGTCAGTCCGCATGTACTTAAGTCGGCATTGTGATTTTTGAAATTAATTCGGATGCATTTTCTGTCCCTCATCGTCAATAAGAAGGTCCAAGGTATACAGTAAACCTGTAGTGAAGCATCGGAATCTAAAACTGGACTGACAGGAGAGGTTTCTAATCCTAGAAAGTTAGAGTATCCGTCCTCTTGTACTTAAGTCGGCATTGTGACTTTTGAATTTCATTCCGATGTAATTTCTGTGTTTCATCGTCAATAAGAAGGTCCAAGGTATACAGTAAACCTGAAGTGTTGCATCGGAATCTAAACCTGGACTCATAGGAGATGTTCAAATCATAGAAAGTTAGAGTGTCAGTCTGCTTGTACTTAAGAAGGCATTGAGCCTTTTCAAATTAATTCCGATGCATTTTCTGTGCTTCATTTTCAATACGAAGGTCCATGGTATACAGTAAACCTGAAGAGTAGCATCGGAATCTAAAACTGGACTCACAGGAGATGCTCAATTCATAGAAAGTTAGAGTGTCAGTCGTCTTGTACTTAAGACGGCATTGTGCCTTTTGTATTTAATTCGGATGCAATTTCTGTGTTTCATCGTCAATAAGAAGGTCCAAGGGATACACTAAACCTGAAGTGAAGCTTCGGAATATAAACTGGACTCACAGGAGAGGTTCAAATCATAGACAGTTACAGTGTCAGTCCTTTTGTACTTAAGTCGGCATTCTGCCTTTTGTATTAAATTCGGATGCAATTTCTGTGTTTCTTCGTCAATAAGTAGGTCCAAGGGATACAGTAAACCTGAAGTGAAGTATCGGAATCTAAAACTGGACTGACAGTAGAGGTTCAAATCATAGAAAGTTAGAGTGTCAGTCCGCTTGTACTTAAGTCGGCATTGTGCTTTTTGAATTTAATTCCGATGCAATTTCTGTGCTTCATCGGCAATAAGAAGGCCCATGGTATACAGTAAACCTGAAGTGAAGCATCGGAATCTAAAACTGGACTCACAGGAGAGGTTCAAATCATAGAAAGTTAGAGTGTCAGTCCTCTTGTACTTAAGTCGGCATTGTGTCTTTTTATTAAATTCGGATGCAATTTCTGTGTTTCATCGTCATTAAGATCATCCAAGGGATACAGTAAACCTGAAGTGAAGCATCGGAATCTAAGACTGAACTCACAGGAGAGGTTCAAATCATAGAAAGTTAGGGTGTCAGTCGTCTTGTACTTAAGACGGCATTGTGCCTTTACTATTAAATTCGGATGCAATTTCGGTGTTTCATCGTCAATAAGATGGTCAAGGGGATACACTAAACCTGAAGTGAAGCATCGGAATCTAAAACTGGACTCACAGGAGAGGTTCAAGTCGTAGACAGTTAGAGTGTCAGTCCTTTTGTACTTAAGTCAGCATTGTGCCTTTTATATTAAATTCGGATGCAATTTCTGTGTTTCTTCGTCAATAAGTAGGTCCAAGGTATACAGTAAACCTTAAGTGATGCATCGGAATCTAAAACTGGACTCACAGGAGAGGTTCAAATCATAGTAAGTTAGGGTGTCAGTCCTCTTGTACTTCAGTCGACATTGTGCCTTTTGAATTTAATTCCGATGTAATTTCTGTGTTTCATCGTCAACAAGAAGGTCCAAGGTATACAGTAAACCTGAAGTGATGCATCGGAATCTAAAACTGGACTCACAGGAGAGGTTCAAATCATAGAAAGTTGGAGTGTCGGTCCTCTTGTACTTAAGTCGGCATTGTGCCTTTTGAAATTAATTCCGATGCATTTTCTGTGCTTCATCGTCAATAAGAAGGTCGAAGGTATACAGTAAACCTGAAGTGAAGCATCGGAATCTAAAACTGGACTCAAAGGACTGGTTCAAATCATAGAAAATTAGAGTATCCGTCCTCTTGTAATTAAGTCAGCATTGTGACATTTGAATTTAATTCCGATGCGATTTCTGTGTTTCATCGTCAATAAGAATGTCCAAGGTATACAGTATACCTGAAGTGAAGCATCGGAATCTAAAACTGGACTCACAGGAGAGGTTCAAATCATAGAATGTTATAGTGTCGGTCCTCCTGTACTTAAGTCAGCATTGTGCCTTTTGTATTTAATTCCGATGCAATTTCTGTGTTTCATCGTCAATAAGAAGGTCCATGGTATACAGTAAACCTGAAGTGAAGCATCGGAATCTAAACCTGGACTCACAGGAGATGTTCAAATCATAGAAAGTTAGAGTGTCAGTCTGCTTGTACTTAAGAAGGCATTGTGCCTTTTCAAATTAATTCCGATGCATTTTCTGTCCTCCATCGTCAATAAGATGGTCCAAGGTATACAGTAAACCTGAAGTGAAGCATCTTAATCTAAAACTGGACTCACAGGAGAGGTTTCTAGTCATAGAAAGTTAGAGTATCCGTCCTCTTGTACTTAAGTCGGCATTGTGACTTTTGAACTTAATTCCGATGTAATTTCTGTGTTTCATCGTCAATAAGATGGTCCAAGGTATACAGTAAACCTGAAGTGTAGCATCGGAATCTAAAACTGGACACACAGCAGAGGTTCAAGTCATAGAAAGTTAGAGTGTCAGTCTTCTTGTACTTAAGTCGGCATTTTGCCTTTTGAATTTAATTCCGATGCAATTTCTGTGCTTCATCGGCAATAAGAAGGCCCATGGTATACAGTAAACCTGAAGTGAAGCATCGGAATCTAAAACTGGACTCACAGGAGAGGTTCAAATCATAGAAAGTTAGAGTGTCAGTCCTCTTGTACTTAAGTCGGCATTGGGTCTTTTTATTAAATTCGGATGCAATTTCTGTGTTTCAACGTCAATAAGATCGTCCAAGGGATACAGTAAACCTGAAGTGAAGCATCGGAATCTAAGACTGAACTCACAGGAGAGGTTCAAATCATAGAAAGTTAGGGTGTCAGTCGTCTTGTACTTAAGACGGCATTGTGCCTTTAGTATTAAATTCGGATGCAATTTCGGTGTTTCATCGTCAATAAGAAGGTCAAAAGGATACACTAAACCTGAAGTGAAGCATCGGAATCTAAAACTGGACTCACAGGAGAGGTTCAAGTCGTAGACAGTTAGAGTGTCAGTCCTTTTGTACTTAAGTCGGCATTGTGCCTTTTATATTAAATTCGGATGCAATTTCTGTGTTTCTTCGTCAATAAGTAGGTCCAAGGGATGCAGTAAACCTGAAGTGATGTATCGGAATCTAAAACTGGACTCACAGGAGAGGTTCAAATCATAGTAAGTTAGGGTGTCAGTCCTCTTGTACTTCAGTCGACATTGTGCCTTTTGAATTTAATTCCGATGTAATTTCTGTGTTTCATCGTCAATAAGAAGGTCCAAGGTATACAGTAAACCTGAAGTGATGCATCGGAATCTAAAACTGGACTCACAGGAGAGGTTCAAATCATAGAAAGTTGGAGTGTCGGTCCTCTTGTACTTAAGTCGGCATTGTGCCTTTTGAAATTAATTCCGATGCATTTTCTGTGCTTCATCGTCAATAAGAAGGTCGAAGGTATACAGTAAACCAGAAGTGAAGCATCGGAATCTAAAACTGGACTCAAAGGAGGGGTTCAAATCATAGAAAATTAGAGTATCCGTCCTCTTGTAATTAAGTCAGCATTGTGACATTTGAATTTAATTCCGATGCGATTTCTGTGTTTCATCGTCAATAAGAATGTCCAAGGTATACAGTATACCTGAAGTGAAGCATCGGAATCTAAAACTGGACTCACAGGAGAGGTTCAAATCATAGAATGTTATAGTGTCGGTCCTCCTGTACTTAAGTCAGCATTGTGCCTTTTGTATTTAATTCCGATGCAATTTCTGTGTTTCATCGTCAATAAGAAGGTCCATGGTATACAGTAAACCTGAAGTGAAGCATCGGAATCTAAACCTGGACTCACAGGAGATGTTCAAATCATAGAAAGTTAGAGTGTCAGTCTGCTTGTACTTAAGAAGGCATTGTGCCTTTTCAAATTAATTCCGATGCATTTTCTGTCCTTCATCGTCAATAAGATGGTCCAAGGTATACAGTAAACCTGAAGTGAAGCATCTTAATCTAAAACAGGACTCACAGGTGAGGTTTCCAGTCATAGAAAGTTAGAGTATCCGTCATCTTGTACTTAAGTTGGCATTGTGACTTTTGAATTTAATTCCGATGTAATTTCTGTGATTCATCGTCAATAAGAAGGTCCAAGGTATACAGTAAACCTGAAGAGAACCATCGAAATCTAAAACTAGACTCACAGGAGAGGTTCAAATCATAGAAAGTTATAGTGTCAGTCCTCTTGTACCTAAGTCAGCGTTGTGCCATTTGTATTTAATTCCGATGTAATATCTGTGTTTCATCGTCAATAAGAAGGTCCAAGGTATACAGTAAACCTGAAGTGAAGCATCGGAATTAAAACCTGGAATCACAGGAGAGGTTCATATCATAGATAGTTAGAGTGTCAGTCCGCATGTACTTAAGTCGGCATTGTGCCTTTTGAAATTAATTCCGATGCATTTTCTGTGCTTCATCGTCAATACGAAGGTCCATGGTATACAGTAAACCTGAAGTGTAACATCGGAATCTAAAACTGGACTCACAGGAGATGTTCAAATCATTGAAAGTTAGAGTGTCAGTCCTTTTGTACTTAAGTCAGCATTGTGCCTTTTGTAATTAATTCGGATGCAATTTCTGTGTTCCTTCGTCAATAAGAAGGTCCAAGGGATACAGTAAACCTGAAGTGAAGTATCGGAATGAAAAACTGGACTCACAGGAGAGGTTCAAATCATAGAATGTTAAAGTGTCAGTCCTCTTGTTTTTATGTCGGCATTGTTCCTTTTGTATTTAGTTCCGATGCAATTTCTGTGCTTCATCGTCAATTAGATGGTCCAAGGTATACAGTAAACCTGAAGTGAAGCAGCGGAATCAAAAACTGGACTCACAGGAGAGGTTCAAATCATAGAAAGTTATAGAGTCAGTAATTTTGTACTTAAGTTAGCATTGTGCGTTTTGTATTTAAATCCGATGCAATTTCTGTAATTCATCGTCAATAAGAAAGTCCAAGGTAGACAGTTAACCTGAAGTGAATCATCGGAATCTAAAACTGGACTCAGAGGAAAGGTTTAAATCATAGAAAGTTAGAGTGTTAGTCCTCTTGTACTTAAGTCATCATTGTGCCTTTGGAATTTAATTCCGATGCATTTTCTGTGCTTCATCGTCAATAAGAAGGACCAAGGTATACAGTACACCTGACGTGAAGCATCGGAATCTAAAACTGGACTCACAGGAGGGGTTCAAATCATAGAAAGTTTGAGTATCCGTCCTCTTGTAGTTAAGTCGGCATTGTTCCTTTTGTATTTAATTCCGATGCAATTTCTGTGTTTCATCGTCAATTAGAAGGTCCAAGGTATACAGTAAACCTGAAGTGAAGCATCGGAATCAAAAACTGGACTCACAGGAGAGGTTCAAGTCATAAAAAGTTATAGAGTCCGTCCTTTTGTACTTAAGTCAGCATTGTGCGTTTTGTATCTAAATCCGATGCAATTTCTGTAATTCATCGTCAATAAGAAGGTCCAAGGTACACAGTGAACCTGAAGTGAAGCATCGGAATCTAAAACTGGACTCACAGGATCGGTTCAAATCATAGAAAGTTAGAGTGTCACTTCTCTTGTACTTAAGTCGGCATTGTGACTTTTGAATTTAATTCCGATGCAAATTCTGTGTTTCATCGTCAATAAGTAGGTCCAAGGTATACAGTAAACCTGAAGTGTAGTATCGGAATCTAAAACTGGACTCACAGGAGATGTTCTAATCACAGAAAGTTAGAGTGTCCTTCCTCTTGGACTGAAGTCGGCATTGTGTATTTTGAATTTAATTCCCATGCAATTTCTGTGTTTCATCGTCAATAAGTAGGTCCAAGGTATACAATAAACCTAAAGTGAAGCATCGGAATCTAAAACTGGACTCACAGGAGAGGTTCAAATCATAGAAAGATAGAGTGTCAGTCCTCTTGTACTTAAGTCATCATTGTGCCTTT
Source organism: Schistocerca piceifrons (assembly GCF_021461385.2). NCBI lineage: Eukaryota > Metazoa > Arthropoda > Insecta > Orthoptera > Acrididae > Schistocerca > Schistocerca piceifrons. The sequence goes on along the minus strand of NW_025728148.1, from coordinate 399,214 downwards.
GGAATTTAAGTCCGATGCATTTTCTGTGCTTCATCGTCAATAAGAAGGTCCAAGGTATACAGTTAACCTGAAGTGAATCATCGGAATCTAAAACTGGACTCACAGTAGGGGTTCAAATCATAGAAAATTTGAGTATCCGTCCTCTTGTAGTTAAGTCGCATTGTGACTTTTGAATTTAATTCCGATGCAATTTCTGTGTTTCATCGTCAATAAGAAGGTCCAAGGTATACATTAAACCTGAAGTGAAGCATCGGAATCTAAAACTGGACTCACAGGAGAGGTTCAAATCATAGAAAGTTAGAGTGTCTGTCCTCTTGTACTTAAGTCGGCATTGTGGCTTTTGAATTTAATACCGTAGCAATTTCTGTGTTTCATCGTCAATACGAAGGTCCAAGGTATACAGTAAACCTTAAGTGAAGCATCGGAATCCAAAACTGGACTCACAGGAGAGACTGAAATCATACAAAGTTAGAGTGTCAGTCCTCTTGTACCTAAGTCGGCATTCTGCATTTTGTATTTAATTCCGATGCAATTTCTGTCCTTCATTGTCAATAAGAAGGTCCAAGGTATACAGTAAACCTCAAGAGAACCATCGGAATCTAAAACTGGACTCACTGGAGAGGTTCAAACCATAGAAAGTTATGGTTTCAGTCCTCTTGTACCTAAGTCAGCGTTGCGCCTTTTGTATTTAATTCCGATGTAATTTCTGTGTTTCATCGTCAATAAGAAGGTCCAAAGTATACAGTAAACCTGAAGTGAAGCATCGGAATCCAAACCTGGATTCACAGGAGAGGTTCAAATCACAGATAGTTAGAGTGTCAGTCCGCTTCTACTTAAGTCGGCATTGTGCCTTTTGAAATTAATTCCGATGCATTTTCTGTGCTTCATCGTCAATACGAAGGTCCATGGTATACAGTAAACCTGAAGTGTAGCATCGAATCTAAAACTGGATTCACAGGAGATTTTCAAATCATTGAAAGTTAGAGTGCCACTCCTTTTGTACTTAAGTCGGCATTGTGCCTTTTGTAATTAATTCGGATGCAATTTCTGTGTTCCTTCGTCAATAAGAAAGTCCAAGGGATACAGTAAACCTGAATCGAAGTATCGGAATCTAAAACTGGACTCACAGGAGAGGTCCAAATCATAGAAAGTTAGAGTGTCAGTCCTCTTGTACTTAAGTCGGCATTGTGCCTTTTGAATTTCATTCCGATGCAATTCCTCAGTTTCATCGTCAATAAGAAGGTCCAAGGTATACAGTAAACCTGAAGTGAAGAATCGGAATCCAAAACTGGACTCACAGGAGAGGTTTAAATCATAGAAAGTTAGAGTGTTAGTCCTCTTGTACTTAAGTCGGCATTGTGCCTTTTGAATTTAATTCCGGTGCAATTTCTGTATTTCATCGTCAATAAGAAGGTCCAAGTATACAGTAAACCTAAAGTGAAGCATCGGAATCCAAAAGTGGACTCGCAGGAGGGGTTCTAATCATAGAATGTTAAAGTGTCAGTCGTCTTGTACTTAAGTCGGCATTATTCCTTTTATATTTAATTCCGATGCAATTTCTGTGCTTCATCGTCAATTAGAAGGTCCAAGGTATACAGTAAACCTGAAGTGACGCATCGGAATCAAAAACTGGAGGCACAGGAGAGGTTCAAATCATAGAAAGTTATAGGGTCAGTCCTCTTGTACTTAAGTCAGCATTGTGCGTTTTGTATTTAAATCCGATGCAATTTCTGTAATTCATCGTCAATAAGAATGTCCAAGGTACACAGTTAACCTGAAGTGAATCATCGGAATCTGAACCTAGACTCACAGGAGAGGTTCAAATCATAGCAAGTTAGAGTGTCAGTCCTCTTGTACTATAGTCGGCATTGTTCCTTTTGAATATAATTCCGATGCAATTTCTGTGTTTCATCGTCAATAAGAAGGTCCAGGGTATACAGTGAACCTGAAGTGAAGCATCGGAATCTAAAACTGGACTCACAGGATCGGTTCAAATCATAGAAAGTTAGAGTGTCACTTCTCTTGTACATAAGTCGGCATTGTGACTTTTGAATTTAATTCCGATGCAAATTCTGTGTTTCATCGTCAATAAGTAGGTCCAAGGTATACAGTAAACCTGAAGTGTAGCTTCGGAATCTAAAACTGGACTCACAGGAGATGTTCTAATCACAGAAAGTTAGAGTTTCCTTCCTCTTGTACTTAAGTCGGCATTGTGTATTTCGAATTTAATTCCGATGCAATGTCTGTGTTTCATCGTCAATAAGTAGGTCCAAGGTATACAATAAACCTAAAGTGAAGCATCGGAATCTAAAACTGGACTCACAGGAGAGGTTCAAATCATAGAAAGATAGAGTGTCAGTCCTCTTGTACTTAAGTCATCATTGTGCCTTTGGAATTTAATTCCGATGCATTTTCTGTGCTTCATCGTCAATAAGAAGGTCCAAGGTATACAGTAAACCTGAAGTGAAGCATCGGAATCTAAAACTGGACTCACAGGAGGGGTTCAAATCATAGAAATTGTGAGTATCCGTCCTCTTGTAGTTAAGTCGGCATTGTGACTTTTGAATTTAATTCCGATGCAATTTCTGTGTTTGATCGTCAATAAGAAGGTCCAAGATATACATTAAAATTGAAGTGAAGCATCGGAATCCAAAAGTGGACTCGCAGGAGAGGTTCAAATCATAGAATGTTAAAGTGTCAGTCCTCTTGTACTATAGTCGGCATTGTTCCTTCTGAATTTAATTCCGATGCAATTTCTGTGTTTCATCGTCAATAAGAGGGTCCAGGGTATACAGTAAACCTGAAGTGAAGCATCGGAATCTAAAACTGGACTCACAGGATCGGTTCAAATCATAGAAAGTTAGAGTGTCAGTCCGCTTGTACTTAAGTCGGCATTGTGCCTTTTGAAATTAATTCCGATGCATTTTCTGTGCTTCATCGTCAATACGATGGTCCATGGTATACAGTAAACCTGATGTGTAGCATCGGAATCTAAAACTGGACTCACAGGAGATGTTCTAATCTTAGAAAGTTAGAGTGTCCGTCCTTTTGTACTTAAGTCGGCATTGTGCCTTTTGAATTTAATTCCGATGTAATTTCTGTGTTTCATCGTCAATAAGTAGGTCCAAGGAATACAATAAACCTAAAGTGAAGCATCGGAATCTAAACCTGGACTCGCAGGAGAGGTTCAAATCATAGATAGTTAGAGTGTCCGTCCTCTTGTACCTAAGTCGGCATTGTGGCTTTTGAATTTAATTCCGATGCAATTTCTGTGTTTCAACGTCAATAAGAAGGTCCAATGTATTCAGTAAACCTGAAGTGAAGCATCGGAATCTAAAACTGGACTCAGAGGAGAGGTTCAAACAATAGAAAGTTAGGGTGTTAGTCCGCTTGTACTTACGTCGGCATTGTGCCTTTTGAATTTAATTCCGATGCAATATCTGCGTTTCATCGTCAATACGAAAGGACCAAGGTGTACAGTAAACCTAAAGTGATGCATCGGAATCTAAAACTGGACCCACAGGAGAGGTTCAAATCATAGAAAGTTAGAGTGTCCGCCCTCTTGTACTTAAGTCGGAATTGTGCCTTTTGAATTTAATTCCGATGCAATTTCTGTGTTTCATCGTCAATAACATGGTTAAATGTATACAGTAAACCTGAAGTGAAGCATCGGAAACTAGAAATGGACTCACAGGAGAGGTTCGAACCACAGGAAGTTAGACTGCCAGTCCTCTTGTACTTAAGTCGGCATTGTGAGTTTTGAAATTAATTCCGATGCATTTTCTGTGCTTCATCATCAATACGATGGTCCATGGTATACAGTAAACCTGAAGTGTAGCATCGGAATCTAAAACTGGACTCACTACAGAGGTTCAAATCATAGACAGTTAGAGCATCCGTCCTCTTGTAGTTAAGCTGGCAATGTGACTTTTGAATTACATTCCGATGCAATTTCTGTGTATCATCGTCAATAAGAAGGTCCAAGGTATACAGAAAGCCTGAAGTGAAGCATCGGAATCTAAAACTGGACTCACAGCAGAGGTTCAAATCATGGAAAGTTAGGGTGTCAGTCCTCTTGTACTTAAGTCGGCATTGTGCCTTTTGAATTTAATTCCGATGCAATTTCTGTGTTTCATCGTCAGTTAGAAGGTCCAAGGGACACACTAAACCTGAAGTGAAGCATCGGAATCTAAAACTGGACTCACAGGAGAGGTTCAAATCATAGAAAGTTAGAGTGTCAGTCTTTTGTACTTAAGTCGCCATTGTGCCTCTTGAATTTAATTCCGATGCATTTTCTGTGCTTCATCGTCAACAAAAAGGTCCAAGGTATACAGTAAACCTGAAGTGAAGCATCGGAATCTAAAACTGGACTCACAGGAGAGGTTCAAATCATAGAGAGTTAGAGTGTCTGTCCTTTTGTACTTCAGTCGGCATTGTGGCTTTTGAATTTAATTCCGACGCAATTTCTGTGTTTCATCTTCAATAAGAAGGTCCAAGGTATACAGTAAACCTGAAGTGAAGCATCGGAATCCAAAACTGGACTCACAGGAGACGTTGAAATCTTCGAAAGTTAGAGTGTCATTCCTCTTGTACTTAAGTCGGCCCTCTGCCTTTTGTATTCACTTCCGATGCAATTTCTGTGCTTCATCGTCAATAAGAAGGTCCGAGGTATTCAGTAAACCTGAAGTGAAGCATCGGAATCTAAAACTGGGATCACAGGAGACGTTCAAATCATAGAAAGTTAGGGTGTCAGTCCTCTTGTACTTCAGTCGGCATTGTGCTTTTGAATTGAATTCCGATGCAATTTCTGTGTTTCATCGTCAATAAGAAGGTCCAAGGGATACACAAGACCTGAAGTGAAGCATCGGAATCTAAAACTGGACTCACAGGTGAAGTTCAAATCAAAGAAAGTTAGTGTGTCCGTCCTCTTGTACTTAAGTCGGCATTGTGCCTTTTGAATTTAATTCCGATGCATTTTCTGTGCTTCATCGTCAATAAGATGGTCCAAGGTATACAGTAAACCTGATGTGAAGAATCGGAATCTAAAGCTGAACTCACAGGAGAGGTTCAAATCATAGAAAGTTAGAGTGTCTGTCCTCTTGTACTTAAGTCTTCATTGTGGCTTTTGAATTTAATTCCGACGCAATTTCTGTGTTTCTTCGTCAATAAGAAGGTCCAAGGTATACAGTAAACCTGAAGTGAAGCATCGGAAACCAAACCTGGACTCACAGGAGAGGTTGAAATCTTCGAAAGTTAGAGTGTCAGTCCTCCTGTACTTAAGTCGGCACTCTGCCTTTTGTATTTACTTCCGATGCAATTTCTGTGCTTCATCGTCAATTAGAAGGTCCAAGGAATACAGTAAACCTGAAGTGAAGGATCGGAATCTAAAACTGGGCTCACAGGAGAGGTTCAAATAATAGAAAGTAATAGTGTCAGTCCTCTTGTACTTAAGTCAGCATTGTGCCTTTTGTATTAGATTCGGGTGCAACTTCTGTGTTTCTTCGTTAATAAGAAGGTCCAAGGGATACAGTAAACCTGAAGTGAAGTATCGGAATCCAAAACTGGACTCACAGGAGAGGTTCACATCATAGAAAGTTAGGTTGTCAGTCCTCTTGTACCTAAGTCGGCATTGTGCCTTTTGAATTTAATTCCGATGCAATTTCTGTGTTTCAACGTCAATTAGAATTTCCAAGGTATACAGTAAACCTGAAGTGAAGCATCGGAATCTAAAACTGGACTCACAGGAGACGTCAAATCATAGAAAGTGGGTGTGTCGGTGCTCTTGTACTTAAGTCGGCATTGTGCTTTTTGAATTTAATTCCGTTGCAATTTCTGTGTATCATCGTCAATAAAAAGGTCCAAGGTATACACTAAACCTGAAGTTAAGCATCGGAATCTAAAACTGGACTCACAGGAGAGGTTCAAATCATAGAAAGTTAGGGTGTCAGTCCTTCTGTACTTAAGTCGGCATTGTGCGTTTTGTATTAAATTCGAATGTAATTTCTGTGTTTCTTCGTCAATAAGAAGGTCCAAGGGATACAGTAAACCTGAAGTGATGTATCGAAATCTAAAACTGGACTCACAGGACAGGTGCAAATCATAGAATGTTAGGGTGTCAGTCCTCTTGTACTTAGGTCGGCATTGTGCCTTTTGAATTTAATTCCGTTGCAATTTCAGTGTATCATCGTCAATAAAAAGGTCCAAGATATACATTAAACCTGAAGTGAAGCATCGGAATCGAAAACTGGACTCACAGGAGGGGTTCAAATTTTAGATAGTTACAGTGTCAGTCCGCTTGTACTTCAGTCGGCATTGTGCATTTTGAGTTTAATTCCGATGCATTTTCTGTCCTTCATCGTCAATAAGAAGGTCCAAGGTATACAGTAAACCTGAAGTGAAGCATCGGAATCTGAAACTGGACTCACTGGAGAGGTTCAAATCATAGAAGGTTAGAGTGTCAGTCCTCTTTTACTTAAGTCGGCATTGTGCCTTTTGCATTAAATTCCGATGCAATTTCTGTGTTTTATCGTCAATAAGAAGGTCCAAGGGATACAGTAAACCTGAAGTGAAGAATCGGAATCCAAAACTGGACTCACGGGACAGGTTCAAATCATTGAAATTTAGAGTGTTAGTCCTCTTGTACTTAAGTCGGCATTGTGCCTTTTGAATTTAATTCCGATGCTATTTCTGTGTTTCATCGTCAATATGAAGGTCCACGGTATACAGTAAACCTTAAGTGAAGTATCGGAATCTAAAACTGGACTCACAGGAGAGGTTCAAATCATAGAAATTTAGAGTGTCAGTCCTCTTGTACTTAAGTCGGCATTGTGCCTTTTGAATTTAATTCCGATGCATTTTCTGTGCTTCATCGTCTATAAGAAGGTCCAATGTATACAGTAAACTTGAAGTGAAGCATCGGAATCTAAAACTGGACTCACAGGACAGGTGCAAATCATAGAATGTTAGGGTGTCAGTCCTCTTGTACTTAGGTCGGCATTGTGCCTTTTTAATTTAATTCCGGTGCAATTTCTGTGTATCACCGTCAATAAAAAGGTCCAAGGTATACATTAAAGCTGAAGTGAAGCATCGGAATCTAAAACTGGACTCACAGGAGAGGTTCAAATCATAGATAGTTAGAGTGTCAGTCCGCTTGTATTTAAGTCGGCATTGTGCCTTTTGAATTTAATTCCGATGCATTTTCTGTCCTTCATCGTCAATAAGAAGGTCCAAGGTATACAGTAAACCTGAAGTGAAGGATCGGAATCTGAAACTGGACTCACAGGAGATGTTCAAATCATAGAAAGTTAGAGTGTCAGTCCTCTTTTACTTAAGTCGGCATTGTGCCTTTTGCATTAAATTCCGATGCAATTTCTGTGTTTTATCGTCAATAAGAAGGTCCAAGGGATACAGTAAACCTGAAGTGAAGAATCGGAATCAAAAACTGGAGGCACAGGAGAGGTTCAAATCATAGAAAGTTATAGGGTCAGTCCTCTTGTACTTAAGTCAGCATTGTGCGTTTTGTATTTAAATCCGATGCAATTTCTGTAATTCATCGTCAATAAGAATGTCCAAGGTACACAGTTAACCTGAAGTGAATCATCGGAATCTGAACCTAGACTCACAGGAGAGGTTCAAATCATAGCAAGTTAGAGTGTCAGTCCTCTTGTACTATAGTCGGCATTGTTCCTTTTGAATATAATTCCGATGCAATTTCTGTGTTTCATCGTCAATAAGAAGGTCCAGGGTATACAGTGAACCTGAAGTGAAGCATCGGAATCTAAAACTGGACTCACAGGATCGGTTCAAATCATAGAAAGTTAGAGTGTCACTTCTCTTGTACATAAGTCGGCATTGTGACTTTTGAATTTAATTCCGATGCAAATTCTGTGTTTCATCGTCAATAAGTAGGTCCAAGGTATACAGTAAACCTGAAGTGTAGCATCGGAATCTAAAACTGGACTCACAGGAGATGTTCTAATCACAGAAAGTTAGAGTATCCTTCCTCTTGTACTTAAGTCGGCATTGTGTATTTCGAATTTTATTGCGATGCAATGTCTGTGTTTCATCGTCAATAAGTAGGTCCAAGGTATACAATAAACCTAAAGTGAAGCATCGGAATCTAAAACTGGACTCACAGGAGAGGTTCAAATCATAGAAAGATAGAGTGTCAGTCCTCTTGTACTTAAGTCATCATTGTGCCTTTGGAATTTAATTCCGATGGATTTTCTGTGCTTCATCGTCAATAAGAAGGTCCAAGGTATACAGTAAACCTGAAGTGAAGCATCGGAATCTAAAACTGGACTCACAGGAGGGGTTCAAATCATAGAAATTTTGAGTATACGTCCTCTTGTAGTTAAGTCGGCATTGTGACTTTTGAATTTAATTCCGATGCAATTTCTGTGTTTGATCGTCTATAAGAAGGTCCAAGATATACATTAAAATTGAAGTGAAGCATCGGAATCCAAAAGTGGACTCGCAGGAGAGGTTCAAATCATAGAATGTTAAAGTGTCAGTCCTCTTGTACTATAGTCGGCATTGTTCCTTCTGAATTTAATTCCGATGCAATTTCTGTGTTTCATCGTCTATAAGAGGGTCCAGGGTATACAGTAAACCTGAAGTGAAGCATCGGAATCTAAAACTGGACTCACAGGATCGGTTCAAATCATAGAAAGTTAGAGTGTCAGTCCGCTTGTACTTAAGTCGGCATTGTGCCTTTTGAAATTAATTCCGATGCATTTTCTGTGCTTCATCGTCAATACGATGGTCCATGGTATACAGTAAACCTGATGTGTAGCATCGGAATCTAAAACTGGACTCACAGGAGAGGTTCTAATCATAGAAAGTTAGAGTGTCAGTCCGCTTGTACTTAAGTCGGCATTGTGCCTTTTGAATTTAATTCCGATGTAATTTCTGTGTTTCATCGTCAATAAGTAGGTCCAAGGAATACAATAAACCTAAAGTGAAGCATCGGAATCTAAACCTGGACTCGCAGGAGAGGTTCAAATCATAGATAGTTAGAGTGTCCGTCCTCTTGTACCTAAGTCGGCATTGTGGCTTTTGAATTTAATTCCGATGCAATTTCTGTGTTTCAACGTCAATAAGAAGGTCCAATGTATTCAGTAAACCTGAAGTGAAGCATCGGAATCTAAAACTGGACTCAGAGGAGAGGTTCAAACAATAGAAAGTTAGGGTGTTAGTCCGCTTGTACTTACGTCGGCATTGTGCCTTTTGAATTTAATTCCGATGCAATATCTGCGTTTCATCGTCAATACGAAAGGACCAAGGTGTACAGTAAACCTAAAGTGATGCATCGGAATCTAAAACTGGACCCACAGGAGAGGTTCAAATCATAGAAAGTTAGAGTGTCCGCCCTCTTGTACTTAAGTCGGAATTGTGCCTTTTGAATTTAATTCCGATGCAATTTCTGTGTTTCATCGTCAATAACATGGTCCAATGTATACAGTAAACCTGAAGTGAAGCATCGGAAACTAGAAATGGACTCACAGGAGAGGTTCGAACCACAGGAAGTTAGACTGCCAGTCCTCTTGTACTTAAGTCGGCATTGTGAGTTTTGAAATTAATTCCGATGCATTTTCTGTGCTTCATCATCAATACGATGGTCCATGGTATACAGTAAACCTGAAGTGTAGCATCGGAATCTAAAACTGGACTCACTAGAGAGGTTCAAATCATAGACAGTTAGAGCATCCGTCCTCTTGTAGTTAAGCCGGCAATGTGACTTTTGAATTACATTCCGATGCAATTTCTGTGTATCATCGTCAATAAGAAGGTCCAAGGTATACAGAAAGCCTGAAGTGAAGCATCGGAATCTAAAACTGGACTCACAGCAGAGGTTCAAATCATGGAAAGTTAGGGTGTCAGTCCTCTTGTACTTAAGTCGGCATTGTGCCTTTTGAATTTAATTCCGATGCAATTTCTGTGTTTCATCGTCAGTTAGAAGGTCCAAGGGACACACTAAACCTGAAGTGAAGCATCGGAATCTAAAACTGGACTCACAGGAGAGGTTCAAATCATAGAAAGTTAGAGTGTCAGTCTTTTGTACTTAAGTCGCCATTGTGCCTCTTGAATTTAATTCCGATGCATTTTCTGTGCTTCATCGTCAATAAAAAGGTCCAAGGTATACAGTAAACCTGAAGTGAAGCATCGGAATCTAAAACTGGACTCACAGGAGAGGTTCAAATCATAGAGAGTTAGAGTGTCTGTCCTTTTGTACTTCAGTCGGCATTGTGGCTTTTGAATTTAATTCCGACGCAATTTCTGTGTTTCATCTTCAATAAGAAGGTCCAAGGTATACAGTAAACCTGAAGTGAAGCATCGGAATCTAAAACTGGACTCACAGGAGAGGTTCAAATCATAGAAAGTTAGAGTGTCAGTCTTTTGTACTTAAGTCGCCATTGTGCCTCTTGAATTTAATTCCGATGCAATTTCTGTGTTTCATCGTCAATAAGAAGGTCCAAGGGATACACAAGACCTGAAGTGAAGCATCGGAATCTAAAACAGGACTCACAGGTGAAGTTCAAATCATAGAAAGTTAGTGTGTCCGTCCTCTTGTACTTAAGTCGGCATTGTGCCTTTTGAATTTAATTCCGATGCATTTTCTGTGCTTCATCGTCAATAAGGTGGTCCAAGGTATACAGTAAACCTTATGTGAAGAATCGGAATCTAAAACTGAACTCACAGAATAGGTTCAAATCATAGAAAGTTAGAGTGTCTGTCCTCTTGTACTTAAGTCTTCATTGTGGCTTTTGAATTTAATTCCGACGCAATTTCTGTGTTTCTTCGTCAATAAGAAGGTCCAAGGTATACAGTAAACCTTAAGTGAAGCATCGGAAACCAAACCTGGACTCACAGGAGAGGTTGAAATCTTCGAAAGTTAGAGTGTCAGTCCTCCTGTACTTAAGTCGGCACTCTGCCTTTTGTATTTACCTCCGATGCAATTTCTGTGCTTCTTCGTCAATTAGAAGGTCCAAGGAATACAGTAAACCTGAAGTGAAGCATCGGATTCTAAAACTGGGCTCACAGGAGAGGTTCAAATAATAGAAAGTAATAGTGTCAGTCCTCTTCTACTTAAGTCAGCATTGTGCCTTTTGTATTAGATTCGGGTGCAACTTCTGTGTTTCTTCGTTAATAAGAAGGTCCAAGGGATACAGTAAACCTGAAGTGAAGTATCGGAATCCCAAACTGGACTCACAGGAGAGGTTCAAATCATAGAAAGTTAGGTTGTCAGTCCTCTTGTACCTAAGTCGGCATTGTGCCTTTTGAATTTAATTCCGATGCAATTTCTGTGTTTCAACGTCAATTAGAATTTCCAAGGTATACAGTAAACCTGAAGTGAAGCATCGGAATCTATAACTGGACTCACAGGAGACGTCAAATCATAGAAAGTGGGTGTGTCGGTGCTCTTGTACTTAAGTCGGCATTGTGCTTTTTGAATTTAATTCCGTTGCAATTTCTGTGTATCATCGTCAATAAAAAGGTAAAAGGTATACACTAAACCTGAAGTTAAGCATCGGAATCTAAAACTGGACTCACAGGAGAGGTTCAAATCATAGATAGTTAGGGTGTCAGTCCTTCTGTACTTAAGTCGGCATTGTGCGTTTTGTATTAAATTCGAATGTAATTTCTGTGTTTCTTCGTCAATAAGAAGGTCCAAGGGATACAGTAAACCTGAAGTGATGTATCGAAATCTAAAACTGGACTCACAGGACAGGTGCAAATCATAGAATGTTAGGGTGTCAGTCCTCTTGTACTTAGGTCGGCATTGTGCCTTTTGAATTTAATTCCGTTGCAATTTCAGTGTATCATCGTCAATAAAAAGGTCCAAGGTATACATTAAACCTGAAGTGAAGCATCGGAATCGAAAACTGGACTCACAGGAGGGGTTCAAATCATAGATAGTTAGAGTGTCAGTCCGCTTGTACTTCAGTCGGCATTGTGCATTTTGAATTTAATTCCGATGCATTTTCTGTCCTTCATCGTCAATAAGAAGGTCCAAGGAATACAGTAAACCTGAAGTGAAGCATCGGAATCTGAAACTGGACTCACTGGAGAGGTTCAAATCATAGAAGGTTAGAGTGTCAGTCCTCTTTTACTTAAGTCGGCATTGTGCCTTTTGCATTAAATTCCGATGCAATTTCTGTGTTTTATCGTCAATAAGAAGGTCCAAGGGATACAGTAAACCTGAAGTGAAGAATCGGAATCCAAAACTGGACTCACGGGACAGGTTCAAATCAATCAAATTTAGAGTGTTAGTCCTCTTGTACTTAAGTCGGCATTGTGCCTTTTGAATTTAATTCCGATGCTATTTCTGTGTTTCATCGTCAATAAGAAGGTCCACGGTATACAGTAAACCTTAAGTGAAGTATCGGAATCTAAAACTGGACTCACAGGAGAGGTTCAAATCATAGAAATTTAGAGTGTCAGTCCTCTTGTACTTAAGTCGGCATTGTGCCTTTTGAATTTAATTCCGATGCATTTTCTGTGCTTCATCGTCTATAAGAAGGTCCAATGTATACAGTAAACTTGAAGTGAAGCATCGGAATCTAAAACTGGACTCACAGGACAGGTGCAAATCATAGAATGTTAGGGTGTCAGTCCTCTTGTACTTAGGTCGGCATTGTGCCTTTTTAATTTAATTCCGGTGCAATTTCTGTGTATCACCGTCAATAAAAAGGTCCAAGGTATACATTAAAGCTGAAGTGAAGCATCGGAATCTAAAACTGGACTCACAGGAGAGGTTCAAATCATAGAAAGTTAGAGTGTCAGTCTTTTGTACTTAAGTCGCCATTGTGCCTCTTGAATTTAATTCCGATGCATTTTCTGTGCTTCATCGTCAATAAAAAGGTCCAAGGTATACAGTAAACCTGAAGTGAAGCATCGGAATCTAAAACTGGACTCACAGGAGAGGTTCAAATCATAGAGAGTTAGAGTGTCTGTCCTTTTGTACTTCAGTCGGCATTGTGGCTTTTGAATTTAATTCCGACGCAATTTCTGTGTTTCATCTTCAATAAGAAGGTCCAAGGTATACAGTAAACCTGAAGTGAAGCATCGGAATCCAAAACTGGCCTCACAGGAGACGTTGAAATCTTCGAAAGTTAGAGTGTCATTCCTCTTGTACTTAAGTCGGCCCTCTGCCTTTTGTATTCACTTCCGATGCAATTTCTGTGCTTCATCGTCAATAAGAAGGTCCGAGGTATTCAGTAAACCTGAAGTGAAGCATCGGAATCTAAAACTGGGATCACAGGAGACGTTCAAATCATAGAAAGTTATAGTGTCAGTCCTCTTGTACATAAGTGAGCATTGTGCCTTTTGTATTAAATTCTAGTGCAACTTCTGTGTTTCTTCGTCAATAAGAAGGTCCAAGGGATACAGTAAACCTGAAGTGAAGTATCGGAATCTAAAACTGGACTCACAGGAGAGGTTCAAATCATAGAAAGTTAGGGTGTCAGTCCTCTTGTACTTCAGTCGGCATTGTGCTTTTGAATTTAATTCCGATGCAATTTCTGTGTTTCATCGTCAATAAGAAGGTCCAAGGGATACACAAGACCTGAAGTGAAGCATCGGAATCTAAAACAGGACTCACAGGTGAAGTTCAAATCATAGAAAGTTAGTGTGTCCGTCCTCTTGTACTTAAGTCGGCATTGTGCCTTTTGAATTTAATTCCGATGCATTTTCTGTGCTTCATCGTCAATAAGGTGGTCCAAGGTATACAGTAAACCTGATGTGAAGAATCGGAATCTAAAACTGAACTCACAGAATAGGTTCAAATCATAGAAAGTTAGAGTGTCTGTCCTCTTGTACTTAAGTCTTCATTGTGGCTTTTGAATTTAATTCCGACGCAATTTCTGTGTTTCTTCGTCAATAAGAAGGTCCAAGGTATACAGTAAACCTTAAGTGAAGCATCGGAAACCAAACCTGGACTCACAGGAGAGGTTGAAATCTTCGAAAGTTAGAGTGTCAGTCCTCCTGTACTTAAGTCGGCACTCTGCCTTTTGTATTTACCTCCGATGCAATTTCTGTGCTTCATCGTCAATTAGAAGGTCCAAGGAATTCAGTAAACCTGAAGTGAAGCATCGGAATCTAAAACTGGGCTCACAGGAGAGGTTCAAATAATAGAAAGTAATAGTGTCAGTCCTCTTGTACTTAAGTCAGCATTGTGCCTTTTGTATTAGATTCGGGTGCAACTTCTGTGTTTCTTCGTTAATAAGAAGGTCCAAGGGATACAGTAAACCTGAAGTGAAGTATCGGAATCCCAAACTGGACTCACAGGAGAGGTTCAAATCATAGAAAGTTAGGTTGTCAGTCCTCTTGTACCTAAGTCGGCATTGTGCCTTTTGAATTTAATTCCGATGCAATTTCTGTGTTTCAACGTCAATTAGAATTTCCAAGGTATACAGTAAACCTGAAGTGAAGCATCGGAATCTAAAACTGGACTCACAGGAGACGTCAAATCATAGAAAGTGGGTGTGTCGGTGCTCTTGTACTTAAGTCGGCATTGTGCTTTTTGAATTTAATTCCGTTGCAATTTCTGTGTATCATCGTCAATAAAAAGGTAAAAGGTATACACTAAACCTGAAGTTAAGCATCGGAATCTAAAACTGGACTCACAGGAGAGGTTCAAATCATAGATAGTTAGGGTGTCAGTCCTTCTGTACTTAAGTCGGCATTGTGCGTTTTGTATTAAATTCGAATGTAATTTCTGTGTTTCTTCGTCAATAAGAAGGTCCAAGGGATACAGTAAACCTGAAGTGATGTATCGAAATCTAAAACTGGACTCACAGGACAGGTGCAAATCATAGAATGTTAGGGTGTCAGTCCTCTTGTACTTAGGTTGGCATTGTGCCTTTTGAATTTAATTCCGTTGCAATTTCAGTGTATCATCGTCAATAAAAAGGTCCAAGGTATACATTAAACCTGAAGTGAAGCATCGGAATCGAAAACTGGACTCACAGGAGGGGTTCAAATCATAGATAGTTAGAGTGTCAGTCCGCTTGTACTTCAGTCGGCATTGTGCATTTTGAATTTAATTCCGATGCATTTTCTGTCCTTCATCGTCAATAAGAAGGTCCAAGGTATACAGTAAACCTGAAGTGAAGCATCGGAATCTGAAACTGGACTCACTGGAGAGGTTCAAATCATAGAAGGTTAGAGTGTCAGTCCTCTTTTACTTAAGTCGGCATTGTGCCTTTTGCATTAAATTCCGATGCAATTTCTGTGTTTTATCGTCAATAAGAAGGTCCAAGGGATACAGTAAACCTGAAGTGAAGAATCGGAATCCAAAACTGGACTCACGGGACAGGTTCAAATCAATCAAATTTAGAGTGTTAGTCCTCTTGTACTTAAGTCGGCATTGTGCCTTTTGAATTTAATTCCGATGCTATTTCTGTGTTTCATCGTCAATAAGAAGGTCCACGGTATACAGTAAACCTTAAGTGAAGTATCGGAATCTAAAACTGGACTCACAGGAGAGGTTCAAATCATAGAAATTTAGAGTGTCAGTCCTCTTGTACTTAAGTCGGCATTGTGCCTTTTGAATTTAATTCCGATGCATTTTCTGTGCTTCATCGTCTATAAGAAGGTCCAATGTATACAGTAAACTTGAAGTGAAGCATCGGAATCTAAAACTGGACTCACAGGACAGGTGCAAATCATAGAATGTTAGGGTGTCAGTCCTCTTGTACTTAGGTCGGCATTGTGCCTTTTTAATTTAATTCCGGTGCAATTTCTGTGTATCACCGTCAATAAAAAGGTCCAAGGTATACATTAAAGCTGAAGTGAAGCATCGGAATCTAAAACTGGACTCACAGGAGAGGTTCAAATCATAGATAGTTAGAGTGTCAGTCCGCTTGTACTTAAGTCGGCATTGTGCCTTTTGAATTTAATTCCGATGCATTTTCTGTCCTTCATCGTCAATAAGAAGGTCCAAGGTATACAGTAAACCTGAAGTGAAGGATCGGAATCTGAGACTGGACTCATAGGAGAGGTTCAAATCATAGAAAGTTAGAGTGTCAGTCCTCTTTTACTTAAGTCGGCATTGTGCCTTTTGCATTAAATTCCGATGCAATTTCTGTGTTTTATCGTCAATAAGAAGGTCCAAGGGATACAGTAAACCTGAAGTGAAGAATCGGAATTAAAACTGGACTCACGGAACAGGTTCAAATCATAGAAAGTTAAAGTGTTAGTCCTCTTGTACTTAAGTCGGCATTGTGCCTTTTGAATTTAATTCCGTTGCAATTTCTGTGTTTCATCGTCAATATGAAGGTCCACGGTATACAGTAAACCTTAAGTGAAGTATCGGAATCTAAAACTGGACTCATGGGAGAGGTTCAAATCATAGAAATTTAGAGTGTCAGTCCTCTTGTACTTAAGTCGGCATTGTGCCTTTTGAATTTAATTCCGATGCATTTTCTGTGCTTCATCGTCAATAAGATGGTCCAAGGTATACAGTAAACCTGAAGTGAAGAATCGGAATCTAAAACTGAACTCACAGGAGAGGTTCAAATCATAGAAAGTTAGAGTGTCTGTCCGCTTGTACTTAAGCCTTCATTGTGGCTTTTGAATTTAATTCCGACGCAATTTCTGTGTTTCTTCGTCAATAAGAAGGTCCAAGGTATACAGTAAACCTGAAGTGAAGCATCGGAAACCAAACCTGGACTCACAGGAGAGGTTGAAATCTTCGAAAATTAGAGTGTCAGTCCTCCTGTACTTAAGTCGGCACTCTGCCTTTTGTATTTACTTCCGATGCAATTTCTGTGCTTCATCGTCAATTAGATGGTCCAAGGTATACAGTAAACCTAAAGCGAAGCATCGGAATCTAAAACTGGGCTCACAGGAGAGGTTCAAATCAAAGAAAGTTATAGTGTCAGTCCTCTTGTACTTAAGTCAGCATTGTGCCTTTTGTATTAGATTCGGGTGCAACTTCTGTGTTTCTTCGTCAATAAGAACGTCCAAGGGATACAGTAACCCTGAAGTGAAGTGTCGGAATCCAAAACTGGACTCACAGGAGCGGTTCAAATCATAGAAAGTCAGGTTGTCAGTCCTCTTGTACCTAAGTCGGCATTGTGCCTTTTGAATGTAATTCCGATGCAATTTCTGTGTTTCAACGTCAATTAGAATTTCCAAGGTATACAGTAAACCTGAAGTGAAGCATCGGAATCTAAAACTGGACTCACAGGAGACGTCAAATCATAGAAAGTGGGTGTGTCGGTCCTCTTGTACTTAAGTCGGCATTGTGCCTTTTGAATTTAATTCCGGTGCAATTTCTGTGCTTCATCGTCAATAAGATGGTCCAAGGTATACAGTAAACCTGAAGATAAACATCGGAATTTAAAACTGGACTCACAGGAGAGGTTCAAATCATAGAAAGTTATAGTGTCAGTCCTCTTGTACTTAAGTCACCATTGTGCCTTTTGTATTAAATTCGGATACAACTTCTGTGTTTCTTCGTCAATAAGAAGGTCCAAGGGATACAGTAAACCTGAAGTGAAGTATCGGAATCTATAACTGGTCTCACAGCACAGGTGCAAATCATAGAATGTTAGGGTGTCAGTCCTCTTGTACTTAGGTCGGCATTGTGCCTTTTGAATTTAATTCCGCGGCAATTTCTGTGTATCATCGTCAATAAAAAGGTCCAAGGTATACATTAAACCTGAAGTGAAGCATCGGAATCTAAAACTGGACACACAGGAGAGGTTCAAATCATAGATAGTTAGAGTGTCAGTCCGCTTGTACTTAAGTCGGCATTGTGCCTTTTGAATTTAATTCCGATGCATTTTCTGTCCTTCATCGTCAATAAGAAGGTCCAAGGTATACAGTAAACCTGAAGTGAAGCATCGGAATCTGAAACTGGACTCACAGGAGAGGTTCAAATCATAGAAAGTTAGAGTGTCAGTCCTCTTTTACTTAAGTCGGCATTGCGCCTTTTGCATTAAATTCCGATGCAATTTCTGTGTTTTATCGTCAATAAGAAGGTCCAAGGGATACAGTAAACCTGAAGTGAAGAATCGGAATCCAAAACTGGACTCACGGGACAGGTTCAAATCATAGAAATTTAGAGTGTTAGTCCTCTTGTACTTAAGTCGGCATTGTGCCTTTTGAATTTAAGTCCGATGCAATTTCTGTGTTTCATCGTCAATATGAAGGTCCACGGTATACAGTAAACCTTAAGTGAAGTATCGGAATCTAAAACTGGACTCACAGGAGAGGTTCAAATCATAGAAATTTAAAGTGTCAGTCCTCTTGTACTTAAGTCGGCATTGTGCCTTTTGAATTTAATTCCGATGCATTTTCTGTGCTTCATCGTCAATAAGAAGGTCCAAGGTATACAGTAAACCTGAAGTGAAGCATCGGAATCTAAAACAGGACTCACAGGAGAGTTTCAAATCATAGAAAGTTAGTGTGTCCGTCCTCTTGTATTTAAGTCGGCATTGTGCCTTTTGAATTAAATTCCAGTGCAATTTCTGTATTTCATCGTCAATAAGAAGGTCCAAGGTATACAGTAATCCTAAAGTGAAGCATCGGAATTCAAAACTGGACTCAGAGGACAGGTTTAAATCATAGAATGTTAGAGTGTCAGTCCTCTTGTACTTATGTCGGCATTGTTCCTTTTGTATTTAATTCCGAAGCAATTTCTGTGCTTAATCTTCAATTAGAAGGTAAAAGGTATACAGTAAACCTGAAGTGAAGCATCGGAATCAAAAACTGGACTCACAAGATAGGTTCAATTCATAGAAAGTTATAGAGTCAGTCCTCTTGTACTTAAGTCAGCATTGTGCGTTTTGTATTTAAATCGGATGCAATTTCTGTGATTCATCGTCAATAATAAGGTCCAGGGTATAGAGTAAATCTGATGTGAAGCATCGGAATCTAAAACTGGACTCACAGGATCGGTTCAAATCATAGAAAGTTAGGGCGTCAGTCCGCTTGTACTTAAGTCGGCATTGTGCCTTTTGAATTTAATTCCGATGCATTTTCTGTGTCTCATCGTCTATAAGAAGGTCCAATGTATACAGTAAACCTGAAGTGAAGCATCGGAATCTAAAACTGAGCTCACAGGAGATTTTCAAATCATAGAAAGTAATAGTGTCAGTCCTCTTGTACTTAAGTCAGCATTGTGCCTTTTGTATTAGATTCGGGTGCAACTTCTGTGTTTCTTCGTCAATAAGAAGGTCCAAGGGATACAGTAAACCTGAAGTGAAGTATCGGAATCCAAAACTGGACTCACAGGAGAGGTTCAAATCATAGAAAGTTAAGTTGTCAGTCCTCTTGTACCTAAGTCGGCATTGTGCCTTTTGAATTTAATTCCGATGCAATTTCTGTGTTTCAACGTCAATTAGAATTTCCAAGGTATACAATAAACCTGAAGTGAAGCATCGGAATCTAAAACTGGACTCACAGGCGACGTCAAATCATAGAAAGTGGGTGTGTCGGTCCTCTTGTACTTAAGTCGGCATTGTGCTTTTTGAATTTAATTCCGTTGCAATTTCTGTGTATCATCGTCAATAAAAAGGTCCAAGGTATACAGTAAACCTGAAGTTAAGCATCGGAATCTAAAACTGGACTCACAGGAGAGGTTCAAATCATAGAAAGTGGGTGTGTCGGTCCTCTTGTACTTAAGTCGGCATTGTGCCTTTTGAATATAATTCCGTTGCAATTTCTGTGTATCATCGTCAATAAAAAGGTCCAAGGTATACATTAAACCTGAAGTGAAGCATCGGAATCGAAAACTGGACTCACAGGAGGGGTTCAAATTATAGATAGTTAGAGTGTCAGTCCGCTTGTACTTAAGTCGGCATTGTGCCTTTTGCATTAAATTCCGATGCAATTTCTGTGTTTTATCGTCAATAAGAAGGTCCAAGGGATACAGTAAACCTGAAGTGAAGATTCGGAATCGAAAACTGGACTCACGGGACAGGTTCAAATCATAGAAATTTAGAGTGTTATTCCTCTTGTACTTAAGTCGGCATTGTGCCTTTTGAATTTAATTCCGATGCAATTTCTGTGTTTCATCGTCAATATGAAGGTCCACGGTATACAGTAAACCTTAAGTGAAGTATCGGAATCTAAAACTGGACTCACAGGAGAGGTTCAAATCATAGAAATTTAGAGTGTCAGTCCTCTTGTACTTAAGTCGGCATTGTGCCTTTTGAATTTAATTCCGATGCATTTTCTGTGCTTCATCGTCAATAAGAAGGTCCAATGTATACAGTAAACCTGAAGTGAAGCATCGGAATATAAAACTGGACTCACAGGAGAGGTTCAAATCATAGAAAGTTAGTGTGTCCGTCCTCTTGTACTTAAGTCGGCATTGTGCCTTTTGAATTAAATTCCGGTGCAATTTCTGTATTTCATCGTCAATAAGAAGGTCCAAGGTATACAGTAATCCTAAAGTGAAGCATCGGAATTCAAAACTGGACTCAGAGGACAGGTTTAAATCATAGAATGTTAGAGTGTCAGTCCTCTTGTACTTAAGTCGGCATTGTTCATTTTGTATTTAATTCCGATAAAATTTCTGTGCTTAATCATCAATTAGAAGGTAAAAGGTATACAGTAAACCTGAAGTGAAGCATCGGAATCAAAAACTGGACTCACAAGATAGGTTCAAATCATAGAAAGTAATAGAGTCAGTCCTCTTGTACTTAAGTCAGCATTGTGCGTTTTGTATTTAACTCCGATGCAATTTCTGTGATTCATCGTCAATAATAAGGTCCAGGGTATACAGTAAATCTGATGTGAAGCATCGGAATCTAAAACTGGACTCACAGGATCGGTTCAAATCATAGAAAGTTAGGGCGTCAGTCCGCCTGTACTTAAGTCGGCATTGTGCCTTTTGAATTTAATTCCGATGCATTTTCTGTGTCTCATCGTTTATAAGAAGGTCCAATGTATACAGTAAACCTGAAGTGAAGCATCGGAATCTAAAACTGAGCTCACAGGAGATTTTCAAATCATAGAAAGTAATAGTGTCAGTCCTCTTGTACTTAAGTCAACATTGTGCCTTTTGTATTAGATTCGGGTGCAACTTCTGTGTTTCTTCGTCAATAAGAAGGTCCAAGGGATACAGTAAACCTGAAGTGAAGTATCGGAATCCAAAACTGGACTCACAGGAGAGGTTCAAATCATAGGAAGTTAGGTTGTCAGTCCTCTTGTACCTAAGTCGGCATTGTGCCTTTTGAATTTAATTCCGATGCAATTTCTGTGTTTCAACGTCAATTAGAATTTCCAAGGTATACAGTAAACCTGAAGTGAAGCATCGGAATCTAAAACTGGACTCACAGGAGACGTCAAATCATAGAAAGTGGGTGTGTCGGTCCTCTTGTACTTAAGTCGGCATTGTGCTTTTTGAATTTAATTCCGTTGCAATTTCTGTGTATCATCGTCAATAAAAAGGTCCAAGGTATACAGTAAACCTGAAGTTAAGCATCGGAATCTAAAACTGGACTCACAGGAGAGGTTCAAATCATAGAAAGTTAGGGTGTCAGTCCTTCTGTACTTAAGTCGGCATTGTGCGTTTTGTATTAAATTCGAATGTAATTTCTGTGTTTCTTCGTCAATAAGAAGATCCAAGGGATACAGTAAACTTGAAGTGAAGTATCGGAATCTAAAACTGGACTCACAGGAGAGGTTCAAATCATAGAAAGTTAGGGTGTCAGTCCTCTTGTACTTCAGTCGGCATTGTGCGTTTGAACTTAATTCCGATGCAATTTCTGTGTTTCATCGTCAATAAGAAGGTCCAAGGCATACACTAAACCTGAAGTGAAGCATCGGAATCGAAAACTGGACTCACAGGAGAGGTTCAAATCATAGAAAGTTAGAGTGTCACTCCTCTTGTACTTAAGTCGGCATTGCGCCTTTAGAATTTAATTCCGATGCATTTTCTGTGCTTCATCGTCAATAAGACGGTCCAAGGTATACAGAAAACCTGAAGTGAAGCATCGGAATCTAAAACTGGACTCACAGGAGAGGTTCAAATCATAGAAAGTTATAGTGTCAGTCCTTTTGTACTTAAGTCAGCATTGTGCCTTTTGTATTAAATTCGGATGCAACTTCTGTGTTTCTTCGTCAATAAGAAGGTCCAAGGGATACAGTAAACCTGAAGTGAAGTATCGAAATCTAAAACTGGACTCACAGGACAGGTGCAAATCATAGAATGTTAGGGTGTCAGTCCGCTTGTACTTAGGTCGGCATTGTGCCTTTTGAATTTAATTCCGTTGCAATTTCTGTGTATCATCGTCAATAAAAGGGTCCAAGGTATACTTTAAACCTGAAGTGAAGCATCGGAATCGAAAACTGGACTCACAGGAGGGGTTCAAATCATAGATAGTTAGAGTGTCAGTCCGCTTGTACTTAAGTCGGCATTGTGCATTTTGAATTTAATTCCGATGCATTTTCTGTCCTTCATCGTCAATAAGAAGGTCCAAGGTATACAGTAAACCTGAAGTGAAGCATCGGAATCTGAAACTGGACTCACAGGAGAGGTTCAAATCATAGAAAGTTAGAGTGTCAGCCCTCTTTTACTTAAGTCGGCATTGTGCCTTTTGAATTAAATTCCGATGCAATTTCTGTGTTTTATCGTCAATAAGAAGGTCCAAGGGATACAGTAAACCTAAAGTGAAGAATCGGAATCCAAAACTGGACTCACGGGACAGGTTCAAATCATAGAAATTTAGAGTGTTAGTCCTCTTGTACTTAAGTCGGCATTGTGCCTTTTGAATTTAATTCCGATGCAATTTCTGTGTTTCAACGTCAATTAGAATTTCCAAGGTATACAGTAAACCTGAAGTGAAGCATCGGAATCTAAAACTGGACTCACAGGAGACGTCAAATCATAGAAAGTGGGTGTTGCGCACCTCTTGTACTTAAGTCGGCATTGTGCCTTTTGAATTTAATTTCGATGCAATTTCTGTGCTTCATCGTCAATAAGATGGTCCAAGGTATACAGTAAACCTGAAGTTAAGCATCGGAATCTAAAACTGGACTCACAGGAGAGGTTCAAATCATAGAAGGTTAGGGTGTCAGTCCTTCTGTACTTAAGTCCGCATTGTGCGTTTTGTAATAAATTCGAATGTAATTTCTGTGTTTCTTCGTCAATAAGAAGGTCCAAGGGATACAGTAAACCTGAAGTGAAGTATCGGAATCTAAAACTGGACTCACAGGAGAGGTTCAAATAATAGAAAGTTAGGGTGACAGTCCTCTTGTACTTCAGTCGGCATTGCGCTTTTGAACTTAATTCCGATGCAATTTCTGTCTTTCATCGTCAGTAAGAAGGTCCAAGGCATACACTAAACCTGAAGTGAAGCATCGGAATCGAAAACTGGACTCACAGGAGGGGTTCAAATCATAGATAGTTAGAGTGTCAGTCCGCTTGTACTTAAGTCGGCATTGTGCATTTTGAATTTAATTCCGATGCATTTTCTGTCCTTCATCGTCAATAAGAAGGTCCAAGGTATACAGTAAACCTTAAGTGAAGCATCGGAATCTGAAACTGGACTCACAGGAGAGGTTCAAATCATGGAAAGTTAGAGTGTCACTCCTCTTGTACTTAAGTCAGCATTGTGCCTTTTGTATTAAATTCGGATGCAACTTCTGTGTTTCTTCGTCAATAAGAAGGTCCAAGGGATACAGTAAACCTGAAGTGAAGTATCGAAATCTAAAACTGGACTCACAGGACAGGTGCAAATCATAGAAAGTTAGAGTGTCAGTCCTCTTTTACTTAAGTCGGCATTGTGCCTTTTGCATTAAATTCCGATGCAATTTCTGTGTTTTATCGTCAATAAGAAGGTCCAAGGGATACAGTAAACCTGAAGTGAAGAATCGGAATCCAAAACTGGACTCAAGGGACAGGTTCAAATCATAGAAATTTAGAGTGTTAGTCCTCTTGTACTTAAGTCGGCATTGTGCCTTTTGAATTTAATTCCGATGCAATTTCTGTGTTTCATCGTCAATATGAAGGTCCACGGTATACAGTAAACCTTAAGTGAAGTATCGGAATCTAAAACTGGACTCACAGGAGAGGTTCAAATCATAGAAATTTAGAGTGTCAGTCCTCTTATACTTAAGTCGGCATTGTGCCTTTTGAATTTAATTCCGATGCATTTTCTGTGCTTCATCGTCAATAAGAAGGTCCAATGTATACAGTAAACCTGAAGTGAAGCATCGGAACCTAAAACTGGACTCACAGGAGATGTTCAAATCATAGAAAGTTATAGTGTCAGTCCTCTTGTACTTAAGTCAGCATTGTGCCTTTTGTATTAAATTCGGATGCAACTTCTGTGTTTCTTCGTCAATAAGAAGGTCCAAGGGATGCAGTAAACCTGAAGTGAAGTATCGGAATCTATAACTGGACTCACAGGACAGGTGAAAATCATAGAATGTTAGGGTGTCAGTCCTCTTGTACTTAGGTCGGCATTGTGCCTTTTGATTTTAATTCCGCGGCAATTTCTGTGTATCATCGTCAATAAAAAGGTCCAAGGTATACATTAAACCTGAAGTGAAGCATTGGAATCTAAAATTGGACTCACAGGAGGGGTTCAAATCATAGATAGTTAGAGTGTCAGTCCGCTTGTACTTAAGTCGGCATTGTGCCTTTTGAATTTAATTCCGATGCATTTTCTGTCCTTCATCGTCAATAAGAAGGTCCTAGGTATACAGTAAACCTGAAGTGAAGCATCGGAATCTGAAACTGGACTCACAGGAGAGGTTCAAATCATAGAAAGTTAGAGTGTCAGTCCTCTTTTACTTAAGTCGGCATTGTGCCTTTTGCATTAAATTCCGATGCAATTTCTTTGTTTTATCGTCAATAAGAAGGTCCAAGGGATACAGTAAACCTGAAGTGAAGTATCGGAATCTAAAACTGGACTCACAGGAGAGGTTCAAATCATAGAAAGTTAGGGTGACAGTCCTCTTGTACTTCAGTCGGCATTGTGCTTTTGAACTTAATTCCGATGCAATTTCTGTCTTTCATCGTCAGTAAGAAGGTCCAAGGCAAACACTAAACCTGAAGTGAAGCATCGGAATCGAAAACTGGACTCACACTAGAGGTTCAAATCATAGAAAGTTAGAGTGTCACTCCTCTTGTACTTAAGTCGGCATTGCGCCTTTTGAATTTAAGTCCGATGCAATTTCTGTGTTTCATCGTCAATATGAAGGTCCGCGGTATACAGTAAACCTTAAGTGAAGTATCGGAATCTAAAACTGGACTCACAGGAGAGGTTCAAATCATAGAAATTTAGAGTGTCAGTCCTCTTGTACTTAAGTCGGCATTGTTCCTTTTGTATTTAATTCCGATGCAATTTCTGTGCTTAATCCTCAATTAGAAGGTAAAAGGTATACAGTAAACCTGAAGTGAAGCATCGGAATCAAAAACTGGACTCACAAGATAGGTTCAAACCATAGAAAGTTATAGAGTCAGTCCTCTTGTACTTAAGTCAGCATTGTGCGTTTTGTATTTAAATCCGATGCAATTTCTGTGATTCATCGTCAATAATAAGGTCCAGGGTATACAGTAAATCTGATGTGAAGCATCGGAATCTAAAACTGGACTCACAGGATCGGTTCAAATCATAGAAAGTTAGGGCGTCAGTCCGCTTGTACTTAAGTCGGCATTGTGCCTTTTGAATTTAATTCCGATGCATTTTTTGTGTCTCATCGTCTATAAGAAGGTCCAATGTATACAGTAAACCTGAAGTGAAGCATCGGAATCTAAAACTGGACTCACAGGACAGGTGCAAAACATAGAATGTTAGGGTGTCAGTCCCCTTGTACTTAGGTCGGCATTGTGCATTTTGAATTTAATTCCGGTGCAATTTCTGTGTATCACCGTCAATAAAAAGATTCAAGGTATACATTAAACCTGAAGTGAAGCATCGGAATCTAAAACTGGACTCACAGGAGAGGTTCAAATCATAGATAGTTAGAGTGTCAGTCCGCTTGTACTTAAGTCGGCATTGTGCCTTTTGAATTTAATTCCGATGCATTTTCTGTCCATCATCGTCAATAAGAAGGTCCAAGGTATACAGTAAACCTGAAGTGAAGCATTGGAATCTGAAACTGGACTCACAGGAGAGGTTCAAATCATAGAAAGTTAGAGTGTCAGTCCTCTTTTACTTAAGTCGGCATTGTGCCTTTTGTATTAAATTCCGATGCAATTTCTGTGTTTCATCATCAATAAGAAGGTCCAAGGTATACAGTAAACCTGAAGTGAAGCATCGGAATCTAAAACTGGACTCACAGGAGAGGTTCAAATCATAGAAAGTAGGAGTGTCGGTCCTCTTGTACTTAAGTCGGCATTGTTCCTTTTGAATTTAATTCCGATGCAATTTCTGTGTTTCATCGTCAATAAGAAGGTCCAAGGGATTCAGAAAACCTGAAGTGAAGTTTCGGAATCTAAAACTGGACTCACAGGAGAGGTTAAAATCATTGAAATTTAGGGTGTCAGTCCTCTTGTTCTTATGTCGGCATTGTGCCTTTTGAATTTAATTCCGATGCAATTTCTGTGTTTCATGGTCAATAAGAAGGTCCAAGGTATACAGTAAACCTGAAGTGAAGCATCGGAATCTAAAACTGGACTCACAGGAGAGGTTCAAATCATAGACAGAGTAGTCGTCCTCTTGTTGTTAAGTCGGCAATGTGACTTTTGAATTTAATTCCGATGCAATTTGTGGGTATCATCGTCAATAAGAAGGTCCAAGGTATACAGTAAGCCTGAAGTGAAGCATCGGAATCTAAATCTGGACTCACAGCAGAGGTTCAAATCATAGAAAGGTAGAGTGTCAGTCCTCTTGTACTTAAGTCGGCATTGTGCCTTTTGAATTTAATTCCGATGCAATTTCTGTGTTTCATCGTCAATAAGAAGGTCCAAGGTATACAGTAAACCTGAAGTGAAGAATCGGAATTAAAACTGGACTCACGGGACAGGTTCAAATCATAGAAAGTTAGAGTGTTAGTCCTCTTGTACGTAAGTCGGCATTGTGCCTTTTGAATTTAATTCCGATGCATTTTCTGTGCTTCATCGTCAATAAGAAGGTCCAAGGTATACAGTAAACCTGAAGTGAAGCATCGGAATCTAAAACTGGACTCACAGGAGTGGTTCAAATCATAGAAAGTTAGTGTGTCCGTCCTCTTGTATTTAAGTCGGCATTGTGCCTTTTGAATTTAATTCCGGTGCAATTTCTGTATTTCATCGTCAATAAGAAGGTCCAAGGTATACAGTAATCCTAAAGTGAAGCATCGGAATTCGAAACTGGAATCACAGGAGAGGTTTAAATCATAGAATGTTAGAGTGTCAGTCCTCTTGTACTTAAGTTGGCATTGTTCCTTTTGTATTTAATTCCGATGCAATATCTGTGCTTCATCGTCAATTAGAAGGTAAAAGGTATACAGTAAACCAGAAGTGAAGCATCGGAATCAAAAACTGGACTCAAAAGATAGGTTCAAATCATAGAAAGTTATAGAGTCAGTCCTCTTGTACTTAAGTCAGCATTGTGCGTTTTGTATTTAAATCCGATGCAATTTCTGTGATTCATCGTCAATAAGAAGGTCGAAGGTATACAGTCAACCTGAAGTGAATCATCGGAATCTGAACCTGGACCCACAGGAGAGGTTCAAATCATAGAAAGTTAGAGTGTCAGTCCTTTTGTACTAAAGTCGGCATTGTTCCTTTTGAATTTAATTCCGATGCAATTTCTGTGTTTCATCGTCAATAAGGAGGTCCAAGGGATTCAGAAAACCTGAAGTGAAGTTTCGGAATCTAAAACTGGACTCACAGGAGAGGTTAAAATCATAGAAATTTAGGGTGTCAGTCCTCTTGTTCTTATGTCGGCATTGTGCCTTTTGAATTTAATTCCGATGCAATTTCTGTGTTTCATGGTCAATAAGAACGTCCAAGGTATACAGTAAACCTGAAGTGAAGCATCGGAATCTAAAACTGGACTCACAGGAGAGGTTCAAATCATAGACAGAGTAGTCGTCCTCTTGTTGTTGAGTCGGCAATGTGACTTTTGAATTTAATTCCGATGCAATTTGTGGGTATCATCGTCAATAAGAAGGTCCAAGGTATACAGTAAGCCTGAAGTGAAGCATCGGAATCTAACTCTGGACTCACAGCAGAGGTTCAAATCATAGAAAGGTAGAGTGTCAGCCCTCTTGTACTTAAGTCGGCATTGTGCCTTTTGAATTTAATTCCTATGCAATTTCTGTGTTTCATCGTCAATAAGAAGGTCCAAGGTATACAGTAAACCTGAAGTGAAGCATCGGAATCTAAAACTGGACTCACAGTAGAGGTTGAAATCATATAAAGTTAGAGTGTCAGTCCTCTTGTACTTAAGTCGGCATTGTGCCTTTTGAACTTAATTCCGATGCAATTTCTGAGTTTCATCGTCATTAAGAAAGTCCAAGGGATACAGTAAACCTGAAGTGAAGCATCGGAATCTAAAACTGGACTCACAGTAGAGGTTCTAATCATAGAAAATTAGAGTGTCAGTCCTCTTGTACTTAAGTCGGCACTCTGCCTTTCGTATTTAATTTCGATGCTATTTCTGTGCTTCATAGTCAATAGGAAGGTCCAAGGTATACAGTAAACCTGAAGTGAAGCATCGGAATCTAAAACTGGGCTCAGAGGAGAGGTTCAAATCATAGAAAATTATAGTGTCAGTCCTCTTGTACTTAAATCAGCATTGTGCCTTTTGTATTAAATTCGGATGCAACTTCTGTGTTTCTTCGTCAATAAGAAGGTCCAAGGGATACAGTAAACCTGAAGTGAAGTATCGGAATCCAAAACTGGACTCACAGGAGAGGTTCAAATCATAGAAAGTTAGGGTGTCAGTCCTCTTGTACTTAAGTCGGCATTGTGTTTTTGAATTTAATTCCGATGCAATTTCTGTGTTTCATCGTCAATAAGAAGGTATAAGGTATACAGTAAACCTGAAGTGAAGCATCGGAATCTAAAACTGGACTCACAGGAGACGTCAAATCATAGAAAGTTGGAGTGTCGGTCCTCTTGTACTTAAGTCGGCATTGTGCCTTTTGAATTTAATTCCGATGCAATTTCTGTGTTTCATCGTCAATTAGAAGGTCCAAGGTATACAGTAAACCTGAAGTTAAGCATCGGAATCTAAAACTGGACTCACAGGAGAGGCTCAAATCATAGAAGGTTAGGGTGTCAGTCCTTCTGTACTTAAGTCCGCATTGTGCGTTTTGTATTAAATTCGAATGTAATTTCTGTGTTTCTTCGTCAATAAGAAGGTCCAAGGAATACAGTAAAACTGAAGTGAAGTATCGGAATCTAAAACTGGACTCACAGGAGAGGTTCAAATCATAGAAAGTTAGGGTGATAGTCCTCTTGTACTTCAGTCGGCATTGTGCTTTTGAACTTAAATCCGATGCAATTTCTGTCTTTCATCGTCAGTAAGAAGGTCCAAGGCAAACACTAAACCTGAAGTGAAGCATCGGAATCGAAAACTGGACTCACACTAGAGGTTCAAATCATAGAAAGTTAGAGTGTCACTCCTCTTGTACTTAAGTCGGCATTGCGCCTTTTGAATTTAATTCCGATGCATTTTCTGTGCTTCATCGTCAATAAGACGGTCCAAGGTATACAGTAAACCTGAAGTGAAGCATCGGAATCTAAAACTGGACTCACAGGAGAGGTTCAAATCATAGAAAGTTATAGTGTCAGTCCTCTTGTACTTAAGTCAGCATTGTGCCTTTTGTATTAAATTCGGATGCAACTTCTGTGTTTCTTCGTCAATAAGAAGGTCCAAGGGATACAGTAAACCTGAAGTGAAGTATCGGAATCTATAACTGGACTCACAGGACAGGTGCAAATCATAGAATGTTAGGGTGTCAGTCCTCTTGTACTTAGGTCGGCATTGTGCCTTTTGAATTTAATTCCGCGGCAATTTCTGTGTATCATCGTCAATAAAAAGGTCCAAGGTATACATTAAACCTGAAGTGAAGCATTGGAATCTAAAACTGGTCTCACAGGAGGGGTTCAAATCATAGATAGTTAGAGTGTCAGTCCGCTTGTACTTAAGTCGGCATTGTGCCTTTTGAATTTAATTCCGATGCATTTTCTGTCCTTCATCGTCAATAAGAAGGTCCAAGGTATACAGTAAACCTGAAGTGAAGCATCGGAATCTGAAACTGGACTCACAGCAGAGGGTCAAATCATAGAAAGTTAGAGTGTCAGTCCTCTTTAACTTAAGTCGGCATTGTGCCTTTTGCATTAAATTCCGATGCAATTTCTTTGTTTTATCGTCAATAAGAAGGTCCAAGGGATACAGTAAACCTGAAGTGAAGTATCGGAATCTAAAACTGGACTCACAGGAGAGGTTCAAATCATAGAAAGTTAGGGTGACAGTCCTCTTGTACTTCAGTCGGCATTGTGCTTTTGAACTTAATTCCGATGCAATTTCTGTCTTTCATCGTCAGTAAGAAGGTCCAAGGCAAACACTAAACCTGAAGTGAAGCATCGGAATCGAAAACTGGACTCACACTAGAGGTTCAAATCATAGAAAGTTAGAGTGTCACTCCTCTTGTACTTAAGTCGGCATTGCGCCTTTTGAATTTAAGTCCGATGCAATTTCTGTGTTTCATCGTCAATATGAAGGTCTGCGGTATACAGTAAACCTTAAGTGAAGTATCGGAATCTAAAACTGGACTCACAGGAGAGGTTCAAATCATAGAAATTTAGAGTGTCAGTCCTCTTGTACTTAAGTCGGCATTGTGCCTTTTGAATTTAATAACGATGCATTTTCTGTGCTTCATCGTCAATAAGAAGGTCCAAGGTATACAGTATACCTGAAGTGAAGCATCGGAATCCAAAACTGGACTCACAGGAGAGGTTCAAATCATAGAAAGTTAGTGTGTCCGTCCTCTTGTACTTAAGTCGGCATTGTGCCTTTTGAATTAAATTCCGGTGCAATTTCTGTATTTCATCGTCAATAAGAAGGTCCAAGGTATAGAGTAATCCTAAAGTGAAGCATCGGAATTCAAAACTGGACTCACAGGACAGGTTTAAATCATAGAATGTTACAGTGTCAGTCCTCTTGTACTTAAGTCGGCATTGTTCCTTTTGTATTTAATTCCGATGCAATTTCTGTGCTTAATCCTCAATTAGAAGGTAAAAGGTATACAGTAAACCTGAAGTGAAGCATCGGAATCAAAAACTGGACTCACAAGATAGGTTCAAATCATAGAAAGTTATAGAGTCAGTCCTCTTGTACTTAAGTCAGCATTGTGCGTTTTGTATTTAAATCCGATGCAATTTCTGTGATTCATCGTCAATAATAAGGTCCAGGGTATACAGTAAATCTGATGTGAAGCATCGGAATCTAAAACTGGACTCACAGGATCGGTTCAAATCATAGAAAGTTAGGGCGTCAGTCCGCTTGTACTTAAGTCGGCATTGTGCCTTTTGAATTTAATTCCGATGCATTTTCTGTGACTCATCGTCTATAAGAAGGTCCAATGCATACAGTAAACCTGAAGTGAAGCATCGGAATCTAAAACTGGACTCACAGGACAGGTGCAAATCATAAAATGTTAGGGTGTCAGTCCTCTTGTACTTAGGTCGGCATTGTGCCTTTTGAATTTAATTCCGGTGCAATTTCTGTGTATCACCGTCAATAAAAAGGTCCAAGGTATACATTAAACCTGAAGTGAAGCATCGGAATCTAAAACGGGACTCACAGGAGAGGTTCAAATCATAGATAGTTAGAGTGTCAGTCCGCTAGTACTTAAGTCGGCATTGTGCCTTTTGAATTTAATTCCGATGCATTTTCTGGCCATCATCGTCAATAAGAAGGTCCAAGGTATACAGTAAACCTGAAGTGAAGCATCGGAATCTGAAACTAGACTCACAGGAGAGGTTCAAATCATAGAAAGTTAGAGTGTCAGTCCTCTTTTACTTAAGTCGGCATTGTGCCTTTTGCATTAAATTCCGATGCAATATCTGTGTTTTATCGTCAATATGAAGGTCCAAGGGATACAGTAAACCTGAAGTGAAGAATCGGAATTAAAACTGGACTCACGGGACAGGTTCAAATCATAGAAAGTTAGGGTGTTAGTCCTCTTGTACTTAAGTCGGCATTGTGCCTTTTGAATTTAATTCCGTTGCAATTTCTGTGTTTCATCGTCAATATGAAGGTCCACGGTATACAGTAAACCTTAAGTGAAGTATCGGAATCTAAAACTGGACTCACAGGAGGGGTTCAAATCATAGAAATTTAGAGTGTCAGTCCTCTTGTACGTAAGTCAGCATTGTGCCTTTTGAATTTAATTCCGATGCATTTTCTGTGCTTCATCGTCAATAAGAAGGTCCAAGGTATACAGTAAACCTGAAGTGAAGCATCGGAATCTAAAACTGGACTCACAGGAGTGGTTCAAATCATAGAAAGTTAGTGTGTCCGTCCTCTTGTACTTAAGTCGGCATTGTGCCTTTTGAATTTAATTCCGGTGCAATTTCTGTATTTCATCGTCAATAAGAAGGTCCAAGGTATACAGTACTCCTAAAGTGAAGCATCGGAATTCGAAACTGGAATCACAGGAGAGGTTTAAATCATAGAATGTTAGAGTGTCAGTCCTCTTGTACTTAAGTCGGCATTGTTCCTTTTGTATTTAATTCCGATGCAATATCTGTGCTTCATCGTCAATTAGAAGGTAAAAGGTATACAGTAAACCAGAAGTGAAGCATCGGAATCAAAAACTGGACTCAAAAGATAGGTTCAAATCATAGAAAGTTATAGAGTCAGTCCTCTTGTACTTAAGTCAGCATTGTGCGTTTTGTATTTAAATCCGATGCAATTTCTGTGATTCATCGTCAATAAGAAGGTCCAAGGTATACAGTCAACCTGAAGTGAATCATCGGAATCTGAACCTGGACTCACAGGAGAGGCTCAAATCATAGAAAGTTAGAGTGTCAGTCCTTTTGTACTAAAGTCGGCATTGTTCCTTTTGAATTTAATTCCGATGCAATTTCTGTGTTTCATCGTCAATAAGAAGGTCCAGGGTATACAGTAAATCTGAAGTGAAGCATCGGAATCTAAAACTGGACTCACAGGATCGGTTCAAATCATAGAAAGTTAGAGTGTCAGTCCTCTTGTACTTAAGTCGGCATTGTGCTTTTGTATTAAATTCGGATGCAATTTCTGTGTTTCTTCGTCAATAAGAAGGTCCAAGGGATTCAGAAAACCTGAAGTGAAGTGTCGGAATCTAAAACTGGACTCACAGGAGAGGTTAAAATCATAGAAATTTAGGGTGTCAGTCCTCTTGTTGTTATGTCGGCATTGTGCCTTTTGAATTTAATTCCGATGCAATTTCTGTGTTTCATGGTCAATAAGAAGGTTCAAGGTATACAGTAAACCTGAAGTGAAGCATCGTAATCTAAAACTGGACTCACAGGAGAGGTTCAAATCATAGACAGTTAGAGTAGTCGTCCGCTTGTTGTTAAGTCCGCAATGTGACTTTTGAATTTAATTCCGATGCAATTTGTGGGTATCATCGTCAATAAGAAGGTCCAAGGTATACAGTAAGCCTGAAGTGAAGCATCGGAATCTAAATCTGGACTCACAGCAGAGTTTCAAATCTTAGAAAGGTAGAGTGTCAGTCCTCTTGTACTTAAGTCGGCATTGTGCCTTTTGAATTTAATTCCGATGCAATTTCTGTGTTTCATCGTCAATAAGAAGGTCCATGGTATACAGTAAACCTGAAGTGAAGCATCGGAATCTAAAACTGGACTCACAGGAGACGTCAAAGCATAGAAAGTTGGAGTGTCGGTCCTCTTGTACTTAAGTCGGCATTGTGCCTTTTGAATTTAATTCCGATGCAATTTCTGTGTTTCATCGTCAATTAGAAGGTCCAGGGTATACTGTAAACCTGAAGTGAACCATCGGAATCTAAAACTGGACTCACAGGAGAGGTTCAAATCATAGAAGGATAGGGTGTCAGTCCTTATGTACTTAAGTCGGCATTGTGCCTTTTGTATTAAATTTGGATGCAATTTCTGTGTTTCTTCGTCAATAAGAAGGTCAAAGGGATACAGTAAACCTGAAGTGAAGTATCGAAATCTAAAACTGGACTCACAGGAGAGGTTCAAATCATAGAAAGTTAGGGTGTCAGTCCTCTTGTACTTCAGTCGGCATTGTGCTTTTGAATTTAATTCCGATGTAATTTCTGTGTTTCATCGTCAATAAGAAGGTCCAAGGGATACACTAAACCTGAAGTGAAGCATCGGAATCTAAAACTGGACTCACAGGAGAAGTTCAAATCATAGAAAGTTAGAGTGTCAGTCCTCTTATACTTAAGTCGGCATTGTGCCTTTTGAACTTAATTCCGATGCAATTTCTGAGTTTCATCGTCATTAAGAAGGTCCAAGGTATACAGTAAATCTGAAGTGAAGCATCGGAATCTAAAACTGGACTCACAGGAGAGGTTCAAATCATAGAAAGTTAGAGTGTCAGTCCTCTTGTACTTAAGTCGTCATTGTGCCTTTTGTATTAAATTCGGATGCTATTTCTGTGTTTCATCGTCACTAAGAAGGTCCAAGGGATACAGTAAACCTGAAGTGACGCATCGGAATCTAAAACTGGACTCACAGGAGAGGTTCAAATCATAGAAAGTTATTGTGTCAGTCCTCTTGTACTTAAGTCGGCACTCTGCCTTTCGTATTTAATTCCGATGCAATTTCTGTGCATCATCGTCAATAAGAAGGTCCAAGGTATACAGTAAAAATGAAGTGAAGCATCGGAATCTAAAACTGGGCTCAGAGGAGAGGTTCAAATCATAGAAAATTAGAGTGTCTGCCCTCTTGTACTTAAATCAGCATTGTGCCTTTTGTATAAAATTCGGATGCAACTTCTGTGTTTCTTCGTCAATAAGAAGGTCCAAGGGATACAGTAAACCTGAAGTGAAGTAGCGGAATCCAAAACAGGACTCACAGGAGAGGTTCAAATCATAGAAAGTTAGGGTGTCAGTCCTCTTGTACTTAAGTCGGCATTGTGCTTTTGAATTTAATTCCGATGCAATTTCTGTGTTTCATCGTCAATAAGAAGGTCCAAGGTATACAGTAAACCTGAAGTGAAGCATCGGAATCTAAAACTGGACTCACAGGAGACGTCAAATCATAGAAAGTTGGAGTGTCGGTCCTCTTGTACTTAAGTCGGCATTGTGCCTTTTGAATTTAATTCCGATGCAATTTCTGTGTTTCATCGTCAATTAGAAGGTCCAGGGTATACTGTAAACCTGAAGTGAACCATCGGAATCTAAAACTGGACTCACAGGAGAGGTTCAAATCATAGAAGGATAGGGTGTCAGTCCTTATGTACTTAAGTCGGCATTGTGCCTTTTGTATTAAATTTGGATGCAATTTCTGTGTTTCTTCGTCAATAAGAAGGTCCAAGGGATACAGTAAACCTGAAGTGAAGTATCGAAATCTAAAACTGGACTCACAGGAGAGGTTCAAATCATAGAAAGTTAGGGTGTCAGTCCTCTTGTACTTCAGTCGGCATTGTGCTTTTGAATTTAATTCCGATGTAATTTCTGTGTTTCATCGTCAATAAGAAGGTCCAAGGGATACACTAAACCTGAAGTGAAGCATCGGAATCTAAAACTGGACTCACAGGAGAAGTTCAAATCATAGAAAGTTAGAGTGTCAGTCCTCTTATACTTAAGTCGGCATTGTGCCTTTTGAACTTAATTCCGATGCAATTTCTGAGTTTCATCGTCATTAAGAAGGTCCAAGGTATACAGTAAATCTGAAGTGAAGCATCGGAATCTAAAACTGGACTCACAGGAGAGGTTCAAATCATAGAAAGTTAGAGTGTCAGTCCTCTTGTACTTAAGTCGTCATTGTGCCTTTTGTATTAAATTCGGATGCTATATCTGTGTTTCATCGTCACTAAGAAGGTCCAAGGGATACAGTAAACCTGAAGTGAAGCATCGGAATCTAAAACTGGACTCACAGGAGAGGTTCAAATCATAGAAAGTTAGAGTGTCAGTCCTCTTGTACTTAAGTCGGCACTCTGCCTTTCGTATTTAATTCCGATGCAATTTCTGTGCATCATCGTCAATAAGAAGGTCCAAGGTATACAGTAAACCTGAAGTGAAGCATCGGAATCTAAATCTGGGCTCAGAGGAGAGGTTCAAATCATAGAAAATTAGAGTGTCTGCCCTCTTGTACTTAAATCAGCATTGTGCCTTTTGTATAAAATTCGGAGGCAACTTCTGTGTTTCTTCGTCAATAAGAAGGTCCAAGGGATACAGTAAACCTGAAGTGAAGTAGCGGAATCCAAAACTGGACTCACAGGAGAGGTTCAAATCATAGAAAGTTAGGGTGTCAGTCCTCTTGTACTTAAGTCGGCATTGTGCTTTTGAATTTAATTCCGATGCAATTTCTGTGTTTCATCGTCAATAAGAAGGTCCAAGGTATACAGTAAACCTGAAGTGAAACATCGGAATCTAAAACTGGACTCACAGGAGAAGTTCAAATCATTAAAAGTTAGAGTGTCAGTCCTCTTATACTTAAGTCGGCTTTGTGCCTTTTGAATTTAATTCCGATGCATTTTCTGTGCTTCATCGTCAATAAGAAGGTCCAAGAAATACAGTAAACCTGAAGTGAAGCATCGGAATCTACAACTGGACTCATAGGAGAGGTTCAAATCATAGAAAGTTAGAGTGCCTGTCCTCTTGTACTTAAGTCGGCACTCTGCCTTTTGTATTTAATTCCAATGCAATTTCTGTGCTTCAACGTCAATAAGAAGGTCCAAGGTATACAGTAAACCTGAAGTGAAGCATCGGAATCTAAAACTGGACTCACAGGAAAGGTTCAAATCATAGAAAGTTATAGTGTCAGTCCTCCTGTACTTAAGTCAGCATTGTGCCTTTTGTATTAAATTCGGATGCAACATCTGTGTTTCTTCGTCAATAAGAAGGTCCAAGGGATTCAGTAAACCTGAAGTACAGTATCGGAATCTAAAACTGGACTCACAGGAGAGGTTCAAATCATAGAAAGTTAGGGTGTCAGTCCTCTTGTACTTAGGTCGGCCTTGTGCCTTTTGAATTTAATTCCGATGCAATTTCTGAGTTTCATCGTCAATAAGAAAGTCCAAGGTATACAGTAAACCTGAAGTAAGCATGGGAATCTAGAACTGGACTCACAGGAGAGGTTCAAATTATAGAAAGTTAGAGTGTCAGTCCACTCGTATTTAAGTCGGCATTCTGCATTTTGTATTTAATTCCGATGCAATCTCTGTGTTTCTTCGTCAATAAGAAGGTCCAAGGTATACAGTAAACCTGAAGTGAAGTATCGGAATCTAAAACGGGACTCACAGGAGAGGTACAAATCATAGAAAGTTAGAGTGTCAGTCGTCTTGTACTTAAGTCAGCGTTGTGCTTTTGTATTAAATTCGGATGCAATTTCTGTGTTCCTTCGTCAATAAGAAAGTCCAAGGGATACAGTAAACCTGAAGTGAAGTACCAAAATCTAAAACTGGACTCACAGGAGAGGTTCAAATCATAGAAAGTTAGAGTGTCAGTCCTCTTGTACTTAAGTCGTCATTGTGCCTTTTGAATTTAATTCCGATGCAATTTCTGAGTTTCATCGTCAATAAGAAGGTCCAAGGTATACAGTCAACCTGAAGTGAAGCATCGGAATCTAAAACTGGGCTCACTGGAGAGGTTCAAATCATAGAAATTTGTAGTGTCGGTCCTCTTGTACTTAAGTCGGCAATGTGCCTTTTGAATTTAATTCCGATGCATTTTCTGTCCTTCATCGTCCATAAGAAGGTCCAAGGTATCCAGTAAACCTGATGTGAAGCATCGGATCTAAAACTGGACTTACAGCAGAGGTTCAAATCATAGAAAGTTAGAGTGTCAGTCCTCTTGTACTTAAGTCGGCATTGTGACTCTTAAATTTAATTCCGATGCAATTTCTGTGTTTCATCGTCAATAAGAAGGTCCAAGGTATTCAGTAAACCTAAAGTGAAGCATCGGAATCCAAAACTGGACTCACAGGAGAGGTTGAAATCATAGAATGTTAGAGTGTCAGTCCTCTTGTACTTAAGTCGGCACTCTGCTTTTGCATTTAATTCCGATGCAATTTCTGTGTTTCATATTCAATAAGAAGGTCCTAGGTATACAGTAAACCAGAAGTGAAGCATTGGAATCTAAACCTGAACTCACAGGAGAGGTTCAAATCAAAGAAAGTTAGAGTGTCAGTCCTCTTGTACTTAAGTCGGCACCCTGCCTTTTGTATTCACTTCCGATGCAATTTCTGAGCTTCATCGTCAATAAGAAGGTCCAAGGTATTCAGTAAACCTGAAGTGAAGCATCGGAATCTAAAACTGGGCTCACAGGAGAGGTTCAAATCATAGAAAGTTAGTGTGTCCGTCCTCTTGTACTTAAGTCGGCATTGTGCCTTTTGAATTTAATTCCGATGCATTTTCCGTGCTTCATCGTCTATAAGATGGTCCAAGGTATACAGTAAACCTGAAGTGAAGAATCGGAATCTAAAACTGAACTCACAGGAGAGGTTCAAATCATAGAAAGTTAGAGTGTCTGTCCTCTTGTACTTAAGTCTTCATTGTGGATTTTGAATTTAATTCCGACGCAATTTCTGTGTTTCTTCGTCAATAAGAAGGTCCAAGGTATACAGTAAACCTGAAGTGAAGCATCGGAATCTAAAACTGGACTCACAGGAGACGTCAAATCATAGAAAGTTGGAGTGTCGGTCCTCTTGTACTTAAGTCGGCATTGTGCCTTTTGAATTTAATTCCGATGCAATTTCTGTGTTTCATCGTCAATTAGAAGGTCCAGGGTATACTGTAAACCTGAAGTGAACCATCGGAATCTAAAACTGGACTCACAGGAGAGGTTCAAATCATAGAAGGATAGGTTGTCAGTCCTTATGTACTTAAGTCGGCATTGTGCCTTTTGTATTAAATTTGGATGCAATTTCTGTGTTTCTTCGTCAATAAGAAGGTCCAAGGGATACAGTAAACCTGAAGTGAAGTATCGAAATCTAAAACTGGACTCACAGGAGAGGTTCAAATCATAGAAAGTTAGGGTGTCAGTCCTCTTGTACTTCAGTCGGCATTGTGCTTTTGAATTTAATTCCGATGTAATTTCTGTGTTTCATCGTCAATAAGAAGGTCCAAGGGATACACTAAACCTGAAGTGAAGCATCGGAATCTAAAACTGGACTCACAGGAGAAGTTCAAATCATAGAAAGTTAGAGTGTCAGTCCTCTTATACTTAAGTCGGCATTGTGCCTTTTGAACTTAATTCCGATGCAATTTCTGAGTTTCATCGTCATTAAGAAGGTCCAAGGTATACAGTAAATCTGAAGTGAAGCATCGGAATCTAAAACTGGACTCACAGGAGAGGTTCAAATCATAGAAAGTTAGAGTGTCAGTCCTCTTGTACTTAAGTCGTCATTGTGCCTTTTGTATTAAATTCGGATGCTATATCTGTGTTTCATCGTCACTAAGAAGGTCCAAGGGATACAGTAAACCTGAAGTGAAGCTACGGAATCTAAAACTGGACTCACAGGAGAGGTTCAAATCATAGAAAGTTAGAGTGTCAGTCCTCTTGTACTTAAGTCGGCACTCTGCCTTTCGTATTTAATTCCGATGCAATTTCTGTGCATCATCGTCAATAAGAAGGTCCAAGGTATACAGTAAACCTGAAGTGAAGCATCGGAATCTAAATCTGGGCTCAGAGGAGAGGTTCAAATCATAGAAAATTAGAGTGTCTGCCCTCTTGTACTTAAATCAGCATTGTGCCTTTTGTATAAAATTCGGAGGCAACTTCTGTGTTTCTTCGTCAATAAGAAGGTCCAAGGGATACAGTAAACCTGAAGTGAAGTAGCGGAATCCAAAACTGGACTCACAGGAGAGGTTCAAATCATAGAAAGTTAGGGTGTCAGTCCTCTTGTACTTAAGTCGGCATTGTGCTTTTGAATTTAATTCCGATGCAATTTCTGTGTTTCATCGTCAATAAGAAGGTCCAAGGTATACAGTAAACCTGAAGTGAAACATCGGAATCTAAAACTGGACTCACAGGAGAAGTTCAAATCATTAAAAGTTAGAGTGTCAGTCCTCTTATACTTAAGTCGGCTTTGTGCCTTTTGAATTTAATTCCGATGCATTTTCTGTGCTTCATCGTCAATAAGAAGGTCCAAGAATTACAGTAAACCTGAAGTGAAGCATCGGAATCTACAACTGGACTCATAGGAGAGGTTCAAATCATAGAAAGTTAGAGTGCCTGTCCTCTTGTACTTAAGTCGGCACTCTGCCTTTTGTATTTAATTCCAATGCAATTTCTGTGCTTCAACGTCAATACGAAGGTCCAAGGTATACAGTAAACCTGAAGTGAAGCATCGGAATCTAAAACTGGACTCACAGGAAAGGTTCAAATCATAGAAAGTTATAGTGTCAGTCCTCCTGTACTTAAGTCAGCATTGTGCCTTTTGTATTAAATTCGGATGCAACATCTGTGTTTCTTCGTCAATAAGAAGGTCCAAGGGATTCAGTAAACCTGAAGTACAGTATCGGAATCTAAGACTGGACTCACAGGAGAGGTTCAAATCATAGAAAGTTAGGGTGTCAGTCCTCTTGTACTTAGGTCGGCCTTGTGCCTTTTGAATTTAATTCCGATGCAATTTCTGAGTTTCATCGTCAATAAGAAAGTCCAAGGTATACAGTAAACCTGAAGTAAGCATGGGAATCTAAAACTGGACTCACAGGAGAGGTTCAAATTATAGAAAGTTAGAGTGTCAGTCCACTCGTATTTAAGTCGGCATTCTGCATTTTGTATTTAATTCCGATGCAATCTCTGTGTTTCTTCGTCAATAAGAAGGTCCAAGGTATACAGTAAACCTGAAGTGAAGTATCGGAATCTAAAACGGGACTCACAGGAGAGGTACAAATCATAGAAAGTTAGAGTGTCAGTCCTCTTGTACTTAAGTCGTCATTGTGCCTTTTGAATTTAATTCCGATGCAATTTCTGAGTTTCATCGTCAATAAGAAGGTCCAAGGTATACAGTCAACCTGAAGTGAAGCATCGGAATCTAAAACTGGGCTCACTGGAGAGGTTCAAATCATAGAAATTTGTAGTGTCGGTCCTCTTGTACTTAAGTCGGCAATGTGCCTTTTGAATTTAATTCCGATGCATTTTCTGTCCTTCATCGTCCATAAGAAGGTCCAAGGTATCCAGTAAACCTGATGTGAAGCATCGGATCTAAAACTGGACTTACAGCAGAGGTTCAAATCATAGAAAGTTAGAGTGTCAGTCCTCTTGTACTTAAGTCGGCATTGTGACTCTTAAATTTAATTCCGATGCAATTTCTGTGTTTCATCGTCAATAAGAAGGTCCAAGGTATTCAGTAAACCTAAAGTGAAGCATCGGAATCCAAAACTGGACTCACAGGAGAGGTTGAAATCATAGAATGTTAGAGTGTCAGTCCTCTTGTACTTAAGTCGGCACTCTGCTTTTGCATTTAATTCCGATGCAATTTCTGTGTTTCATATTCAATAAGAAGGTCCTAGGTATACAGTAAACCAGAAGTGAAGCATTGGAATCTAAACCTGAACTCACAGGAGAGGTTCAAATCAAAGAAAGTTAGAGTGTCAGTCCTCTTGTACTTAAGTCGGCACTCTGCCTTTTGTATTCACTTCCGATGCAATTTCTGTGCTTCATCGTCAATAAGAAGGTCCAAGGTATTCAGTAAACCTGAAGTGAAGCATCGGAATCTAAAACTGGGCTCACAGGAGAGGTTCAAATCATAGAAAGTTAGTGTGTCCGTCCTCTTGTACTTAAGTCGGCATTGTGCCTTTTGAATTTAATTCCGATGCATTTTCCGTGCTTCATCGTCTATAAGATGGTCCAAGGTATACAGTAAACCTGAAGTGAAGAATCGGAATCTAAAACTGAACTCACAGGAGAGGTTCAAATCATAGAAAGTTAGAGTGTCTGTCCTCTTGTACTTAAGTCTTCATTGTGGATTTTGAATTTAATTCCGACGCAATTTCTGTGTTTCTTCGTCAATAAGAAGGTCCAAGGTATACAGTAAACCTGAAGTGAAGCATCGGAAACCAAACCTGGACTCACAGGAGAGGTTGAAATCTTCGAAAGTTAGAGTGTCAGTCCTCTTGTACTTAAGTCGGCACTCTGCCTTTTGTATTTACTTCCGATGCAATTTCTGTGCTTCATCGTCAATTAGAAGGTCCAAGGTATACAGTAAACCTGAAGTGAAGCATCGGAATCTAAA
Organism: Schistocerca piceifrons; assembly: GCF_021461385.2. Lineage (NCBI taxonomy): Eukaryota > Metazoa > Arthropoda > Insecta > Orthoptera > Acrididae > Schistocerca > Schistocerca piceifrons. The sequence goes on along the minus strand of NW_025728148.1, from coordinate 356,934 downwards.
ACTGGGCTCACAGGAGAGGTTCAAATCATAGAAAGTAATTGTGTCAGTCCTCTTGTACTTAAGTCAGGATTGTGCCTTTTGTATTAAATTTGGGTGCAACTTCTGTGTTTCTTCGTCAATAAGAAGGTCCAAGGGATACAGTAAACCTGAAGTGAAGTATCTGAATCCAAAACTGGACTCACAGGAGAGGTTCATATCATAGAAAGTTAGGGTGACAGTCCTCTTGTACTACAGTCGGCATTGAGCTTTTGAACTTAATTCTGATGCAATTTCTGTCTTTCATCGTCAGTAAGAAGGTCCAAGGCAAACACTAAACCTGAAGTGAAGCATCGGAATCGAAAACTGGACTCACACTAGAGGTTCAAATCATAGAAAGTTAGAGTGTCACTCCTCTTGTACTTAAGTCGGCATTGCGCCTTTTGAATTTAATTCCGATGCATTTTCTGTGCTTCATCGTCAATAAGACGGTCCAAGGTATACAGTAAACCTGAAGTGAAGCATCGGAATCTAAAACTGGACTCACAGGAGAGGTTCAAATCATAGAAAGTTATAGTGTCAGTCCTCTTGTACTTAAGTCAGCATTGTGCCTTTTGTATTAAATTCGGATGCAACTTCTGTGTTTCTTCGTCAATAAGAAGGTCCAAGGGATACAGTAAACCTGAAGTGAAGTATCGGAATCTATAACTGGACTCACAGGACAGGTGCAAATCATAGAATGTTAGGGTGTCAGTCCTCTTGTACTTAGGTCGGCATTGTGCCTTTTGAATTTAATTCCGCGGCAATTTCTGTGTATCATCGTCAATAAAAAGGTCCAAGGTATACATTAAACCTGAAGTGAAGCATTGGAATCTAAAACTGGACTCACAGGAAGGGTTCAAATCCTAGATAGTTAGAGTGTCAGTCCACTTGTACTTAAGTCGGCATTGTGCCTTTTGAATTTAATTCCGATGCATTTTCTGTCCTTCATCGTCAATAAGAAGGTCCAAGGTATACAGTAAACCTGAAGTGAAGCATCGGAATCTGAAACTGGACTCACAGGAGAGGTTCAAATCATAGAAAGTTAGAGTGTCAGTCCTCTTTTACTTAAGTCGGCATTGTGCCTTTTGCATTAAATTCCGATGCAATTTCTTTGTTTTATCGTCAATAAGAAGGTCCAAGGGATACAGTAAACCTGAAGTGAAGTATCGGAATCTAAAACTGGACTCACAGGAGAGGTTCAAATCATAGAAAGTTAGGGTGACAGTCCTCTTGTACTTCAGTCGGCATTGTGCTTTTGAACTTAATTCCGATGCAATTTCTGTCTTTCATCGTCAGTAAGAAGGTCCAAGGCAAACACTAAACCTGAAGTGAAGCATCGGAATCGAAAACTGGACTCACACTAGAGGTTCAAATCATAGAAAGTTAGAGTGTCACTCCTCTTGTACTTAAGTCGGCATTGCGCCTTTTGAATTTAAGTCCGATGCAATTTCTGTGTTTCATCGTCAATATGAAGCTCCGCGGTATACAGTAAACCTTAAGTGAAGTATCGGAATCTAAAACTGGACTCACAGGAGAGGTTCAAATCATAGAAATTTAGAGTGTCAGTCCTCTTGTACTTAAGTCGGCATTGTGTTTTTTGAATTTAATTCCGATGCATTTTCTGTGCTTCATCGTCAATAAGAAAGTCCAAGGTATACAGTAAACCTGAAGTAAGCATGGGAATCTAAAACTGGACTCACAGGAGAGGTTCAAATTATAGAAAGTTAGAGTGTCAGTCCACTCGTATTTAAGTCGGCATTCTGCATTTTGTATTTAATTCCGATGCAATCTCTGTGTTTCTTCGTCAATAAGAAGGTCCAAGGTATACAGTAAACCTGAAGTGAAGTATCGGAATCTAAAACGGGACTCACAGGAGAGGTATAAATCATAGAAAGTTAGAGTGTCAGTCGTCTTGTACTTAAGTCAGCATTGTGCTTTTGTATTAAATTCGGATGCAATTTCTGTGTTCCTTCGTCAATAAGAAAGTCCAAGGGATACAGTAAACCTGAAGTGAAGTACCAAAATCTAAAACTGGACTCACAGGAGAGGTTCAAATCATAGAAAGTTAGAGTGTCAGTACTCTTGTACTTAAGTCGTCATTGTGCCTTTTGAATTTAATTCCGATGCAATTTCTGAGTTTCATCGTCAATAAGAAGGTCCAAGGTATACAGTCAACCTGAAGTGAAGCATCGGAATCTAAAACTGGGCTCACTGGAGAGGTTCAAATCATAGAAATTTGTAGTGTCGGTCCTCTTGTACTTAAGTCGGCAATGTGCCTTTTGAATTTAATTCCGATGCATTTTCTGTCCTTCATCGTCCATAAGAAGGTCCAAGGTATACAGTAAACCTGATGTGAAGCATCGGATCTAAAACTGGACTTACAGCAGAGGTTCAAATCATAGAAAGTTAGAGTGTCAGTCCTCTTGTACTTAAGTCGGCATTGTGAATCTTAAATTTAATTCCGATGCAATTTCTGTGTTTCATCGTCAATAAGAAGGTCCAAGGTATTCAGTAAACCTAAAGTGAAGCATCGGAATCCAAAACTGGACTCACAGGAGAGGTTGAAATCATAGAATGTTAGAGTGTCAGTCCTCTTGTACTTAAGTCGGCACTCTGCTTTTGCATTTAATTCCGATGCAATTTCTGTGTTTCATATTCAATAAGAAGGTCCTAGGTATACAGTAAACCAGAAGTGAAGCATTGGAATCTAAACCTGAACTCACAGGAGAGGTTCAAATCGAAGAAAGTTAGAGTGTCAGTCCTCTTGTACTTAAGTCGGCACTCTGCCTTTTGTATTCACTTCCGATGCAATTTCTGTGCTTCATCGTCAATAAGAAGGTCCAAGGTATTCAGTAAACCTGAAGTGAAGCATCGGAATCTAAAACTGGGCTCACAGGAGAGGTTCAAATCATAGAAAGTTAGTGTGTCCGTCCTCTTGTACTTAAGTCGGCATTGTGCCTTTTGAATTTAATTCCGATTCATTTTCCGTGCTTCATCGTCTATAAGATGGTCCAAGGTATACAGTAAACCTGAAGTGAAGAATCGGAATCTAAAACTGAACTCACAGGAGAGGTTCAAATCATAGAAAGTTAGAGTGTCTGTCCTCTTGTACTTAAGTCTTCATTGTGGATTTTGAATTTAATTCCGACGCAATTTCTGTGTTTCTTCGTCAATAAGAAGGTCCAAGGTATACAGTAAACCTGAAGTGAAGCATCGGAAACCAAACCTGGACTCACAGGAGAGGTTGAAATCTTCGAAAGTTAGAGTGTCAGTCCTCTTGTACTTAAGTCGGCACTCTGCCTTTTGTATTTACTTCCGATGCAATTTCTGTGCTTCATCGTCAATTAGAAGGTCCAAGGTATACAGTAAACCTGAAGTGAAGCATCGGAATCTAAAACTGGGCTCACAGGAGAGGTTCAAATCATAGAAAGTAATTGTGTCAGTCCTCTTGTACTTAAGTCAGGATTGTGCCTTTTGTATTAAATTTGGGTGCAACTTCTGTGTTTCTTCGTCAATAAGAAGGTCCAAGGGATACAGTAAACCTGAAGTGAAGTATCGGAATCCAAAACTGGACTCACAGGAGAGGTTCATATCATAGAAAGTTAGGGTGACAGTCCTCTTGTACTTCAGTCGGCATTGAGCTTTTGAACTTAATTCCGATGCAATTTCTGTCTTTCATCGTCAGTAAGAAGGTCCAAGGCAAACACTAAACCTGAAGTGAAGCATCGGAATCGAAAACTGGACTCACACTAGAGGTTCAAATCATAGAAAGTTAGAGTGTCACTCCTCTTGTACTTAAGTCGGCATTGCGCCTTTTGAATTTAATTCCGATGCATTTTCTGTGCTTCATCGTCAATAAGACGGTCCTAGGTATACAGTAAACCTGAAGTGAAGCATCGGAATCTAAAACTGGACTCACAGGAGAGGTTCAAATCATAGAAAGTTATAGTGTCAGTCCTCTTGTACTTAAGTCAGCATTGTGCCTTTTGTATTAAATTCGGATGCAACTTCTGTGTTTCTTCGTCAATAAGAAGGTCCAAGGTATACAGTAAACCTGAAGTGAAGTATCGGAATCTATAACTGGACTCACAGGACAGGTGCAAATCATAGAATGTTAGGGTGTCAGTCCTCTTGTACTTAGGTCGGCATTGTGCCTTTTGAATTTAATTCCGCGGCAATTTCTGTGTATCATCGTCAATAAAAAGGTCCAAGGTATACATTAAACCTGAAGTGAAGCATTGGAATCTAAAACTGGACTCACAGGAAGGGTTCAAATCATAGATAGTTAGAGTGTCAGTCCACTTGTACTTAAGTCGGCATTGTGCCTTTTGAATTTAATTCCGATGCATTTTCTGTCCTTCATCGTCAATAAGAAGGTCCAAGGTATACAGTAAACCTGAAGTGAAGCATCGGAATCTGAAACTGGACTCACAGGAGAGGTTCAAATCATAGAAAGTTAGAGTGTCAGTCCTCTTTTACTTAAGTCGGCATTGTGCCTTTTGCATTAAATTCCGATGCAATTTCTTTGTTTTATCGTCAATAAGAAGGTCCAAGGGATACAGTAAACCTGAAATGAAGTATCGGAATCTAAAACTGGACTCACAGGAGAGATTCAAATCATAGAAAGTTAGGGTGACAGTCCTCTTGTACTTCAGTCGGCATTGTGCTTTTGAACTTAATTCCGATGCAATTTCTGTCTTTCATCGTCAGTAAGAAGGTCCAAGGCAAACACTAAACCTGAAGTGAAGCATCGGAATCGAAAACTGGACTCACACTAGAGGTTCAAATCATAGAAAGTTAGAGTGTCACTCCTCTTGTACTTAAGTCGGCATTGCGCCTTTTGAATTTAATTCCGATGCATTTTCTGTGCTTCATCGTCAATAAGACGGTCCAAGGTATACAGTAAACCTGAAGTGAAGCATCGGAATCTAAAACTGGACTCACAGGAGAGGTTCAAATCATAGAAAGTTATAGTGTCAGTCCTCTTGTACTTAAGTCAGCATTGTGCCTTTTGTATTAAATTCGGATGCAACTTCTGTGTTTCTTCGTCAATAAGAAGGTCCAAGGGATACAGTAAACCTGAAGTGAAGTATCGGAATCTATAACTGGACTCACAGGACAGGTGCAAATCATAGAATGTTAGGGTGTCAGTCCTCTTGTACTTAGGTCGGCATTGTGCCTTTTGAATTTAATTCCGCGGCAATTTCTGTGTATCATCGTCAATAAAAAGGTCCAAGGTATACATTAAACCTGAAGTGAAGCATTGGAATCTAAAACTGGACTCACAGGAAGGGTTCAAATCATAGATAGTTAGAGTGTCAGTCCACTTGTACTTAAGTCGGCATTGTGCCTTTTGAATTTAATTCCGATGCATTTTCTGTCCTTCATCGTCAATAAGAAGGTCCAAGGTATACAGTAAACCTGAAGTGAAGCATCGGAATCTGAAACTGGACTCACAGGAGAGGTTCAAATCATAGAAAGTTAGAGTGTCAGTCCTCTTTTACTTAAGTCGGCATTGTGCCTTTTGCATTAAATTCCGATGCAATTTCTTTGTTTTATCGTCAATAAGAAGGTCCAAGGGATACAGTAAACCTGAAATGAAGTATCGGAATCTAAAACTGGACTCACAGGAGAGATTCAAATCATAGAAAGTTAGGGTGACAGTCCTCTTGTACTTCAGTCGGCATTGTGCTTTTGAACTTAATTCCGATGCAATTTCTGTCTTTCATCGTCAGTAAGAAGGTCCAAGGCAAACACTAAACCTGAAGTGAAGCATCGGAATCGAAAACTGGACTCACACTAGAGGTTCAAATCATAGAAAGTTAGAGTGTCACTCCTCTTGTACTTAAGTCGGCATTGCGCCTTTTGAATTTAAGTCCGATGCAATTTCTGTGTTTCATCGTCAATATGAAGCTCCGCGGTATACAGTAAACCTTAAGTGAAGTATCGGAATCTAAAACTGGACTCACAGGAGAGGTTCAAATCATAGAAATTTAGAGTGTCAGTCCTCTTGTACTTAAGTCGGCATTGTGTTTTTTGAATTTAATTCCGATGCATTTTCTGTGCTTCATCGTCAATAAGAAAGTCCAAGGTATACAGTAAACCTGAAGTAAGCATGGGAATCTAAAACTGGACTCACAGGAGAGGTTCAAATTATAGAAAGTTAGAGTGTCAGTCCACTCGTATTTAAGTCGGCATTCTGCATTTTGTATTTAATTCCGATGCAATCTCTGTGTTTCTTCGTCAATAAGAAGGTCCAAGGTATACAGTAAACCTGAAGTGAAGTATCGGAATCTAAAACGGGACTCACAGGAGAGGTATAAATCATAGAAAGTTAGAGTGTCAGTCGTCTTGTACTTAAGTCAGCATTGTGCTTTTGTATTAAATTCGGATGCAATTTCTGTGTTCCTTCGTCAATAAGAAAGTCCAAGGGATACAGTAAACCTGAAGTGAAGTACCAAAATCTAAAACTGGACTCACAGGAGAGGTTCAAATCATAGAAAGTTAGAGTGTCAGTACTCTTGTACTTAAGTCGTCATTGTGCCTTTTGAATTTAATTCCGATGCAATTTCTGAGTTTCATCGTCAATAAGAAGGTCCAAGGTATACAGTCAACCTGAAGTGAAGCATCGGAATCTAAAACTGGGCTCACTGGAGAGGTTCAAATCATAGAAATTTGTAGTGTCGGTCCTCTTGTACTTAAGTCGGCAATGTGCCTTTTGAATTTAATTCCGATGCATTTTCTGTCCTTCATCGTCCATAAGAAGGTCCAAGGTATACAGTAAACCTGATGTGAAGCATCGGATCTAAAACTGGACTTACAGCAGAGGTTCAAATCATAGAAAGTTAGAGTGTCAGTCCTCTTGTACTTAAGTCGGCATTGTGACTCTTAAATTTAATTCCGATGCAATTTCTGTGTTTCATCGTCAATAAGAAGGTCCAAGGTATTCAGTAAACCTAAAGTGAAGCATCGGAATCCAAAACTGGACTCACAGGAGAGGTTGAAATCATAGAATGTTAGAGTGTCAGTCCTCTTGTACTTAAGTCGGCACTCTGCTTTTGCATTTAATTCCGATGCAATTTCTGTGTTTCATATTCAATAAGAAGGTCCTAGGTATACAGTAAACCAGAAGTGAAGCATTGGAATCTAAACCTGAACTCACAGGAGAGGTTCAAATCGAAGAAAGTTAGAGTGTCAGTCCTCTTGTACTTAAGTCGGCACTCTGCCTTTTGTATTCACTTCCGATGCAATTTCTGTGCTTCATCGTCAATAAGAAGGTCCAAGGTATTCAGTAAACCTGAAGTGAAGCATCGGAATCTAAAACTGGGCTCACAGGAGAGGTTCAAATCATAGAAAGTTAGTGTGTCCGTCCTCTTGTACTTAAGTCGGCATTGTGCCTTTTGAATTTAATTCCGATGCATTTTCCGTGCTTCATCGTCTATAAGATGGTCCAAGGTATACAGTAAACCTGAAGTGAAGCATCGGAATCTAAAACTGGGCTCACAGGAGAGGTTCAAATCATAGAAAGTAATTGTGTCAGTCCTCTTGTACTTAAGTCAGGATTGTGCCTTTTGTATTAAATTTGGGTGCAACTTCTGTGTTTCTTCGTCAATAAGAAGGTCCAAGGGATACAGTAAACCTGAAGTGAAGTATCGGAATCCAAAACTGGACTCACAGGAGAGGTTCATATCATAGAAAGTTAGGGTGACAGTCCTCTTGTACTTCAGTCGGCATTGAGCTTTTGAACTTAATTCCGATGCAATTTCTGTCTTTCATCGTCAGTAAGAAGGTCCAAGGCAAACACTAAACCTGAAGTGAAGCATCGGAATCGAAAACTGGACTCACACTAGAGGTTCAAATCATAGAAAGTTAGAGTGTCACTCCTCTTGTACTTAAGTCGGCATTGCGCCTTTTGAATTTAATTCCGATGCATTTTCTGTGCTTCATCGTCAATAAGACGGTCCAAGGTATACAGTAAACCTGAAGTGAAGCATCGGAATCTAAAACTGGACTCACAGGAGAGGTTCAAATCATAGAAAGTTATAGTGTCAGTCCTCTTGTACTTAAGTCAGCATTGTGCCTTTTGTATTAAATTCGGATGCAACTTCTGTGTTTCTTCGTCAATAAGAAGGTCCAAGGTATACAGTAAACCTGAAGTGAAGTATCGGAATCTATAACTGGACTCACAGGACAGGTGCAAATCATAGAATGTTAGGGTGTCAGTCCTCTTGTACTTAGGTCGGCATTGTGCCTTTTGAATTTAATTCCGCGGCAATTTCTGTGTATCATCGTCAATAAAAAGGTCCAAGGTATACATTAAACCTGAAGTGAAGCATTGGAATCTAAAACTGGACTCACAGGAAGGGTTCAAATCATAGATAGTTAGAGTGTCAGTCCACTTGTACTTAAGTCGGCATTGTGCCTTTTGAATTTAATTCCGATGCATTTTCTGTCCTTCATCGTCAATAAGAAGGTCCAAGGTATACAGTAAACCTGAAGTGAAGCATCGGAATCTGAAACTGGACTCACAGGAGAGGTTCAAATCATAGAAAGTTAGAGTGTCAGTCCTCTTTTACTTAAGTCGGCATTGTGCCTTTTGCATTAAATTCCGATGCAATTTCTTTGTTTTATCGTCAATAAGAAGGTCCAAGGGATACAGTAAACCTGAAATGAAGTATCGGAATCTAAAACTGGACTCACAGGAGAGATTCAAATCATAGAAAGTTAGGGTGACAGTCCTCTTGTACTTCAGTCGGCATTGTGCTTTTGAACTTAATTCCGATGCAATTTCTGTCTTTCATCGTCAGTAAGAAGGTCCAAGGCAAACACTAAACCTGAAGTGAAGCATCGGAATCGAAAACTGGACTCACACTAGAGGTTCAAATCATAGAAAGTTAGAGTGTCACTCCTCTTGTACTTAAGTCGGCATTGCGCCTTTTGAATTTAAGTCCGATGCAATTTCTGTGTTTCATCGTCAATATGAAGGTCCGCGGTATACAGTAAACCTTAAGTGAAGTATCGGAATCTAAAACTGGACTCACAGGAGAGGTTCAAATCATAGAAATTTAGAGTGTCAGTCCTCTTGTACTTAAGTCGGCATTGTGTTTTTTGAATTTAATTCCGATGCATTTTCTGTGCTTCATCGTCAATAAGAAGGTCCAAGGTATACAGAAAACCTGAAGTGAAGCATCGGAATCTAAAACTGGACTCACAGGAGAGGTTCAAATCATAGAAAGTTAGTGTGTCCGTCCTCTTGTACTTAAGTCGGCATTGTGCCTTTTGAATTAAATTCCGGTGCAATTTCTGTATTTCATCGTCAATAAGAAGGTCCAAGGTATACAGTAAACCTGAAGTGAAGCATCGGAATCTAAAACTGGACTCACAGGAGAGGTTCAAATCGGAGACAGTTAGAGTAGTCGTCCTCTTGTTGTTAAGTCCGCAATGTGACTTTTGAATTTAATTCCGATGCAATTTGTGGGTATCATCGTCAATAAGAAGGTCCAAGGTATACAGTAAGCCTGAAGTGAAGCATCGGAATCTAAATCTGGACTCACAGCAGAGGTTCAAATCATAGAAAGGTAGAGTGTCAGTCCTCTTGTACTTAAGTCGGCATTGTGCCTTTTGAATTTAATTCCGATGCAATTTCTGAGTTTCATCGTCAATAAGAAAGTCCAAGGTATACAGTAAACCTGAAGTAAGCATGGGAATCTAAAACTGGACTCACAGGAGAGGTTCAAATTATAGAAAATTAGAGTGTCAGTCCACTCGTATTTAAGTCGGCATTCTGCATTTTGTATTTAATTCCGATGCAATTTCTGTGTTTCTTCGTCAATAAGAAGGTCCAAGGTATACAGTAAGCCTGAAGTGAAGTATCGGAATCTAAAACGGGACTCACAGGAGAGGTACAAATCATAGAAAGTTAGAGTGTCAGTCGTCTTGTACTTAAGTCAGCATTGTGCCTTTTGTATTAAATTCGGATGCAATTTCTGTGTTCCTTCGTCAATAAGAAAGTCCAAGGGATACAGTAAACCTGAAGTGAAGTACCAGAATCTAAAACTGGACTCACAGGAGAGGTTCAAATCATAGAAAGTTAGAGTGTCAGTCCTCTTGTACTTAAGTCGTCATTGTGCCTTTTGAATTTAATTCCGATGCAACTTCTGAGTTTCATCGTCAATAAGAAGGTCCAAGGTATACAGTCAACCTGAAGTGAAGCATCGGAATCTAAAACTGGGCTCACTGGAGAGGTTCAAATCATAGAAATTTGTAGTGTCGGTCCTCTTGTACTTAAGTCGGCAATGTGCCTTTTGAATTTAATTCCGATGCATTTTCTGTCCTTCATCGTCCATAAGAAGGTCCAAGGTATACAGTAAACCTGATGTGAAGCATCGGATCTAAAACTGGACTTACAGCAGAGGTTCATATCATAGAAAGTTAGAGTGTCAGTCCTCTTGTACTTAAGTCGGCATTGTGACTCTTAAATTTAATTCCGATGCAATTTCTGTGTTTCATCGTCAATAAGAAGGTCCAAGGTATTCAGTAAACCTAAAGTGAAGCATCGGAATCCAAAACTGGACTCACAGGAGAGGTTGAAATCGTAGAATGTGAGAGTGTCAGTCCTCTTGTACTTAAGTCGGCACTCTGCTTTTGTATTTAATTCCGATGCAATTTCTGTGCTTCATCGTCAATAAGAAGGTCCAATGTATACAGTAAACCTCAAGTGAAGCATCGGAATCTAAACCTCGGCTCACAGGAGAGGTTCAAATCATAGAAAGTTATAGTGTCAGTCCTCTTGTACTTAAGTCAGCATTGTGTCTTTTGTATTTAATTCCGATGCAATTTCTGTGTTTCATATTCAATAAGAAGGTCCTAGGTATACAGTAAAGCTGAAGTGAAGCATTGGAATCTAAACCTGAACTCACAGGAGAGGTTCAAATCAAAGAAAGTTAGAGTGTCAGTCCTCTTGTACTTAAGTCGGCACTCTGCCTTTTGTATTCACTTCCGATGCAATTTCTGTGCTTCATCGTCAATAAGAAGGTCGAAGGTATTCAGTAAACCTGAAGTGAAGCAGCGGAATCTAAAACTGGGCTCACAGGAGAGGTTCAAATCACAGAAAGTTAGTGTGTCCGTCCTCTTGTACTTAAGTCGGCATTGTGCCTTTTGAATTTAATTCCGATGCATTTTCTGTGCTTCATCGTCTATAAGATGGTCCAAGGTATACAGTAAACCTGAAGTGAAGAATCGGAATCTAAAACTGAACTCACAGGAGAGGTTCAAATCTTAGAAAGTTAGAGTGTCTGTCCTCTTGTACTTAAGTCTTCATTGTGGATTTTGAATTTAATTCCGACGCAATTTCTGTGTTTCTTCGTCAATAAGAAGGTCCAAGGTATACAGTAAACCTGAAGTGAAGCATCGGAAACCAAACCTGGACTCACAGGAGAGGTTGAAATCTTCGAAAGTTAGAGTGTCAGTCCTCTTGTACTTAAGTCGGCACTCTGCCTTTCGTATTTACTTCCGATGCAATTTCTGTGCTTCATCGTCAATTAGAAGGTCCAAGGTATACAGTAAACCTGAAGTGAAGCATCGGAATCTAAAACTGGGCTCACAGGAGAGGTTCAAATCATAGAAAGTAATTGTGTCAGTCCTCTTGTACTTAAGTCAGGATTGTGCCTTTTGTATTAAATTCGGGTGCAACTTCTGTGTTTCTTCGTCAATAAGAAGGTCCAAGGGATACAGTAAACCTGAAGTGAAGTATCGGAATCCAAAACTGGACTCACAGGAGAGGTTCAAATCATAGAAAGTTAGGTTGTCAGTCCTCTTGTACCTAAGTCGGCATTGTGCCTTTTGAATTTAATTCCGATGCAATATCTGTGTTTCAACATCAATTAGAATTTCCAAGGTATACAGCAAACCTGAATTGAAGCATCGGAATCTAAAACAGGACTCACACGAGACGTCAAATCATAGAAAGTTGGAGTGTCGGTCCTCTTGTACTTAAGTCGGCATTGTGCCTATTGAATTTAATTCCGATGCAATTTCTGTGCTTCATCGTCAATAAGAAGGTCCAAGGTATACAGTAAACCTGAAGTTAAGCATCGGAATGTAAAACTGGACTCACAGGAGAGGTTCAAATCATTGAAGGTTAGGGTGTCAGTCCTTCTGTACTTAAGTCGGCATTGTGCGTTTTGTATTAAATTCGAACGTAATTTCTGTGTTTCTTCGTCAATAAGAAGGTCCAAGGGATACAGTAAACCTGAAGTGAAGTATTGGAATCTAAAACTGGACTCACAGGACAGGTGCAAATCATAGAATGTTAGGGTGTCAGTCCTCTTGTACTTAGGTCGGCATTGTGCCTTTTGAATTTAATTCCGATGCATTTTCTGTCCTTCATCGTCAATAAGAAGGTCCAAGGTATACAGTAAACCTGAAGTGAAGCATCGGAATCTGAAACTGGACTCACAGGAGAGGTTCAAATCATAGATAGTTAGAGTGTCAGTCCTCTTGTACTTAAGTCGGCATTGTTCCTTTTGTATTTAATTCCGATGCAATTTCTATGCTTAATCCTCAATTAGAAGGTAAAAGGTATACCGTAAACCTGAAGTGAAGCATCGGAATCAAGAACTGGACTTACAAGATAGGTTCAAATCATAGAAAGTTATAGAGTCAGTCCTCTAGTACTTAAGTCAGCATTGTGCGGTTTGTATTTAAATCCGATGCAATTTCTGTGATTCATCGTCAATAAGAAGGTCCAGGGCATACAGTAAATCTGATGTGAAGCATCGGAATCTAAAACTGGACTCACAGGATCGGTTCAAATCATAGAAAGTTTGGGCGTCAGTCCGCTAGTACTTAAGTCGGCATTGTGCCTTTTGAATTTAATTCCGATGCATTTTCTGTGTCCCATCGTCTATAAGAAGGTCCAATGTATACAGTAAACCTGAAGTGAAGCATCGGAATCTAAAACTGGACTCACAGGACAGGTGCAAATCATAGAATGTTAGGGTGTCAGTCCTCTTGTACTTAGGTCGGCATTGTGCCTTTTGAATTTAATTCCGGTGCAATTTCTGTGTATCACCGTCAATAAAAAGGTCCAAGGTATACATTAAACCTGAAGTGAAGCATCGGAATCTAAAACTGGACTCACAGGAGAGGTTCAAATCATAGATAGTTAGAGTGTCAGTCCGCTTGTACTTAAGGCGGCATTGTGCCTTTTGAATTAAATTCCGATGCATTTTCTGTCCTTCATCGTCAATAAGAAGGTCCAAGGTATACAGTAAACCTGAAGTGAAGCATCGGAATCTGAAACTGGACTCACAGGAGAGGTTCAAATCATAGAAAGTTAGAGTGTCTGTCCTCTTGTACTTAAGTCTTCATTGTGGATTTTGAATTTAATTCCGACGCAATTTCTGTGTTTCTTCGTCAATAAGAAGGTCCAAGGTATACAGTAAACCTGAAGTGAAGCATCGGAAACCAAACCTGGACTCACAGGAGAGGTTGAAATCTTCGAAAGTTAGAGTGTCAGTCCTCTTGTACTTAAGTCGGCACTCTGCCTTTTGTATTTACTTCCGATGCAATTTCTGTGCTTCATCGTCAATTAGAAGGTCCAAGGTATACAGTAAACCTGAAGTGAAGCATCGGAATCTAAAACTGGTCTCACAGGAGAGGTTCAAATCATAGAAAGTAATTGTGTCAGTCCTCTTGTACTTAAGTCAGGATTGTGCCTTTTGTATTAAATTTGGGTGCAACATCTGTGTTTCTTCGTCAATAAGAAGGTCCAAGGGATAAAGTAAACCTGAAGTGAAGTATCGGAATCCAAAACTGGACTCACAGGAGAGGTTCAAATCATAGAAAGTTAGGTTGTCAGTCCTCTTGTACCTAAGTCGGCATTGTGCCTTTTGAATTTAATTCCGATGCAATTTCTGTGTTTCTACGTCAATTAGAATTTCCAAGGTATACAGTAAACCTGAAGTGAAGCATCGGAATCTAAAACAGGACTCACACGAGACGTCAAATCATAGAAAGAGTGTGTGTCGGTCCTCTTGTACTTAAGTCGGCATTGTGCCTTTTGAATTTAATTCCGATGCAATTTCTGTGCTTCATCGTCAATAAGAGGGTCCAAGGTATACAGTAAACCTGAAGTTAAGCATCGGAATGTAAAACTGGACTCACAGGAGAGGTTCAAATCATAGAAGGTTAGGGTGTCAGTCCTTCTGTACTTAAGTCGGCATTGTGCGTTTTGTATTAAATTCGAATGTAATTTCTGTGTTTCTTCGTCAATAAGAAGGTCCAAGGGATACAGTAAACCTGAAGTGAAGTATCGGAATCTAAAACTGGACTCACAGGACAGGTGCAAATCATAGAATGTTAGGGTGTCAGGCCTCTTGTACTTAGGTCGGCGTTGTGCCTCTTGAATTTAATTCCGGTGCAATTTCTGTGTATCATCGTAAATAAGAAGGTCCAAGGTATACAGTAAACCTGAAATGAAGCATCGGAATCTAAAACTGGACTCACAGGAGAGGTTCAAATCATAGATAGTTATAGTGTCAGTCCGCTTGTACTTAAGTCGGCATTGTGCATTTTGAATTTAATTCCGATGCATTTTCTGTCCTTCATCGTCAATAAGAAGGTCCAAGGTATACAGTAAACCTAAAGTGAAGCATCGGAATCTGAAACTGGACTCACAGGAGAGGTTCAAATAATAGAAAGTTATAGTGTCAGTCCTCTTTTACTTAAGTCGGCATTGTGCCTTTTGCATTAAATTCCGATGAAATTTCTGTGTTTTATCGTCAATAAGAAGGTCCAAGTTATACAGTAAAGCTGAAGTGAAGAATTGGAATCCAAAACTGGACTCACAGGAGAGGTTCAAATCATAGAAAGTTAGAGTGTTAGTCCTCTTGTACTTAAGTCGGCATTGTGCCTTTTGAATTTAATTCCGATGCAATTTCTGTGTTTCATCGTCAATATGAAGGTCCACGGTATACAGTAAACCTGAAGTGAAGCATCGGAATCTAAAACTGGACTCACAGGTGAGGTTCAAATCATAGAAAGTTTGTGTGTCCGTCCTCTTGTACTTAAGTCGGCATTGTGCCTTTTGAATTTAATTCCGATGCATTTTCTGTGCTTCATCGTCAATAAGATGGTCCAAGGTATACAGTAAACCTGAAGTGAAGAATCGGAATCTGAAACTGAACTCACAGGAGAGGTTCAAATCATAGAAAGTTAGAGTGTCTGTCCTCTTGTACTTAAGTCTTCATTGTGGATTTTGAATTTAATTCCGACGCAATTTCTGTGTTTCTTCGTCAATAAGAAGGTCCAAGGTATACAGTAAACCTGAAGTGTAGCATCGGAAACCAAACCTGGACTCACAGGAGAGGTTGAAATCTTCGAAAGTTAGAGTGTCAGTCCTCTTGTACTTAAGTCGGCACTCTGCCTTTTGTATTTACTTCCGATGCAATTTCTGTGCTTCATCGTCAATTAGAAGGTCCAAGGTATACAGTAAACCTGAAGTGAAGCATCGGAATCTAAAACTGGGCTCACAGGAGAGGTTCAAATCATAGAAAGTAATTGTGTCAGTCCTCTTGTACTTAAGTCAGGATTGTGCCTTTTGTATTAAATTCGGGTGGAACTTCTGTGTTTCTTCGTCAATAAGAAGGTCCAAGGGATACAGTAAATCTGAAGTGAAGTATCGGAATCCAAAACTGGACTCACAGGAGAGGTTCAAATCATAGAAAGTTAGGTTGTCAGTCCTCCTGTACCTAAGTCGGCATTGTGCCTTTTGAATTTAATTCCGATGCAATTTCTGTGTTTCAACATCAATTAGAATTTCCAAGGTATACAGCAAACCTGAAGTGAAGCATCGGAATCTAAAACAGGACTCACACGAGACGTCAAATCATAGAAAGTTGGTGTGTCGGTCCTCTTGTACTTAAGTCGGCATTGTGCCTTTTGAATTTAATTCCGATGCAATTTCTGTGCTTCATCGTCAATAAGAAGGTCCAAGGTATACAGTAAACCTGAAGTTAAGCATCGGAATGTAAAACTGGACTCACAGGAGAGGTTCAAATCATAGAAGGTTAGGGTGTCAGTCCTTCTGTACTTAAGTCGGCATTGTGCGTTTTGTATTAAATTCGAACGTAATTTCTGTGTTTCTTCGTCAATAAGAAGGTCCAAGGGATTCAGTAAACCTGAAGTGAAGTATCGGAATCTAAAACTGGACTCACAGGACAGGTGCAAATCATAGAATGTTAGGGTGTCAGTCCTCTTGTACTTAGGTCGGCATTGTGCCTTTTGAATTTAATTCCGGTGCAATTTCTGTTTATCATCGTCAATAAAAAGGTCCAAGGTATACATTAAACCTGAAGTGAAGCATCGGAATCTAAAACTCGACTCACAGGAGGGGTTCAAATCATAGATAGTTAGAGTGTCATTCCGCTTGTACTTAAGGCGGCATTGTGCCTTTTGAATTTAATTCCGATGCATTTTCTGTCCTTCATCGTCAATAAGAAGGTCCAAGGTATACAGTAAACCTGAAGTGAAGCATCGGAATCTGAAACTGGACTCACAGGAGAGGTTCAAATCATAGAAAGTTAGAGTGTCAGTCCTCTTTTACTTAAGTCGGCATTGTGCATTTTGCATTAAATTCCGATTCAATTTCTGTGTTTTATCGGCAATAAGAAGGTCCAAGGGATACAGTAAACCTGAAGTGAAGAATCGGAATCCAAAACTGGACTCACGGGACAGGTTCAAACCATAGAAAGTTAGAGTGTTAGTCCTCTTGTACTTAAGTCGGCATTGTGCTTTTTGAATTTAATTCCGATGCAATTTCTGTGTTTCATCGTCAATATGAAGGTCCACGGTATACAGTAAACCTTAAGTGAAGTATCGGAATCTAAAACTGGAATCACAGGAGAGGTTCAAATCATAGAAATTTAGAGTGTCAGTCCTCTGTACTTAAGTCGGCATTGTGCCTTTTGAATATAATTCCGATGCATTTTCTGTGCTTCATCGTCAATAAGAAGGTCCAAGGTATACAGTAAACCTGAAGTGAAGCATCGGAATCTAAAACTGGACTCACAGGAGAGGTTCAAATCATAGAAAGTTAGTGTGTCCGTCCTCTTGTACTTAAGTCGGCATTATGCCTTTTGAATTAAATTCCGGTGCAATTTCTGTATTTCATCGTTAATAAGAAGGTCCAAGGTATACAGTAATCCTAAAGTGAAGCATCGGAATTCAAAACTGGACTCACAAGACAGGTTTAAATCGTAGAATGTTAGAGTGTCAGTCCTCTTGTACTTAAGCCGGCATTGTTCCTTTTGTATTTAATTCCGATGCAATTTCTATGCTTAATCCTCAATTAGAAGGTAAAAGGTATACCGTAAACCTGAAGTGAAGCATCGGAATCAAAAACTGGACTCACAAGATAGGTTCAAATCATAGAAAGTTATAGAGTCAGTCCTCTAGTACTTAAGTCAGCATTGTGCGGTTTGTATTTAAATCCGATGCAATTTCTGTGATTCATCGTCAATAAGAAGGTCCAGGGTATACAGTAAATCTGATGTGAAGCATCGGAATCTAAAACTGGACTCACAGGATCGGTTCAAATCATAGAAAGTTTGGGCGTCAGTCCGCTAGTACTTAAGTCGGCATTGTGCCTTTTGAATTTAATTCCGATGCATTTTCTGTGTCCCATCGTCTATAAGAAGGTCCAATGTATACAGTAAACCTGAAGTGAAGCATCGGATTCTAAAACAGGACTCACAGGACAGGTGCAAATCATAGAATGTTAGGGTGTCAGTCCTCTTGTACTTAGGTCGGCATTGTGCCTTTTGAATTTAATTCCGGTGCAATTTCTGTGTATCACCGTCAATAAAAAGGTCCAAGGTATACATTAAACCTGAAGTGAAGCATCGGAATCTAAAACTGGACTCACAGGAGAGGTTCAAATCATAGATAGTTAGAGTGTCAGTCCGCTTGTACTTAAGGCGGCATTGTGCCTTTTGAATTTAATTCCGATGCATTTTCTGTTCTTCATCGTCAATAAGAAGGTCCAAGGTATACAGTAAACCTGAAGTGAAGCATCGGAATCTGAAACTGGACTCACAGGAGAGGTTCAAATCATAGAAAGGTAGAGAGTCAGTCCTCTTTTACTTAAGTCGGCATTGTGCCTTTTGCATTAAATTCCGATGCAATTTCTGTGTTTTATCGTCAATAAGAAGGTCCAAGGGATACAGTAAACCTGAAGTGAAGAATCAGAATCCAAAACTGGGCTCACGGGACAGGTTCAAATCATAGAAAGTTAGAGTGTTAGTCCTCTTGTACTTAAGTCGGCATTGTGCCTTTTGAATTTAATTCCGTTGCAATTTCTGTGTTTCTTCGTCAATATGAAGGTCCACGGAATACAGTAAACCTTAAGTGAGGTATCGGAATCTAAAACTGGACTCACAGGAGAGGTTCAAATCATAGAAATTTAGAGTGTCTGTCCTCTTGTACTTAAGTCGGCATTGTGCCTTTTGAAATAAATTCCGATGCATTTTCTGTGCTTCATCGTCAATAAGAAGGTCCAAGGTATACAGTAAACCTGACGTGAAGCATCGGAATCTAAAACTGGACTCACAGGAGTGGTTCAAATCATAGAAAGTTAGTGTGTCCGTCCTCTTGTACTTAAGTCGGCATTGTGCATTTGTATTAATTTCGGATGCAATTTCAGTGTTTCTTCGTCAATAAGAAGGTCCAAGGGATAGAGTAAACCTGAAGTGAAGCATCGGAATCTAAAACTGGGCTGAGAGGAGAGGTTCAAATCATAGAAAGTTATAGTGTCAGTCCTCTTGTACTTAAATCAGCATTGTGCCTTTTGTATTAAATTCGGATGCAACTTCAGTGTTTCTTCGTCAATAAGAAGGTCCAAGGGATTCAGTAAACCTGAAGTAAAGCATCGGAATCTGAAACTGGACTCACAGGAGAGGTTCAAATCATAGAAAGTTAGAGTGTCAGTCCTCTTTTACTTAAGTCGGCATTGTGCCTTTTGCATTAAATTCCGATGCAATTTCTGTGTTTTATCGTCAATAAGAAGGTCCAAGGGATACAGTAAACCTGAAGTGAAGAATCGGAATCCAAAACTGGACTCACGGGACAGGTTCAAATCATAGAAAGTTAGAGTGTCAGTCCTCTTGTACTGAAGTCGGCATTGTGCCTTTTGCTTTAAATTCCGATGCAATTTCTGAGTTTCATCGTCATTAAGAAGGTCCAAGGTATACAGTAAATCTGAAGTGAAGCATCGGAATCTAAAACTGGACTCACAGGAGAGGTTCA
The DNA here is from genome assembly GCF_021461385.2 of Schistocerca piceifrons. NCBI lineage: Eukaryota > Metazoa > Arthropoda > Insecta > Orthoptera > Acrididae > Schistocerca > Schistocerca piceifrons. The sequence goes on along the minus strand of NW_025728148.1, from coordinate 337,611 downwards.
AATCATAGAAAGTTAGAGTGTCAGTCCTCTTGTACTTAAGTCGTCATTGTGCCTTTTGTATTAAATTCGGATGCTATTTCTGTGTTTCATCGTCAATAAGAGGGTCCAAGGGATACAGTAAACCTGAAGTGAAGCATCGGAATCTAAAGCTGGACTCACAAGAGAGGTTCAAATCATAGAAAGTTAGAGTGTCAGTCCTCTTGTACTTAAGTCGGCACTCTGCCTTTCGTATTTAATTCCGATGCAATTTCTGTGCTTCATCGTCAATAAGAAGGTCCAAGGTATACAGTAAACCTGAAGTGAAGCATCGGAATCTAAAACTGGGCTCAGAGGAGAGGTTCAAATCATAGAAAGTTATAGTGTCAGTCCTCTTGTACTTAAATCAGCATTGTGCCTTTTGTATTAAATTCGGATGCAACTTCTGTGTCTCTTCGTCAATAAGAAGGTCCAAGGGCTTCAGTAAACCTGAAGTAAAGTATCGGAATCTAAAACTGGACTCACAGGAGAGGTTCAAATCATAGAAAGTTAGGGTGTCAGTCCTCTTGTACTTAGGTCCGCATTGAGCCTTTTGAATTTAATTCCGATGCAATTTCTGTGTTTCTTCGTCAATAAGAAGGTCCAAGGGATACAGTAAACCTGAAGTGAAGTATCGGAATCTAAAACTGGACTCACAGGAGAGGTTCAAATTATAGAAAGTTAGAGTGTCAGTCTTTTTGTACTAAAGTCGGCATTGTTCCTTTTGAATTTAATTCCGATGCAATTTCTGTGTTTCATCGTCAATAAGAATGTCCAGGGTATACAGTAAATCTGAAGTGAAGCATCGGAATCTAAGACTGGACAAACAGGATCGGTTCAAATCATAGAAAGTTAGAGTGTCAGTCCTCTTGTACTTAAGTCGGCATTGTGCTTTTGTATTAAATTCGGATGCAATTTCTGTGTTTCTTCGTCAATAAGAAGGTCCAAGGGATACAGTAAAGCTGAAGTGAAGCATCGGAATCTGAAACTGGACTCACAGGAGAGGTTCATATCATAGAAAGTTAGAGTGTCAGTCCTCTTTTACTTAAGTCGGCATTGTGCCTTTTGCATTAAATTCCGATGCAATTTCTGTGTTTTATCGTCAATAGGAAGGTCCAAGGGATACAGTAAACCTGAAGTGAAGCATCGGAATCTAAAACTGGACTCACAGGAGAGGTTCAAATCATAGAAATTTAGAGTGTCAGTCCTCTTGTACTTAAGTCGGCATTGTGCCTTTTGAATTTAATTCCGATGCATTTTCTGTGCTTCATCGTCAATAAGAATTTCCAAGGTATACAGTAAACCTGAAGTGAAGCATCGGAATCTAAAACTGGACTCACAGGAGTGGTTCAAATCATAGAAAGTTGGTGTGTCCGTCCTCTTGTACTTAAGTCGGCATTGTGCCTTTTGAATTTACTTCCGATGCAATTTCTGTGCTTCATCGTCAATTAGAAGGTCCAAGGTATACAGTAAACCTGAAGTGAAGCATCGGAATCTAAAACTGGTCTCACAGGAGAGGTTCAAATCATAGAAAGTAATTGTGTCAGTCCTCTTGTACTTAAGTCAGGATTGTGCCTTTTGTATTAAATTTGGGTGCAACATCTGTGTTTCTTCGTCAATAAGAAGGTCCAAGGGATACAGTAAACCTGAAGTGAAGTATCGGAATCCAAAACTGGACTCACAGGAGAGGTTCAAATCATAGAAAGTTAGGTTGTCAGTCCTCTTGTACCTAAGTCGGCATTGTGCCTTTTGAATTTAATTCCGATGCAATTTCTGTGTTTCAACATCAATTAGAATTTCCAAGGTATACAGCAAACCTGAAGTGAAGCATCGGAATCTAAAACAGGACTCACACGAGACGTCAAATCATAGAAAGTTGGTGTGTCGGTCCTCTTGTACTTAAGTCGGCATTGTGCCTTTTGAATTTAATTCCGATGCAATTTCTGTGCTTCATCGTCAATAAGAAGGTCCAAGGTATACAGTAAACCTGAAGTTAAGCATCGGAATGTAAAACTGGACTCACAGGAGAGGTTCAAATCATAGAAGGTTAGGGTGTCAGTCCTTCTGTACTTAAGTCGGCATTGTGCGTTTTGTATTAAATTCGAACGTAATTTCTGTGTTTCTTCGTCAATAAGAAGGTCCAAGGGATTCAGTAAACCTGAAGTGAAGTATCGGAATCTAAAACTGGACTCACAGGACAGGTGCAAATCATAGAATGTTAGGGTGTCAGTCCTCTTGTACTTAGGTCGGCATTGTGCCTTTTGAATTTAATTCCGGTGCAATTTCTGTTTATCATCGTCAATAAAAAGGTCCAAGGTATACATTAAACCTGAAGTGAAGCATCGGAATCTAAAACTCGACTCACAGGAGGGGTTCAAATCATAGATAGTTAGAGTGTCAGTCCGCTTGTACTTAAGGCGGCATTGTGCCTTTTGAATTTAATTCCGATGCATTTTCTGTCCTTCATCGTCAATAAGAAGGTCCAAGGTATACAGTAAACCTGAAGTGAAGCATCGGAATCTGAAACTGGACTCACAGGAGAGGTTCAAATCATAGAAAGTTAGAGTGTCAGTCCTCTTTTACTTAAGTCGGCATTGTGCATTTTGCATTAAATTCCGATTCAATTTCTGTGTTTTATCGGCAATAAGAAGGTCCAAGGGATACAGTAAACCTGAAGTGAAGAATCGGAATCCAAAACTGGACTCACGGGACAGGTTCAAACCATAGAAAGTTAGAGTGTTAGTCCTCTTGTACTTAAGTCGGCATTGTGCTTTTTGAATTTAATTCCGATGCAATTTCTGTGTTTCATCGTCAATATGAAGGTCCACGGTATACAGTAAACCTTAAGTGAAGTATCGGAATCTAAAACTGGAATCACAGGAGAGGTTCAAATCATAGAAATTTAGAGTGTCAGTCCTCTGTACTTAAGTCGGCATTGTGCCTTTTGAATATAATTCCGATGCATTTTCTGTGCTTCATCGTCAATAAGAAGGTCCAAGGTATACAGTAAACCTGAAGTGAAGCATCGGAATCTAAAACTGGACTCACAGGAGTGGTTCAAATCATAGAAAGTTAGTGTGTCCGTCCTCTTGTACTTAAGTCGGCATTATGCCTTTTGAATTAAATTCCGGTGCAATTTCTGTATTTCATCGTTAATAAGAAGGTCCAAGGTATACAGTAATCCTAAAGTGAAGCATCGGAATTCAAAACTGGACTCACAAGACAGGTTTAAATCGTAGAATGTTAGAGTGTCAGTCCTCTTGTACTTAAGCCGGCATTGTTCCTTTTGTATTTAATTCCGATGCAATTTCTATGCTTAATCCTCAATTAGAAGGTAAAAGGTATACCGTAAACCTGAAGTGAAGCATCGGAATCAAAAACTGGACTCACAAGATAGGTTCAAATCATAGAAAGTTATAGAGTCAGTCCTCTAGTACTTAAGTCAGCATTGTGCGGTTTGTATTTAAATCCGATGCAATTTCTGTGATTCATCGTCAATAAGAAGGTCCAGGGTATACAGTAAATCTGATGTGAAGCATCGGAATCTAAAACTGGACTCACAGGATCGGTTCAAATCATAGAAAGTTTGGGCGTCAGTCCGCTAGTACTTAAGTCGGCATTGTGCCTTTTGAATTTAATTCCGATGCATTTTCTGTGTCCCATCGTCTATAAGAAGGTCCAATGTATACAGTAAACCTGAAGTGAAGCATCGGAATCTAAAACAGGACTCACAGGACAGGTGCAAATCATAGAATGTTAGGGTGTCAGTCCTCTTGTACTTAGGTCGGCATTGTGCCTTTTGAATTTAATTCCGGTGCAATTTCTGTGTATCACCGTCAATAAAAAGGTCCAAGGTATACATTAAACCTGAAGTGAAGCATCGGAATCTAAAACTGGACTCACAGGAGAGGTTCAAATCATAGATAGTTAGAGTGTCAGTCCGCTTGTACTTAAGGCGGCATTGTGCCTTTTGAATTTAATTCCGATGCATTTTCTGTTCTTCATCGTCAATAAGAAGGTCCAAGGTATACAGTAAACCTGAAGTGAAGCATCGGAATCTGAAACTGGACTCACAGGAGAGGTTCAAATCATAGAAAGGTAGAGAGTCAGTCCTCTTTTACTTAAGTCGGCATTGTGCCTTTTGCATTAAATTCCGATGCAATTTCTGTGTTTTATCGTCAATAAGAAGGTCCAAGGGATACAGTAAACCTGAAGTGAAGAATCAGAATCCAAAACTGGGCTCACGGGACAGGTTCAAATCATAGAAAGTTAGAGTGTTAGTCCTCTTGTACTTAAGTCGGCATTGTGCCTTTTGAATTTAATTCCGTTGCAATTTCTGTGTTTCTTCGTCAATATGAAGGTCCACGGAATACAGTAAACCTTAAGTGAGGTATCGGAATCTAAAACTGGACTCACAGGAGAGGTTCAAATCATAGAAATTTAGAGTGTCTGTCCTCTTGTACTTAAGTCGGCATTGTGCCTTTTGAAATAAATTCCGATGCATTTTCTGTGCTTCATCGTCAATAAGAAGGTCCAAGGTATACAGTAAACCTGACGTGAAGCATCGGAATCTAAAACTGGACTCACAGGAGTGGTTCAAATCATAGAAAGTTAGTGTGTCCGTCCTCTTGTACTTAAGTCGGCATTGTGCATTTGTATTAATTTCGGATGCAATTTCAGTGTTTCTTCGTCAATAAGAAGGTCCAAGGGATAGAGTAAACCTGAAGTGAAGCATCGGAATCTAAAACTGGGCTGAGAGGAGAGGTTCAAATCATAGAAAGTTATAGTGTCAGTCCTCTTGTACTTAAATCAGCATTGTGCCTTTTGTATTAAATTCGGATGCAACTTCAGTGTTTCTTCGTCAATAAGAAGGTCCAAGGGATTCAGTAAACCTGAAGTAAAGCATCGGAATCTGAAACTGGACTCACAGGAGAGGTTCAAATCATAGAAAGTTAGAGTGTCAGTCCTCTTTTACTTAAGTCGGCATTGTGCCTTTTGCATTAAATTCCGATGCAATTTCTGTGTTTTATCGTCAATAAGAAGGTCCAAGGGATACAGTAAACCTGAAGTGAAGAATCGGAATCCAAAACTGGACTCACGGGACAGGTTCAAATCATAGAAAGTTAGAGTGTCAGTCCTCTTGTACTGAAGTCGGCATTGTGCCTTTTGCTTTAAATTCCGATGCAATTTCTGAGTTTCATCGTCATTAAGAAGGTCCAAGGTATACAGTAAATCTGAAGTGAAGCATCGGAATCTAAAACTGGACTCACAGGAGAGGTTCAAATCATAGAAAGTTAGAGTGTCAGTCCTCTCGTACTTAAGTCGTCATTGTGCCTTTTGTATTAAATTCGGATGCTATTTCTGTGTTTCATCGTCAATAAGAGGGTCCAAGGGATACAGTAAACCTGAAGTGAAGCATCGGAATCTAAAGCTGGACTCACAAGAGAGGTTCAAATCATAGAAAGTTAGAGTGTCAGTCCTCTTGTACTTAAGTCGGCACTCTGCCTTTCGTATTTAATTCCGATGCAATTTCTGTGCTTCATCGTCAATAAGAAGGTCCAAGGTATACAGTAAACCTGAAGTGAAGCATCGGAATCTAAAACTGGGCTCAGAGGAGAGGTTCAAATCATAGAAAGTTATAGTGTCAGTCCTCTTGTACTTAAATCAGCATTGTGCCTTTTGTATTAAATTCGGATGCAACTTCTGTGTCTCTTCGTCAATAAGAAGGTCCAAGGGCTTCAGTAAACCTGAAGTAAAGTATCGGAATCTAAAACTGGACTCACAGGAGAGGTTCAAATCATAGAAAGTTAGGGTGTCAGTCCTCTTGTACTTAGGTCCGCATTGAGCCTTTTGAATTTAATTCCGATGCAATTTCTGTGTTTCTTCGTCAATAAGAAGGTCCAAGGGATACAGTAAACCTGAAGTGAAGTATCGGAATCTAAAACTGGACTCACAGGAGAGGTTCAAATTATAGAAAGTTAGAGTGTCAGTCTTTTTGTACTAAAGTCGGCATTGTTCCTTTTGAATTTAATTCCGATGCAATTTCTGTGTTTCATCGTCAATAAGAATGTCCAGGGTATACAGTAAATCTGAAGTGAAGCATCGGAATCTAAGACTGGACAAACAGGATCGGTTCAAATCATAGAAAGTTAGAGTGTCAGTCCTCTTGTACTTAAGTCGGCATTGTGCTTTTGTATTAAATTCGGATGCAATTTCTGTGTTTCTTCGTCAATAAGAAGGTCCAAGGGATACAGTAAAGCTGAAGTGAAGCATCGGAATCTGAAACTGGACTCACAGGAGAGGTTCATATCATAGAAAGTTAGAGTGTCAGTCCTCTTTTACTTAAGTCGGCATTGTGCCTTTTGCATTAAATTCCGATGCAATTTCTGTGTTTTATCGTCAATAGGAAGGTCCAAGGGATACAGTAAACCTGAAGTGAAGCATCGGAATCTAAAACTGGACTCACAGGAGAGGTTCAAATCATAGAAATTTAGAGTGTCAGTCCTCTTGTACTTAAGTCGGCATTGTGCCTTTTGAATTTAATTCCGATGCATTTTCTGTGCTTCATCGTCAATAAGAATTTCCAAGGTATACAGTAAACCTGAAGTGAAGCATCGGAATCTAAAACTGGACTCACAGGAGTGGTTCAAATCATAGAAAGTTGGTGTGTCCGTCCTCTTGTACTTAAGTCGGCATTGTGCCTTTTGAATTTACTTCCGATGCAATTTCTGTGCTTCATCGTCAATTAGAAGGTCCAAGGTATACAGTAAACCTGAAGTGAAGCATCGGAATCTAAAACTGGTCTCACAGGAGAGGTTCAAATCATAGAAAGTAATTGTGTCAGTCCTCTTGTACTTAAGTCAGGATTGTGCCTTTTGTATTAAATTTGGGTGCAACATCTGTGTTTCTTCGTCAATAAGAAGGTCCAAGGGATACAGTAAACCTGAAGTGAAGTATCGGAATCCAAAACTGGACTCACAGGAGAGGTTCAAATCATAGAAAGTTAGGTTGTCAGTCCTCTTGTACCTAAGTCGGCATTGTGCCTTTTGAATTTAATTCCGATGCAATTTCTGTGTTTCAACGTCAATTAGAATTTCCAAGGTATACAGTAAACCTGAAGTGAAGCATCGGAATCTAAAACAGGACTCACACGAGACGTCAAATCATAGAAAGAGTGTGTGTCGGTCCTCTTGTACTTAAGTCGGCATTGTGCCTTTTGAATTTAATTCCGATGCAATTTCTGTGCTTCATCGTCAATAAGAAGGTCCAAGGTATACAGTAAACCTGAAGTTAAGCATCGGAATGTAAAACTGGACTCACAGGAGAGGTTCAAATCATAGAAGGTTAGGGTGTCAGTCCTTCTGTACTTAAGTCGGCATTGTGCGTTTTGTATTAAATTCGAATGTAATTTCTGTGTTTCTTCGTCAATAAGAAGGTCCAAGGGATACAGTAAACCTGAAGTGAAGTATCGGAATCTAAAACTGGACTCACAGGACAGGTGCAAATCATAGAATGTTAGGGTGTCAGGCCTCTTGTACTTAGGTCGGCGTTGTGCCTCTTGAATTTAATTCCGGTGCAATTTCTGTGTATCATCGTCAATAAGAAGGTCCAAGGTATACAGTAAACCTGAAATGAAGCATCGGAATCTAAAACTGGACTCACAGGAGAGGTTCAAATCATAGATAGTTATAGTGTCAGTCCGCTTGTACTTAAGTCGGCATTGTGCATTTTGAATTTAATTCCGATGCATTTTCTGTCCTTCATCGTCAATAAGAAGGTCCAAGGTATACAGTAAACCTAAAGTGAAGCATCGGAATCTGAAACTGGACTCACAGGAGAGGTTCAAATAATAGAAAGTTATAGTGTCAGTCCTCTTTTACTTAAGTCGGCATTGTGCCTTTTGCATTAAATTCCGATGAAATTTCTGTGTTTTATCGTCAATAAGAAGGTCCAAGTTATACAGTAAAGCTGAAGTGAAGAATTGGAATCCAAAACTGGACTCACAGGAGAGGTTCAAATCATAGAAAGTTAGAGTGTTAGTCCTCTTGTACTTAAGTCGGCATTGTGCCTTTTGAATTTAATTCCGATGCAATTTCTGTGTTTCATCGTCAATATGAAGGTCCACGGTATACAGTAAACCTGAAGTGAAGCATCGGAATCTAAAACTGGACTCACAGGTGAGGTTCAAATCATAGAAAGTTTGTGTGTCCGTCCTCTTGTACTTAAGTCGGCATTGTGCCTTTTGAATTTAATTCCGATGCATTTTCTGTGCTTCATCGTCAATAAGATGGTCCAAGGTATACAGTAAACCTGAAGTGAAGAATCGGAATCTGAAACTGAACTCACAGGAGAGGTTCAAATCATAGAAAGTTAGAGTGTCTGTCCTCTTGTACTTAAGTCTTCATTGTGGATTTTGAATTTAATTCCGACGCAATTTCTGTGTTTCTTCGTCAATAAGAAGGTCCAAGGTATACAGTAAACCTGAAGTGTAGCATCGGAAACCAAACCTGGACTCACAGGAGAGGTTGAAATCTTCGAAAGTTAGAGTGTCAGTCCTCTTGTACTTAAGTCGGCACTCTGCCTTTTGTATTTACTTCCGATGCAATTTCTGTGCTTCATCGTCAATTAGAAGGTCCAAGGTATACAGTAAACCTGAAGTGAAGCATCGGAATCTAAAACTGGGCTCACAGGAGAGGTTCAAATCATAGAAAGTAATTGTGTCAGTCCTCTTGTACTTAAGTCAGGATTGTGCCTTTTGTATTAAATTCGGGTGGAACTTCTGTGTTTCTTCGTCAATAAGAAGGTCCAAGGGATACAGTAAATCTGAAGTGAAGTATCGGAATCCAAAACTGGACTCACAGGAGAGGTTCAAATCATAGAAAGTTAGGTTGTCAGTCCTCCTGTACCTAAGTCGGCATTGTGCCTTTTGAATTTAATTCCGATGCAATTTCTGTGTTTCAACATCAATTAGAATTTCCAAGGTATACAGCAAACCTGAAGTGAAGCATCGGAATCTAAAACAGGACTCACACGAGACGTCAAATCATAGAAAGTTGGTGTGTCGGTCCTCTTGTACTTAAGTCGGCATTGTGCCTTTTGAATTTAATTCCGATGCAATTTCTGTGCTTCATCGTCAATAAGAAGGTCCAAGGTATACAGTAAACCTGAAGTTAAGCATCGGAATGTAAAACTGGACTCACAGGAGAGGTTCAAATCATAGAAGGTTAGGGTGTCAGTCCTTCTGTACTTAAGTCGGCATTGTGCGTTTTGTATTTAATTCGAACGTAATTTCTGTGTTTCTTCGTCAATAAGAAGGTCCAAGGGATTCAGTAAACCTGAAGTGAAGTATCGGAATCTAAAACTGGACTCACAGGACAGGTGCAAATCATAGAATGTTAGGGTGTCAGTCCTCTTGTACTTAGGTCGGCATTGTGCCTTTTGAATTTAATTCCGGTGCAATTTCTGTTTATCATCGTCAATAAAAAGGTCCAAGGTATACATTAAACCTGAAGTGAAGCATCGGAATCTAAAACTCGACTCACAGGAGGGGTTCAAATCATAGATAGTTAGAGTGTCAGTCCGCTTGTACTTAAGGCGGCATTGTGCCTTTTGAATTTAATTCCGATGCATTTTCTGTCCTTCATCGTCAATAAGAAGGTCCAAGGTATACAGTAAACCTGAAGTGAAGCATCGGAATCTGAAACTGGACTCACAGGAGAGGTTCAAATCATAGAAAGTTAGAGTGTCAGTCCTCTTTTACTTAAGTCGGCATTGTGCATTTTGCATTAAATTCCGATTCAATTTCTGTGTTTTATCGGCAATAAGAAGGTCCAAGGGATACAGTAAACCTGAAGTGAAGAATCGGAATCCAAAACTGGACTCACGGGACAGGTTCAAACCATAGAAAGTTAGAGTGTTAGTCCTCTTGTACTTAAGTCGGCATTGTGCTTTTTGAATTTAATTCCGATGCAATTTCTGTGTTTCATCGTCAATATGAAGGTCCACGGTATACAGTAAACCTTAAGTGAAGTATCGGAATCTAAAACTGGAATCACAGGAGAGGTTCAAATCATAGAAATTTAGAGTGTCAGTCCTCTGTACTTAAGTCGGCATTGTGCCTTTTGAATATAATTCCGATGCATTTTCTGTGCTTCATCGTCAATAAGAAGGTCCAAGGTATACAGTAAACCTGAAGTGAAGCATCGGAATCTAAAACTGGACTCACAGGAGAGGTTCAAATCATAGAAAGTTAGTGTGTCCGTCCTCTTGTACTTAAGTCGGCATTATGCCTTTTGAATTAAATTCCGGTGCAATTTCTGTATTTCATCGTTAATAAGAAGGTCCAAGGTATACAGTAATCCTAAAGTGAAGCATCGGAATTCAAAACTGGACTCACAAGACAGGTTTAAATCGTAGAATGTTAGAGTGTCAGTCCTCTTGTACTTAAGTCGGCATTGTTCCTTTTGTATTTAATTCCGATGCAATTTCTATGCTAAATCCTCAATTAGAAGGTAAAAGGTATACCGTAAACCTGAAGTGAAGCATCGGAATCAAAAACTGGACTCACAAGATAGGTTCAAATCATAGAAAGTTATAGAGTCAGTCCTCTAGTACTTAAGTCAGCATTGTGCGGTTTGTATTTAAATCCGATGCAATTTCTGTGATTCATCGTCAATAAGAAGGTCCAGGGTATACAGTAAATCTGATGTGAAGCATCGGAATCTAAAACTGGACTCACAGGATCGGTTCAAATCATAGAAAGTTTGGGCGTCAGTCCGCTAGTACTTAAGTCGGCATTGTGCCTTTTGAATTTAATTCCGATGCATTTTCTGTGTCCCATCGTCTATAAGAAGGTCCAATGTATACTGTAAACCTGAAGTGAAGCATCGGAATCTAAAACAGGACTCACAGGACAGGTGCAAATCATAGAATGTTAGGGTGTCAGTCCTCTTGTACTTAGGTCGGCATTGTGCCTTTTGAATTTAATTCCGGTGCAATTTCTGTGTATCACCGTCAATAAAAAGGTCCAAGGTATACATTAAACCTGAAGTGAAGCATCGGAATCTAAAACTGGACTCACAGGAGAGGTTCAAATCATAGATAGTTAGAGTGTCAGTCCGCTTGTACTTAAGGCGGCATTGTGCCTTTTGAATTTAATTCCGATGCATTTTCTGTTCTTCATCGTCAATAAGAAGGTCCAAGGTATACAGTAAACCTGAAGTGAAGCATCGGAATCTGAAACTGGACTCACAGGAGAGGTTCAAATCATAGAAAGGTAGAGAGTCAGTCCTCTTTTACTTAAGTCGGCATTGTGCCTTTTGCATTAAATTCCGATGCAATTTCTGTGTTTTATCGTCAATAAGAAGGTCCAAGGGATACAGTAAACCTGAAGTGAAGAATCGGAATCCAAAACTGGGCTCACGGGACAGGTTCAAATCATAGAAAGTTAGAGTGTTAGTCCTCTTGTACTTAAGTCGGCATTGTGCCTTTTGAATTTAATTCCGTTGCAATTTCTGTGTTTCTTCGTCAATATGAAGGTCCACGGAATACAGTAAACCTTAAGTGAGGTATCGGAATCTAAAACTGGACTCACAGGAGAGGTTCAAATCATAGAAATTTAGAGTGTCTGTCCTCTTGTACTTAAGTCGGCATTGTGCCTTTTGAAATAAATTCCGATGCATTTTCTGTGCTTCATCGTCAATAATAAGGTCCAAGGTATACAGTAAACCTGACGTGAAGCATCGGAATCTAAAACTGGACTCACAGGAGTGGTTCAAATCATAGAAAGTTAGTGTGTCCGTCCTCTTGTACTTAAGTCGGCATTGTGCATTTGTATTAATTTCGGATGCAATTTCTGTGTTTCTTCGTCAATAAGAAGGTCCAAGGGATAGAGTAAACCTGAAGTGAAGCATCGGAATCTAAAACTGGGCTCAGAGGAGAGGTTCAAATCATAGAAAGTTATAGTGTCAGTCCTCTTGTACTTAAATCAGCATTGTGCCTTTTGTATTAAATTCGGATGCAACTTCAGTGTTTCTTCGTCAATAAGAAGGTCCAAGGGATTCAGTAAACCTGAAGTAAAGCATCGGAATCTGAAACTGGACTCACAGGAGAGGTTCAAATCATAGAAAGTTAGAGTGTCAGTCCTCTTTTACTTAAGTCGGCATTGTGCCTTTTGCATTAAATTCCGATGCAATTTCTGTGTTTTATCGTCAATAAGAAGGTCCAAGGGATACAGTAAACCTGAAGTGAAGAATCGGAATCCAAAACTGGACTCACCGGACAGGTTCAAATCATAGAAAGTTAGAGTGTCAGTCCTCTTGTACTGAAGTCGGCATTGTGCCTTTCGCTTTAAATTCCGATGCAATTTCTGAGTTTCATCGTCATTAAGAAGGTCCAAGGTATACAGTAAATCTGAAGTGAAGCATCGGAATCTAAAACTGGACTCACAGGAGAGGTTCAAATCATAGAAAGTTAGAGTGTCAGTCCTCTTGTACTTAAGTCGTCATTGTGCCTTTTGTATTAAATTCGGATGCTATTTCTGTGTTTCATCGTCAATAAGAAGGTCCAAGGGATACAGTAAACCTGAAGTGAAGCATCGGAATCTAAAGCTGGACTCACAGGAGAGGTTCAAATCATAGAAAGTTAGAGTGTCAGTCCTCTTGTACTTAAGTCGGCACTCTGCCTTTCGTATTTAATTCCGATGCAATTTCTGTGCTTCATCGTCAATAAGAAGGTCCAAGGTATACAGTAAACCTGAAGTGAAGCATCGGAATCTAAAACTGGGCTCAGAGGAGAGGTTCAAATCATAGAAAGTTATAGTGTCAGTCCTCTTGTACTTAAATCAGCATTGTGCCTTTTGTATTAAATTCGGATGCAACTTCTGTGTCTCTTCGTCAATAAGAAGGTCCAAGGGCTTCAGTAAACCTGAAGTAAAGTATCGGAATCTAAAACTGGACTCACAGGAGAGGTTCAAATCATAGAAAGTTAGGGTGTCAGTCCTCTTGTACTTAGGTCCGCATTGAGCCTTTTGAATTTAATTCCGATGCAATTTCTGTGTTTCTTCGTCAATAAGAAGGTCCAAGGGATACAGTAAACCTGAAGTGAAGTATCGGAATCTAAAACTGGACTCACAGGAGAGGTTCAAATTATAGAAAGTTAGAGTGTCAGTCTTTTTGTACTAAAGTCGGCATTGTTCCTTTTGAATTTAATTCCGATGCAATTTCTGTCTTTCATCGTCAATAAGAATGTCCAGGGTATACAGTAAATCTGAAGTGAAGCATCGGAATCTAAGACTGGACAAACAGGATCGGTTCAAATCATAGAAAGTTAGAGTGTCAGTCCTCTTGTACTTAAGTCGGCATTGTGCTTTTGTATTAAATTCGGATGCAATTTCTGTGTTTCTTCGTCAATAAGAAGGTCCAAGGGATACAGTAAAGCTGAAGTGAAGCATCGGAATCTGAAACTGGACTCACAGGAGAGGTTCATATCATAGAAAGTTAGAGTGTCAGTCCTCTTTTACTTAAGTCGGCATTGTGCCTTTTGCATTAAATTCCGATGCAATTTCTGTGTTTTATCGTCAATAGGAAGGTCCAAGGGATACAGTAAACCTGAAGTGAAGCATCGGAATCTAAAACTGGACTCACAGGAGAGGTTCAAATCATAGAAATTTAGAGTGTCAGTCCTCTTGTACTTAAGTCGGCATTGTGCCTTTTGAATTTAATTCCGATGCATTTTCTGTGCTTCATCGTCAATAAGAATTTCCAAGGTATACAGTAAACCTGAAGTGAAGCATCGGAATCTAAAACTGGACTCACAGGAGTGGTTCAAATCATAGAAAGTTGGTGTGTCCGTCCTCTTGTACTTAAGTCGGCATTGTGCCTTTTGAATTTAATTCCGATGCATTTTCTGTGCTTCATCGTCAATAAGAAGGTCCAAGGTATACAGTAAACCTGAAGTGAAGCATCGGAATCAAAAACTGGACTCACAAGATAGGTTCAAATCATAGAAAGTTATAGAGTCAGTCCTCTTGTACTTAAGTCAGCATTGTGCGTTTTGTATTTAAATCCGATGCAATTTCTGTGATTCATCGTCAATAAGAAGGTCCAAGGTATACAGTCAACCTGAAGTGAATCATCGGAATCTGAACCTGGACTCACAGGAGAGGTTCAAATCATAGAAAGATAGAGTGTCAGTCCTTTTGTACTAAAGTCGGCATTGTTCCTTTTGAATTTAATTCCGATGCAATTTCTGTGTTTCATCGTCAATAAGAAGGTCCAGGGTATACAGTAAATCTGAAATGAAGCATCGGAATCTAAAACTGGACTCACAGGATCGGTTCAAATCATAGAAAGTTAGAGTGTCAGTCCTCTTGTACTTAAGTCGGCATTGTGCTTTTGTATTAAATTCGGATGCAATTTCTGTGTTTCTTCGTCAATAAGAAGGTCCAAGGTATAAAGTAAACCTGAAGTGAAGCATCGGAATCTAAAACTGGACTCACAGGAGAGGTTCAAATCATAGACAGTTACAGTAGCCGTCCTCTTTTAGTTAAGTCGGCAATGTGACTTTTGAATTTAATTCCGATGCAATTTGTGTGTATCATCGTCAATAAGAAGGTCCAAGGTATACAGTAAGCCTATAGTGAAGCATCGGAATCTAAAACTGGACTCACAGCAGAGGTTCAAATCATAGAAATATAGAGTGTCAGTCCTCTTGTACTTAAGTCGGCATTGTGCCTTTTGAATTTAATTCCGATGCAATTTCTGTGTTTCATCGTCAATAAGAAGGTCCAAGGTATACAGTTAACCTGAAGTGAAGCATCGGAATCTAAAACTGGACTCACAGGAGAGGTTCAAATCATAGAAAGTTAGAGTGTCAGTCCTCTTGTACTTAAGTCGGCATTGTGCCTTTTGAACTTAATTCCGATGCAATTTCTGAGTTTCATCGTCATTAAGAAGGTCCAAGGTATACAGTAAATCTGAAAAGAAGCATCGGAATCTAAAACTGGACTCACAGGAGAGGTTCAAATCATAGAAAGTTAGAGTGTCAGTCCTCTTGTACTTAAGTCGTCATTCTGCCTTTTGTATTAAATTCGGATGCTATTTCTGTGTTTCATCGTCAATAAGAAGGTCCAAGGGAAACAGTAAACCTGAAGTGAAGCATCGGAATCTAAAACTGGACTCACAGGATCGGTTCACATCATAGAAAGTTAGAGTGTCAGTCCTCTTGTATTTAAGTCGGCATTGTGCTTTTGTATTAAATTCGGATGCAATTTCTGTGTTTCTTCGTCAATAAGAAGGTCCAAGGGATACAGTAAACCTGAAGTGAAGCATCGGAATCTGAAACTGGACTCACAGGAGAGGTTCAAATCATAGAAAGTTAGAGTGTCAGTCCTCTTTTACTTAAGTCGGCATTGTGCCTTTTGCATTAAATTCCGATGCAATTTCTGTGTTTTATCGTCAATAAGAAGGTCCAAGGGATGCAGTAAACCTGAAGTGAAGAATCGGAATCAAAAACTGGACTCACGGGACAGGTTCAAATCATAGAAAGTTAGAGTGTTAGTCCTCTTGTACTTAAGTCGGCATTGTGCCTTTTGAATTTAATTCCGTTGCAATTTCTGTGTTTCATCGTCAATATGAAGGTCCACGGAATACAGTAAACCTTAAGTGAGGTATCGGAATCTAAAACTGGACTCACAGGAGAGGTTCCAATCATAGAAATTTAGAGTGTCGGTCCTCTTGTACTTAAGTCGGCATTGTGCCTTTTGAATTTAATTCCGGTGCAATTTCTGTGTATCACCGTCAATAAAAAGGTCCAAGGTATACATGAAACCTGAAGTGAAGCATCGGAATCTAAAACTGGACTCACAGGAGAGGTTCAAATCATAGATAGTTAGAGTGTCAGTCCGCTTGTACTTAAGGCGGCATTGTGCCTTTTGAATTTAATTCCGATGCAATTTCTGTTCTTCATCGTCAATAAGAAGGTTCAAGGTATACAGTAAACCTGAAGTGAAGCATCGGAATCTGAAACTGGACTCACAGGAGAGGTTCAAATCATAGAAAGGTAGAGAGTCAGTCCTCTTTTACTTAAGTCGGCATTGTGCCTTTTGCATTAAATTCCGATGCAATTTCTGTGTTTTATCGTCAATAAGAAGGTCCAAGGGATACAGTAAACCTGAAGTGAAGAATCGGAATCCAAAACTGGACTCACGGGACAGGTTCAAATCATAGAAGGTTAGAGTGTTAGTCCTCTTGTACTTAAGTCGGCATTGTGCCTTTTGAATTTAATTCCGTTGCAATTTCTGTGTTTCTTCGTCAATATGAAGGTCCACGGAATACAGTAAACCTTAAGTGAGGTATCGGAATCTAAAACTGGACTCACAGGAGAGGTTCAAATCATAGAAATTTAGAGTGTCTGTCCTCTTGTACTTAAGTCGGCATTGTGCCTTTTGAAATAAATTCCGATGCATTTTCTGTGTTTCTTCGTCAATAAGAAGTTCCAAGGTATACAGCAAACCTGAAGTGAAGCATCGGAATCTAAAACTGGACTCACAGGAGTGGTTCAAATCATAGAAAGTTAGTGTGTCCGTCCTCTTGTACTTAAGTCGGCATTGTGCTTTTGTATTAAATTCGGATGCAATTTCTGTGTTTCTTCGTCAATAAGAAGGTCCAAGGGATACAGTAAACCTGAAGTAAAGCATCGGAATCTGAAACTGGACTCACAGGAGAGGTTCAAATCATAGAAAGTTAGAGTGTCAGTCCTCTTTTACTTAAGTCGGCATTGTGCCTTTTGCATTAAATTCCGATGCAATTTCTGTGTTTTATCGTCAATAAGAAGGTCCAAGGGATACAGTAAACCTGAAGTGAAGAATCGGAATCCAAAACTGGACTCACGGGACAGGTTCAAATCATAGAAAGTTAGAGTGTCAGTCCTCTTGTACTTAAGTCGGCATTGTGCCTTTTGCTTTAAATTCCGATGCAATTTCTGAGTTTCATCGTCATTAAGAAGGTCCAAGGTATACAGTAAATCTGAAGTGAAGCATCGGAATCTAAAACTGGACTCACAGGAGAGGTTCAAATCATAGAAAGTTAGAGTGTCAGTCCTCTTGTACTTAAGTCGTCATTGTGCCTTTTGTATTAAATTCGGATGCTATTTCTGTGTTTCATCGTCAATAAGAAGGTCCAAGGGATACAGTAAACCTGAAGTGAAGCATCGGAATCTAAAACTGGACTCACAGGAGAGGTTCAAATCATAGAAAGTTAGAGTGTCAGTCCTCTTGTACTTAAGTCGGCACTCTGCCTTTCGTATTTAATTCCGATGCAATTTCTGTGCTTCATCGTCAATAAGAAGGTCCAAGGTATACAGTAAACCTGAAGTGAAGCATCGGAATCTAAAACTGGGCTCAGAGGAGAGGTTCAAATCATAGAAAGTTATAGTGTCAGTCCTCTTGTACTTAAATCAGCATTGTGCCTTTTGTATTAAATTCGGATGCAACTTCTGTGTCTCTTCGTCAATAAGAAGGTCCAAGGGCTTCAGTAAACCTGAAGTAAAGTATCGGAATCTAAAACTGGACTCACAGGAGAGGTTCAAATCATAGAAAGTTAGGGTGTCAGTCCTCTTGTACTTAGGTCCGCATTGTGCCTTTTGAATTTAATTCCGATGCAATTTCTGTGTTTCTTCGTCAATAAGAAGGTCCAAGGGATACAGTAAACCTGAAGTGAAGTATCGGAATCTAAAACTGGACTCACAGGAGAGGTTCAAATCATAGAAAGTTAGAGTGTCAGTCTTTTTGTACTAAAGTCGGCATTGTTCCTTTTGAATTTAATTCCGATGCAATTTCTGTGTTTCATCGTCAATAAGAAGGTCCAGGGTATACAGTAAATCTGAAGTTGAAGCATCGGAATCTAAGACTGGACTAACAGGATCGGTTCAAATCATAGAAAGTTAGAGTGTCAGTCCTCTTGTACTTAAGTCGGCATTGTGCTTTTGTATTAATTCGGATGCAATTTCTGTGTTTCTTCGTCAATAAGAAGGTCCAAGGGATACAGTAAAGCTGAAGTGAAGCATCGGAATCTGAAACTGGACTCACAGGAGAGGTTCATATCATAGAAAGTTAGAGTGCCAGTCCTCTTGTACTTAAGTCGGCATTGTGCCTTTTGAATTTAATTCCGATGCATTTTCTGTGCTTCATCGTCAATAAGAATTTCCAAGGTATACAGTAAACCTGAAGTGAAGCATCGGAATCTAAAACTGGACTCACAGGAGTGGTTCAAATCATAGAAAGTTGGTGTGTCCGTCCTCTTGTACTTAAGTCGGCATTGTGCCTTTTGAATTTAATTCCGATGCATTTTCTGTGCTTCATCGTCAATAAGAAGGTCCAAGGGTATACAGTAAACCTGAAGTGAAGCATCGGAATCAAAAACTGGACTCACAAGATAGGTTCAAATCATAGAAAGTTATAGAGTCAGTCCTCTTGTACTTAAGTCAGCATTGTGCGTTTTTGTATTTAAATCCGATGCAATTTCTGTGATTCATCGTCAATAAGAAGGTCCAAGGTATACAGTCAACCTGAAGTGATTCATCGGAATCTGAACCTGGACTCACAGGAGAGGTTCAAATCATAGAAAGATAGAGTGTCAGTCCTTTTGTACTAAAGTCGGCATTGTTCCTTTTGAATTTAATTCCGATGCAATTTCTGTGTTTCATCGTCAATAAGAAGGTCCAGGGTATATAGTAAATCTGAAATGAAGCATCGGAATCTAAAACTGGACTCACAGGATCGGTTCAAATCATAGAAAGTTAGAGTGTCAGTCCTCTTGTACTTAAGTCGGCATTGTGCTTTTGTATTAAATTCGGATGCAATTTCTGTGTTTCTTCGTCAATAAGAAGGTCCAAGGGATACAGTAAACCTGGAGTGAAGTATCGGAATCTAAAACTGGACTCACAGGAGAGGTTAAAATCATAGAAATTTAGGGTGTCAGTCCTCTTGTTCTTATGTCGGCATTGTGCCTTTTGATTTTATTCCGATGCAATATCTGTGTTTCATGGTCAATAAGAAGGTCCAAGGTATACAGTAAAACCTGAAGTGAAGCATCGGAATCTAAAACTGGACTCACAGGAGAGGTTCAAATCATAGACAGTTACAGTAGCCGTCCTCTTTTAGTTAAGTCGGCAATGTGACTTTTGAATTTAATTCCGATGCAATTTGTGTGTATCATCGTCAATAAGAAGGTCCAAGGTATACAGTAAGCCTATAGTGAAGCATCGGAATCTAAAACTGGACTCACAGCAGAGGTTCAAATCATAGAAATATAGAGTGTCAGTCCTCTTGTACTTAAGTCGGCATTGTGCCTTTTGAAGTTAATTCCGATGCAATTTCTGTGTTTCATCGTCAATAAGAAGGTCCAAGGTATACAGTTAACCTGAAGTGAAGCATCGGAATCTAAAACTGGACTCACAGGAGAGGTTCAAATCATAGAAAGTTAGAGTGTCAGTCCTCGTTTACTTAAGTCGGCATTGTGCCTTTTGCATTAAATTCCGATGCAATTTCTGTGTTTTATCGTCAATAAGAAGGTCCAAGGGATGCAGTAAACCTGAAGTGAAGAATCGGAATCCAAAACTGGACTCACGGGACAGGTTCAAATCATAGAAAGTTAGAGTGTTAGTCCTCTTGTACTTAAGTCGGCATTGTGCCTTTTGAATTTAATTCCGTTGCAATTTCTGTGTTTCATCGTCAATATGAAGGTCCACGGAATACAGTAAACCTTAAGTGAGGTATCGGAATCTAAAACTGGACTCACAGGAGAGGTTCCAATCATAGAAATTTAGAGTGTCGGTCCTCTTGTACTTAAGTCGGCATTGTGCCTTTTGAATTTAATTCCGGTGCAATTTCTGTGTATCACCGTCAATAAAAAGGTCCAAGGTATACATGAAACCTGAAGTGAAGCATCGGAATCTAAAACTGGACTCACAGGAGAGGTTCAAATCATAGATAGTTAGAGTGTCAGTCCGCTTGTACTTAAGGCGGCATTGTGCCTTTTGAATTTAATTCCGATGCATTTTCTGTTCTTCATCGTCAATAAGAAGGTCCAAGGTATACAGTAAACCTGAAGTGAAGCATCGGAATCTGAAACTGGACTCACAGGAGAGGTTCAAATCATAGAAAGGTAGAGAGTCAGTCCTCTTTTACTTAAGTCGGCATTGTGCCTTTTGCATTAAATTCCGATGCAATTTCTGTGTTTTATCGTCAATAAGAAGGTCCAAGGGATACAGTAAACCTGAAGTGAAGAATCGGAATCCAAAACTGGACTCACGGGACAGGTTCAAATCATAGAAAGTTAGAGTGTTAGTCCTCTTGTACTTAAGTCGGCATTGTGCTTTTTGAATTTAATTCCGTTGCAATTTCTGTGTTTCTTCGTCAATATGAAGGTCCACGGAATACAGTAAACCTTAAGTGAGGTATCGGAATCTAAAACTGGACTCACAGGAGAGGTTCAAATCATAGAAATTTAGAGTGTCTGTCCTCTCGTACTTAAGTCGGCATTGTGCCTTTTGAAATAAATTCCGATGCATTTTCTGTGCTTCATCGTCACTAAGAAGGTCCAAGGTATACAGTAAACCTGAAGTGAAGCATCGGAATCTAAAACTGGACTCACAGGAGTGGTTCAAATCATAGAAAGTTAGTGTGTCCGTCCTCTTGTACTTAAGTCGGCATTGTGCTTTTGTATTAAATTCGGATGCAATTTCTGTGTTTCTTCGTCAATAAGAAGGTCCAAGGGATACAGTAAACCTGAAGTGAAGCATCGGAATCTAAAACTGGGCTCAGAGGAGAGGTTCAAATCATAGAAAGTTATAGTGTCAGTCCTCTTGTACTTAAATCAGCATTGTGCCTTTTGTATTAAATTCGGATGCAACTTCAGTGTTTCTTCGTCAATAAGAAGGTCCAAGGGATTCAGTAAACCTGAAGTAAAGCATCGGAATCTGAAACTGGACTCACAGGAGAGGTTCAAATCATAGAAAGTTAGAGTGTCAGTCCTCTTGTACTTAAGTCGTCATTCTGCCTTTTGTATTACATTCGGATGCTATTTCTGTGTTTCATCGTCAATAAGAAGGTCCAAGGGAAACAGTAAACCTGAAGTGAAGCATCAGAATCTAAAACTGGACTCACAGGATCGGTTCACATCATAGAAAGTTAGAGTGTCAGTCCTCTTGTATTTGTGTCGGCATTGTGCTTTTGTATTAAATTCGGATGCAATTTCTGTGTTTCTTCGTCAATAAGAAGGTCCAAGGGATACAGTAAACCTGAAGTGAAGCATCGGAATCTGAAACTGGACTCACAGGAGAGGTTCAAATCATAGAAAGTTAGAGTGTCAGTCCTCTTTTACTTAAGTCGGCATTGTGCCTTTTGCATTAAATTCCGATGCAATTTCTGTGTTTTATCGTCAATAAGAAGGTCCAAGGGATGCAGTAAACCTGAAGTGAAGAATCGGAATCAAAAACTGGACTCACGGGACAGGTTCAAATCATAGAAAGTTAGAGTGTTAGTCCTCTTGTACTTAAGTCGGCATTGTGCCTTTTGAATTTAATTCCGTTGCAATTTCTGTGTTTCATCGTCAATATGAAGGTCCACGGAATACAGTAAACCTTAAGTGAGGTATCGGAATCGAAAACTGGACTCACAGGAGAGGTTCTAATCATAGAAATTTAGAGTGTCGGTCCTCTTGTACTTAAGTCGGCATTGTGCTTTTTGAATTTAATTCCGGTGCAATTTCTGTGTATCACCGTCAATAAAAAGGTCCAAGGAATACATGAAACCTGAAGTGAAGCATCGGAATCTAAAACTGGACTCACAGGAGAGGTTCAAATCATAGATAGTTAGAGTGTCAGTCCGCTTGTACTTAAGGCGGCATTGTGCCTTTTGAATTTAATTCCGATGCATTTTCTGTTCTTCATCGTCAATAAGAAGGTCCAAGGGATGCAGTAAACCTGAAGTGAAGCATCGGAATCTAAAACTGGACTCACAGGAGAGGTTCAAATCATAGAAATTTAGAGTGTCAGTCCTCTTGTACTTAAGTCGGCATTGTGCCTTTTGAATTTAATTCCGATGCATTTTCTGTGCTTCATCGTCAATAAGAATTTCCAAGGTATACAGTAAACCTGAAGTGAAGCATCGGAATCTAAAACTGGACTCACAGGCGTGGTTCAAATCATAGAAAGTTGGTGTGTCCGTCCTCTTGTACTTAAGTCGGCATTGTGCCTTTTGAATTTAATTCCGATGCATTTTCTGTGCTTCATCGTCAATAAGAAGGTCCAAGGTATACAGTAAACCTGAAGTGAAGCATCGGAATCAAAAACTGGACTCACAAGATAGGTTCAAATCATAGAAAGTTATAGAGTCAGTCCTCTTGTACTTAAGTCAGCATTGTGCGTTTTGTATTTAAATCCGATGCAATTTCTGTGATTCATCGTCAATAAGAAGGTCCAAGGTATACAGTCAACCTGAAGTGAATCATCGGAATCTGAACCTGGACTCACAGGAGAGGTTCAAATCATAGAAAGATAGAGTGTCAGTCCTTTTGTACTAAAGTCGGCATTGTTCCTTTTGAATTTAATTCCGATGCAATTTCTGTGTTTCATCGTCAATAAGAAGGTCCAGGGTATACAGTAAATCTGAAATGAAGCATCGGAATCTAAAACTGGACTCACAGGATCGATTCAAATCATAGAAAGTTAGAGTGTCAGTCCTCTTGTACTTAAGTCGGCATTGTGCTTTTGTATTAAATTCGGATGCAATTTCTGTGTTTCTTCGTCAATAAGAAGGTCCAAGGGATACAGTAAACCTGGAGTGAAGTATCGGAATCTAAAACTGGACTCACAGGAGAGGTTAAAATCATAGAAATTTAGGGTGTCAGTCCTCTTGTTCTTATGTCGGCATTGTGCCTTTTGATTTTATTCCGATGCAATATCTGTGTTTCATGGTCAATAAGAAGGTCCAAGGTATACAGTAAACCTGAAGTGAAGCATCGGAATCTAAAACTGGACTCACAGGAGAGGTTCAAATCATAGACAGTTACAGTAGCCGTCCTCTTTTAGTTAAGTCGGCAATGTGACTTTTGAATTTAATTCCGATGCAATTTGTGTGTATCATCGTCAATAAGAAGTTCCAAGGTATACAGTAAGCCTATAGTGAAGCATCGGAATCTAAAACTGGACTCACAGCAGAGGTTCAAATCATAGAAATATAGAGTGTCAGTCCTCTTGTACTTAAGTCGGCATTGTGCTTTTTGAATTTAATTCCGATGCAATTTCTGTGTTTCATCGTCAATAAGAAGGTCCAAGGTATACAGTTAACCTGAAGTGAAGCATCGGAATCTAAAACTGGACTCACAGGAGAGGTTCAAATCATAGAAAGTTAGAGTGTCAGTCCTCTTGTATTTAAGTCGGCATTGTGCTTTTGTATTACATTCGGATGCAATTTCTGTGTTTCTTCGTCAATAAGAAGGTCCAAGGGATACAGTAAACCTGAAGTGAAGCATCGGAATCTGAAACTGGACTCACAGGAGAGGTTCAAATCATAGAAAGTTAGAGTGTCAGTCCTCTTTTACTTAAGTCGGCATTGTGCCTTTTGCATTAAATTCCGATGCAATTTCTGTGTTTTATCGTCAATAAGAAGGTCCAAGGGATGCAGTAAACCTGAAGTGAAGAATCGGAATCCAAAACTGGACTCACGGGACAGGTTCAAATCATAGAATGTAAGAGTGTTAGTCCTCTTGTACTTAAGTCGGCATTGTGCCTTTTGAATTTAATTCCGTTGCAATTTCTGTGTTTCATCGTCAATATGAAGGTCCACGGAATACAGTAAACCTTAAGTGAGGTATCGGAATCTAAAACTGGACTCACAGGAGAGGTTCCAATCATAGAAATTTAGAGTGTCGGTCCTCTTGTACTTAAGTCGGCATTGTGCCTTTTGAATTTAATTCCGATGCAATTTCTGTGATTCATCGTCAATAAGAAGGTCCAAGGTATACAGTCAACCTGAAGTGAATCATCGGAATCTTAACCTGGACTCACAGGAGAGGTTCAAATCATAGAAAGTTAGAGTGCCAGTCCTTTTGTACTAAAGTCGGCATTGTTTCTTTTGAATTTAATTCCGATGCAATTTCTGTGTTTCATCGTCAATAAGAAGGTCCAGGGTATACAGTTAATCTGAAATGAAGCATCGGAATCTAAAACTGGACTCACAGGATCGGTTCAAATCATAGAAAGTTAGAGTGTCAGTCTTCTTGTGCTTAAGTCGGCATTGTGCTTTTGTATTAAATTCGGATGCAATTTCTGTGTTTCTTCGTCAATAAGAAGGTCCAAGGGATACAGTAAACCTGAAGTGAAGTATCGGAATCTAAAACTGGACTCACAGGATCGGTTCAAATCATAGAAAGTTAGAGTGTCAGTCTTCTTGTACTTAAGTCGGCATTGTGCTTTTGTATTAAATTCGGATGCAATTTCTGTGTTTCTTCGTCAATAAGAAGGTCCAAGGGATACAGTAAACCTGAAGTGAAGCATCGGAATCTGAAACTGGACTCACAGGAGAGGTTCAAATCATAGAAAGTTTGAGTGTCAGTCCTCTTGTACTTAAGTCGGCATTGTGCTTTTGTATTAAATTCGGATGCAATTTCTGTGTTTCTTCGTCAATAAGAAGGTCCAAGGGATACAGTAAACCTGGAGTGAAGTATCGGAATCTAAAACTGGACTCACAGGAGAGGTTAAAATCATAGAAATTTAGGGTGTCAGTCCTCTTGTTCTTATGTCGGCATTGTGCCTTTTGATTTTATTCCGATGCAATATCTGTGTTTCATGGTCAATAAGAAGGTCCAAGGTATACAGTAAACCTGAAGTGAAGCATCGGAATCTAAAACTGGACTCACAGGAGAGGTTCAAATCATAGACAGTTACAGTAGCCGTCCTCTTTTAGTTAAGTCGGCAATGTGACTTTTGAATTTAATTCCGATGCAATTTGTGTGTATCATCGTCAATAAGAAGGTCCAAGGTATACAGTAAGCCTATAGTGAAGCATCGGAATCTAAAACTGGACTCACAGCAGAGGTTCAAATCATAGAAATATAGAGTGTCAGTCCTCTTGTACTTAAGTCGGCATTGTGCCTTTTGAATTTAATTCCGATGCAATTTCTGTGTTTCATCGTCAATAAGAAGGTCCAAGGTATACAGTTAACCTGAAGTGAAGCATCGGAATCTAAAACTGGACTCACAGGAGAGGTACAAATCATAGAAAGTTAGAGTGTCAGTCCTCTTTTACTTAAGTCGGCATTGTGCCTTTTGCATTAAATTCCGATGCAATTTCTGTGTTTTATCGCCAATAAGAAGGTCCAAGGGATGCAGTAAACCTGAAGTGAAGAATCGGAATCAAAAACTGGACTCACGGGACAGGTTCAAATCATAGAAAGTTAGAGTGTTAGTCCTCTTGTACTTAAGTCGGCATTGTGCCTTTTGAATTTAATTCCGTTGCAATTTCTGTGTTTCATCGTCAATATGAAGGTCCACGGAATACAGTAAACCTTAAGTGAGGTATCGGAATCTAAAACTGGACTCACAGGAGAGGTTCCAATCATAGAAATTTAGAGTGTCGGTCCTCTTGTACTTAAGTCGGCATTGTGCCTTTTGAATTTAATTCCGGTGCAATTTCTGTGTATCACCGTCAATAAAAAGGTCCAAGGTATACATGAAACCTGAAGTGAAGCATCGGAATCTAAAACTGGACTCACAGGAGAGGTTCAAATCATAGATAGTTAGAGTGTCAGTCCGCTTGTACTTAAGGCGGCATTGTGCCTTTTAAATTTAATTCCGATGCATTTTCTGTTCTTCATCGTCAATAAGAAGGTCCAAGGTATACAGTAAACCTGAAGTGAAGCATCGGAATCTGAAACTGGACTCACAGGAGAGGTTCAAATCATAGAAAGGTAGAGAGTCAGTCCTCTTTTACTTAAGTCGGCATTGTGCCTTTTGCATTAAATTCCGATGCAATTTCTGTGTTTTATCGTCAATAAGAAGGTCCAAGGGATACAGTAAACCTGAAGTGAAGAATCGGAATCCAAAACTGGACTCACGGGACAGGTTCAAATCATAGAAAGTTAGAGTGTTAGTCCTCTTGTACTTAAGTCGGCATTGTGCTTTTTGAATTTAATTCCGTTGCAATTTCTGTGTTTCTTCGTCAATATGAAGGTCCACGGAATACAGTAAACCTTAAGTGAGGTATCGGAATCTAAAACTGGACTCACAGGAGAGGTTCAAATCATAGAAATTTAGAGTGTCTGTCCTCTCGTACTTAAGTCGGCATTGTGCCTTTTGAAATAAATTCCGATGCATTTTCTGTGCTTCATCGTCACTAAGAAGGTCCAAGGTATACAGTAAACCTGAAGTGAAGCATCGGAATCTAAAACTGGACTCACAGGAGTGGTTCAAATCATAGAAAGTTAGTGTGTCCGTCCTCTTGTACTTAAGTCGGCATTGTGCTTTTGTATTAAATTCGGATGCAATTTCTGTGTTTCTTCGTCAATAAGAAGGTCCAAGGGATACAGTAAACCTGAAGTGAAGCATCGGAATCTAAAACTGGGCTCAGAGGAGAGGTTCAAATCATAGAAAGTTATAGTGTCAGTCCTCTTGTACTTAAATCAGCATTGTGCCTTTTGTATTAAATTCGGATGCAACTTCAGTGTTTCTTCGTCAATAAGAAGGTCCAAGGGATTCAGTAAACCTGAAGTAAAGCATCGGAATCTGAAACTGGACTCACAGGAGAGGTTCAAATCATAGAAAGTTAGAGTGTCAGTCCTCTTGTACTTAAGTCGTCATTCTGCCTTTTGTATTACATTCGGATGCTATTTCTGTGTTTCATCGTCAATAAGAAGGTCCAAGGGAAACAGTAAACCTGAAGTGAAGCATCGGAATCTAAAACTGGACTCACAGGATCGGTTCACATCATAGAAAGTTAGAGTGTCGGTCCTCTTGTATTTAAGTCGGCATTGTGCTTTTGTATTAAATTCGGATGCAATTTCTGTGTTTCTTCGTCAATAAGAAGGTCCAAGGGATACAGTAAACCTGAAGTGAAGCATCGGAATCTGAAACTGGACTCACAGGAGAGGTTCAAATCATAGAAAGTTAGAGTGTCAGTCCTCTTTTACTTAAGTCGGCATTGTGCCTTTTGCATTAAATTCCGATGCAATTTCTGTGTTTTATCGTCAATAAGAAGGTCCAAGGGATGCAGTAAACCTGAAGTGAAGAATCGGAATCAAAAACTGGACTCACGGGACAGGTTCAAATCATAGAAAGTTAGAGTGTTAGTCCTCTTGTACTTAAGTCGGCATTGTGCCTTTTGAATTTAATTCCGTTGCAATTTCTGTGTTTCATCGTCAATATGAAGGTCCACGGAATACAGTAAACCTTAAGTGAGGTATCGGAATCGAAAACTGGACTCACAGGAGAGGTTCTAATCATAGAAATTTAGAGTGTCGGTCCTCTTGTACTTAAGTCGGCATTGTGCCTTTTGAATTTAATTCCGGTGCAATTTCTGTGTATCACCGTCAATAAAAAGGTCCAAGGAATACATGAAACCTGAAGTGAAGCATCGGAATCTAAAACTGGACTCACAGGAGAGGTTCAAATCATAGATAGTTAGAGTGTCAGTCCGCTTGTACTTAAGGCGGCATTGTGCCTTTTGAATTTAATTCCGATGCATTTTCTGTTCTTCATCGTCAATAAGAAGGTCCAAGGGATACAGTAAACCTGAAGTGAAGCATCGGAATCTAAAACTGGACTCACAGGAGAGGTTCAAATCATAGAAATTTAGAGTGTCAGTCCTCTTGTACTTAAGTCGGCATTGTGCCTTTTGAATTTAATTCCGATGCATTTTCTGTGCTTCATCGTCAATAAGAATTTCCAAGGTATACAGTAAACCTGAAGTGAAGCATCGGAATCTAAAACTGGACTCACAGGAGTGGTTCAAATCATAGAAAGTTGGTGTGTCCGTCCTCTTGTACTTAAGTCGGCATTGTGCCTTTTGAATTTAATTCCGATGCATTTTCTGTGCTTCATCGTCAATAAGAAGGTCCAAGGTATACAGTAAACCTGAAGTGAAGCATCGGAATCAAAAACTGGACTCACAAGATAGGTTCAAATCATAGAAAGTTATAGAGTCAGTCCTCTTGTACTTAAGTCAGCATTGTGCGTTTTGTATTTAAATCCGATGCAATTTCTGTGATTCATCGTCAATAAGAAGGTTCAAGGTATACAGTCAACCTGAAGTGAATCATCGGAATCTGAACCTGGACTCACAGGAGAGGTTCAAATCATAGAAAGATAGAGTGTCAGTCCTTTTGTACTAAAGTCGGCATTGTTCCTTTTGAATTTAGTTCCGATGCAATTTCTGTGTTTCATCGTCAATAAGAAGGTCCAGGGTATACAGTAAATCTGAAATGAAGCATCGGAATCTAAAACTGGACTCACAGGATCGATTCAAATCATAGAAAGTTAGAGTGTCAGTCCTCTTGTACTTAAGTCGGCATTGTGCTTTTGTATTAAATTCGGATGCAATTTCTGTGTTTCTTCGTCAATAAGAAGGTCCAAGGGATA
The DNA here is from genome assembly GCF_021461385.2 of Schistocerca piceifrons. Lineage (NCBI taxonomy): Eukaryota > Metazoa > Arthropoda > Insecta > Orthoptera > Acrididae > Schistocerca > Schistocerca piceifrons. The sequence goes on along the minus strand of NW_025728148.1, from coordinate 308,964 downwards.
CAGTAAACCTGGAGTGAAGTATCGGAATCTAAAACTGGACTCACAGGAGAGGTTAAAATCATAGAAATTTAGGGTGTCAGTCCTCTTGTTCTTATGTCGGCATTGTGCCTTTTGATTTTATTCCGATGCAATATCTGTGTTTCATGGTCAATAAGAAGGTCCAAGGTATACAGTAAACCTGAAGTGAAGCATCGGAATCTAAAACTGGACTCACAGGAGAGGTTCAAATCATAGACAGTTACAGTAGCCGTCCTCTTTTAGTTAAGTCGGCAATGTGACTTTTGAATTTAATTCCGATGCAATTTGTGTGTATCATCGTCAATAAGAAGGTCCAAGGTATACAGTAAGCCTATAGTGAAGCATCGGAATCTAAAACTGGACTCACAGCAGAGGTTCAAATCATAGAAATATAGAGTGTCAGTCCTCTTGTACTTAAGTCGGCATTGTGCTTTTTGAATTTAATTCCGATGCAATTTCTGTGTTTCATCGTCAATAAGAAGGTCCAAGGTATACAGTTAACCTGAAGTGAAGCATCGGAATCTAAAACTGGACTCACAGGAGAGGTTCAAATCATAGAAAGTTAGAGTGTCAGTCCTCTTGTATTTAAGTCGGCATTGTGCTTTTGTATTAAATTCGGATGCAATTTCTGTGTTTCTTCGTCAATAAGAAGGTCCAAGGGATACAGTAAACCTGAAGTGAAGCATCGGAATCTGAAACTGGACTCACAGGAGAGGTTCAAATCATAGAAAGTTAGAGTGTCAGTCCTCTTTTACTTAAGTCGGCATTGTGCCTTTTGCATTAAATTCCGATGCAATTTCTGTGTTTTATCGTCAATAAGAAGGTCCAAGGGATGCAGTAAACCTGAAGTGAAGAATCGGAATCCAAAACTGGACTCACGGGACAGGTTCAAATCATAGAAAGTTAGAGTGTTAGTCCTCTTGTACTTAAGTCGGCATTGTGCCTTTTGAATTTAATTCCGTTGCAATTTCTGTGTTTCATCGTCAATATGAAGGTCCACGGAATACAGTAAACCTTAAGTGAGGTATCGGAATCTAAAACTGGACTCACAGGAGAGGTTCCAATCATAGAAATTTAGAGTGTCGGTCCTCTTGTACTTAAGTCGGCATTGTGCCTTTTGAATTTAATTCCGATGCAATTTCTGTGATTCATCGTCAATAAGAAGGTCCAAGGTATACAGTCAACCTGAAGTGAATCATCGGAATCTTAACCTGGACTCACAGGAGAGGTTCAAATCATAGAAAGTTAGAGTGCCAGTCCTTTTGTACTAAAGTCGGCATTGTTTCTTTTGAATTTAATTCCGATGCAATTTCTGTGTTTCATCGTCAATAAGAAGGTCCAGGGTATACAGTTAATCTGAAATGAAGCATCGGAATCTAAAACTGGACTCACAGGATCGGTTCAAATCATAGAAAGTTAGAGTGTCAGTCTGCTTGTGCTTAAGTCGGCATTGTGCTTTTGTATTAAATTCGGATGCAATTTCTGTGTTTCTTCGTCAATAAGAAGGTCCAAGGGATACAGTAAACCTGAAGTGAAGTATCGGAATCTAAAACTGGACTCACAGGATCGGTTCAAATCATAGAAAGTTAGAGTGTCAGTCTTCTTGTACTTAAGTCGGCATTGTGCTTTTGTATTAAATTCGGATGCAATTTCTGTGTTTCTTCGTCAATAAGAAGGTCCAAGGGATACAGTAAACCTGAAGTGAAGCATCGGAATCTGAAACTGGACTCACAGGAGAGGTTCAAATCATAGAAAGTTTGAGTGTCAGTCCTCTTTTACTTAAGTCGGCATTGTGCCTTTTGCATTAAATTCCGATGCAATTTCAGTGTTTTATCGTCAATAAGAAGTCCAAGGGATACAGTAAACCTGAACTGAAGAATCGGAATCCAAAACTGGACTCACGGGACAGGTTCAAATCATAGAAAGTTAGAGTGTTAGTCCTCTTGTACTTAAGTCGGCATTGTGCCTTTTGAATTTAATTCCGTTGCAATTTCTGTGTTTCATCGTCAATATGAAGGTCCGCGGAATACAGTAAACCTTAAGTGAGGTATCGGAATCTAAAACTGGACTCACAGGAGAGGTTCAAATCATAGAAAGTTAGAGTGTCAGTCCTCTTGTACTTAAGTCGGCATTGTGCTTTTGTATTAAATTCGGATGCAATTTCTGTGTTTCTTCGTCAATAAGAAGGTCCAAGGGATACAGTAAATCTGAAGTGAAGAATCGGAATCCAAAACTGGACTCACGGGACAGGTTCAAATCATAGAAAGTTAGAGTGTTAGTCCTCTTGTACTTAAGTCGGCATTGTGCCTTTTGAATTTAATTCCGTTGCAATTTCTGTGATTCATCGTCAATAAGAAGGTCCAAGGTATACAGTCAACCTGAAGTGAATCATCGGAATGTGAACCTGGACTCACAGGAGAGGTTCAAATCATAGAAAGTTAGGGTGTCAGTCCTCTTGCACTTAGGTCGGCATTGTGCCTTTTGAATTTAATTCCGATGCAATTTCTGTGTTTCTTCGTCAATAAGAAGGTCCAAGGGATACAGTAAACCTGAAGTGAAGTATCGGAATCTAAAACTGGACTCACAGGAGAGGTTCAAATCATAGAAAGTTAGAGTGTCAGTCCTTTTGTACTAAAGTCGGCATTGTTCCTTTTGAATTTAATTCCGATGCAATTTAAGTGTTTCATCGTCAATAAGAAGGTCCAGGGTATACAGTAAATCTGAAGTGAAGCATCGGAATCTAAAACTGGACTCACAGGATCGGTTCAAATCATAGAAAGTTAGAGTGTCAGTCCTCTTGTACTTAAGTCGGCATTGTGCTTTTGTATTAAATTCGGATGCAATTTCTGTGTTTCTTCGTCAATAAGAAGGTCCAAGGGATACAGTAAACCTGAATTGAAGCATCGGAATCTGAAACTGGACTCACAGGAGAGGTTCAAATCATAGAAAGTTAGAGTGTCAGTCCTCTTTTACTTTTGTCGGCATTGTGCCTTTTGCATTAAATTCCGATGCAATTTCTGTGTTTTATCGTCAATAAGAAGGTCCAAGGGATACAGTAAACCCAAAGTGAAGCATCGGAATCTAAAACTGGACTCACAGGAGAGGTTCAAATCATAGAAATTTAGAGTGTCAGTCCACTTGTACTTAAGTCGGCATTGTGCCTTTTGAATTTAATTCCGATGCATTTTCTGTGCTTCATCGTCAATAATAATTTCCAAGGTATACAGTAAACCTGAAGTGAAGCATCGGAATCTAAAACTGGACTCACAGGAGTGGTTCAAATCATAGAAAGTTAGTGTGTCCGTCCTCTTGTACTTAAGTCGGCATTGTGCCTTTTGAATTTAATTCCGATGCATTTTCTGTGCTTCATCGTCAATAAGACGGTCCAAGGTATACAGTAAACCTGAAGTGAAGCATCAGAATCAAAAACTGGACTCACAATATAGGTTCAAATCATAGAAAGTTATAGAGTCAGTCCTCTTGTACTTAAGTCAGCATTGTGCGTTTTGTATTTAAATCCAATACAATTTCTGTGATTCATCGTCAATAAGAAGGTCCAAGGTATACAGTAAACCTGAAGTGAATCATCGGAATCTGAACCTGGACTCACAGGAGAGGTTCAAATCATAGAAAGTTAGAGTGTCAGTCCTTTTGTACTAAAGTCGGCATTGTTCTTTGAATTTAATCCCGATGCAATTTCTGTGTTTCATCGTCAATAAGAAGGTCCAGGGTATACAGTAAATCTGAAATGAAGCATCGGAATCTAAAACTGGACTCACAGGATCGGTTCAAATCATAGAAAGTTAGAGTGTCAGTCCTCTTGTACTTAAGTCGGCATTGTGCTTTTGTATTAAATTCGGATGCAATTTCTGTGTTTCTTCGTCAATAAGAAGGTCCAAGGGATACAGTAAACCTGAAGTGAAGTATCGGAATCTAAAACAGGACTCACAGGAGAGGTTAAAATCATAGAAATTTAGGGTGTCAGTCCTCTTGTTCTTATGTCGGCATTGTGCCTTTTGAATTTAATTCCGATGCAATTTCTGTGTTTCATGGGCAATAAGAAGGTCCAAGGTATACAGTAAACCTGAAGTGAAGCATCGGAATCTAAAACTGGACTCACAGGAGAGGTTCAAATCATAGACAGTTAGAGTAGCCGTCCTCTTGTAGTTAAGTCGGCAATGTGACTTTTGAATTTAATTCCGATGCAATTTGTGTGTATCATCGCCAATAAGAAGGTCCAAGGTATACAGTAGGCCTGAAGTGAAGCATCGGAATCTAAAACTGGACTCACAGCAGAGGTTCAAATCGTAGAAAGGTAGAGTGTCAGTCCTCTTGTACTTAGGTCGGCATTGTGCCTTTTGATTTTAATTCCGATGCAATTTCTGTGTTTCTTCGTCAATAAGAAGGTCCAAGGGATGCAGTAAACCTGAAGTGAAGAATCGGAATCCAAAACTGGACTCACGGGACAGGTTCAAATCATAGAAAGTTAGAGTGTTAGTCCTCTTGTACTTAAGTCGGCATTGTGCCTTTTGAATTTAATTCCGATGCAATTTCTGGGTTTCTTCGTCAATAAGAAGGTCCAAGGGATACAGTAAACCTTAAGTGAGGTATCGGAATCTAAAACTGGACTCACAGGAGAGGTTCCAATCATAGAAATTTAGAGTGTCGGTCCTCTTGTACTTAAGTCGGCATTGTGCCTTTTGAATTTAATTCCGATGCAATTTCTGTGATTCATCGTCAATAAGAATGTCCAAGGTATACAGTCAACCTGAAGTGAATCATCGGAATCTTAACCTGGACTCACAGGAGAGGTTCAAATCATAGAAAGTTAGAGTGCCAGTCCTTTTGTACTAAAGTCGGCATTGTTTCTTTTGAATTTAATTCCGATGCAATTTCTGTGTTTCATCGTCAATAAGAAGGTCCAGGGTATACAGTTAATCTGAAATGAAGCATCGGAATCTAAAACTGGACTCACAGGATCGGTTCAAATCATAGAAAGTTAGAGTGTCAGTCTTCTTGTACTTAAGTCGGCATTGTGCTTTTGTATTAAATTCGGATGCAATTTCTGTGTTTCTTCGTCAATAAGAAGGTCCAAGGGATACAGTAAACCTGAAGTGAAGTATCGGAATCTAAAACTGGACTCACAGGATCGGTTCAAATCATAGAAAGTTTGAGTGTCAGTCCTCTTTTGCTTAAGTCGGCATTGTGCCTTTTGCATTAAATTCCGATGCAATTTCAGTGTTTTATCGTCAATAAGAAGTCCAAGGGATACAGTAAACCTGAAGTGAAGAATCGGAATCCAAAACTGGACTCACGGGACAGGTTCAAATCATAGAAAGTTAGAGTGTTAGTCCTCTTGTACTTAAGTCGGCATTGTGCCTTTTGAATTTAATTCCGTTGCAATTTCTGTGTTTCATCGTCAATATGAAGGTCCACGGAATACAGTAAACCTTAAGTGAGGTATCGGAATCTAAAACTGGACTCACAGGAGAGGTTCAAATCATAGAAAGTTAGAGTGTCAGTCCTCTTGTACTTAAGTCGGCATTGTGCTTTTGTATTAAATTCGGATGCAATTTCTGTGTTTCTTCGTCAATAAGAAGGTCCAAGGGATACAGTAAATCTGAAGTGAAGAATCGGAATCCAAAACTGGACTCACGGGACAGGTTCAAATCATAGAAAGTTAGAGTGTTAGTCCTCTTGTACTTAAGTCGGCATTGTGCCTTTTGAATTTAATTCCGATGCAATTTCTGTGATTCATCGTCAATAAGAAGGTCCAAGGTATACAGTCAACCTGAAGTGAATCATCGGAATGTGAACCTGGACTCACAGGAGAGGTTCAAATCATAGAAAGTTAGGCTGTCAGTCCTCTTGCACTTAGGTCGGCATTGTGCCTTTTGAATTTAATTCCGATGCAATTTCTGTGTTTCTTCGTCAATAAGAAGGTCCAAGGGATACAGTAAACCTGACGTGAAGTATCGGAATCTAAAACTGGACTCACAGGAGAGGTTCAAATCATAGAAAGTTAGAGTGTCAGTCCTTTTGTACTAAAGTCGGCATTGTTCCTTTTGAATTTAATTCCGATGCAATTTAAGTGTTTCATCGTCAATAAGAAGGTCCAGGGTATACAGTAAATCTGAAGTGAAGCATCGGAATCTAAAACTGGACTCACAGGATCGGTTCAAATCATAGAAAGTTAGAGTGTCAGTCCTCTTGTACTTAAGTCGGCATTGTGCTTTTGTATTAAATTCGGTTGCAATTTCTGTGTTTCTTCGTCAATAAGAAGGTCCAAGGGATACAGTAAACCTGAAGTGAAGCATCGGAATCTGAAACTGGACTCACAGGAGAGGTTCAAATCATAGAAAGTTAGAGTGTCAGTCCTCTTTTACTTTTGTCGGCATTGTGCCTTTTGCATTAAATTCCGATGCAATTTCTGTGTTTTATCGTCAATAAGAAGGTCCAAGGGATACAGTAAACCCAAAGTGAAGCATCGGAATCTAAAACTGGACTCACAGGAGAGGTTCAAATCATAGAAATTTAGAGTGTCAGTCCACTTGTACTTAAGTCGGCATTGTGCCTTTTGAATTTAATTCCGATGCATTTTCTGTGCTTCATCGTCAATAAGAATTTCCAAGGTATACAGTAAACCTGAAGTGAAGCATCGGAATCTAAAACTGGACTCACAGGAGTGGTTCAAATCATAGAAAGTTAGTGTGTCCGTCCTCTTGTACTTAAGTCGGCATTGTGCCTTTTGAATTTAATTCCGATGCATTTTCTGTGCTTCATCGTCAATAAGACGGTCCAAGGTATACAGTAAACCTGAAGTGAAGCATCAGAATCAAAAACTGGACTCACAAGATAGGTTCAAATCATAGAAAGTTATAGAGTCAGTCGTCTTGTACTTAAGTCAGCATTGTGCGTTTTGTATTTAAATCCAATGCAATTTCTGTGATTCATCGTCAATAAGAAGGTCCAAGGTATACAGTAAACCTGAAGTGAATCATCGGAATCTGAACCTGGACTCACAGGAGAGGTTCAAATCATAGAAAGTTAGAGTGTCAGTCCTTTTGTACTAAAGTCGGCATTGTTCTTTGAATTTAATCCCGATGCAATTTCTGTGTTTCATCGTCAATAAGAAGGTCCAGGGTATACAGTAAATCTGAAATGAAGCATCGGAATCTAAAACTGGACTCACAGGATCGGTTCAAATCATAGAAAGTTAGAGTGTCAGTCCTCTTGTACTTAAGTCGGCATTGTGCTTTTGTATTAAATTCGCATGCAATTTCTGTGTTTCTTCGTCAATAAGAAGGTCCAAGGGATACAGTAAACCTGAAGTGAAGTATCGGAATCTAAAACAGGACTCACAGGAGAGGTTAAAATCATAGAAATTTAGGGTGTCAGTCCTCTTGTTCTTATGTCGGCATTGTGCCTTTTGAATTTAATTCCGATGCAATTTCTGTGTTTCATGGTCAATAAGAAGGTCCAAGGTATACAGTAAACCTGAAGTGAAGCATCGGAATCTAAAACTGGACTCACAGGAGAGGTTCAAATCATAGACAGTTAGAGTAGCCGTCCTCTTGTAGTTAAGTCGGCAATGTGACTTTTGAATTTAATTCCGATGCAATTTGTGTGTATCATCGTCAATAAGAAGGTCCAAGGTATACAGTAAGCCTGAAGTGAAGCATCGGAATCTAAAACTGGACTCACAGCAGAGGTTCAAATCGTAGAAAGGTAGAGTGTCAGTCCTCTTGTACTTAAGTCGGCACTCTGCCTTTCGTATTTAATTCCGATGCAATTTCTGTGCTTCATCGTCAATAAGAAGGTCCAAGGTATACAGTAAACCTGATGTGAAGCATCGGAATCTGAAACTGGGCTCAGAGGAGAGGTTCAAATCATAGAAAGTTATAGTGTCAGTCCTCTTGTACATAAATCAGCATTGTGCCTTTTGTATTAAATTCGGATGCAACTTCTTTGTTTCTTCGTCAAAAAGAAGGTCCAAGGGATTCATTAAACCTGAACCAAAGTATCGGAATCTAAAACTGGACTCACATGAGAGGTTCAAATCATAGAAAGTTAGGGTGTCAGTCCTCTTGTACTTAGGTCGGCATTGTGCCTTTTGAATTTAATTCCGATGCAATTTCTGTGTTTCTTCGTCAATAAGAAGGTCCAAGGGATGCAGTAAACCTGAAGTGAAGAATCGGAATCCAAAACTGGACTCACGGGACAGGTTCAAATCATAGAAAGTTAGAGTGTTAGTCCTCTTGTACTTAAGTCGGCATTGTGCCTTTTGAATTTAATTCCGATGCAATTTCTGGGTTTCTTCGTCAATAAGAAGGTCCAAGGGATACAGTAAACCTGAAGTGAAGTATCGGAATCTAAAACTGGACTCACAGGAGAGGTTCAAATCATAGAAAGTTAGAGTGTCAGTCCTTTTGTACTAAAGTCGGCATTGTTCCTTTTGAATTTAATTCCGATGCAATTTCTGTGTTTCATCGTCAATAAGAAGGTCCAGGGTATACAGTAAATCTGAAGTGAAGCATCGGAATCTAAAACTGGACTCACAGGATCGGTTCAAATCAGAGAAGGTTAGAGTGTCAGTCCTCTTGTACTTAAGTCGGCATTGTGCTTTTGTATTAAATTCGGATGCAATTTCTGTGTTTCTTCGTCAATAAGAAGGTCCAAGGGATACTGTAAACCTGAAGTGAAGCATCGGAATCTGAAACTGGACTCACAGGAGAGGTTCAAATCATAGAAAGTTAGAGTGTCAGTCCTCTTTTACTTAAGTCGGCATTGTGCCTTTTGCTTTAAATTCCGATGCAATTTCTGTGTTTTATCGTCAATGAGAAGGGCCAAGGGATACAGTAAATGCGAAGTGAAGCATCGGAATCTAAAACTGGACTCACAGGAGCGGTTCAAATCATAGAAATTTAGAGTGTCAGTCCACTTGTACTTAAGTCGGCATTGTGCCTTTTGAATTTAATTCCGATGCATTTTCTGTGCTTCATCGTCAATAAGAATTTCCAAGGTATACAGTAAACCTGAAGTGAAGCATCGGAATCTAAAACTGGACTCACAGGAGTGGTTCAAATCATAGAAAGTTAGTGTGTCCGTCCTCTTGTACTTAAGTCGGCATTGTGCCTTTTGAATTTAATTCCGATGCATTTTCTGTGCTTCATCGTCAATAAGACGGTCCAAGGTATACAGTAAACCTGAAGTGAAGCATCAGAATCAAAAACTGGACTCACAAGATAGGTCCAAATCATAGAAAGTTATAGAGTCAGTCCTCTTGTACTTAAGTCAGCATTGTGCGTTTTGTATTTAAATCCAATGCAATTTCTGTGATTCATCGTCAATAAGAAGGTCCAAGGTATACAGTAAACCTTTAGTGAATCATCGGAATCTGAACCTGGACTCACAGGAGAGGTTCAAATCATAGAAAGTTAGAGTGTCAGTCCTTTTGTACTAAAGTCGGCATTGTTCCTTTGAATTTAATCCCGATGCAATTTCTGTGTTTCATCGTCAATAATAAGGTCCAGGGTATACAGTAAATCTGAAATGAAGCATCGGAATCTAAAACTGGACTCACAGGATCGGTTCAAATCATAGAAAGTTAGAGTGTCAGTCCTCTCGTACTTAAGTCGGCATTGTGCTTTTGTATTAAATTCGGATGCAATTTCTGTGTTTCTTCGTCAATAAGAAGGTCCAAGGGATACAGTAAACCTGAAGTGAAGTATCGGAATCTAAAACAGGACTCACAGGAGAGGTTAAAATCATAGAAATTTAGGGTGTCAGTCCTCTTGTTCTTATGTCGGCATTGTGCCTTTTGAATTTAATTCCGATGCAATTTCTGTGTTTCATGGTCAATAAGAAGGTCCAAGGTATACAGTAAACCTGAAGTGAAGCATCGGAATCTAAAACTGGACTCACAGGAGAGGTTCAAATCATAAACAGTTAGAGTAGCCGTCCTCTTGTAGTTAAGTCGGCAATGTGACTTTTGAATTTAATTCCGATGCAATTTGTGTGTATCATCGTCAATAAGAAGGTCCAAGGTATACAGTAAGCCTGAAGTAAAGCATCGGAATCTAAAACTGGACTCACAGCAGAGGTTCAAATCGTAGAAAGGTAGAGTGTCAGTCCTCTTGTACTTAAGTCGGCACTCTGCCTTTCGTATTTAATTCCGATGCAATTTCTGTGCTTCATCGTCAATAAGAAGGTCCAAGGTATACAGTAAACCTGATGTGAAGCATCGGAATCTGAAACTGGGCTCAGAGGAGAGGTTCAAATCATAGAAAGTTATAGTGTCAGTCCTCTTGTACTTAAATCAGCATTGTGCCTTTTGTATTAAATTCGGATGCAACTTCTTTGTTTCTTCGTCAAAAAGAAGGTCCAAGGGATTCAGTAAACCTGAAGTAAAGTATCGGAATCTAAAACTGGACTCACAGGAGAGGTTCAAATCATAGAAAGTTAGGGTGTCAGTCCTCTTGTACTTAAGTCGGCATTGTGCTTTTGTATTAAATTCGGATGCAATTTCTGTGTTTCTTCGTCAATAAGAAGGTCCAAGGGATACAGTAAATCTGAAGTGAAGAATCGGAATCCAAAACTGGACTCACGGGACAGGTTCAAATCATAGAAAGTTAGAGTGTTAGTCCTCTTGTACTTAAGTCGGCATTGTGCCTTTTGAATTTAATTCCGATGCAATTTCTGTGATTCATCGTCAATAAGAAGGTCCAAGGTATACAGTCAACCTGAAGTGAATCATCGGAATGTGAACCTGGACTCACAGGAGAGGTTCAAATCATAGAAAGTTAGGCTGTCAGTCCTCTTGCACTTAGGTCGGCATTGTGCCTTTTGAATTTAATTCCGATGCAATTTCTGTGTTTCTTCGTCAATAAGAAGGTCCAAGGGATACAGTAAACCTGACGTGAAGTATCGGAATCTAAAACTGGACTCACAGGAGAGGTTCAAATCATAGAAAGTTAGAGTGTCAGTCCTTTTGTACTAAAGTCGGCATTGTTCCTTTTGAATTTAATTCCGATGCAATTTAAGTGTTTCATCGTCAATAAGAAGGTCCAGGGTATACAGTAAATCTGAAGTGAAGCATCGGAATCTAAAACTGGACTCACAGGATCGGTTCAAATCATAGAAAGTTAGAGTGTCAGTCCTCTTGTACTTAAGTCGGCATTGTGCTTTTGTATTAAATTCGGATGCAATTTCTGTGTTTCTTCGTCAATAAGAAGGTCCAAGGGATACAGTAAACCTGAAGTGAAGCATCGGAATCTGAAACTGGACTCACAGGAGAGGTTCAAATCATAGAAAGTTAGAGTGTCAGTCCTCTTTTACTTTTGTCGGCATTGTGCCTTTTGCATTAAATTCCGATGCAATTTCTGTGTTTTATCGTCAATAAGAAGGTCCAAGGGATACAGTAAACCCAAAGTGAAGCATCGGAATCTAAAACTGGACTCACAGGAGAGGTTCAAATCATAGAAATTTAGAGTGTCAGTCCACTTGTACTTAAGTCGGCATTGTGCCTTTTGAATTTAATTCCGATGCATTTTCTGTGCTTCATCGTCAATAAGAATTTCCAAGGTATACAGTAAACCTGAAGTGAAGCATCGGAATCTAAAACTGGACTCACAGGAGTGGTTCAAATCATAGAAAGTTAGTGTGTCCGTCCTCTTGTACTTAAGTCGGCATTGTGCCTTTTGAATTTAATTCCGATGCATTTTCTGTGCTTCATCGTCAATAAGACGGTCCAAGGTATACAGTAAACCTGAAGTGAAGCATCAGAATCAAAAACTGGACTCACAAGATAGGTTCAAATCATAGAAAGTTATAGAGTCAGTCGTCTTGTACTTAAGTCAGCATTGTGCGTTTTGTATTTAAATCCAATGCAATTTCTGTGATTCATCGTCAATAAGAAGGTCCAAGGTATACAGTAAACCTGAAGTGAATCATCGGAATCTGAACCTGGACTCACAGGAGAGGTTCAAATCATAGAAAGTTAGAGTGTCAGTCCTTTTGTACTAAAGTCGGCATTGTTCTTTGAATTTAATCCCGATGCAATTTCTGTGTTTCATCGTCAATAAGAAGGTCCAGGGTATACAGTAAATCTGAAATGAAGCATCGGAATCTAAAACTGGACTCACAGGATCGGTTCAAATCATAGAAAGTTAGAGAGTCAGTCCTCTTGTACTTAAGTCGGCATTGTGCTTTTGTATTAAATTCGCATGCAATTTCTGTGTTTCTTCGTCAATAAGAAGGTCCAAGGGATACAGTAAACCTGAAGTGAAGTATCGGAATCTAAAACAGGACTCACAGGAGAGGTTAAAATCATAGAAATTTAGGGTGTCAGTCCTCTTGTTCTTATGTCGGCATTGTGCCTTTTGAATTTAATTCCGATGCAATTTCTGTGTTTCATGGTCAATAAGAAGGTCCAAGGTATACAGTAAACCTGAAGTGAAGCATCGGAATCTAAAACTGGACTCACAGGAGAGGTTCAAATCATAGACAGTTAGAGTAGCCGTCCTCTTGTAGTTAAGTCGGCAATGTGACTTTTGAATTTAATTCCGATGCAATTTGTGTGTATCATCGTCAATAAGAAGGTCCAAGGTATACAGTAAGCCTGAAGTGAAGCATCGGAATCTAAAACTGGACTCACAGCAGAGGTTCAAATCGTAGAAAGGTAGAGTGTCAGTCCTCTTGTACTTAAGTCGGCACTCTGCCTTTCGTATTTAATTCCGATGCAATTTCTGTGCTTCATCGTCAATAAGAAGGTCCAAGGTATACAGTAAACCTGATGTGAAGCATCGGAATCTGAAACTGGGCTCAGAGGAGAGGTTCAAATCATAGAAAGTTATAGTGTCAGTCCTCTTGTACATAAATCAGCATTGTGCCTTTTGTATTAAATTCGGATGCAACTTCTTTGTTTCTTCGTCAAAAAGAAGGTCCAAGGGATTCATTAAACCTGAACCAAAGTATCGGAATCTAAAACTGGACTCACATGAGAGGTTCAAATCATAGAAAGTTAGGGTGTCAGTCCTCTTGTACTTAGGTCGGCATTGTGCCTTTTGAATTTAATTCCGATGCAATTTCTGTGTTTCTTCGTCAATAAGAAGGTCCAAGGGATGCAGTAAACCTGAAGTGAAGAATCGGAATCCAAAACTGGACTCACGGGACAGGTTCAAATCATAGAAAGTTAGAGTGTTAGTCCTCTTGTACTTAAGTCGGCATTGTGCCTTTTGAATTTAATTCCGATGCAATTTCTGGGTTTCTTCGTCAATAAGAAGGTCCAAGGGATACAGTAAACCTGAAGTGAAGTATCGGAATCTAAAACTGGACTCACAGGAGAGGTTCAAATCATAGAAAGTTAGAGTGTCAGTCCTTTTGTACTAAAGTCGGCATTGTTCCTTTTGAATTTAATTCCGATGCAATTTCTGTGTTTCATCGTCAATAAGAAGGTCCAGGGTATACAGTAAATCTGAAGTGAAGCATCGGAATCTAAAACTGGACTCACAGGATCGGTTCAAATCAGAGAAAGTTAGAGTGTCAGTCCTCTTGTACTTAAGTCGGCATTGTGCTTTTGTATTAAATTCGGATGCAATTTCTGTGTTTCTTCGTCAATAAGAAGGTCCAAGGGATACTGTAAACCTGAAGTGAAGCATCGGAATCTGAAACTGGACTCACAGGAGAGGTTCAAATCATAGAAAGTTAGAGTGTCAGTCCTCTTTTACTTAAGTCGGCATTGTGCCTTTTGCTTTAAATTCCGATGCAATTTCTGTGTTTTATCGTCAATAAGAAGGGCCAAGGGATACAGTAAATGCGAAGTGAAGCATCGGAATCTAAAACTGGACTCACAGGAGCGGTTCAAATCATAGAAATTTAGAGTGTCAGTCCACTTGTACTTAAGTCGGCATTGTGCCTTTTGAATTTAATTCCGATGCATTTTCTGTGCTTCATCGTCAATAAGAATTTCCAAGGTATACAGTAAACCTGAAGTGAAGCATCGGAATCTAAAACTGGACTCACAGGAGTGGTTCAAATCATAGAAAGTTAGTGTGTCCGTCCTCTTGTACTTAAGTCGGCATTGTGCCTTTTGAATTTAATTCCGATGCATTTTCTGTGCTTCATCGTCAATAAGACGGTCCAAGGTATACAGTAAACCTGAAGTGAAGCATCAGAATCAAAAACTGGACTCACAAGATAGGTCCAAATCATAGAAAGTTATAGAGTCAGTCCTCTTGTACTTAAGTCAGCATTGTGCGTTTTGTATTTAAATCCAATGCAATTTCTGTGATTCATCGTCAATAAGAAGGTCCAAGGTATACAGTAAACCTTTAGTGAATCATCGGAATCTGAACCTGGACTCACAGGAGAGGTTCAAATCATAGAAAGTTAGAGTGTCAGTCCTTTTGTACTAAAGTCGGCATTGTTCCTTTGAATTTAATCCCGATGCAATTTCTGTATTTCATCGTCAATAATAAGGTCCAGGGTATACAGTAAATCTGAAATGAAGCATCGGAATCTAAAACTGGACTCACAGGATCGGTTCAAATCATAGAAAGTTAGAGTGTCAGTCCTCTCGTACTTAAGTCGGCATTGTGCTTTTGTATTAAATTCGGATGCAATTTCTGTGTTTCTTCGTCAATAAGAAGGTCCAAGGGATACAGTAAACCTGAAGTGAAGTATCGGAATCTAAAACAGGACTCACAGGAGAGGTTAAAATCATAGAAATTTAGGGTGTCAGTCCTCTTGTTCTTATGTCGGCATTGTGCCTTTTGAATTTAATTCCGATGCAATTTCTGTGTTTCATGGTCAATAAGAAGGTCCAAGGTATACAGTAAACCTGAAGTGAAGCATCGGAATCTAAAACTGGACTCACAGGAGAGGTTCAAATCATAAACAGTTAGAGTAGCCGTCCTCTTGTAGTTAAGTCGGCAATGTGACTTTTGAATTTAATTCCGATGCAATTTGTGTGTATCATCGTCAATAAGAAGGTCCAAGGTATACAGTAAGCCTGAAGTAAAGCATCGGAATCTAAAACTGGACTCACAGCAGAGGTTCAAATCGTAGAAAGGTAGAGTGTCAGTCCTCTTGTACTTAAGTCGGCACTCTGCCTTTCGTATTTAATTCCGATGCAATTTCTGTGCTTCATCGTCAATAAGAAGGTCCAAGGTATACAGTAAACCTGATGTGAAGCATCGGAATCTGAAACTGGGCTCAGAGGAGAGGTTCAAATCATAGAAAGTTATAGTGTCAGTCCTCTTGTACTTAAATCAGCATTGTGCCTTTTGTATTAAATTCGGATGCAACTTCTTTGTTTCTTCGTCAAAAAGAAGGTCCAAGGGATTCAGTAAACCTGAAGTAAAGTATCGGAATCTAAAACTGGACTCACAGGAGAGGTTCAAATCATAGAAAGTTAGGGTGTCAGTCCTCTTGTACTTAGGTCGGCAATGTGCCTTTTGAATTTAATTCCGATGCAATTTCTGTGTTTCTTCGTCAATAAGAAGGTCCAAGGGATGCAGTAAACCTGAAGTGAAGAATCGGAATCCAAAACTGGACTCACGGGACAGGTTCAAATCAAAAAAAGTTAGAGTGTTAGTCCTCTTGTACTTAAGTCGGCATTGTGCCTTTTGAATTTAATTCCGATGCAATTACTGGTTTCTTCGTCAATAAGAAGGTCCAAGGGATACAGTAAACCTGAAGTGAAGTATCGGAATCTAAAACTGGACTCACAGGAGAGGTTCAAATCATAGAAAGTTAGAGTGTCAGTCCTTTTGTACTAAAGTCGGCATTGTTCCTTTTGAATTTAATTCCGATGCAATTTCTGTGTTTCATCGTCAATAAGAAGGTCCAGGGTATACAGTAAATCTGAAGTGAAGCATCGGAATCTAAAACTGGACTCACAGGATCGGTTCAAATCAGAGAAAGTTAGAGTGTCAGTCCTCTTGTACTTAAGTCGGCATTGTGCTTTTGTATTAAATTCGGATGCAATTTCTGTGTTTCTTCGTCAATAAGAAGGTCCAAGGGATACTGTAAACCTGAAGTGAAGCATCGGAATCTGAAACTGGACTCACAGGAGAGGTTCAAATCATAGAAAGTTAGAGTGTCAGTCCTCTTTTACTTAAGTCGGCATTGTGCCTTTTGCTTTAAATTCCGATGCAATTTCTGTGTTTTATCGTCAATAAGAAGGGCCAAGGGATACAGTAAATGCGAAGTGAAGCATCGGAATCTAAAACTGGACTCACAGGAGCGGTTCAAATCATAGAAATTTAGAGTGTCAGTCCACTTGTACTTAAGTCGGCATTGTGCCTTTTGAATTTAATTCCGATGCATTTTCTGTGCTTCATCGTCAATAAGAATTTCCAAGGTATACAGTAAACCTGAAGTGAAGCATCGGAATCTAAAACTGGACTCACAGGAGTGGTTCAAATCATAGAAAGTTAGTGTGTCCGTCCTCTTGTACTTAAGTCGGCATTGTGCCTTTTGAATTTAATTCCGATGCATTTTCTGTGCTTCATCGTCAATAAGACGGTCCAAGGTATACAGTAAACCTGAAGTGAAGCATCAGAATCAAAAACTGGACTCACAAGATAGGTCCAAATCATAGAAAGTTATAGAGTCAGTCCTCTTGTACTTAAGTCAGCATTGTGCGTTTTGTATTTAAATCCAATGCAATTTCTGTGATTCATCGTCAATAAGAAGGTCCAAGGTATACAGTAAACCTTTAGTGAATCATCGGAATCTGAACCTGGACTCACAGGAGAGGTTCAAATCATAGAAAGTTAGAGTGTCAGTCCTTTTGTACTAAAGTCGGCATTGTTCCTTTGAATTTAATCCCGATGCAATTTCTGTATTTCATCGTCAATAATAAGGTCCAGGGTATACAGTAAATCTGAAATGAAGCATCGGAATCTAAAACTGGACTCACAGGATCGGTTCAAATCATAGAAAGTTAGAGTGTCAGTCCTCTCGTACTTAAGTCGGCATTGTGCTTTTGTATTAAATTCGGATGCAATTTCTGTGTTTCTTCGTCAATAAGAAGGTCCAAGGGATACAGTAAACCTGAAGTGAAGTATCGGAATCTAAAACAGGACTCACAGGAGAGGTTAAAATCATAGAAATTTAGGGTGTCAGTCCTCTTGTTCTTATGTCGGCATTGTGCCTTTTGAATTTAATTCCGATGCAATTTCTGTGTTTCATGGTCAATAAGAAGGTCCAAGGTATACAGTAAACCTGAAGTGAAGCATCGGAATCTAAAACTGGACTCACAGGAGAGGTTCAAATCATAAACAGTTAGAGTAGCCGTCCTCTTGTAGTTAAGTCGGCAATGTGACTTTTGAATTTAATTCCGATGCAATTTGTGTGTATCATCGTCAATAAGAAGGTCCAAGGTATACAGTAAGCCTGAAGTAAAGCATCGGAATCTAAAACTGGACTCACAGCAGAGGTTCAAATCGTAGAAAGGTAGAGTGTCAGTCCTCTTGTACTTAAGTCGGCACTCTGCCTTTCGTATTTAATTCCGATGCAATTTCTGTGCTTCATCGTCAATAAGAAGGTCCAAGGTATACAGTAAACCTGATGTGAAGCATCGGAATCTGAAACTGGGCTCAGAGGAGAGGTTCAAATCATAGAAAGTTATAGTGTCAGTCCTCTTGTACTTAAATCAGCATTGTGCCTTTTGTATTAAATTCGGATGCAACTTCTTTGTTTCTTCGTCAAAAAGAAGGTCCAAGGGATTCAGTAAACCTGAAGTAAAGTATCGGAATCTAAAACTGGACTCACAGGAGAGGTTCAAATCATAGAAAGTTAGGGTGTCAGTCCTCTTGTACTTAGGTCGGCAATGTGCCTTTTGAATTTAATTCCGATGCAATTTCTGTGTTTCTTCGTCAATAAGAAGGTCCAAGGGATGCAGTAAACCTGAAGTGAAGAATCGGAATCCAAAACTGGACTCACGGGACAGGTTCAAATCAAAAAAAGTTAGAGTGTTAGTCCTCTTGTACTTAAGTCGGCATTGTGCCTTTTGAATTTAATTCCGATGCAATTACTGGTTTCTTCGTCAATAAGAAGGTCCAAGGGATACAGTAAACCTGAAGTGAAGTATCGGAATCTAAAACTGGACTCACAGGAGAGGTTCAAATCATAGAAAGTTAGAGTGTCAGTCCTTTTGTACTAAAGTCGGCATTGTTCCTTTTGAATTTAATTCCGATGCAATTTCTGTGTTTCATCGTCAATAAGAAGGTCCAGGGTATACAGTAAATCTGAAGTGAAGCATCGGAATCTAAAACTGGACTCACAGGATCGGTTCAAATCAGAGAAAGTTAGAGTGTCAGTCCTCTTGTACTTAAGTCGTCATTGTGCTTTTGTATTAAATTCGGATGCAATTTCTGTGTTTCTTCGTCAATAAGAAGGTCCAAGGGATACAGAAAACCTGAAGTGAAGCATCGGAATCTGAAACTGGATTCACAGGAGAGGTTCAAATCATAGAAAGTTAGAGTGTCAGTCCTCTTTTACTTAAGTCGGCATTGTGCCTTTTGCTTTAAATTCCGAAGCAATTTCTGTGTTTTATCGTCAATAAGAAGGGCCAAGGGATACAGTAAACCTGAAGTGAAGAATCGGAATCCAAAACTGGACTCACGGGACAGGTTCAAATCATAGAAAGTTAGAGTGTTAGTCCTCTTGTACTTAAGTCGGCATTGTGCCTTTTGAATTTAATTCCGTTGCAATTTCTGTGTTTCATCGTCAATATGAAGGTCCACGGAATACAGTAAACCTGAAGTGAAGCATCGGAATCTAAAACTGGACTCACAGGAGAGGTTCAAATCCTAGAAAGTTAGAGTGTCAGTCCTCTTGTACTTAAGTCGGCATTGTGCCTTTTGAACTTAATTCCGATGCAATTTCTGAGTTTCATCGTCATTAAGAAGGTCCAAGGTATACAGTAAATCTGAAGTGAAGCATCGAAATCTAAAACTGGACTCACAGGGGAGGTTCAAATCATAGAAAGTTAGAGTGTCAGTCCTCTTGTACTTAAGTCGTCATTGTGCCTTTTGTATTAAATAAGGATGCGATTTCTGTGTTTCATCGTCAATAAGAAGGTCCAAGAGATACAGTAAACCTGAAGTGAAGCATCGGAATCTTAAACTGGACTCACAGGAGAGGTTCAAATCATAGAAAGTTAGAGTGTCAGTCCTCTTGTACTTAAGTCGGCACTCTGCCTTTCGTATTTAATTCCGATGCAATTTCTGTGCTTCATCGTCAATAAGAAGGTCCAAGGTATACAGTAAACCTGAAGTGAAGCATCGAAATCTAAATCTGGGCTCAGAGGAGAGGTTCAAATCATAGAAAGTTATAGTGTCAGTCCTCTTGTACTTAAATCAGCATTGTGCCTTTTGTATTAAATTCGGATGCAACTTCTGTGTTTCTTCGTCAATAAGAAGGTCCAAGGGATTCAGTAAACCTGAAGTAAAGTATCGGAATCTAAAACTGGACTCACAGGAGAGGTTCAAATCATAGAAAGTTAGGGTGTCAGTCCTCTTGTACTTAGGTCGGCATTGTGCCTTTTGAATTTAATTCCGATGCAATTTCTGTGATTCTTCGTCAATAAGAAAGTCCAAGGGATACAGTAAACCTGAAGTGAAGTATCGGAATCTAAAACTGGACTCACAGGAGAGGTTCAAATCATAGAAAGTTAGAGTGTCAGTCCTTTTGTACTAAAGTCGGCATTGTTCCTTTTGAATTTAATTCCCATGCAATTTCTGTGTTTCATCGTCAATAAGAAGGTCCAGGGTATACAGTAAATCTGAAGTGAAGCATCGGAATCTAAAACTGGACTCACAGGATCGGTTCAAATCATAGAAAGTTAGAGTGTCAGTCCTCTTGTACTTAAGTCGGCATTGTGTTTTTGTATTAAATTCAGATGCAATTTCTGTGTTTCTTCGTCAATAAGAAGGTCCAAGGGATACAGTAAACCTGAAGTGAAGTATCGGAATCTAAAACTGGACTCACAGGAGAGGTTAAAATCATAGAAATTTAGGGTGTCAGTCCTCTTGTTCTTATGTCGGCATTGTGCCTTTTGAATTTAATTCCGATGCAATTTCTGAGTTTCATGGTCAATAAGAAGGTCCATGGTATACAGTAAACCTGAAGTGAAGCATCGGAATCTAAAACTGGACTCACAGGAGAGGTTCAAATCATAGACAGTTAGAGTAGCCGTCCTCTTGTAGTTAAGTCGGCAATGTGACTTTTGAATTTAATTCCGATGCAATTTTTGTGTATCATCGTCAATAAGAACGTCCAAGGTATACAGTAAGCCTGAAGTGAAGCATCGGAATCTAAAACTGGACTCACAGCAGAGGTTCAAATCATAGAAAGGTAGAGTTCCAGTCCTCTTGTACTTAAGTCGGCATTGTGCCTTTTGAATTTAATTCCGATGCAATTTCTGTGTTTCATCGTCAATAAGAAGGTCCAAGGTATACAGTAAACCTGAAGTGAAGCATCGGAATCTAAACCTGGACTCACAGTAGAGGTTGAAATCATAGAAAGTTAGAGTGTCAGTCCTCTTGTACTTAAGTCGGCATTGTGCCTTTTGAACTTAATTCCGATGCAATTTCTGAGTTCATCGTCATTAAGAAGGTCCAAGGTATACAGTAAATCTGAAGTGAAGCATCGGAATCTAAAACTGGACTCACAGGAGGGGTTCAAATCATAGAAAGTTAGAGTGTCAGTCCTCTTGTACTTAAGTCGTCATTGTGCCTTTTGTATTAAATTCGGAAGCTATTTCTGTGTTTCATCGTCAATAAGAAGGTCCAAGGGATACAGTAAACAT
The DNA here is from genome assembly GCF_021461385.2 of Schistocerca piceifrons. Taxonomy (NCBI): domain Eukaryota; kingdom Metazoa; phylum Arthropoda; class Insecta; order Orthoptera; family Acrididae; genus Schistocerca; species Schistocerca piceifrons. The sequence goes on along the minus strand of NW_025728148.1, from coordinate 288,128 downwards.
GAAGTGAAGCATCGGAATCTAAAACTGGACTCACAGGAGAGGTTCAAATCATAGAAATTTAGAGTGTCAGTCCTCTTGTACTTAAGTCGGCACTCTGCCTTTCGTATTTAATTCCGATGCAATTTCTGTGCTTCATCGTCAATAAGAAGGTCCAAGGTATACAGTAAACCTGAAGTGAAGCATCGGAATCTAAAACTGGGCTCAGAGGAGAGGTTCAAATCATAGAAAGTTATAGTGTCAGTCCTCTTGTACTTAAATCAGCATTGTGCCTTTTGTATTAAATTCGGATGCAACTTCTGTGTTCCTTCGTCAATAAGAAGGTCCAAGGGATACAGTAAACATGAAGTGAAGTATCGGAATCCAAAACTGGACTCACAGGAGAGGTTCATATCATAGAAAGTTAGGGTGTCAGTCCTCTTGTACTTAAGTCGGCATTGTGCTTTTGAATTTAATTCCGATGCAATTTCTGTGTTTCATCGTCAATAAGAAGGTCCAAGGTATACAGTAAACCTGAAGTGAAGCATCGGAATCTAAAACTGGACTCACAGGAGACGTCAAATCTTAGAAAGTTGGAGTGTCGGTACTCTTGTACTTAAGTCGGCATTGTGCCTTTTGAATTTAATTCCGATGCAATTTCTGTGTTTCATCGTCAATTAGAAGGTCCAAGGTATACTGTAAACCTGAAGTGAAGGATCGGAACCTAAAACTGGACTCACAGGAGAGGTTCAAATCATAGAAAGTTATAGTGTGCGTCCTCTTGTACTTAAGTCGTCATTGTGCCTTTTGTATTAAATTCGGAAGCTATTTCTGTGTTTCATCGTCAATAAGAATGTTCAAGGGATACAGTAAACCTGAAGTGAAGCATCGGAATCTAAAACTGGACTCACAGGAGAGGTTCAAATCATAGAAATTTAGAGTGTCAGTCCTCTTGTACTTAAGTCGGCACTCTGATTTTCGTATTTAATTCCGATGCAATTTCTGTGCTTCATCGTCAATAAGAAGGTCCAAGGTATACAGTAAACCTGAAGTGAAGCATCGGAATCTAAAACTGGGCTCAGAGGAGAGGTTCAAATCATAGAAAGTTATAGTGTCAGTCCTCTTGTACTTAAGTTAGCATTGTGCCTTTTGCATTAAATTCGGATGCAACTTCTGTGTTTCTTCGTCAATACGATGGTCCAAGGGATACAGTAAACCTGAAGGGAAGTATCGGTAACTAAAACTGAACTCACAGGAGAGGTTCAAATCATAGAAAGTTAGGGTGTCAGTCCTCTTGTGCTTAGGTCGGCGTTGTGCCTTTTGAATATAATTCCGATGCAATTTCTGTGATTCTTCGTCAATAAGAAGGTCCAAGGGATACAGTTAACCTGAAGTGAAGTATCGGAATCTAAAACGGGACTCACAGGAGAGGTTCCAATCATAGAAAGTTCGAGTGTCTGTCCTCTTGTACTTAAGTCGGCATTGTGCATTTTGTCCTAAATTCGGATGCAATTTCTGTGTTTCATCGTCAATAAGAAGGTTCAAGGTATATAGTAAACCTAAAGTGAAGCATCGGAATCTAAATCTGGACTCACAGGAGAGGTACAAATCATAGAAAGTTAGAGTGTCAGTCGTCTTGTACGTAAGTCTTCATTGCGCCATTAGAATTTAATTCCGATGCAATTTCTGTGTTTCTTTGTAAATGAGAAAGTGAAACGTATACAGTGAACCTGAAGTGAAGCATCGGAATCTAAGACTGGACTCACAGGAGAGGTTCAAATCATAGAAAGTTAGAGTGTCAGTCCTTTTGTACTTAAGTCGGCATTGTGCCATTTGTTTTAAATTCGGATGCAATTTCTGTGTTCCTTCGTCATTAAGAAGGTCCAAGGGATACAGTAAACCTGAGGTGAAGTACCAGAATCTAAAACAGGACTCACAGGAGAGGTTCAAATCATAGAAAGTTTGAGTGTCAGTCCTCTTGTACTTAAGTCGTCATTGTGCCTTTTGAATTTTATTCCGATGCATTTTCTGAGTTTCATCGTCAATAAGAAGGTCCAAGGTATACAGTCAACCTGAAGTGAAGCATCGGAATCTAAAACTGGGCTCACTGGAGAGGTTCAAATCATTGAAATTTGGAGTGTCGGTCCTCTTGTACTTAAGTCGGCAATGTGCCTTTTGAATTTAATTCCGATGCATTTTCTGTCCTTCATCGTCCATAAGAAGGTCCAAGGTATACAGTAAACCTGAAGTGAAGCATTGGAATCTAAAACTGGACTTACAGCAGAGGTTCAAAGCATTGAAAGTTAGAGTGTCAGTCCGCTTGTACTTAAGTCGGCATTGTGACTCTTGAATTTAATTCCGATGCAATTTCTGTGTTTCATCGTCAATAAGAAAATCCAAGGGATACACTAAACCTGAAGTGAAGCATCGGAATCTGAAACTGGACTCACAGGAGAGGTTCAAGTAATAGAAAATTAGAGTGTCAGTCCTCTTGTACTTATGTCGGCATTGTGGCTTTTGAATTTAATTGCGATGCAATTTCTGTGTTTCATCGTGAATAAGAAGGTCCAAGGTATACAGTAAACCTAAAGTGAAGCATCGGAATCCAAAACTGGACTCACAGGAGAGGTTGAAATCATAGAATGTTAGAGTGTCAGTCCTCTTCTACTTAAGTCGGCACTCTGCTTTTGTATTTAATTCCGATGCAATTTCTGTGCTTCATCGTCAATAAGAAGGTCCAAGGTATACAGTAAACCTGAAGTGAAGCATCGGAATCTAAACCTGGGCTCACAGGAGAGGTTCAAATCACAGAAAGTTAGAGTGTCAGTCCTCTTGTAGTTAAGTCGGCATTGTGCCTTTTGAATTTAATTCGGATGCAGTTTCTCTGTTTCATCGTCAATAAGAAGGTCCAATGGATACAGTAATCTTCAAGTGAAGCTTCGGAATCTAAAACTGGTCTCACAGGAGACGTTCAAATCACAGAAAGTTAGAGTGTCAGTCCTCTTGTACTTAAGTCGGCATTGTGGCTTTTGAATTTAATTCCGATGCAATTTCTGTGTTTCATCGTCAATAAGAAGGTCCAAGGGATACAATAAACCTGAACAGAAGCATCGGAATCTAAAACTGGACTCACACTAGAGGTTCAAATCATAGAAAGTGAGAGTGTCAGTCCTCCTGTACTTAAGTCGTCATTGTGCCTTTTGTATTAAATTCGGATGCGATTTCTGTGTTTCATCGTCAATATGTAGGTCCAAGTGTACAGTAAACCTGAAGAGTAGCATCAGAATCTAAAACTGGACTCACAGGAGAGGTTCAAATCAAAGAAAGTTGGAGTCTCAGTCCCCTTCTTCTTAAGTCAGCATTGTGCCTTTTGAATTTCATTCCCGTGCATTTTCTGTGCCTCATCGTCAATAAGAAAGTCCATGGTATACAGTAAACCTGAAGTGTAGCATCGGAATCTAAAACTGAACTCTCAGGAGAGGTTCAAATCATAGAAAGTTAGAGTGTCAGTCCTCTTGTACTTAAGTCGGCATTGTGCCTTTTGAAAATAATTCCGATGTATAATCTGTGCTTCATCGTCAATACGAAGGTCCATGGTATACAGTAAACCTGAAGTGTAGCATCGGAATCTAAAACTGGAATCACAGGAGATGTTCTAATCATAGAAAGTTAGATTGTCCGTCCTCTGGTACTTATGTCGCCATTATGACTTTTGAATTTAATTCCGATGCAATTTCTGTATTTCATCGTCAATAAGTAGGTCCAAGGTATACAGTAAACCTGAAGTGAAGCATCGGAATCTAAAACTGGACTCACAGGAGAGGTTCAATTCATAGAAAGTTAGAGTGTCAGTCCTCTTGTACTTAAGTCGGCATTGTGCCTTTTGTATTTAATTCGGATGCAATTTCTGTGTTTCATCGTCAATAAGAAGGTCCAAGGGATACAGTAAACCTGAAGTGAAGCATCGGAAACTAAAACTGGACTCACAGGAGAGGTAAAATCATAGAAACTTAGAGTGTCAGTCCTCTTCTACTTAAGTCGGCATTGTGCCTTTTGAATTTAATTCCGATGCATATTCTGTACTTCATCGCCAATAAGAAGGTCCATGGTATACAGTACACCTGAAGTGTAGCATCGTAATCTAAAACTGGACTCACAGGAGAGGTTCAAATCATAGAAAGTTAGATTAATCGTCCTCCTGTACTTAAGTTGGCATTGTGTCTTTTGAATTTCATTCCGTTGCAATTTCTGTGTTTCATTGTCAATAAGAAGGTCCAAGGTATACAGTAAACCTGAGTTGAAGCATCGGAATGTAAAACTGGACTCACAGGAGAGGTTCAAAACATAGAAAGTTAGAGTTTCAGTCCTCTTATACTTAAGTCGGCATTGTGCCTTTTGAATTTAAGTCCGATGTAATATCTGTGCTTCATCGTCAATAAGAAGGTCCATGGGATACAGTAAACCTGAAGTGTAACATCGGCATCTAAAACTGGACTCACAGGAGAGGTTCAAATCACAGAAAGTTAGAGTGTCACTACTCTTGTACTTAAGTCGGCATTGCGGCATTTGAATTTAATTCCGATGCATTTCATGTGTTTCATCGTCAATAAGAAGGTCCCAGGTATACAGTAAACCAAAAGTGAAGCATCGGAATCTAATACTCGACTCACAGGAGAGGTTCAAAACATTGAAAGTTAGAGTCTCAGTCCCCTCCTACTTAAGTCGGCATTGTGCCTTTTGAATTACAGTCCCGTGCATTTTCTGTGCTTCATCGTGTATAAGAAAGTCCATGGCATACAGTAAACCTGAAGTGTAGCATCGGAATCTAAAACTGGACTCACAGGAGAGGTTCAAATCGTAGAAAGTTAGAGTGTCAGTCCTCTTGTACTTAAGTCGGCATTGTGCCTTTTGTATTAATTTCGGATGCAATTTCTGAGTTTCATCGTCAATAAGAAGGTCCAAGGGATACAGTATACCTGAAGTGAAGCATCGGAATCTAGGAGTGGTTGAAATCATAGAAAGTTAGAGTGTCAGTCCTCTTGTACTTAAGTCGGCTGTCTGCTTTTGTATTTAATTCCGATGCAATTTCTGTGCTTCATCGTCAATAAGAAGGTCCAAGGTATACAGTAAAACTGAAGTGAGGCATCGGAATCTAAACCTGGAGTCACAGGAGCGGTTCAAATCAAAAAAAGTTAGAGTGTCAGTCCTCTTGTACTTAAGTCGGCATTGTGCCTTTTGAAAATAATTCCGATGTATTTTCAGTGCTTCATCGTCAATACGAAGGTTCATGGTATACAGTAAACCTGAAGTGTAGCATCGGAATCTAAATCTGGACTCACAGGAGATGTTCTAATCATAGAAAGTTAGAGTGTCCGTCCTCTTGTACTTATGTCGGCATTGTGAATATTGAATTTAATTCCGATGCAATTTCTGTATTTCATCGTCAATAAGTAGGTCCAAGGTATACAGTAAACCTGAAGTGAAGCATCGGAATCTAAAACTGGACTCACAGGAGAGGTTCAAATCATAGAAAGTTAGAGTGTCAGTCCTCTTGTACTTAAGTCGGCATTGTGCCTTTTGAATCTAATTCCGGTGCATTTTTTGTGTTTCATCGTCAATAAGAAGGTCCATGTTAGACAGTAAACCTGAAGCGTGGCATCGGAATCTAAAACTGGACTCACAGGAGTGGTTCAAATTATAGATAGTGAGAGTGTCAGTCCTCTTGTACATAAGTCGGCATTGTGCCTTTTGTATTAAATTCGGATGCAATTTCTGTGTTTCATCGTCAATAGGAAGGTCCAAGGGATACAGTACACCTGACGTGTAGCATCGGAATCTAAAACTGGACTCACAGGAGAGGTTCAAATCATAGATAGTTAGAATAATCGTCCTCTTGTACTTAAGTTGGCATTGTGCCTTTTGAATTTAATTCCGATGCAATTTCTGTGTTTCATCGTCAATAAGAAGGTCCAAGGTATACAGTAAACCCGAAGTGAAGCATCGGAATGTAAAACTGGACTCACAGGAGAGGTTCAAAACGTAGAAAGTTAGAGTTTCAGTCCTCTTATACTTAAGTCGGCATTGTGCCTTTTGAATTTAATTCCGATGCAATTTCTGTGCTTCATCGTCAATAAGAAGGTCCATGGGATACAGTAAACCTGAAGTGTAACATCGGCATCTAAAACTGGACTCACAGGAGAGGTTCAAATCATAGAAACTTAGAGTGTCAGTCCTCTTGTACTTAAGTCGGCACTGTGACTCTTGAATTTAATTCCGATGCAATTTCTGTGTTTCATCGTCAATTAGAAAATCCAAGTTATACACTAAACCTGAAGTGAAGCATCGGAATCTAAAACTGGACTCACAGGAGAGGTTCAAATCATGAAAATTAGAGTGTCAGTACTCTTGTACTTAAGTCGGCACTCTGCCTTTCGTATTTAATTCCGATGCAATTTCTGTGCTTCATCGTCAATAAGAAGGTCAAGGTATACAGTAAACCTGAAGTGAAGCATCGGAATCTAAAACTGGGCTCAGAGGAGAGGTTCAAATCATAGAAAGTTATAGTGTCAGTCCTCTTGTACTTAAATCAGCATTGTGCCTTTTGTATTAAATTCGGATGCAACTTCTGTGTTCCTTCGTCAATAAGAAGGTCCAAGGGATACAGTAAACCTGAAGTGAAGTATCGGAATCCAAAACTGGACTCACAGGAGAGGTTCATATCATAGAAAGTTAGGGTGTCAGTCCTCTTGTACTTAAGTCGGCATTGTGCTTTTGAATTTAATTCCGATGCAATTTCTGTGTTTCATCGTCAATAAGAAGGTCCAAGGTATACAGTAAACCTGAAGTGTAGCATCGGAATCTAAAACTGGACTCACAGGAGACGTCAAATCTTAGAAAGTTGGAGTGTCGGTACTCTTGTACTTAAGTCGGCATTGTGCCTTTTGAATTTAATTCCGATGAATTTCTGTGTTTCATCGTCAATTAGAAGGTCCAAGGTATACTGTAAACCTGAAGTGAAGGATCGGAACCTAAAACTGGACTCACAGGAGAGGTTCAAATCATAGAAAGTTATAGTGTGAGTCCTCTTGTACTTAAGTCGTCATTGTGCCTTTTGTATTAAATTCGGAAGCTATTTCTGTGTTTCATCGTCAATAAGAACGTCCAAGGGATACAGTAAACCTGAAGTGAAGCATCGGAATCTAAAACTGGACTCACAGGAGAGGTTCAAATCATAGAAATTTAGAGTGTCAGTCCTCTTGTACTTAAGTCGGCACTCTGATTTTCGTATTTAATTCCGATGCAATTTCTGTGCTTCATCGTCAATAAGAAGGTCCAAGGTATACAGTAAACCTGAAGTGAAGCATCGGAATCTAAAACTGGGCTCAGAGGAGAGGTTCAAATCATAGAAAGTTATAGTGTCAGTCCTCTTGTACTTAAGTCAGCATTGTGCCTTTTGCATTAAATTCGGATGCAACTTCTGTGTTTCTTCGTCAATACGAAGGTCCAAGGGATACAGTAAACCTGAAGGGAAGTATCGGTAACTAAAACTGAACTCACAGGAGAGGTTCAAATCATAGAAAGTTAGGGTGTCAGTCCTCTTGTGCTTAGGTCGGCGTTGTGCCTTTTGAATATAATTCCGATGCAATTTCTGTGATTCTTCGTCAATAAGAAGGTCCAAGGGATACAGTTAACCTGAAGTGAAGTATCGGAATCTAAAACGGGACTCACAGGAGAGGTTCCAATCATAGAAAGTTCGAGTGTCTGTCCTCTTGTACTTAAGTCGGCATTGTGCATTTTGTCCTAAATTCGGATGCAATTTCTGTGTTTCATCGTCAATAAGAAGGTTCAAGGTATATAGTAAACCTAAAGTGAAGCATCGGAATCTAAATCTGGACTCACAGGAGAGGTACAAATCATAGAAAGTTAGAGTGTCAGTCGTCTTGTACGTAAGTCTTCATTGCGCCATTAGAATTTAATTCCGATGCAATTTCTGTGTTTCTTTGTAAATGAGAAAGTGAAAGGTATACAGTGAACCTGAAGTGAAGCATCGGAATCTAAGACTGGACTCACAGGAGAGGTTCAAATCATAGAAAGTTAGAGTGTCAGTCCTTTTGAACTTAAGTCGGCATTGTGCCATTTGTTTTAAATTCGGATGCAATTTCTGTGTTCCTTCGTCATTAAGAAGGTCCAAGGGATACAGTAAACCTGAGGTGAAGTACCAGAATCTAAAACAGGACTCACAGGAGAGGTTCAAATCATAGAAAGTTAGAGTGTCAGTCCTCTTGTACTTAAGTCGTCATTGTGCCTTTTGAATTTAATTCCGATGCATTTTCTGAGTTTCATCGTCAATAAGAAGGTCCAAGGTATACAGTCAACCTGAAGTGAAGCATCGGAATCTAAAACTGGGCTCACTGGAGAGGTTCAAATCATTGAAATTTGGAGTGTCGGTCCTCTTGTACTTAAGTCGGCAATGTGCCTTTTGAATTTATTTCCGATGCATTTTCTGTCCTTCATCGTCCATAAGAAGGTCCAAGGTATACAGTAAACCTGAAGTGAAGCATTGGAATCTAAAACTGGACTTACAGCAGAGGTTCAAAGCATTGAAAGTTAGAGTGTCAGTCCTCTTGTACTTAAGTCGGCATTGTGACTCTTGAATTTAATTCCGATGCAATTTCTGTGTTTCATCGTCAATAAGAAAATCCAAGGGATACACTAAACCTGAAGTGAAGCATCGGAATCTGAAACTGGACTCACAGGAGAGGTTCAAGTAATAGAAAATTAGAGTGTCAGTCCTCTTGTACTTATGTCGGCATTGTGGCTTTTGAATTTAATTGCGATGCAATTTCTGTGTTTCATCGTGAATAAGAAGGTCCAAGGTATACAGTAAACCTAAAGTGAAGCATCGGAATCCAAAACTGGACTCACAGGAGAGGTTGAAATCATAGAATGTTAGAGTGTCAGTCCTCTTCTACTTAAGTCGGCACTCTGCTTTTGTATTTAATTCCGATGCAATTTCTGTGCTTCATCGTCAATAAGAAGGTCCAAGGTATACAGTAAACCTGAAGTGAAGCATCGGAATCTAAACCTGGGCTCACAGGAGAGGTTCAAATCACAGAAAGTTAGAGTGTCAGTCCTCTTGTACTTAAGTCGGCATTGTGCCTTTTGAATTTAATTCGGATGCAGTTTCTCTGTTTCATCGTCAATAAGAAGGTCCAATGGATACAGTAATCTTGAAGTGAAGCTTCGGAATCTAAAACTGGTCTCACAGGAGACGTTCAAATCACAGAAAGTTAGAGTGTCAGTCCTCTTGTACTTAAGTCGGCATTGTGGCTTTTGAATTTAATTCCGATGCAATTTCTGTGTTTCATCGTCAATAAGAAGGTCCAAGGGATACAATAAACCTGAACAGAAGCATCGGAATCTAAAACTGGACTCGCACTAGAGGTTCAAATCATAGAAAGTGAGAGTGTCAGTCCTCCTGTACTTAAGTCGTCATTGTGCCTTTTGTATTAAATTCGGATGCGATTTCTGTGTTTCATCGTCAATATGTAGGTCCAAGTGTACAGTAAACCTGAAGAGTAGCATCAGAATCTAAAACTGGACTCACAGGAGAGGTTCAAATCAAAGAAAGTTGGAGTCTCAGTCCCCTTCTACTTAAGTCGGCATTGTGCCTTTTGAATTTCATTCCCGTGCATTTTCTGTGCCTCATCGTCAATAAGAAAGTCCATGGTATACAGTAAACCTGAGGTGTAGCATCGGAATCTAAAACTGAACTCTCAGGAGAGGTTCAAATCATAGAAAGTTTGAGTGTCAGTCCTCTTGTACTTAAGTTGGCATTGTGCCTTTTGAAAATAATTCCGATGTATAATCTGTGCTTCATCGTCAATACGAAGGTCCATGGTATACAGTAAACCTGAAGTGTAGCATCGGAATTTAAACTGGAATCACAGGAGATGTTCTAATCATAGAAAGTTAGATTGTACGTCCTCTGGTACTTATGTCGCCATTATGACTTTTGAATTTAATTCCGATGCAATTTCTGTATTTCATCGTCAGTAAGTATGTCCAAGGTATACAGTAAACCTGAAGTGAAGCATCGGCATCTAAAACTGGACTCACAGGAGAGGTTCAAATCATAGAAAGTTAGAGTGTCAGTCCTCTTGTACTTAAGTCGGCATTGTGCCTTTTGTATTTAATTCGGATGCAATTTCTGTGTTTCATCGTCAATAAGAAGGTCCAAGGGATACAGTAAACCTGAAGTGAAGCATCGGAAACTAAAACTGGACTCACAGGAGAGGTAAAATCATAGAAACTTAGAGTGTCAGTCCTCTTCTACTTAAGTCGGCATTGTGCCTTTTGAATTTAATTCCGATGCATATTCTGTACTTCATCGCCAATAAGAAGGTCCATGGTATACAGTACACCTGAAGTGTAGCATCGTAATCTAAAACTGGACTCACAGGAGAGGTTCAAATCATAGAAAGTTAGATTAATCGTCCTCTTGTACTTAAGTTGGCATTGTGCCTTTTGAATTTCATTCCGATGCAATTTCTGTGTTACATCGTCAATAAGAAGGTCCAAGGTATACAGTAAACCTGAGTTGAAGCATCGGAATGTAAAACTGGACTCACAGGAGAGGTTCAAAACATAGAAAGTTAGAGTTTCATTCCTCTTATACTTAAGTCGGCATTGTGCCTTTTGAATTTAAGTCCGATGTAATTTCTGTGCTTCATCGTCAATAAGAAGGTCCATGGGATACAGTAAACCTGAAGTGTAACATCGGCATCTAAAACTGGACTCACAGGAGAGGTTCAAATCATAGAAAGTTAGAGTGTCACTACTCTTGTACTTAAGTCGGCATTGCGGCATTTGAATTTAATTCCGATGCATTTCATGTGTTTCATCGTCAATAAGAAGGTCCCAGGTATACAGTAAACCAAAAGTGAAGCATCGGAATCTAATACTCGACTCACAGGAGAGGTTCAAAACATTGAAAGTTAGAGTCTCAGTCCCCTCCTACTTAAGTCGGCATTGTGCCTTTTGAATTACAGTCCCGTGCATTTTCTGTGCTTCATCGTGTATAAGAAAGTCCATGGTATACAGTAAACCTGAAGTGTAGCATCGGAATCTAAAACTGGACTCACAGGAGAGGTTCAAATCGTAGAAAGTTAGAGTGTCAGTCCTCTTGTACTTAAGTCGGCATTGTGCCTTTTGTATTAATTTCGGATGCAATTTCTGAGTTTCATCGTCAATAAGAAGGTCCAAGGGATACAGTATACCTGAAGTGAAGCATCGGAATCTAGGAGTGGTTGAAATCATAGAAAGTTAGTGTGTCAGTCCTCTTGTACTTAAGTCGGCACTCTGCTTTTGTATTTAATTCCGATGCAATTTCTGTGCTTCATCGTCAATAAGAAGGTCCAAGGTATACAGTAAAACTGAAGTGAGGCATCGGAATCTAAACCTGGACTCACAGGAGCGGTTCAAATCAAAAAAAGTTAGAGTGTCAGTCCTCTTGTACTTAAGTCGGCATTGTGCCTTTTGAAAATAATTCCGATGTATTTTCAGTGCTTCATCGTCAATACGAAGGTTCATGGTATACAGTAAACCTGAAGTGTAGCATCGGAATCTAAATCTGGACTCACAGGAGATGTTCTAATCATAGAAATTTAGAGTGTCCGTCCTCTTGTACTTATGTCGGCATTGTGAATATTGAATTTAATTCCGATGCAATTTCTGTATTTCATCGTCAATAAGTAGGTCATAGGTATACAGTAAACCTGAAGTGAAGCATCGGAATCTAAAACTGGACTCACAGGAGAGGTTCAAATCATAGAAAGTTAGAGTGTCAGTCCTCTTGTACTTAAGTCGGCATTGTGCCTTTTGAATCTAATTCCGGTGCATTTTTTGTGTTTCATCGTCAATAAGAAGGTCCATGTTAGACAGTAAACCTGAAGTGTGGCATCGGAATCTAAAACTGGACTCACAGGAGAGGTTCAAATTATAGATAGTGAGAGTGTCAGTCCTCTTGTACATAAGTCGGCATTGTGCCTTTTGTATTAAATTCGGATGCAATTTCTGTGTTTCATCGTCAATAGGAAGGTCCAAGGGATACAGTACACCTGACGTGTAGCATCGGAATCTAAAACTGGACTCACAGGAGAGGTTCAAATCATAGATAGTTAGATTAATCGTCCTCTTGTACTTAAGTTGGCATTGTGCCTTTTGAATTTAATTCCGATGCAATTTCTGTGTTTCATCGTCAATAAGAAGGTCCAAGGTATACAGTAAACCCGAAGTGAAGCATCGGAATGTAAAACTGGACTCACAGGAGAGGTTCAAAACGTAGAAAGTTAGAGTTTCAGTCCTCTTATACTTAAGTCGGCATTGTGCCTTTTGAATTTAATTCCGATGCAATTTCTGTGCTTCATCGTCAATAAGAAGGTCCATGGGATACAGTAAACCTGAAGTGTAACATCGGCATCTAAAACTGGACTCACAGGAGAGGTTCAAATCATAGAAAGTTAGAGTGTCAGTCCTCTTGTACTTAAGTCGGCACTGTGACTCTTGAATTTAATTCCGATGCAATTTCTGTGTTTCATCGTCAATTAGAAAATCCAAGTTATACACTAAACCTGAAGTGAAGCATCGGAATCTAAAACTGGACTCACAGGAGAGGTTCAAATCATAGAAAATTAGAGTGTCAGTACTCTTGTACTTATGTCGGCATTGTGGCTTTTGAATTTAATTCCGATGCAATTTCTGTGTTTCATCGTCAATAAGAAGGTCCAAGGTATACAGTAAACCTGAAGTGAAGCATCGGAATCCAAAACTGGACTCACAGGAGAGGTTAAAATCATAGAATGTTAGAGTGTCAGTCCTCTTGTACTTAAGTCGGCACTCTGCTTTTGTATTTAATTCCGATGCAATTTCTGTGCTTCATCGCCAATAAGAAGGTTTAAGGTATACAGTAAACCTGAAGTGAAGCATCGGAATCTAAACCTGGGCTCACAGGAGAGGTTCAAATTATAGAAAGTTATAGTGTCAGTCCTCTTTTACTTAAGTCGGCATTGTGCCTTTTGAATTTAATTCCGATGCAATTTCTTTGTTTCATCGTCAATAAGAAGGTCCAAGGTATACAGTAAACCTGAAGTGTAGCATCGGAATCTAAAACTGGACCACAGGAGATGTTCTAATCATAGAAAGTTAGTGTGTCCGTCCTCTTGTACTTATGTCGGCATTGTGACTTTTGAATTTAATTCCGATGCAATTTCTGTAATTCATCGTCAATAAGTAGGTGCAAGGTATACAGTAAACTTGAAGTGAAGCATCGGAATCTAAAACTGGACTCACAGGAGTGGTTCAAATCATAGAAAGTTAAAGTGTAACTCCTCTTGTACTTAAGTCGGCATTGTGCCTTTTGAATCTAATTCCGGTGCATTTTCTGTGTTTCATCGTCAATAAGAAGGTCCATGTTAGACAGTAAACCTGAAGAAGTTCATCGGAATCTAAAACTGGACTCACAGGAGAGGTTCAAATCATAGATAGTGAGAGTGTCAGTCCTCTTCTACATAAGTTGGCATTGTGCCTTTTGTATTAAATTCGGATGCAATTTCTGTGTTTCATCGTCAATAAGAAGGTCCAAGGGATACAGTAAACCTGAAGTGAAGCATCGGAAACTAAAACAGGACTCGCATGAGAGGTAAAATCATAGAAAGTTAGAGTGTCAGTCGTCTTCTACTTAAGTGGGCATTGTGCCTTTTGAATTTAATTCCGATGCATTTTCTGTGCTTCATCGCCAATAAGAAGGTCCATGGTATACAGTACACCTGAAGTGTAGCATCGGAATCTAAAACTGGACTCACAGGAGAGGTTCAAATCATAGAAAGTTGATTGTTCGTCCTCTTGTACTTAAGTTGGTATTGTGCCTTTTGAATTTAATTCAGATGCAGTTTCTCTGTTTCATCGTCAATAAGAAGGTCCAATGGATACAGTAATCTTCAAGTGAAGCATCGGAATCTAAAACTCGACTCACATGAGAGGTTCAAAACATAGAAAGTTAGAGTGTCAGTCCTCTTGTACTTAAGTCGGCATTGTGCCTTTTGTATAAAATTCAGTGGCAATTTCCGTGTTTCGTCGTCAATAAGAAGGTGAAAAGTATACAGTAAACGAGAAGTGAAGCATCGGAATCTAAAACTGGACTCAGAGGAGAGGTTCAAATCATAGAAAGTGAGAGTGTCAGTCCGCTTGTACTTAAGTCGGCATTGTTCCTTTTGTACTAAATTCGGATGCAATTTCTGTGTTTCATCGTCATTAAGAAGGTCCAAGGGATACAGTAAACCTGAAGAGAAGCATCGGAATCTAAAACTGGAGTCACAGGAGAGGTTCAAATCATAGAAAATTAGAGTCTCAGTCCCCTTCTACTTAAGTCGGCATTGTGCCTTTTGAATTACATTCCCGTGCATTTTCTGTGCTTCATCGTCAATACGAAGGTCCAAGGTATACAGTAAACCTGAAGTGAGGCATCGGAATCTAAAACTGGACTCACAGGAGAGGTTCAAATTATAGATAGTGAGAGTGTCAGTCCTCTTGTACATAAGTCGGCATTGTGCCTTTTGTATTAAATTCGGATGCAATTTCTGTGTTTCATCGTCAATAGGAAGGTCCAAGGGATACAGTACACCTGAAGTGTAGCATCGGAATCTAAAACTGGACTCACAGGAGAGGTTCAAATCATAGATAGTTAGAATAATCGTCCTCTTGTACTTAAGTTGGCATTGTGCCTTTTGAATTTAATTCCGATGCAATTTCTGTGTTTCATCGTCAATAAGAAGGTCCAAGGTATACAGTAAACCTGAAGTGAAGCATCGGAATGTAAAACTGGACTCACAGGAGAGGTTCAAAACATAGAAAGTTAGAGTTTCAGTCCTCTTATACTTAAGTCGGCATTGTGCCTTTTGAATTTAATTCCGATGCAATTTCTGTGCTTCATTGTCAATAAGAAGGTCCATGGGATACAGTAAACCTGAAGTGTAACATCGGCATCTAAAACTGGACTCACTGGAGAGGTTCAAATCATAGAAAGTTAGAGTGTCAGTCCTCTTGTACTTAAGTCGGCACTGTGACTCTTGAATTTAATTCCGATGCAATTTCTGTGCTTCATCGCCAATAAGAAGGTTTAAGGTATACAGTAAACCTGAAGTGAAGCATCGGAATCTAAACCTGGGCTCACAGGAGAGGTTCAAATTATAGAAAGTTATAGTGTCAGTCCTCTTGTACTTAAGTCGGCATTGTGCCTTTTGAATTTAATTCCGATGCAATTTCTTTGTTTCATCGTCAATAAGAAGGTCCAAGGTATACAGTAAACCTGAAGTGTAGCATCAGAATCTAAAAATGGACTCACAGGAGATGTTCTAATCATAGAAAGTTAGAGTGTCCGTCCTCTTGTACTTATGTCGGCATTGTGACTTTTGAATTTAATTCCGATGCAATTTCTGTATATCATCGTCAATAAGTAGGTGCTAGGTATACAGTAAACTTGAAGTGAAGCATCGGAATCTAAAACTGGACTCACAGGAGTGGTTCAAATCATAGAAAGTTAAAGTGTAACTCCTCTTGTACTTAAGTCGGCATTGTGCCTTTTGAATCTAATTCCGGTGCATTTTCTGTGTTTCATCGTCAATAAGAAGCTCCATGTTAGACAGTAAACCTGAAGAAGGGCATCGGAATCTAAAACTGGACTCACAGGAGAGGTTCAAATCATAGATAGTGAGAGTGTCAGTCCTCTTCTACATTAGTCGGCATTGTGCCTTTTGTATTAAATTCGGATGCAATTTCTGTGTTTCATCGTCAATAAGAAGGTCCAAGGGATACAGTAAACCTGAAGTGAAGCATCGGAAACTAAAACTGGACTCACATGAGAGGTAAAATCATAGAGAGTTAGAGTGTCAGTCGTCTTCTACTTAAGTCGGCATTGTGCCTTTTGAATTTAATTCCGATGCATTTTCTGTGCTTCATCGCCAATAAGAAGGTCCATGGTATACAGTACACCTGAAGTGTAGCATCGGAATCTAAAACTGGACTCACAGGAGAGGTTCAAATCATAGAAAGTTGATTGTTCGTCCTCTTGTACTTAAGTTGGCATTGTGCCTTTTGAATTTAATTCAGATGCAGTTTCTCTGTTTCATCGTCAATAAGAAGGTCCAATGGATACAGTAATCTTCAAGTGAAGCTTTGGAATCTAAAACTGGACTCACAGGAGACGTTCAAATCACAGAAACTTTGAGTGTCAGTCCTCTTGTACTTAAGTCGGCATTGTGCCTTTTGAATCTCATTCCGATGCATGTTCTGTGCTTCATCGACATCAAGGAGGTCTATGGTATACAGTAAACCTGAAATGTATCATCGGCATCTAAAACAGGACTCACACGAGAGGTTCAAATCATAGAAAGTTAGAGTGTCACTCCTCCTGTACTTAAGTCGTCATTGTGCCTTTTCTATTAAATTCGGATGCGATTTCTGTATTTCATCGTCAATAAGAAGGTCCAAGGTATACAGTAAACCTGAATTGAAGCATCGGAATGTAAAACTGGACTCACAGGAGAGATTCAAAACATAGAAAGTTAGAGTTTCAGTCCTCTTATACTTAAGTCGGCATTGTGCTTTTTGAATTTAATTCCGATGTAATTGCTGTGCTTCATCGTCAATAAGAAGGTCCATGGGATACAGTAAACCTGAAGTGTAACATCGGCATCTAAAACTGGACTCACAGGAGAGGTTCAAATCATAGAAAGTGAGAGTGTCACTACTCTTGTACTTAAGTCGGCATTGTGGCTTTTGAATTTAATTCCGATGCATTTCCTGTGTTTCATCGTCAATAAGAAGGTCCCAGGTATACAGTTAACCTGAACTGAAGCATCGGAATCTAAAACTCGACTCACAGGAGAGGTTCAAAACATAGAAAGTTAGAGTGTCAGCCCTCTTGTACTTAAGTCGGCATTGTGCCTTTTGTATAAAATTCAGTGGCAATTTCCGTGTTTCGTCGTCAATAAGAAGGTGAAAAGTATACAGTAAACGAGAAGTGAAGCATCGGAATCTAAAACTGGACTCAGAGGAGAGGTTCAAATCATAGAAAGTGAAAGTGTCAGTCCGCTTGTA
Source organism: Schistocerca piceifrons (assembly GCF_021461385.2). Lineage (NCBI taxonomy): Eukaryota > Metazoa > Arthropoda > Insecta > Orthoptera > Acrididae > Schistocerca > Schistocerca piceifrons. Next base: position 270,998 of record NW_025728148.1, on the reverse strand, counting down.
CTTAAGTCGGCATTGTTCGTTTTGTACTAAATTCGGATGCAATTTCTGTGTTTCATCGTCATTAAGAAGGTCCAAGGGATACCGTAAACCTGAAGAGAAGCATCGGAATCTAAAACTGGAGTCACAGGAGAGGTTCAAATCATAGAAAATTAGAGTCTCAGTTCCCTTCTACTTAAGTCGGCATTGTGCCTTTTGAATTACATTCCCGTGCATTTTCTGTGCTTCATCGTCAACAAGAAGGTCCAAGGTATACAGTAAACCTGAAGTGAGGCATCGGAATCTAAACCTGGACTCACAGGAGCCGTTCAAATCAAAGAAAGTTAGAGTGTCAGTCCTCTTGTACTTAAGTCGGCATTGTGCCTTTTGAAAATAATTCCGATGTATTTTCAGTGCTTCATCGTCAATACGAAGGTCCATGGTATACAGTAAACCTGAAGTGTAGCATCGGAATCTAAAACTGGACTCACAGGAGATGTTCTAATCATAGAAAGTTAGAGTTTCCGTCCTCTTGTACTTATGTCGGCATTGTGGCATTTGAATTTAATTCCGATGCAATTTCTGTGTTTCATCGTCTATAAGAAGTCGAAGGTATACAGTAAACCTGAAGTGAAGCATCGGAATCTAAAACTGGGCTCACAGGAGAGGTTCAAATCATAGAATGTTAGAGTGTCAGTCCGCTTGTACTTAAGTCGGCATTGTGCCTTTTGTACTAAATTAGGATGCAATTTATTTGTTTCAACGTCATTACGGAGGTCCAAGGGATACAGTAAACCTGAAGTGTAGCATCGGAATCTAAAACTGGACTCACAGGAGATGTTCTAATCATAGAAAGTTAGAGTGTCCGTCCTCTTGTACTTATGTCGGCATTGTGACTTTTGAATTTAATTCCGATGCAATTTCTGTAATTCATCGTCAATATGTGGGTCCAAGGTATACAGTAAACTTGAAGTGAAGCATCGGAATCTAAACCTGGGCTCACAGGAGAGGTTCAAATTATAGAAAGTTATAGTGTCAGTCCTCTTGTACGTAAGTCGGCATTGTGCCTTTTGAATTTAATTCCGATGCAATTTCTTTGTTTCATCGCCAATAAGAAGGTCCAAGGTATACAGTAAACCTGAAGTGTAGCATCGGAATCTAAAACTGGACTCACAGGAGATGTTCTAATCATAGAAAGTTAGAGTGTCCGTCCTCTTGTACTTATGTCGGCATTGTGACTTTTGAATTTAATTCCGATGCAATTCCTGTAATTCATCGTCAATAAGTAGGTCCAAGGTATACAGTAAACTTGAAGTGAAGCATCGGAATCTAAAACTGGACTCACAGGAGTGGTTCAAATCATAGAAAGTTAAAGTGTCACTCCTCTTGTACTTAAGTCGGCATTGTGCCTTTTGAATCTAATTCCGGTGCATTTTCTGTGTTTCATCGTCAATAAGAAAGTCCATGTTAGACAGTAAACCTGAAGAAGGGCATCGGAATCTAAAACTGGACTCACAGGAGAGGTTCAAATCATAGATAGTGAGAGTGTCAGTCCTCTTCTACATAAGTCGGCATTGTGCCTTTTGTATTAAATTCGGATGCAATTTCTGTGTTTCATCGTCAATAAGAAGGTCCAAGGGATACAGTAAACCTGAAGTGAAGCATCAGAAACTAAAACTGGACTCACATGAGAGGTAAAATTATAGAACGTTAGAGTGTCAGTCGTCTTCTACTTAAGTCGGCATTGTGCCTTTTGAATTTAATTCCGATGCATTTTCTGTGCTTCATCGCCAATAAGAAGGTCCATGGTATACAGTACACCTGAAGTGTAGCATCGGAATCTAAAACTGGACTCACAGGAGAGGTTCAAATCATAGAAAGTTAGATTGTTCGTCCTCTTGTACTTAAGTTGGCATTGTGCCTTTTGAATTTAATTCGGATGCAGTTTCTCTGTTTCATCGTCAATAAGAAGGTCCAATGGATACAGTAATCTTCAAGTGAAGCTTCGGAATCTAAAACTGGACTCACAGGAGACGTTCAAATCACAGAAAGTTAGAGTGTCGGTCCTCTTGTACATAAGTCGGCATTGTGCTTTTTGAATCTCATTCCGATGCATGTTCTGTGCTTCATCGACAACAAGAAGTTCTATGTTATACAGTAAACCAGAAATGTATCATCGGCATCTAAAACAGGACTCACAGGAGAGGTTCAAATCATAGAAAGTTAGAGTTTCCGTCCTCTTGTACTTATGTCGGCATTGTGGCATTTGAATTTAATTCCGATGCAATTTCTGTGTTTCATCGTCTATAAGAAGTCGAAGGTATACAGTAAACCTGAAGTGAAGCATCGGAATCTAAAACTGGGCTCACAGGAGAGGTTCAAATCATAGAATGTTAGAGTGTCAGTCCGCTTGTACTTAAGTCGGCATTGTGCCTTTTGTACTAAATTAGGATGCAATTTATGTGTTTAAACGTCATTAAGGAGGTCCAAGGGATACAGTAAACCTGAAGAGAAGCATTGGAATCTAAAACTGGACTCACACTAGAGGTTCAAATCATAGAAAGTGAGAGTGTCAGTCCTCTTGTACTTAAGTCGTCATTGTGCCTTTTGTATTAAATTCGGATGCGATTTCTGCGTTTCATCGTCAATAAGAAGGTCCAAGGTATACAGTAAACCTGAATTGAAGCATCGGAATGTAAAACTGGACTCACAGGAGAGGTTCAAAACATAGAAAGTTAGAGTTTCAGTCCTCTTATACTTAAGTCGCCATTGTGCCTTTTGAATTTAATTCCGATGTAATTTCTGTGCTTCATCGTCAATAAGAAGGTCCATGGTATACAGTAAACCTGAAGTGTAACATCGGCATCTAAAACTGGACTCACAGGAGAGGTTCAAATCATAGAAAGTGAGAGTGTCACTACTCTTGTACTTAAGTCGGAATTGTGCCTTTTGTATAAAATTCAGATGCAATTTCCGTGTTTCGTCGTCAATAAGAAGGTGAAAAGTATACAGTAAACGAGAAGTGGAGCATCGGAATCTAAAACTGGACTCACAGGAGAGGTTCAAATCATAGAAAGTGAGAGTGTCAGTCCGCTTGTACTTAAGTCGGCATTGTTCCTTTTGTACTAAATTCGGATGCAATTTCTGTGTTTCATCGTCATTAAGAAGGTCCAAGGGATACAGTAAACCTGAAGAGAAGCATCGGAATCTGAAACTGGAGTCACAGGAGAGGTTCAAATCATAGAAAGTTAGAGTCTCAGTCCCCTTCTACTTAAGTCGGCATTGTGCCTTTTGAATTACATTCCCGTGCATTTTCTGTGCTTCATCGTCCATAAGAAGGGCCAAGGTATACAGTAAACCTGAAGTGAGGCATCGGAATCTAAACCTGGACTCACAGGAGCGGTTCAAATCAAAGAAAGATAGAGTGTCAGTCCTCTTGTACGTAAGTCGGCATTCTGCCTTTTGAAAATAATTCCGATGTATTTTCAGTGCTTCATCGTCAATACGAAGGTCCATGGTATACAGTACACCTGAAGTGTAGCATCGGAATCTGAAACTGGACTCACAGGAGAGGTTCAAATCATTTATAGTTAGATTAATCGTCCTCTTGTACTTAAGTTGGCATTGTGCTCTTTGAATTTAATTCCGATGCAATTTCTGTGTTTCATCGTCAATAAGAAGGTTCAAGGTATACAGTAAACCTGAAGTGAAGCATCGGAATGTAAAACTGGACTCACAGGAGTGGTTCAAAACATAGAAAGTTAGAGTTCAGTCCTCTTATACTTAAGTCGGCATTGTCCTTTTGAATTTAATTCCGATGCAATTTCTGTGCTTCATCTTCAATAAGAAGGTCCATGGGATACAGTAAACCTGAAGTGTAACATCGGCATCTAAAACTGGACTCACAGGAGAAGTTCAAATCATAGAAAGTTAGAGTGTCACTACTCTTGTACTTAAGTCGGCATTGTGGCTTTTGAATTTAATTCTGATGCATATCCTGTGTTTCATCGTCAATAAGAAGGTCCCAGGTATATAGTAAACCTGAAGTGTAGCATCGGAATCTAAAACTGGACTCACATTAGAGGTTCAAATCATAGACAGTTAGAGTGTCAGTCCTCTTGTACTTAAGTCGGCATTGTGCCTTTTGTATTAAATTCGGATGCAATTTCTGTGATTCATCGTCAATAAGAAGGTCCAAGGGATACAGTACACCTATAGTGTAGCATCGGAATCTAAAACTGGACTCACAGGAGAGGTTCAAATGATAGATAGTTAGATTAATCGTCCTCTTGTACTTAAGTCGGCATTGTGCATTTTGAATTTAATTCCGATGCATTTTCTGTGCTTCATCGACAACAAGAAGGTTTATGGTGTACAGTAAACCTGAAATGTAACATCGGATTCTAAAACTGGACTCACAGGAGAGGTTCAAATCATAGAAAGTTAGAGTGTCACTTCTCTTGTACTTAAGTCGGCATTGTGGCTTTTGAATTTAATTCTGATGCATTTCCTGTGTTTCATCGTCAATTAGAAGGTCCAAGGTATACAGTAAACCTGAAGTAAAGCATCGGAATCTAAAACTCGACTCACAGGAGAGGTTCAAATCATATAAAGTTAGAATGTCAGTCCTCTTGTACCTAAGTCGGCATTGTGCCTTTTGTATAAAATTCGGATGCAATTTCCGTGTTTTGGCGTCAATAAGAAAGTGCAAAGTATACAGTAAACAAGAAGTGAAGCATCGGAATCAAAAACTGGACTCACAGAAGAGGTTCAAATCATAGAAAGTGAGAGGTTCAGTCCGCTTGTACTTAAGTCGGCATTGTGCCTTTTGTTTAAATTCGGATGCAATTTCTGTGTATCATCGTCATTACGCGGGTCCAAGGGATACAGTAAACCTGAAGAGAAGCATCGGAATCTAGGAGTGGTTGAAATCATAGTAAGATAGAGTGTCAGACCTCTTGTACTTAAGTCGGCATTGAGCCTTTTGTATTAAATTCCGATGCAACTTCTGGGTTTCGTCGTCGATAAAATGGTCCAAGGGAAACAGTAAATCTGAAGTGAAGCATCGGAATCTAAAACTGGACTCACAGGAGAGGTTCAAATCATACAAAGTTAAAGTGTCAGTCCTCTTGTACTTAAGACGTCATTGTGCCTTTTGAATTTAGTTCCGATGCAATTTCTGTGCTTCATCGTCAATAAGAAGGTCCATGGTATACAGTAAAGCTGAAGTGTAGCATCCGAATCTAAAACTGGGCTCACAGGAAAGGCTCAAATCATAGAAATTTAGAGTGCCGTCCGCTTGTAATTAAGTCGGCATTGTGCTATTTTGAATTTAATTAAGATGCAATTTTTGTATTTCATCGTCAATAAGTAGGTCCAATGTATACAGTAAACCTGAAGTGAAGCATCGGAATCTAAAACTGGACTCACAGGAGAGGATCAAATCATAGAAAGTGAGAGTGTCAGTCCGCTTGTACTTAAGTCGGCATTGTGCCTTTTGTATTAAATTCGGATGCAATTTCTGGGTTTCATCGTCATTAAGCAGGTCCGAGGGATACAGTAAACCTGAAGAGAAACATCGGAATCTAAAACTGGACTCACAGGAAAGGTTCAAATCATATTAATTTAGAGTGCCGTCCGCTTGTAATTAAGTCGCCATTGTGCTATTTTGAATTTAATTAAGATGCAATTTTTGTATTTCATCGTCAATAAGTAGGTCCAAGGTATTCAATAAACCTGAAGTGAAGCATCGGAATCTAAAACTGTACTCACAGGAGAAGTTGAAATCATAGAAAGTTAGAGTGTCAGTCCTCTTGTCGTTAAGTCTGCATTGTGCCTTTTGTATCAATTTCGGATTCAATTTCTGAGTTTCATCGTGAATAAGAAGGTCCAAGGGATACAGTAAACCTGAAGTGAAGCAACGGAAACTAAAACTGGACTCACACGGGAGGTCAAATCATAGAAAGTTAGAGTGTCAGTCCTCTTGTTCTTAAGTCGGCATTGTGCCTTTTGTATTAATTTCGGATGCAATTTCTGAGTTTCATTGTCAATAAGAAGGTCCAAGGGATACAGTATACCTGAAGTGAAGCATCGGAATCTAGGAGTGGTTGAAATCATAGAAAGATAGAGTGTCAGTCCTCTTGTACTTAAGTCGACATTGAGCCTTTTGTATTAAAATCCGATGCAACTTCTGGGTTTCGTCGTCAATAAAATTGTCCAAGGGAAACAGTAAATCTGAAGTGAAGCATCGGAATCTAAAACTGGACTCACAGGAGAGGTTCCAATCATACAAAGTTAAAGTGTCAGTCCTCTTGTACTTAAGTCGTCATTGAGCCTTTTGAATTTAATTCCGATGCAATTTCTGCGTTTCATCGCCAATAACAAGTTCCAAGGTATACAGTAAACCTAAAGGGATGCATCGGAATCTAAAACTGGACTCACAGGAGAGGTTCAAATCATAGAAGGTTAGAGTTTCAGTCCTCTTGTACTTAAGTCGGCATTGTGCCTTTTGTATTAAATTCGGATACAATTTCTGTGTTTCATAGTCAATAAGAAGGTCCGAGGGATACAGTAAACCTGAAGTGAAGCATCGGAATCTAAAACTGGCCCCACAGGAGAGGTTCAAATCATAGAAAGTTAGAGTGTCAGTCCTCTTGTACTTAAGTCGGCATTGTGTCTTTTGAATTTAATTCCAATGCAATTTCTGTGTTTAATCGTTGATAAGAAGGTCGAAGGTATACAGTAAACCTGCAGTGAAGCATCGGAATCTAACACTGGGCTCACAGGAGAGGTTCAAATCATAGAAATTTAGAGTGTCAGTCGTCTTGTTCTTAAGTCGGCATTGTGCTTTTTGTATAAAATTTGGATGCAATTTCCGTGTTTCTTCGTCAAAATAAGGTGCAAAGTATACAGTAAACCTGAAGTGAAGCATCGGAATCTAAAACTGGACTCACTGGAGATTTTCAAATCATAGAAAGTGAGAGTGTCAGTCCTCTTGTACTTAAGTCGGCATTGTGCCTTTTGTATTAATTTCGGACGCAATTTCTGAGTTTCATCGTCAATAAGAAGGTTCAAGGGATACAGTAAACCTGAAGGGAAGCAACGGAAACTAAAACTGGACTCACAGGGGAGGTCAAATCATAGAAAGTTAGAGTGTCAGTCCTCTTCTACTTAAGGCGGCATTGTGCCTTTTGAATTTAATTCCGATGCAATTTCTGTGTTTCATCGTCAATAAGAAGGTCCAAGGTATACAGTAAACCTAAAGGGATGCATCGGAATCTAAAACTGGACTCACAGGAGCGGTTCAAATCATAGAAAATTAAAGTGTCAGGGTTCTTGTACTTACGCCGGCATTGTGCTTTTTGAAATTAATTCCGATGCAAATTCTGTGCATCATCGTAAAAAAGAAAGTCCAAGGGATACAGTAAACCTGAAGTGAAGCATCGGAATCTAAAACTGGACTCACATTAGACGTTCAAATCATAGAAAGTTAGAGTGTCAGTCCTCTTGTACTGAAGTCGGCATTGTGCCTTTTGCATTAAATTCGGATGCAATTTCTGTGTTTCATCGTCAATAAGAAGATCCAAGGGATACAGTAAACCTGAAGTGAAGCATCGGAATCTAAATCTGGACTCACAGGAGAGGTTAAAATCATAGAAAGTTAGAGTGTCAGTCCTACTGTACTTAAGTCGGCATTGTGACTTTTGTATTAAATTCGGATGCAGTTTCTGTGATTCATCGTTAATAAGAAGGTTCAATGGATACAGTAATCCTCAAGTGAAGCTTCGGAATCTAAAACTGGACTCACAGGAGACGTTCAAATCATAGAATTTAGAAAGTCAGTCCTCTTCCAATTAAGTCGGCATTGTGCATTTTGAATTTAGTTCCGATGCATTTTCTGTGCTTTATCGACAATAAGAAGGTCTATGGTATACAGTAAACCTGAAATGTAACATCGGCATCTAAACGTGGACTCACAGGAGAGGTTCAAACCATAGAAAGTTAGAGTGTCAGACCTCTTGTACTTAAGTCGGCATTGTGACTTTTGTATTAAATTCGGATGCAGTTTCTGTGTTTCATCGTCAATAAGAACGTCCAATGGATTCAGTAATCCTCAAGTGAAGCTTCGGAATCTAAAACAGGACTCACAGGAGAGGTTCAAATCATAGAGAGTTAGAGTGTCAGTCCTCTTGTACTTAAGTCGGCATTGTGTCTTTTGAATTTAATTCCAATGCATTTCTGTGTTTCATCGTTAATAAGAAGGTCGAAGGTATACAGTAAACCTGCAGTGAAGCATCGGAATCTAACACTGGGCTCACAGGAGAGGTTCAAATCATACAAATTTAGAGTGTCAGTCCTCTTGTTCTTAAGTCGGCATTGTGCTTTTTGTGTAAAATTTGGATGAAATTTCCGTGTTTCGTCGTCAATAAGAAGGTGCAAAGTATACAGTAAACCTGAAGTGAAGCATCGGAATCTAAAACTGGACTCACTGGAGATTTTCAAATCATAGAAAGTGAGAGTGTCAGTCCTCTTGTACTTAAGTCGGCATTGTGTCTTTTGTATTAATTTCGGATGCAATTTCTGGGTTTCATCGTCAATAAGAAGGTCCCAGGGGTACAGTAAACCTGACGTGAAGCAACGGAAACTAAAACTGGACTCACAGGGGAGGTCAAATCATAGAAAGCTAGAGTGTCAGTCCTCTTCTACTTAAGGCGGCATTGTGCCTTTTGAATTTAATTCCGATGCATTTTCTGTGCTTCATCGCTAATAAGAAGGTCCATGGTATACAGTAAACTTGAAGTGTAATATCGGAATCTAAAACTGGACTCACAGGAGAGGTTCAAATCATAGAAAGTTAGATTGTTCTTCCTCTTGTACATAAGTTGGCATTGTGCCTTTTGAATTTAATTCCGATTCAATTTCTGTCTTTCATCGTCAACAAGAAGGTCCAAGGTATACAGTAAACCTAAAGGGAAGCATCGGAATCTAAAACTGGACTCACAGGAGAGGTTCAAATCATAGAAAGTTAGAGTTTCAGTCCTCTGACACTTCAGTCGGCATTGTGCCTTTTGAATTTAATTCCGATGCAATTACTGTGCTTCATCGTCAACAAGAAGGTCCATGGTATACAGTAAACCTGAAGTGTAACATCGGCATCTAATACTGGACTCACAGGAGAGGTTCAAATCATTGAAAGTTAGAGTGTCTCTACTCTTGTACTTAAGTAGGCAGTTTGCTTTTGAATTTAAATCCGATGCATTTCCTGTGTTTCAACGTCAATAAGCAGGTCCCAGGTGTACAGTAAACCTGAAGTGCAGCATCGGAATCTAAAACTCGACTCACAGGAGAGGTTCAAACCATAGAAAGTTAGAGTGTCAGTCCTCTTGTACTTATGTCGGCATTGTGTCTTTTGAATTTAATTCCAATGCAATTTCTGTGTTTCATCGTTAAAACGAAGGTCGAAGGTATACTGTAAACCTGCAGTGTAGCATCGTAGTCTAACACTGGGCTCACATGAGAGGTTCAAATCATAGAAATTTAGAGTGTCAGTCCTCTTGTTCTTAAGTCGGCATTGTGCTTTTTGTATAAAATTTGGATGCAACATCCGTGTTTCGTCGTCAATAAGAAGGTACTTAAGTCGGCATTGTGCCTTTTGTATTAAATTCGGATGCAATTTCTGTGTTTCATCGTCAATAAGAAGGTCGAAAGGATACAGTAAACCTAAAGTGAAGCATCAGAATCTACAACAGGACTCACAGGAGCGCTTCAAATCATAGAAAGTTAGTGTGTCAGGGTTCTTGTACTTACGTCGGCATTGTGCTTTTTGAATTTTATTCCGATGCAAATTCTGTGCTTCATCGTCAGAAAGAAGGTCCATATGATACAGTAAACCTGAAGTGAAGCATCGGAATCTAAATCTGGACTCACAGGAGAGGTTCAAATCATAGAAAGTTAGAGTGTCAGACCTCTTGTACTTAAGTCGGCATTGTGACTTTTGTATTAACATCGAATGCAGTTTCTGTGTTTCATTGTCAATAAGAACGTCCAATAGATTTGTAATCCTCAAGTGAAGCTTCGGAATCTAAAACTGGACTCACAGGAGAGGTTCTAATCATAGAAACTTAGAGTGTCAGTCCTCTTGTACTTTGGTCGGCATTGTGCCTTTTGTATTACATTCGGATACAATTACTGTGTTTCAACGTCAATAAGATGGTCCAAGGGATACAGTAAACCTGAAGTGAAGCATCGGAATCTAAAACTGGACTCATATTAGAGGTTCAAATCATAGAAAGTTAGAGTGTCAGTCCTCTTGTACTGAAGTCGGCATTGTGCCTTTTGCATTAAATTCGGATGCAATTTCTGTGTTTCATCGTCAATAAGAAGATCCAAGGGGTACAGTAAACCTGAAGTGAAGCATCGGAATCTAAATCTGGACTCACAGGAGAGGTTAAAATCATAGAAAATTAGAGTGTCAGTCCTACTGTACTTAAGTCAGCATTGTGACTTTTGTATTAAATTCGGATGCAGTTTCTGTGATTCATCGTTAATAAGAAGGTCCAATGGATACAGTAATCCTCAAGTGAAGCTTCGGAATCTAAAACTGGACCCACAGGAGACGTTCAAATCATAGAAAGTTAGACTGTCAGTCCTCTTGTACTTAAGTCGGCATTGTGCATTTTGAATTTTATTCCGATGCATTTTCTGTGTTTCATCGACAACAAGAAGGTCTATGGTATACAGTAAACCTGAAATGTAACATCGGCATCTAAAACTGGACTCACAGGAGAGGTTCAAATCATAGAAAGTTAGAGTGTCAGACCTCTTGTACTTAAGTTGGCATTGTGACATTTGTATTAAATTCGGATGCAGTTTCTGTGTTTCATCGTCAATAAGAACTTCCAATGGATACAGTAATCCTCAAGTGAAGCTTCGGAATCTAAAACTGGACTCACAGGAGAGGTTCAAATCATGGAAAGTTAGAGTGTCAGTCCTCTTGTACTTTGGTCGGCATTGTGCCTTTTGTATTACATTCGGATACAATTTCTGTGTTTCATCGTCAATAAGAAGGTCCAAGGGATACAGTAAACCTGAAGTGAAGCATCGGAACCTAAAACTGGACTCACAGGAGAGGTTCAAATCATAGAAAGTTAGAGTGTCAGTCCTCTTGTACTTAAGTCGGCATTGTGTCTTTTGAATTTAATTCCGATGCAATTTCTGTGTTTCATCGTCAATAAGAAGGTCGAAGGTATACAGTATATCTGAACTGAAGCATCGGAATCTAAAACTGGGCTCACAGGAGAGGTTCAAATCATAGAAAGTTAGAGTGTCAGTCCTCTTGTACTTATGGCGGCATTGTGCCTTTTGTATAAAATTCGGATGCAATTTCCGTGTTTCATCGTCAATAAGAAGGTCCTAGGGATACAGTAAACCTGAAGTGAAGCATCGGAATCTAAAACTGGACTCACAGGAGAGGTTCAAATCACAGAAAGTTAGAGTGTCAGTCCTCCTGTACTTAAGTCGGCATTGTGCCTTTTGTATTACATTCGGATGCAATTTCTGTGTTTCATCGTCAATAAGAAGGTCCAAGGGATACAGTAAACCTGAAGAGAAGAATCGGAATCTAAAACTGGACTCACAGGAGAGGTTCAAATTATAGAAAGTTAGAGTGTCAGTCCCCTTCTACTTAAGTCGGCATTGTGCCTTTTGAATTTAATTCCGATGCATTTTCTGTGCTTCGTCGTCAATAAGAAGGACCATGGTATAAAGTAAACCTGAAGTGTAGCATCAGAATCTAAAACTGGGCTCACAGGAGAGGTTGAAATCATAGACACTTAGAGAGCCGTCCTCTTGTAACTAAGTCGGCATCGTGCTATTTTGAATTTAATTCCGATGCAATTTTTGTATTTCATCGACAATAAGTAGGTCCAAGGTATACAGTAAACCTGAAGTGAAACATAGGAAACTAAAACTGGACTCACAGGAGAGTTTCAAATCATAGAAAGTTAGAGTCTCAGTCCTCTTCTTCTTAAGTCGCCATTGTGAATTTTGAATTTAATTCCGATGCAATTTATGTATACAGTATATCTGAAGTGAAGCATCGGAATCTAAAACTGGACTAACAGGAGAGGTTCAAATCATAGAAAGTTAGAGTGTCAGTCTTCTTGTACTTAAGTCGGCATTGTGCCTTTTGAATTTAATTCCGATGCATTTTCTGTGCTTCATCGTCAATAAGAAGGACCATGGTATCAAGTAAACCTGAAGTGTAGCACCGGAATCTAAAACTGGACTCACAGGAGAGGTTCAAATCACAGAAAGTTAGAGTCTCAGTCCTCCTGTACTTAAGTCGGCATTGTGCCTTTTGTATTACATTCGGATGCAATTTCTGTGTTTCATCGTCAATAAGAAGGTCCAAGGGATACAGTAAACCTGAAGAGAAGAATCGGAATCTAAAACTGGACTCACACGAGAGGTTCAAACCATAGAAAGTTAGAGTGTCATTCCCCTTCTACTTAAGTCGGCATTGTGCCTTTTGAATATAATTCCGATGCATTTTCTGTGCTTCATCGTCAATAAGAAGGACCATGGTATCAAGTAAACCTGAAGTGTAGCATCAGAATCTAAAACTGGGCTCACAGGAGAGGTTGAAATCATAGAATCTTAGAGAGCCGTCCACTTGTAATTAAGTCGGCATCGTGCTATTTTGAATTTAATTCCGATGCAATTTTTGTATTTCATCGTCAATAAGTAGGTCCAAGGTATACAGTAACTCTGAAGTGAAACATAGGTAACTAAAACTGGACTCACAGGAGAGGTTCAAATCATAGAAAGTTAGAGTCTCAGTCCTCTTCTCCTTAAGTCGGCATTGTGAATTTTGAATTTAATTCCGATGCAATTTCTGTGCTTCATCATCAATAAGAGGGTCCAAGGTATACAGTAAACCTGAAGAGAAGCATCAGAATCTAAAACTCGACTCACAGGAGAGGTTCAAATCATAGAAAGTTAGAGTGTCAGTTCACTTGTACTTAAGTCGGCATTGTGGCTTTCGTATTAAGTTCGGATGCAGTTTCTGTGTTTCATCGTCAATAAGAATGTCCAATGGATACAGTAATCCTCAAGTGAAGCTTCGGAATCTAAAACTGGACTCACAGGAGACGTTCAAATCATAGAAAGTTAGAGTGTCAGTCCTCCTGTACTTAAGTCGGCAATGTGCCTTTTGAATTTAATTCCGATGCATTTTCTGTGCTTCATCGACAATAAGAAGGTCTATGGTATACAGTAAACCTGAAATGTAACATCGGCATCTAAAACTGGACTCACAGGAGAGGTTCAAATCATAGAAAGTTAGAGTGTCACTCCTCTTGTACTTGTGTCGGCATTGTGGCTTTTGAAATTAATTCCGATGCATTTCCTGCGTTTCATCGTCAATAAGAAGGTCCAAAGCATACAGTAAACCTGAAGTAAAGCATCGAAAACTAAAACTCGACTCACAGCAGAGGTTCAAATAATTGAAAGTTAGAGTGTCAGTCCTCTTGTACTTAAATCGGCATTGTGGCTTTCGTATTAAGTTCGGATGCAATTTCTGTGTCTCATCGTCAATAAGAAGGTCCAAGGGAAACAGTAAACCTGAAGTGAAGCATCGGAATCTAAAACTGGACAGACAGGAGAGGTTCACATCATAGAAAGTTATAGTGTCAGCCCTCTTGTACTTACGTCATCATTGTCCAATTTGTATTAAATTCGGATGCAATTTCTGTGTGTCATCGTCAATAAGAGCGTCCAAGTGATACAGTAAACCTGAAGTGAAGCATCGGAATCTAAAACTGGACTCACAGGAGAGGTTCAAATCATAGAAACTGAGAGTGTCAGTCCTCTTGTACTTAAGTCGTCATTGTGCCTTTTGAATTTAATTCCGATGCAATTTCTGTGTTACATCGTCAATAAGAAGGTGCAAGGTATACAAGTAAACCTGAAGTGAAGCATCGGAATCTAAAACTGGTCTCACAGGAGAGGTTCAAATCATAGAAAATTAGAGTGTCAGTCCTCTCGTACTGAAGTCCGCATTCTGCCTTTTGTATTATATTCGGATGCAATTTCTGTGTTTCATCGTCAATAAGAAGGTCCAAGGGATACAGTATACCTGAAGTGAAGCATCAGAATCTAAAACTGGACTCTCAGGAGAGGTTCAAGTCATAGAAAGTTAGAGTGTCAGTCCTACTGTACTTAAGTCGGCATTGTGACTTCTGTATTAAATTCGGATGCAGTTTCTGTGTTTCATCGTCAATAAGAATGTCCAATGGATACAGTAATCCTCAAGTGAAGCTTCGGAATCTAAAACTGGACTCACAGGAGACGTTCAAGTCATAGAAAGTTAGAGTGTCAGTCCTCCTGTACTTAAGTCGGCAATGTGCCTTTTGAATTTAATTCCGATGCATTTTCTGTGCTTCATCGACAATAAGAAGGTCTATGGTATACAGTAAACCTGAAATGTAACATCGATATCTAAAACTGGACTCACAGGAGAGGTTCAAATCATAGAAAGTTAGAGTGTCACGCCTCTTGAACTTGTGTCGGCATTGTGGCTTTTGAAATTAATTCCGATGCATTTCCTGCGTTTCACCGTCAATAAGAAGGTCCAAGGCATACAGTAAACCTGAAGTAAAGCATCGAAAACTAAAACTCGACTCACAGGAGAGGTTCAAATAATTGAAAGTTAGAGTGTCAGTCCTCTTGTACTTAAATCGGCATTGTGCCTTTTGTATTAAATTCGAATGCAATTTCTGTCTTTCATCGTCAATAAGATGGTCCAAAGGATACAGTAAACCTGAAGTGAAGCATCGGAATCTAAAACTGGACTCACAGGAGAGGTTCAAATCATAGAAAGTTAGAGTGTCAGTCTTCTTGTACTTAAGTCGGCATTGTGCCTTTTGTATTAAATTCGAATGCATTTTCTGTGTTTCATCGTCAATAAGAAGGTCCAAGGGATACAGTATACCTGAAGTGAAGCATCAGAATTTAAAACTGGACTCTCAGGAGAGGTTCAAGTCATAGAAAGTTAGAGTGTCAATCCTCTTGTACTTAAGTCGGCATTGTGACTTTTGTATTAAATTCGGATGCAGTTTCGGTGTTTCATCGACAATATGAAAGTCCAATGGATACAGTAATCCTCAAGTGAAGCTTCGGAATCTAAAACTGGACTCATAGGAGCGGTTCAAATCATAGAAAGTTAGAGTGTCAGTCTTCTTGTATTTACGTCGGCATTGTGCATTTTGAATTTAATTCCGATGCAAATTCTGTGCTTCATCGTCAAAAAGAAGGTCCAAGGGATACAGTAAACCTGAAGTGAAGCATCGGAATCTAAAACTGGACTCACATTAGCGGTTCAAATCACAGAAAGTTAGAGTGTCAGTCCTCTTGTACTGAAGTCGGCATTGTGCCTTTTGCATTAAATTCGGATGCAATTTCTGTGTTTCATCGTCAATAAGAAGATCCAAGGGATACAGTAAACCTGAAGTGAAGCATCGGAATCTAAATCTGGACACACAGGAGAGGTTAAAATCATAGAAAGTTAGAGTGTCAGTCCTACTGTACTTAAGTCGGCATTGTGACTTTCGTATTAAATTCGGATGCAGTTTCTGTGATTCATCGTTAATAAGAAGGTCCAATGGATACAGTAATCCTCAAGTGAAACTTCGGAATCTAAAACTGGACTCACAGGAGACGTTCAAATCATAGAAAGTTAGAGTGTCAGTCCTCTTGTACTTAAGTCGGCATTGTGCATTTTGAATTTAATTCCGATGCATTTTCTGTGCTTCATCGACAATAAGAAGGTCTATGGTATACAGTAAACCTGAAATGTAACATCGGCATCTAAAACTTGACTCACAGGAGAGGTTCAAATCATAGAAAGTTAGAGTGTCAGACCTCTTGTACTTAAGTCGGCATTGTGATTTTGTTATTAAATTCGGATGCAGTTTCTGTGTTTCATCGTCAATAAGAACGTCCAATGGATACAGTAATCCTCAAGTGAAGCTTCGGAATCTAAAACTGGACTCACAGGAGAGGTTCAAATCATAGAAAGTTAGAGTGTCAGTCCTCTTGTACTTTGGTCGGCACTGTGAATTTTGTATTACATTCGGATACAATTTCTGTGTTTCATCGTCAATAAGAAGCTCCAAGGGATACAGTAAACCTGAAGTGAAGCATCGGAACCTAAAACTGGACTCACAGGAGAGGTTCAAATCATAGAAAGTTAGAGTGTCAGTCCTCTTGTACTTAAGTCGGCATTGTGTCTTTTGAATTTAATTCCGATGCAATTTCTGTGTTTCATCATCAATAAGAATGTCGAAGGTAAACAGTATATCTGAAGTGAAGCATCGGAATCTAAAACTGGGCTCACAGGAGAGGTTCAAATCATAGAAAGTTAGAGTGTCAGTCCTCTTGTACTATGGTCGGCATTGTGCCTTTTGTATAAAATTCGGATGCAATTTCCGTGTTTCGTCGTCAATAAGAAGGTGCAAAGTATACAGTAAACCTGAAGTGAAGCATCGTAATCTAAAACTGGACTCACAGGAGCGGTTCAAGTCATAGAAAGTGAGAGTGTCAGTCCGCTTGTAATTAAGTCGGCATTGTGCCATTTGTATTAAATTCAGATGCAATTTCTGTGTTTCATCGTCAATACGAAGGTCCTAGGGATACAGTAAACCTGAAGTGAAGCATCGGAATCTAAAACTGGACTCACAGGAGAGGTTCAAATCACAGAAAGTTAGAGTGTCAGTCCTCCTGTACTTAAGTTAGCATTGTGCCTTTTTTATTACATTCGGATGAAATTTCTGTGTTTCATCGTCAATAAGAAGGTCCAAGGGATACAGTAAACCTGAAGTAAGGCATCGGAAACTAAAACTCGACTCACAGGAGAGATTCAAATCATAGAAAGTTAGAGTGTCAGTCCCCTACTACTTAAGTCGGCATTGTGCCTTTTGAATTTAATTCCGATGCATTTTCTGTGCTTCATCGACAATAAGAAGGCCTATGGTATACAGTAAACCTGAAATGTAACATCGGCATCTAAAACTGGACTCACAGGAGAGGTTCAAATCATATAAAGTTAGAGTGTCGCTCCTCTTGTACTTAAGTCGGCATTGTGGCTTTTGAAATTAATTCCGATGCATTTCCTGCGTTTCATCGTCAATAAGAAGGTCCAAGGCATACAGTAAACCTGAAGTAAGGCATCGGAAACTAAAACTCGACTCACAGGAGAGATTCAAATCATTGAAAGTTAGAGTGTCAGTCCTCTTGTACTTAAGTCGGCATTGTGCCTTTTGTAATAAATTCGGATGCAATTTCTGTTTTTCATCGTCAATAAGATGGTCCAAAGGATACAGTAAACCTGAAGTAAAGCATCGGATTCTAAAACTGGACTCACAGGAGATGTTCAAATCATAGAAAGTTAGAGTGTCAGTCCTCTAGTACTTAAGTCGGCATTGTGACTTTTGTATTAAATTCGGATGCAGTTTCGGTGTTTCATCGACAATATGAAGGTCCAATGGATACAGTAATCCTCAAGTGAAGCTTCGGAATCTAAAACTGGACCCACAGGAGCAGTTCAAATCATAGAAAGTTAGAGTGTCAGTCTTCTTGTACTTACGTCGGCATTGTGCTTTTTGAATTTAATTCCGATGCAAATTCTGTGCTTCATCGTCAAAAAGAAGGTCCAAGGGATACAGTAAACCTGAAGTGAAGCATCGGAATCTAAAATTGGACTCACATTAGTGGTTCAAATCATAGAAAGTTAGAGTGTCAGTCCTCTTGTACTGAAGTCGGCATTGTGCCTTTTGCATTAAATTCGGATGCAATTTCTGTGTTTCATCGTCAATAAGAAGATCCAAGGGATACAGTAAACCTGAAGTGAAGCATCGGAATCTAAATCTGGACTCACAGGAGAGGTTAAAATCATAGAAAGTTAGAGTGTCAGTCCTACTGTACTTAAGTTGGTATTGTGACTTTTGTATTAAATTCGGATGCAATTTCTGTGATTCATCGTTAATAAGAAGGTCCAATGGATACAGTAATCCTCAAGTGAAGCTTCGGAATCTAAAACTGGACTCACAGGAGACGTTCAAATCATAGAAAGTTAGAGGGTCAGTCCTCTTGTACTTAAGTCGGCTTTGTGCAATTTGAATTTAATTCCGATGCATTTTCTGTGCTTCATGGACAATAAGAAGGTCTATGGTATACAGTAAACCTGAAATGTAACATCGGCATCTAAAACTGGACTCACTGGAGAGGTTCAAATCATAGAAAGTTAGAGTGTCAGACCTCTTGTACTTATGTCGACATTGTGACTTTTGTATTAAATTCGGATGCAGTTTCTGTGTTTCATCGTCAATAAGAACGTCCAATGGATACAGTAATCCTCAAGTGAAGCTTCGGAATCTAAAACTGGACCCACAGGAGAGGTTCAAATCATACAAAGTTAGAGTGTCAGTCCTCTTGTACTTTGGTCGGCATTGTGCCTTTTGTATTACATTCAGATACAATTTCTGTGTTTCATCGTCAATAAGAAGGTCCAAGGGATACAGTTAACCTGAAGTGAAGCATCGGAACCTAAAACTGGACTCACAGGAGAGGTTCAAATCATAGAAAATTAGAGTGTCAGTCCTCTTGTACTTAAGTCGGCATTGTGTCTTTTGAATTTAATTCCGATGCAATTTCTGTGTTTCATCGTCAATAAGAAGGTCGAAGGTATACAGTATATCTGAAGTGAAGCATCGGAATCTAAAACTGGGCTCACAGGAGAGGTTCAATTCACAGAAAGTTAGAGTGTCAGTCTCTTGTACTTTGGTCGGCATTGTGCCTTTTGTATAAAATTCGGATGCAGTTTCCGTGTTTCGTCGTCAATAAGAAGGTGCAAAGTATACAGTAAACCTGAAGTGAAGCATCGTAATCTAAAACTGGACTCACAGGAGCGGTTCAAGTCATAGAAAGTGAGAGTGTCAGTCCGCTTGTACTTAAGTCGGCATTGTGCCTTTTGTATTAAATTCAGATGCAATTTCTGTGTTTCATCGTCATTAAGCAGGTCCAAGGGATACCGTAAACCTGAAGAGAAGCATCGGAATCTAAAACTGGACTCACAGGAGAGGTTCAAATCACAGAAAGTTAGAGTGTCAGTCCTCCTGTACTTAAGTCGGCATTGTGCATTTTGTATTACATTCGGATGCAATTTCTGTGTTTCATCGTCAATAAGAAGGTCCAAGGGATACAGTAAACCTGAAGAGAAGAATCGGAATCTAAAACTGGACTCACAGGAGAGGTTCAAATCATAGAAAGTTAGAGTGTCAGTCCCCTTCTACTTAGGTCGGCATTGTGCCTTTTGAATTTTATTCCGATGCATTTTCCGTGCTTCATCGTCAATAAGAAGGACCATGGTATAAAGTAAACCTGAAGTGTAGCATCCGAATCTAAAACTGGGCACACAAGAGTGGTTGAAATCATAGAAACTTAGAGAGCCGTCCTCTTGTAATGAAGTCGGCATCGTGCTATTTTGAATTAAATTCCGATGCAATTTTTGTATTTCATCGTCAATAAGTAGGTCCAAGGTATACAGTAAACCTGAAGTGAAACATAGGAAACTAAAACTGGACTCACAGGAGAGGTTCTAATCATAGAAAGTTAGAGTCTCAGTCCTCTTCTTCGTAAGTCGGCATTGTGAATTTTGAATTTAATTCCGATGCAATTTCTGTGCTTCATCGTCAATAAGATGGTCCAAGGTATACAGTAAACCTGAAGAGAAGCATCGGAATCTAAAACTCGACTCACAGGACAGGTTCAAATCATAGAAAGTCAGAGTGTCAGTCCTCTTGTACTTGAGTCGGCATTGTGACTTTTGTATTAAATTCGGATGCAGTTTCGGTGTTTCATCGACAATATGAAGGTCCAATGGAGACAGTAATCCTCAAGTGAAGCTTCGGAATCTAAAACTGGACCCACAGGAGCAGTTCAAATCATAGAAAGTTAGAGTGTCAGTCGTCTTGTACTTACGTCGGCATTGTGCATTTTGAATTTAATTCCGATGCAAATTCTGTGCTTCATCGTCAAAAAGAAGGTCCAAGGGATACAGTAAACCTGAAGTGAAGCATCGGAATCTAAAATTGGACTCACATTAGTGGTTCAAATCATAGAAAGTTAGAGTGTCAGTCCTCTTGTACTGAAGTCGGCATTGTGCCTTTTGCATTAAATTCGGATGCAATTTCTGTGTTTCATCGTCAATAAGAAGATCCAAGGGATACAGTAAACCTGAAGTGAAGCATCGGAATCTAAATCTGGACTCACAGGAGAGGTTAAAATCATAGAAAGTTAGAGTGTCAGTCCTACTGTACTTAAGTTGGCATTGTGACTTTTGTATTAAATTCGGATGCAATTTCTGTGATTCATCGTTAATAAGAAGGTCCAATGGATACAGTAATCCTCAACTGAAACTTCGGAATCTAAAACTGGACTCACAGGAGACGTTCAAATCATAGAAAGTTAGAGTGTCAGTCCTCATGTACTTAAGTCGGCATTGTGCAATTTGAATTTAATTCCGATGCATTTTCTGTGCTTCATGGACAATAAGAAGGTCTATGGTATACAGTAAACCTGAAATGTAACATCGGCATCTAAAATTGGACTCACAGGAGAGGTTCAAATCATAGAAAGTTAGAGTGTCAGACCTCTTGTACTTAAGTCGACATTGTGACTTTTGTATTAAATTCGGATGCAGTTTCTGTGTTTCATCGTCAATAAGAACGTCAAATGGATACAGTAATCCTCAAGTGAAGCTTCGGTATCTAAAACTGGACTCACAGGAGAGGTTCAAATCATACAAAGTTAGAGTGTCAGTCCGCTTGTTCTTAAGTCGGCATTGTGCCTTTTGTATTAAATTCAGATGCAATTTCTGTGTTTCATCGTCAATAAGAAGGTCCAAGGGATACAGTAAACCTGAAGAGTAGAATCGGAATCTAAAACTGGACTCACAGGAGAGGTTCAAATCATAGAAAGTTAGAGTGTCAGTCCCCTTCTACTTAAGTCGGCATTGTGCCTTTTGAATTTAATTCCGATGCATTTTCCGTGCTTCATCGTCAATAAGAAGGACCATGGTATAAAGTAAACCTGAAGTGTAGCATCAGAATCTAAAACTGGGCTCACAGGAGAGGTTGAAATCATAGAAACTTAGAGAGCCGTCCTCTTGTAATGAAGTCGGCATCGTGCTATTTTGAATTAAATTCCGATGCAATTTTTGTATTTCATCGTCAATAAGTAGGTCCAAGGTATACAGTAAACCTGAAGTGAAACATAGGAAACTTAAACTGGACTCACAGGAGAGGTTCAAATCATAGAAAGTTAGAGTCTCAGTCCTCTTCTTCGTAAGTCGGCATTGTGAATTTTGAATTTAATTCCGATGCAATTTCTGTACTTCATCGTCAATAAGATGGTCCAAGGTATACAGTAAACCTGAACAGAAGCATCGGAATCTAAAAATCGACTCACAGGACAGGTTCAAATCATAGAAAGTCAAAGTGTCAGTCCTCTTGTACTTAAGTCGGCATTGTGGCTTTCGTATTAAGTTCGGATGCAATTTCTGTGTTTCATCGTCAATGAGAAGGTCCAAGGGAAACAGTAAACCTGAAGTGAAGCATCGGAATCTAAAACTGGACAGACAGGAGAGGTTCACATCATATAAAGTTATAGTGTCAGCCCTCTTGTACTTACGTCATCATTGTCCATTTTGTATTAAATTCAGATGCAATTTCTGTGTGTCATCATCAATAAGAGCGTCCAAAGGATACAGTAAACTTGAAGTGAAGCATCGGAATCTAAAACTGGACTCACAGGAGAGGTTCAAATCATAGAAAGTGAGAGTGTCAGTCCTCTTGTACTTAAGTCGGCATTGTGCCTTTTGAATTTAATTCCGATGCAATCTCTGTGTTACATCGTCAATAAGAAGGTCCAAGGTATACAAGTAAACATGAAGTGAAGCATCGGAATCTAAAACAGGACTCACAGGAGAGGTTCAAATCATAGAAAGTTAGAGTGTCAGTTCTCTTGTACTGAAGTCGGCATTGTGCCTTTTGTATTAAATTCGGATGCAATTTATGTGTTTCATCGTCAATAAGAAGGTCCAAGGGATACAGTAAACCTGAAGTGAACCATCGGAATCTAAAACTGGACTAACAGGAGAGGTTCAAGTCATAGAAAGTTAGAGTGTCAGTCCTACTGTACTTAAGTCGGCATTGTGACTTTTGTATTAAATTCGGATGCAGTTTCTGTGTTTCATCGTCAATAAGAATGTCCAGTGGATACAGTAATCCTCAAGTGAAGCTTCGGATTCTAAAACTGGACTCGCAGGAGACGTTCAAAACATAGAAAGTTAAAGTGTCAGTCCTCTTGTACTTAAGTCAGCAATGTGCCTTTTGAATTTAATTCCGATGCATTTTCTGTGCTTCATCGACAATAAGAAGGTCTATGGTATACAGTAAACCTGAAATGTAACATCGGCATATAAAACTGGACTCACAGGAGAGGTTCAAATCATAGAAAGTTAGAGTGTCACTCCTCTTGTACTTATGTCGGCATTGTGGCTTTTGAAATTAATTCCGATGCATTTCCTGCGTTTCATCGTCAATAAGAAGGTCCAAGCCATACAGTAAACCTGAAGTAAAGCATCGGAAACTAAAATTCGACTCACAGGAGAGGTTCAAATCCTAGAAAGTTAGAGTGTCGGTCCTCTTGTACTGATGTCGGCAATGTGCCTTTTGTATTAAATTCGGATGCAATTTCTGTCTTTCATCGTCAATAAGATGGTCCACGGAATACAGTAACCCTGAAGTGAAGCATCGGAATCTAAAACTGGACTCACAGGATTGGTTCAAATCTTAGGAAGTTAGAGTGTCAGTCCTACTGTACTTAAGTCGGCATTGTGACCTTTGTATTAAATTCGGATGCAGTTTCTGTGTTTCATCGTCAATAAGAAGCTCCAATGGATACAGTAATCCTCAAGTGAAGCTTGAAATCTAAAACTGGACTCACAGGAGACGTTCAAATCATAGAAAGTTAGAGTGTCAGTCCTCTTGTACTTAAGTCGGCATGTGCCTTTTGAAATTAATTCCGATGCATTTTCTGTGCTTCATCGACAATAAGAAGATCTATGGTATACAGTAAACCTGAAATGTAACATCGGCATGTAAAACTGGACTCACAGGAGAGTTTCAAATCATAGAAAGTTAGAGTGTCACTCCTCTTGTACTTAAGTCGGCATTGTGGCTTTTGAATTTAATTCCGTTGCATTTCCTATGTTTCATCGTCAATAAGAAGGTCCAAGGCATACAGTAAACCTGAAGTAAGGCATCGGAATATAAAACTCGACTCACGGGAGAGGTTCAAATCATAGAAAGTGAGAGTGCCAGTCCGCTTGTACCTAAGTCGGCATTGTGCCTTTTGTATTAAATTCGGACGCAATTTCTGTGTTTCATCGTCATTAAGCAGGTCCAAGGGATACCGTAAACCTGAAGAGAAGCATCGGAATCTAAAACTGGACTCACAGGAGAAGTTCAAATCATAGAAAGTGAGAGTGTCAGTCCTCTTGTACTTAAGTCGGCATTGTGCCTTTTATATTAAATTCGGATGCAATTTCTGCGTTTTATCGTCAATAAGAAGGTCCAAGGGATACAGTAAACCTGAAGTGAAGCTTCGGAATCTAAAAGTGGACTCACAAGACAGGTTCAAATCACAGAAAGTTAGAGTGGCAGTCCTCCTGTACTTAAGTCGGCATTGTGCCTTTTGTATTACATTCGGATGCAATTTCTGTGTTTCATCGTCAATAAGACGGTCCAAGGGATACAGTAAACCTGAAGAGAAGAATCGGAATCTAAAACTGGACACACAGGAGAGGTTCAAATCATAGATAGTTAGAGTGTCATTCCCCTTCTACTTAAGTCGGCATTGTGCCTTTTCAATTTAATTCCGATGCATTTTCTGTGCTTCATCGACATTAAGAAGGTCAATGGTATACAGTAAACCTGAAATGTAACATCGGCATCTAAAACTGGACTCACAGGAGAGGTTCAAATCATAGAAAGTTAGAGTGTCAGTCCCCTTCTATTTAAGTCGGAATTGTGCCTTTTGAATTTAATTCCGATGCATTTTCTGTGCTTCATCGTCAATAAGAAGGTCCATGGTATAAAGTAAACCTGAAGTGTAGCATCAGAATCTAAAACTGGGCTCACAGGAGAGGTTCAAATCTTAGAAACTTAGAGAGCCGTCCTCTTGTAATTAAGTCGGCAACGTGCTATTTTGAATTTAATTCCGATGCCATTTTTGTATTTCATCGTCAATAAGTAGGTCCAAGGTACACAGTAAACCTGAAATGAAACATAGAAACTAAAACTGGACTCACAGGAGAGGTTCAAATCATAGAAAGTTAGAGTCTCAGTCCTCTTCTACTTAAGTCGGCATTGTGAATTTTGAACTTAATTCCGATGCAATTTCTGTGCTTCATCGTCAATAAGAAGGTCCAAGGTATACAGTAAACCTGAAGAGAAGAATCGGAATCTAAAACTCGACTCACAGGAGACGTTCAAATCATAGAAAGTTAGAGTGTCAGTCCTCTATATACTTAAGTCGGCATTGTGGCTTTCGTATTAAGTTCGGATGCAATTTCTGTGTTTCATCGTCAATAAGAAGGTCCAAGGGAAACAGTAAACCTGAAGTGAAGCATCGGAATTTAGAACTGGACTCACAGGAGAGGTTCAAATCATAGGAAGTTAGAGTGTCAGTCCTACTGTACTTAAGTCGGCATTGTGACCTTTGTATGAAATTCGGATGCAGTTTCTGTGTTTCATCGTCAAGAAGAAGATCCAATGCATACAGTAATCCTCAAGTGAAGCTTCGAAATCTAAAACTGGACTCACAGGAGACGTTCAAATGATAGAAAGTTAGAGTGTCAGTCCTCTTGTACTTAAGTCGGCATGTGCCTTTTGAATTTAATTCCGATGCATTTTCTGTGCTTCATCGACAATAAGAAGGTCTATGGTATACAGTAAACCTGAAATGTAACATCGGCATCTAAAACTGGACTCACAGGAGAGTTTCAGATCATAGAAAGTTAGAGTGTCACTCCTCTTGTACTTAAGTCGGCATTGTGGCTTTTGAATTTAATTCCGATGCATTTCCTATGTTTCATCATCAATAAGAAGGTCCAAGGCATACAGTAAACCTGAAGTAAGGCATCGGAATCTAAAACTCGACTCACAGGAGAGGTTCAAATCATAGAAATTGAGAGTGCCAGGCCGCTTGTACTTAAGTCGGCATTGTGCCTTTTGTATTAAATTCGGATGCAATTTCTGTGTGTCATTGTCAATAAGAAGGTCCAAGGGATACAGTAAACCTGAAGTGAAGCATCGGAAACTATAACTGGACTCACAGGAGAGGTTCAAGTCATAGAAAGTTAGAGTGTCAGTCCTACTGTACTTAAGTCGGCATTGTGACTTTTGTATTAAATTCGGATGCAGTTTCTGTGTTTCATCGTCAATAAGAATGTCCAATGGATACAGTATCCTCAAGTGAAGCTTCGGAATCTAAAACTGGACTCACAGGAGACGTTCAAATCATAGAAAGTTAGAGTGTCACTCCTCTTGTACTTAAGTCGGCAATGTGCCTTTTGAATTTAATTCCGATGCATTTTCTGTGCTTCATCGACAATAAGAAGGCCTATGGTATACAGTAAACCTGAAATGTAACATCGGCATCTAAAACTGGACTCACAGGAGAGGTTCAAATCATAGAAAGTTAGAGTGTCACTCCTCTTGTACTTATGTCGGCATTGTGCCTTTGGTTTTAAATTCGGATGCAATTTCTGTTTTTCATCGTCAATAAGATCGTCCAAGGCATACAGTAAACATGAAGTAAGGCATCGGAAACTAAAACTCGACTCACAGGAGAGATTCAAATCATTGAAAGTTAGAGTGTCAGTCCTCTTGTACTTAAGTCGGCATTGTGAATTTTGTATTAAATTCGGATGCAATTTCTGTTTTTCATCGTCAATAAGATCGTCCAAAGGATACAGTAAACCTGAAGTAAAGCATCGGATTCTAAAACTGGACAGACAGGAGAGGTTCAAATCATAGAAAGTTAGAGTGTCAGTCTTCTTGTACTTAAGTCGGCATTGTGACTTTTGAATTTCATTCCGATGCAATTTCAGTGTTTCATCGTCAATACGAAGGTCCAAGGTATACAGTAAACCTGAAGTTAAGCATCGGAATCTAAAACTGGACTCACAGGAGATGTTCAAATCATAGAAAGTTAGAGTGTCAGTCCTCTAGTACTTAAGTCGGCATTGTGACTTTTGTATTAAATTCGGATGCAGTTTCGGTGTTTCATCGACAATAGAAGGTCCAATGGATACAGTAATCCTCAAGTGAAGCTTCGGAATCTAAAACTGGACTCACAGGAGCGGTTCAAATCATAGAAAGTTAGAGTGTCAGTCTCCTTGTACTTACGTCGGCATTGTGCTTTTTGAATTTAATTCCGATGCAAATTCTGTGCTTCATCGTCAAAAAGAAGGTCCAAGGGATACAGTAAACCTGAAGTGAAGCATCGGAATCTAAAATTGGACTCACATTAGTGGTTCAAATCATAGAAAGTTACAGTGTCAGTCCTCTTGTACTGAAGTCGGCATTGTGCCTTTTGCATTAAATTCGGATGCAATTTCTGTGTTTCATCGTCAATAAGAAGATCCAAGGGATACAGTAAACCTGAAGTGAAGCATCGGAATCTAAATCTGGAGTCACAGGAGAGGTTAAAATCATAGAAAGTTAGAGTGTCAGTCCTCTTGTACTTAAGTCGGCATTGTGCAATTTGAATTTAATTCCGATTCATTTTCTGTGCATCATCGACAATAAGACGGTCTATGGTATACAGTAAACCTGAAATGTAACATCGGCATCTAAAACTGGACTCACAGGAGAGGTTCAAATCATACAATGTTAGAGTGTCAGTCCTCTTGTACTTTGGTCGGCATTGTGCCTTTTGTATTACATTCGGATACAATATCTGTGTTTCATCGTCAATAAGAAGGTCCAAGGGATACAGTTAACCTGAAGTGAAGCATCGGAACCTAAAACTGGACTCACAGGAGAGGTTCAAATCATAGAAAGTTAGAGTGTCAGTCCTCTTGTACTTAAGTCGGCATTGTGTATTTTGAATTTAATTCCGATGCAATTTCTGTGTTTCATCGTCAATAAGAAGGTCGAAGGTATACAGTATATCTGAAGTGAAGCATCGGAATCTAAAACTGGGCTCACAGGAGAGGTTCAAATCACAGAAAGTTAGAGTGTCAGTCCTCTTGTACTTTGGTCGGCATTGTGCCTTTTGTATAAAATTCGGATGCAATTTCCGTGTTTGGTCGTCAATAAGAAGGTGCAAAGTATACAGTAAACCTGAAGTGAAGCATCGTAATCTAAAACTGGACTCACAGGAGCGGTTCAAGTCATAGAAAGTGAGAGTGTCAGTCCGCTTGTACTTAAGTCGGCATTGTGCCTTTTGTATTAAATTCAGATGCAATTTCTGTGTTTCATCGTCATTAAGCAGGTTCAAGGGATACCGTAAACCTGAAGAGAAGCATCGGAATCTAAAACTGGACACACAGGAGAGGTTCAAATCATAGAAAGTGAGACTGTCAGTCATCTTGTACTTAAGTCGGCATTGTGCCTTTTATATTAAATTCGGATGCAATTTCTGTGTTTCATCGTCAATAAGAAGGTCCAAGGGATACAGTAAACCTGAAGTGAAGCATCGGAATCTAAAACTTGACTCACAGGAGAGGTTCAAATCACAGAAATTTAGAGTGTCAGTCCTCCTGTACTTAGGTCGGCATTGTGCCTTTTGTATTACATTCGGATGCAATTTCTGTGTTTCATCGTCAATAAGAAGGTCCAAGGGATTCAGTAAACCTGAAGAGAAGAATCGGAATCTAAAACTGGACTCACAGGAGAGGTTCAAATCATAGAAAGTTAGAGTGTCAGTCCCCTTCTACTTAAGTCGGCATTGTGCCTTTTGAATTTAATTCAGATGCATTTTCTGTGCTTCATCGTCAATAAGAAGGACCATGGTATAAAGTAAACCTGAAGTGTAGCATCAGAATCTAAAACTGGGCTCACAGGAGAGGTTGAAATCATAGAAACTTAGAGAGCCGTCCTCTTGTAATGAAGTCGGCATCGTGCTATTTTGAATTTAATTCCGATGCAATTTTTGTATTTCATCGTCAATAAGTAGGTCCAAGGTATACAGTAAACCTGAAGTGATACATAGGAAACTAAAACTGGACTCACAGGAGAGGTTCAAATCATAGAAAGATAGAGTCTCAGTCCTCTTCTTCTTAAGTCGGCATTGTGAATTTTGAATTTAATTCCGATGCAATTTCTGTGCTTCATCGTCAATAAGAAGGTCCAAGGTATACAGTAAACCTGAAGAGAAGCATCGGAATCTAAAACTCGACTCACAGGACAGGTTCAAATCATAGAAAGTCAGAGTGTCAGTCCTCTTGTACTTAAGTCTGCATAGTGGCTTTCGTATTAAGTTCGGATGCAATTTCTGTGTGTCATCGTCAATGAGAAGGTCCAAGGGAAACAGTAAACCTGAAGTGAAGCATCGGAATCTAAAACTGGACAGACAGGAGAGGTTCACATCATAGAAAGTTATAGTGTCAGCCCTCTTGTACTTACGTCATCATTGTCCATTTTGTATTAAATTCAGATGCAATTTCTGTGTGTCATCATCAATAAGAGCGTCCAAGTGATACAGTAAACTTGAAGTGAAGCATCGGAATCTAAAACAGGACTCACAGGAGAGGTTCAAATCATAGAAAGTGAGAGTGTCAGTCCTCTTGTACTTAAGTCGGCATTGTGCCTTTTGAATTTAATTCCGATGCAATTTCTGTGTTACATCGTCAATAAGAAGGTCCAAGGTATACAAGTAAACCTGAAGTGAAGCATCGGAATCTAAAACTGGTCTCACAGGAGAGGTTCAAATCATACAAAGTTAGAGTGTCAGTTCTCTTGTACTGAAGTCGGCATTGTGCCTTTTGTATTAAATTCGGATGCAATTTATGTGTTTCATCGTCAATAAGAAGGTCCAAGGGATAAAGTAAACCTGAAGTGAAGCATCGGAATCTAAAACTGGACTAACAGGAGAGGTTCAAGTCATAGAAAGTTAGAGTGTCAGTCCTACTGTACTTAAGTCGGCATTGTGACTTTTGTATTAAATTCGGATGCAGTTTCTGTGTTTCATCGTCAATAAGAATGTCCAACGGATACAGTAATCCTCAAGTGAAGCTTCGGAATCTAAAACTGGACTCACAGGAGACGTTCAAAACATAGAAAGTTAGAGTGTCAGTCCTCTTGTACTTAAGTCAGCAATGTGCCTTTTGAATTGAATTCCGATGCATTTTCTGTGCTTCATCGACAATAAGAAGGTCTATGGTATACAGTAAACCTGAAATGTAACATCGGCATCTAAAACTGGACTCACAGGAGAGGTTCAAATCATAGAAAGTTAGAGTGTCACTCCTCTTGTACTTATGTCGGCATTGTGGCTTTTGAAATTAATTCCGATGCATTTCCTGCGTTTCATCGTCAATAAGAAGGTCCAAGGCATACAGTAAACCTGAAGTAAAGCATCGGAAACTAAAACTCGACTCACAGGAGAGGTTCAAATCATTGAAAGTTAGAGTGTCAGTCCTTTTGTACTTAAGTCGGCATTGTGCCTTTTGTATTAAATTCGGATGCAATTTCTGTTTTTCATCGTCAATAAGATGGTCCAAAGGATACAGTAAACCTGAAGTGAAGCATCGGAATCTAAAACTGGACTCACAGGAGAGGTTCAAATCATAGAAAGTTAGAGTGTCAGTCTTCTTGTACTTAAGTCGGCATTGTGCCTTTTGAATTTACTTTCGATGCATATTCTGTGCCTCATCGTCAACAAGAAGGCCCAAGGTACAAAGTAAACCTGAAGTGAAGCATCGGAATCTAAAACTGGACTCACAGGAGAGGTTAGAATCACAGAAATTAGAGTCTCAGTCCTCTTGTACTGAAGTCGGCATTGTGCCTTTTGAATTTCATTCCGATGCAATTTCAGTGTTTCATCGTCAATACGAAGGTCCAAGGTATACAGTAAACCTGAAGTTAAGCATCGGAATCTAAAACTGGACTCACAGGAGACGTTCAAATCATAGAAAGTGAGAATGTCAGTCCTCTTGTACTTAAGTTGGCATTGTGCATTTTGTATTAACTTCCGATGCAATTTCTTTGTTTTATCGTCAATAAGAAGGTCCAAGGGATACAGTAAACCTGAAGTGAAACACCGGAATGTCAAACTGGACTCACAGGATCGGTTCAAATCATAGAAAGTTAGAGTGTCAGTCCTCCTGTACATAAGTCGGCATTGTGCCTTTTTTATTAAATTCGGATGCAATTTCTGTGTTTCATCGTCAATAAAAATGTCCAAGGGATACAGTAAATCTGAAGTAAGGCATCGGAATATAAAACTCGACTCACAGGCGAGGTTCAAATCATAGAAAGTGAGAGTGCCAGTCCGCTTGTACTTAAGTCGGCATTGTGCCTTTTGTATTAAATTCGGATGCAATTTCTGAGTTTCATCGTCAATAAGAAGGTCCAAGGCATACAGTAAACCCTTAAGTAAGGCATCGGAATATAAAACTCGACTCACAGGAGAGGTTCAAATCATAGAAAGTGAGAGTGCCAGTCCGCTTGTACTTAAGTCGGCATTGTGCCTTTTGTATTAAATTCGGACGCAATTTCTGTGTTTCATCGTCATTAAGCAGGTCCAAGGGATACCGTAAACCTGAAGAGAAGCATCGGAATCTAAAACTGGACTCACAGGAGAGGTTCAAATCACAGAAATTTAGAGTGTCAATCCTCCTGTACTTAGGTCGGCATTGTGCCTTTTGTATTACATTCGGATGCAATTTCTGTGTTTCATCGTCAATAAGAAGGTCCAAGGGATACAGTAAACCTGAAGAGAAGAATCGGAATCTAAAACTGGACTCACAGGAGAGGTTCAAATCATAGAAAGTTAGAGTGTCAGTCCCCTTCTACTTAAGTCGGCATTGTGCCTTTTGAATTTAATTGCGATGCATTTTCTGTGCTTCATCGTCAATAAGAAGGACCATGGTATAAAGTAAACCTGAAGTGTAGCATCAGAATCTAAAACTGGGCTCACAGGAGAGGTTGAAATCATAGAAACTTAGAGCGCCGTCCTCTTGTAATGAAGTCGGCATCGTGCTATTTTGAATTTAATTCCGATGCAATTTTTGTATTTCATCGTCAATAAGTAGGTCCAAGGTATACAGTAAACCTGAAGTGAAACATAGGAAACTAAAACTGGACTCACAGGAGAGGTTCAAATCATAGAAAGATAGAGTCTCAGTCCTCTTCTTCTTAAGTCGGCATTGTGAATTTTGAATTTAATTCCGATGCAATTTCTGTGCTTCATCGTCAATAAGAAGGTCCAAGGTATACAGTAAACCTGAAGAGAAGCATCGGAATCTAAAACTCGACTCACAGGACAGCTTCAAATCATAGAAAGTCAGAGTGTCAGTCCTCTTGTACTTAAGTCTGCATTGTGGCTTTCGTATTAAGTTCGGATGCAATTTCTGTGTTTCATCGTCAATAAGAAGGTCCAAGGGAAACAGTAAACCTGAAGTGAAGCATCGGAATCTAAAACTGGACAGACAGGAGAGGTTCACATCATAGAAAGTTATAGTGTCAGCCCTCTTGTACTTACGTCATCATTGTCCATTTTGTATTAAATTCAGATGCAATTTCTGTGTGTCATCATCAATAAGAGCGTCCAAGTGATACAGTAAACTTGAAGTGAAGCATCGGAATCTAAAACTGGACTCACAGGAGAGGTTCAAATCATAGAAAGTGAGAGTGTCAGTCCTCTTGTACTTAAGTCGGCATTGTGCCTTTTGAATTTAATTCCGATGCAATTTCTGTGTTACATCGTCAATAAGAAGGTCCAAGGTATACAAGTAAACCTGAAGTGAAGCATCGGAATCTAAAACTGGTCTCACAGGAGAGGTTCAAATCATAGAAAGTTAGAGTGTCAGTTCTCTTGTACTGAAGTCGGCATTGTGCCTTTTGTATTAAATTCGGATGCAATTTCTCTGTTTCATCGTCAATAAGAAGGTCCAAGGGATACAGTAAACCTGAAGTGAAGCATCGGAATCTAAAACTGGACTAACAGGAGAGGTTCAAGTCATAGAAAGTTAGAGTGTCAGTCCTACTGTACTTAAGTCGGCATTGTGACTTTTGTATTAAATTCGGATGCAGTTTCTGTGTTTCATCGTCAATAAGAATGTCCAATGGATACAGTAATCCTCAAGTGAAGCTTCGGAATCTAAAACTGGACTCACAGGAGACGTTCAAAACATAGAAAGTTAGAGTGTCAGTCCTCTTGTACTTAAGTCAGCAATGTGCCTTTTGAATTTAATTCCGATGCATTTTCTGTGCTTCATCGACAATAAGAAGGTCTATGGTATACAGTAAACCTGAAATGTAACATCGGCATCTAAAACTGGACTCACAGGAGAGGTTCAAATCATAGAAAGTTAGAGTGTCACTCCTCTTGTACTTATGTCGGCATTGTGGCTTTTGAAATTAATTCCGATGCATTTCCTGCGCTTCATCGTCAATAAGAAGGTCCAAGGCATACAGTAAACCTGAAGTAAAGCATCGGAAACTAAAACTCGACTCACAGGAGAGGTTCAAATCATAGAAAGTTAGAGTGTCAGTCTTCTTGTACTTAAGTCGGCATTGTGCCTTTTGTATTAAATTCGGATGCAATTTCTGTTTTTCATCGTCAATAAGATGGTCCAAAGGATACAGTAAACCTGAAGTGAAGCATCGGAATCTAAAACTGGACTCACAGGAGAGGTTCAAATCATAGAAAGTTAGAGTGTCAGTCTTCTTGTACTTAAGTCGGCATTGTGCCTTTTGAATTTACTTTCGATGCATATTCTGTGCCTCATCGTCAACAAGAAGGCCCAAGGTACAAAGTAAACCTGAAGTGAAGCATCGGAATCTAAAACTGGACTCACAGGAGAGGTTAGAATCACAGAAATTAGAGTCTCAGTCCTCTTGTACTGAAGTCGGCATTGTGCCTTTTGAATTTCATTCCGATGCAATTTCAGTGTTTCATCGTCAATACGAAGGTCCAAGGTATACAGTAAACCTGAAGTTAAGCATCGGAATCTAAAACTGGACTCACAGGAGAGGTTAGAATCACAGAAATTAGAGTCTCAGTCCTCTTGTACTTAAGTCGGCATTGTGCCTTTTGAATTTCATTCCGATGCAATTTCAGTGTTTCATCGTCAATACGAAGGTCCAAGGTATACAGTAAACCTGAAGTTAAGCATCGGAATCTAAAACTGGACTCACAGGAGACGTTCAAATCATAAAAAGTGAGAATGTCAGTCCACTTGTACTTAAGTCGGCATTGTGCATTTTGTATTAAATTCCGATGCAATTTCTTTGTTTTATCGTCAATAAGAAGGTCCAAGGGATACAGTAAACCTGAAGTGAAACACCGGAATGTCAAACTGGACTCACAGGATCGGTTCAAATCATAGAAAGTTAGAGTGTCAGTCCTCCTGTACATAAATCGGCATTGTGCCTTTTTTATTAAATTCGGATGCAATTTCTGTGTTTCATCGTCAATAAAAAGGTCCAAGGGATACAGTAAACCTGAAGTAAGGCATCGGAATATAAAACTCGACTCACAGGCGAGGTTCAAATCGTAGAAAGTGAGAGTGCCAGTCCGCTTGTACTTAAGTCGGCATTGTGCCTTTTGTATTAAATTCGGATGCAATTTCTGAGTTTCATCGTCAATAAGAAGGTCCAAGGGATACGGTAACCCTGAAGTGAAGCTTCGATATCTAAAACTGGACTCACAGGAGACGTTCAAATCATAGAAAGTTAGAGTGTCACTCCTCTTGTACTTAAGTCGGCATTGTGGCTTTTGAATTTAATTCCGTTGCATTTCCTATGTTTCATCGTCAATAAGAAGGTCCAAGGCATACAGTAAACCCTTAAGTAAGTCATCGGAATTTAAAACTCGACTCACAGGAGAGGTTCAAATCATAGAAAGTGAGAGTGCCAGTCCGCTTGTACTTAAGTCGGCATTGTGCCTTTTGTATTAAATTCGGACGCAATTTCTGTGTTTCATCGTCATTAAGCAGGTCCAAGGGATACCGTAAACCTGAAGAGAAGCATCGGAATCTAAAACTGGACTCACAGGAGAGGTTCAAATCATAGAAAGTGAGAGTGTCAGTCCTCTTGTACTTAAGTCGGCATTGTGCCTTTTATATTAAATTCGGATGCAATTTCTGCGTTTTATCGTCAATAAGAAGGTCCAAGGGATACAGTAAACCTGAAGTGAAGCATCGGAATCTAAAACTGGACTCACAAGAGAGGTTCAAATCACAGAAAGTTAGAGTGTCAGTCCTCCTGTACTTAAGTCGGCATTGTGCCTTTTGTATTACATTCGGATGCAATTTCTGTGTTTCATCGTCAATAAGACGGTCCAAGGGATACAGTAAACCTGAAGAGAAGAATCGGAATCTAAAACTGGACACACAGGAGAGGTTCAAATCATAGAAAGTTAGAGTGTCATTCCCCTTCTACTTAAGTCGGCATTGTGCCTTTTGAATTTCATTCCGATGCATTTTCTGTGCTTCATCGACATTAAGAAGGTCAATGGTATACAGTAAACCTGAAATGTAACATCGGCATCTAAAACTGGACTCACAGGAGAGGTTCAAATAATAGAAAGTTAGAGTGTCAGTCCCCTTCTACTTAAGTCGGCATTGTGCCTTTTGAATTTAATTCCGATGCATTTTCTGTGCTTCATCGTCAATAAGAAGGTCCATGGTATAAAGTAAACCTGAAGTGTAGCATCAGAATCTAAAACTGGACTCACAGGAGAGGTCCAAATCATAGAAAGTGAGAGTGTCTGTCCTCTTGTACTTAAGTCGGCATTGTGCCTTTTATATTAAATTCGGATGCAATTTCTGTGTTTCATCGTCAATAAGAAGGTCCAAGGGATACAGTAAACCTGAAGTGAAGCATCGGAATATAAAACTGGAGTCACAGGAGAGGTTCAAATCACAGAAAGTTAGAGTGTCAGTCCTCCTGTACTTAAGTCATCATTGTGCCTTTTGTATTACATTCGGATGCAATTTATGTGTTTTATCGTCAATAAGAAGATCCATGGTATACAGTAAACCTGAAGTGTAACATCGGCATCCAAAACTGGACTCACAGGAGACTTTCAAATCATAGAAAGTTAGAGTGTCACTCCTCTTGTACTTAAGTCGGCATTGTGGCTTTTGAATTTAATTCCGATGCATTTCCAATGTTTGATCGTCAATAAGAAGGTCCAAGGCGTACAGTAAACCTGAAGTAAAGCATCGGAATCTAAAACTCGACTCACAGGAGAGGTTCAAGTCATAGAAAATTAGAGTGTCAGTCCTCTTGTACTGAAGTCGGCATTGTGCCTTTTGTATTAAATTCGGATGCAATTTCTGTGTTTCATCGTCAATAAGAAGGTCCAAGGGATACAGTAAACCTGAAGTGAAGTATCGGAATCTAAAACTGGACTCACAGGAGAGGTTCAAGTCATAGAAAGTTAGAGTGTCCGTCCTACAGTACTTAAGTTGGCATTGTGATTTTTGTATTAAATTCGGATGCAGTTTCTGTGTTTCATCGTCAATAAAAATATGTCCAATGGATACAGTAATCCTCAAGTGAAGCTTCGGAATCTAAAACTGGACTCACAGGAGAGGTTCAAATCATAGAAAGTTAGAGTGTTAGTCCTCTATCACTTAAGTCGGCATTGTGTCTTTCGTGTTAAATTCGGATACAATATCTGTGTTTCATCGTCAATAAGAAGGTCCAAGGGATACAGTAAACCTGAAGTGAAGCATCGAAATCTAAAACTGGACTCACAGGAGAGGTTCAAATCATAGAAAGTAAGAGTGTCTGTCCTCTTGTACTTAAGTCGGCATTGCGGCTTTCGTATTAAGTTCGGATGCAATTTCTGTGTTTCATCGTCAATATGAGGGTCCAAGGGAAACAGTAAACCTGAAGTGAAACATCGGAATCTAAAACTGGACAGACAGGAGAGGTTCACATCATAGAAAGTTATAGTGTCAGCCCTCTTGTACGTCGTCGGCATTGTCCCTTTTACATTATATTCCGATGCAATTTCTGTGTGTCATCGTCAATAAGAGCGTCCAAGTGATACAGTAAACCTGAAATGAAGCATCGGAATCTAAAACTGGACTCACAGGAGAGTTTCAAATCATAGAAAGTGAGAGTGTCAGTCCTACTGTACTTATGTCGGCATTGTGACCTTTGTAATAAATTCGGATGCAGTTTCTGTGTTTCATCGTCAACAAGAAGGTCCAATGGATACAGTAATCCTCAAGTGAAGCTTCGGAATCTAAAACTGGACTCACAGGAGACGTTCAAATCATAGAAAGTTAGAGTGTCAGTCCTCTTGTACCTAAGTCGGCATGTGCCTTTTGAATTTAATTCCGATGCATTTTCTGTGCTTCATCGGCAATAAGAAGGTCTATGGTATACAGTAAACCTGAAATGTAACATCGGCATCTAATACTGGACTCACAGGAGAGGTTCAAATCGTAGAAAGTTAGAGTGTCACTCCTCTTGTACTTATGTCGGCATTGTGGCTTTTGAATTTAATTCCGATGCATTTCCTATGGTTCATCGTCAATAAGAAGGTCCAAGGCATACAGTAAACCTGAAGTAAAGCATCGGAATCTAAAACTCGACTCACAGGCGACGTTCAAATCATAGAAAGTGAGTGTGTCAGTCCGCTTGTACTTAAGTCGGCATTGTGCCTTTTGTATCAAATTCGGATGCAATTTCTGTGTTTCATCGTCATTAAGCAGGTCCGAAGGATACCGTAAACCTGAAGAGAAGCATCGGAATCTAAAACTGGACTCACAGGAGAGGTTCAAATCATAGAAAGTAAGAGTCTCAGCCCTCTTCTACTTAAGTCGGCATTGTGCCTTTTGTATTACATTCGGATGCAATTTCTGTGTTTCATCGTCAATAAGAAGGTCCAAGGGATACAGTAAACCTGAAGAGAAGAATCGGAATCTAAAACTGGACTCACAGGAGAGGTTCAAATCATAGAAAGTTAGAGTGTCAGTCCCCTTCTACTTAAGTCGGCATTGTGCCTTTTGAATTTAATTCCGATGCATTTTCTGTGCTTCATCGTCAATTAGAAGGTCCAAGGTACACTGTAAACCTGAAGTGAAGCATCGGAATCTAAAACTGGACTCACAGGAGAGGTTCAAATCATAGAAAGTTAGAGTCTCAGTCCACTTGTACTTAAGTCGGCGCTGTGCTATTTGAATTTAATTCCGATGCAATTTCTGTGTATCATCGTCAATAAGAAGCTCCAA
Organism: Schistocerca piceifrons; assembly: GCF_021461385.2. Lineage (NCBI taxonomy): Eukaryota > Metazoa > Arthropoda > Insecta > Orthoptera > Acrididae > Schistocerca > Schistocerca piceifrons. The sequence goes on along the minus strand of NW_025728148.1, from coordinate 233,476 downwards.
GGTATACAGTACACCTGAAGTGAAGTATCGGAATCTAAAACTGGGCTCACAGGAGAGGTTCAAACCATAGAATGTTAGAGTGGCAGTCCGCTTGTACTTAAGTCTGCATTGTGCCTTTTGTATAAAATTCATATGCAATTTCTGTGTTTCGTCATCAATAAGAAGGTGCGAGGTATACAGTAAACCTGAAGTGAAGCATCGGAATCTAGAACTCGACTCACAGGAGAGGTTCAAATCATAGAAAGTGAGAGTGTCAGTCCGCTTGTACGTAAATAGGCATTGTGCCTTTTGTATTAAATTCGGAAGCAAAATCTTCGTTTCATCGTCAGTAAGAAGGTTCAAGGGATACAGTAAACCTGAAGAGAAGCATTTTAATCTAAAACTGGACTCACAGGAGAGGGTCAAATCATAGAAAGTAAGAGTGTCAGTCCTCTTTTACTTAAGTCAGCCATGTGCCTTTTGTATTAACTTCGGATGCAATTTCTGTGTTTCATCGTCAATAAGAAGGTCCATGGGATACAGTAAACCTGAAGTGAAGCATCGGAATCTAAAACTGGACTCACAGGAGAGGTTCAAATCATAGAAAGTGAGAGTGTCAGTCCTCTTGTACTTAAGTCGGCAATGTGCCTTTTGTATTACATTCTGATGCAATTTCTGTGTTTCATCGTCAATACGAAGGTGAAAGGTATACAGTGCACCTGAAGTGAAGCATCGGAATCTAATACTGGACTCACAGGAGAGGTTCAAATCATAGAAAGTGAGAGTGTCAGTCCTCTTTTGCTTAAGTCGGCATTGTGCCTTTTGTATTAAATTCGGATGCAATTTCTGTGTTTCATCGCCAGTAACAATGTCCAAGGGATACAGTAAACCTGAAGTGAAGCATCGGAATCTAAAACTGGACTCACAGGAGAGGTTCAAATCATAGAAAGTTAGAGTGTCAGTCGTCCTGTACTTATGTCGGCATTGCGCCTTTTGTATTAAATTCGGATGCAATTTCTGTGTTTCATCGTCAACAAGAATGTCCAAGAGATACAGTAAACCTAAAGTGAAGAATCGGAATCTAACACTGGACTCACAGGAGAGGTTCAAATCATAGAAAGTTAGAGTGTCAGTCCTCTTCTACATAAGTCGGCATTGTGCCTTTTGAATTTAATTCCGATGCATTTTCTGTGCTTCATCGTCAATAAGCAGGTCCATGGTATACAGTAAACCTGAAGTGTAACATCGGCATCTAAAACTGGACTCACAGGAGAGGTTCAAATCATAGAAAGTTAGAGTGTCAGTCCACTTGTACTTAAGTCGGCATTGTGCCATTTGTATTACATTGGAATGCAATTTCTGTGTTTCGTCCTCAATAAGAAGGTGCTAGGTATACAGTATACCTGAAGAGAAGCATCGGAATCCAAAACTGGACTCACAGGAGAGGTTCAAATCATAGAAAGTGAGAGTGTCAGTCCTCTTGTACTTAAGACGGCATTGTGCCTTTTGTATTAAATTCGGATGCAATTTCAGTGTTTCATCGTCATTATGAAGGTCCAAGGTATACAGTAAACCTGAAGTCAAGCATCGGAATCTAAAACTGGACTCACAGGAGAGGTTCAAATCATAGAAAGTTAGAGTCTCAGTCCTTTTGCCTATTCAATTTAATTCAGATGCAATTTCTGTGCTTCATCGTCAATAAGAAGGTCCATGGTATACAGTAAACCTGAAGTGTAACATCGGCATCTAAACCTGGACACACAGGAGAGGTTAAATTTATAGAAAGTTAGAGAGTCACTCCTCTTGTTCTTAAGTCGGCATTGTGGCCTTTGAATTTAATTCCGATGCAATTACTGTGTTTCATTGTCAATAAGAAGGTCCAAGGTATAGAGTAAACCTGAAGTGAAGCATCGGAATATAAAACCGACTCACAGGAGAGGTTCGAATCATAGAAAGTTAGGGTGTCAGTCCTCTTCTACTTAAGTCGGCATTGTGCCTTTTGAATTTAATTCCGATGCATTTTCTCTGCTTCATCCTCAATAAGAAGGTCCATGGTATACAGTAAACCTGAAGTGTAACTTCGGCATCTAAAACTGGACTCACAGGAGAGGTTCAAATCATAGAAAGTTAGAGTCTCAGTCCTCTTGTACTTAATTTATCATTGTGCCTTTTCAATTTAATTCCGATGCAATTTCTGTGCCTCATCGTCACTAAGAAGGTCCATGGTATACAGTAAACCTGAAGTGTAATATCGGCATCTAAAACTGGACTCACAGGAGAGGTTCAAATCATAGAAAGTTAGAGTGTCAGTCCTCTTGTACTTAAGTCGGCATTGTGCCTTTTGATTTTAATTCCAATGCAATCTCTGTGCTTCATTGTCAATAAGAAGGTCCACGGTATACAGTAAACCTGAAGTGTAAAATCGGCATCTAAAGCTGGACACACAGGAGAGGTTCAAATCATAGAAAGTTACAGTGTCTCCCCTCTTGTACTTAAGTCGGCATTGTGGCTTTTGAATTTGATTCCGATGCAATTTCTGTGCTTCATCGTGAAAAAGAAAGTCCAAGGGATACAGTAAAAATGAAGTGAAGCATCGGAATCTGAAACTGGACTCACATTAGAGGTTCAAATCATAGAAAGTTATAGTGTCACTCCTCTTGTACTTAAGTCGGCATTGTGCCTTTTGTTTTAAATTCGGATGTTATTTCTGTGTTTCTTCGTCAATAAGAAGGTGCAAGGTATACATTAAACCTGAAGTGATGCATCGGAATCTAAAACTGGACTCACAGGAGGGGTTCTAGTCATAGAAAGTGAGAGTGTCAGTCCTCCTGTACTTAGGTCGGCATTGTGCCTTTTGTATTACATTCGGATGCAATTTCTGTGTTTCATCGTCAATAAGACGGTCCAAGGGATACAGTAAACCTGAAGAGAAGAATCGGAATCTAAAACTGGACACACAGGAGAGGTTCAAATCATAGATAGTTAGAGTGTCATTCCCCTTCTACTTAAGTCGGCATTGTGCCTTTTCAATTTAATTCCGATGCATTTTCTGTGCTTCATCGACATTAAGAAGGTCAATGGTATACAGTAAACCTGAAATGTAACATCGGCATCTAAAACTGGACTCACAGGAGAGGTTCAAATCATAGAAAGTTAGAGTGTCAGTCCCCTTCTATTTAAGTCGGAATTGTGCCTTTTGAATTTAATTCCGATGCATTTTCTGTGCTTCATCGTCAATAAGAAGGTCCATGGTATAAAGTAAACCTGAAGTGTAGCATCAGAATCTAAAACTGGGCTCACAGGAGAGGTTCAAATCTTAGAAACTTAGAGAGCCGTCCTCTTGTAATTAAGTCGGCAACGTGCTATTTTGAATTTAATTCCGATGCCATTTTTGTATTTCATCGTCAATAAGTAGGTCCAAGGTACACAGTAAACCTGAAATGAAACATAGAAACTAAAACTGGACTCACAGGAGAGGTTCAAATCATAGAAAGTTAGAGTCTCAGTCCTCTTCTACTTAAGTCGGCATTGTGAATTTTGAACTTAATTCCGATGCAATTTCTGTGCTTCATCGTCAATAAGAAGGTCCAAGGTATACAGTAAACCTGAAGAGAAGAATCGGAATCTAAAACTCGACTCACAGGAGACGTTCAAATCATAGAAAGTTAGAGTGTCAGTCCTCTATATACTTAAGTCGGCATTGTGGCTTTCGTATTAAGTTCGGATGCAATTTCTGTGTCTCATCGTCAATAAGAAGGTCCAAGGGAAACAGTAAACCTGAAGTGAAGCATCGGAATTTAGAACTGGACTCACAGGAGAGGTTCAAATCATAGGAAGTTAGAGTGTCAGTCCTACTGTACTTAAGTCGGCATTGTGACCTTTGTATGAAATTCGGATGCAGTTTCTGTGTTTCATCGTCAAGAAGAAGCTCCAATGCATACAGTAATCCTCAAGTGAAGCTTCGAAATCTAAAACTGGACTCACAGGAGACGTTCAAATGATAGAAAGTTAGAGTGTCAGTCCTCTTGTACTTAAGTCGGCATGTGCCTTTTGAATTTAATTCCGATGCATTTTCTGTGCTTCATCGACAATAAGAAGGTCTATGGTATACAGTAAACCTGAAATGTAACATCGGCATCTAAAACTGGACTCACAGGAGAGTTTCAGATCATAGAAAGTTAGAGTGTCACTCCTCTTGTACTTAAGTCGGCATTGTGGCTTTTGAATTTAATTCCGATGCATTTCCTATGTTTCATCATCAATAAGAAGGTCCAAGGCATACAGTAAACCTGAAGTAAGGCATCGGAATCTAAAACTCGACTCACAGGAGAGGTTCAAATCATAGAAATTGAGAGTGCCAGGCCGCTTGTACTTAAGTCGGCATTGTGCCTTTTGTATTAAATTCGGATGCAATTTCTGTGTGTCATTGTCAATAAGAAGGTCCAAGGGATACAGTAAACCTGAAGTGAAGCATCGGAAACTATAACTGGACTCACAGGAGAGGTTCAAGTCATAGAAAGTTAGAGTGTCAGTCCTACTGTACTTAAGTCGGCATTGTGACTTTTGTATTAAATTCGGATGCAGTTTCTGTGTTTCATCGTCAATAAGAATGTCCAATGGATACAGTATCCTCAAGTGAAGCTTCGGAATCTAAAACTGGACTCACAGGAGACGTTCAAATCATAGAAAGTTAGAGTGTCACTCCTCTTGTACTTAAGTCGGCAATGTGCCTTTTGAATTTAATTCCGATGCATTTTCTGTGCTTCATCGACAATAAGAAGGCCTATGGTATACAGTAAACCTGAAATGTAACATCGGCATCTAAAACTGGACTCACAGGAGAGGTTCAAATCATAGAAAGTTAGAGTGTCACTCCTCTTGTACTTATGTCGGCATTGTGCCTTTGGTTTTAAATTCGGATGCAATTTCTGTTTTTCATCGTCAATAAGATCGTCCAAGGCATACAGTAAACATGAAGTAAGGCATCGGAAACTAAAACTCGACTCACAGGAGAGATTCAAATCATTGAAAGTTAGAGTGTCAGTCCTCTTGTACTTAAGTCGGCATTGTGAATTTTGTATTAAATTCGGATGCAATTTCTGTTTTTCATCGTCAATAAGATCGTCCAAAGGATACAGTAAACCTGAAGTAAAGCATCGGATTCTAAAACTGGACAGACAGGAGAGGTTCAAATCATAGAAAGTTAGAGTGTCAGTCTTCTTGTACTTAAGTCGGCATTGTGACTTTTGAATTTCATTCCGATGCAATTTCAGTGTTTCATCGTCAATACGAAGGTCCAAGGTATACAGTAAACCTGAAGTTAAGCATCGGAATCTAAAACTGGACTCACAGGAGATGTTCAAATCATAGAAAGTTAGAGTGTCAGTCCTCTAGTACTTAAGTCGGCATTGTGACTTTTGTATTAAATTCGGATGCAGTTTCGGTGTTTCATCGACAATAGAAGGTCCAATGGATACAGTAATCCTCAAGTGAAGCTTCGGAATCTAAAACTGGACTCACAGGAGCGGTTCAAATCATAGAAAGTTAGAGTGTCAGTCTCCTTGTACTTACGTCGGCATTGTGCTTTTTGAATTTAATTCCGATGCAAATTCTGTGCTTCATCGTCAAAAAGAAGGTCCAAGGGATACAGTAAACCTGAAGTGAAGCATCGGAATCTAAAATTGGACTCACATTAGTGGTTCAAATCATAGAAAGTTACAGTGTCAGTCCTCTTGTACTGAAGTCGGCATTGTGCCTTTTGCATTAAATTCGGATGCAATTTCTGTGTTTCATCGTCAATAAGAAGATCCAAGGGATACAGTAAACCTGAAGTGAAGCATCGGAATCTAAATCTGGAGTCACAGGAGAGGTTAAAATCATAGAAAGTTAGAGTGTCAGTCCTCTTGTACTTAAGTCGGCATTGTGCAATTTGAATTTAATTCCGATTCATTTTCTGTGCATCATCGACAATAAGACGGTCTATGGTATACAGTAAACCTGAAATGTAACATCGGCATCTAAAACTGGACTCACAGGAGAGGTTCAAATCATACAATGTTAGAGTGTCAGTCCTCTTGTACTTTGGTCGGCATTGTGCCTTTTGTATTACATTCGGATACAATATCTGTGTTTCATCGTCAATAAGAAGGTCCAAGGGATACAGTTAACCTGAAGTGAAGCATCGGAACCTAAAACTGGACTCACAGGAGAGGTTCAAATCATAGAAAGTTAGAGTGTCAGTCCTCTTGTACTTAAGTCGGCATTGTGTATTTTGAATTTAATTCCGATGCAATTTCTGTGTTTCATCGTCAATAAGAAGGTCGAAGGTATACAGTATATCTGAAGTGAAGCATCGGAATCTAAAACTGGGCTCACAGGAGAGGTTCAAATCACAGAAAGTTAGAGTGTCAGTCCTCTTGTACTTTGGTCGGCATTGTGCCTTTTGTATAAAATTCGGATGCAATTTCCGTGTTTGGTCGTCAATAAGAAGGTGCAAAGTATACAGTAAACCTGAAGTGAAGCATCGTAATCTAAAACTGGACTCACAGGAGCGGTTCAAGTCATAGAAAGTGAGAGTGTCAGTCCGCTTGTACTTAAGTCGGCATTGTGCCTTTTGTATTAAATTCAGATGCAATTTCTGTGTTTCATCGTCATTAAGCAGGTTCAAGGGATACCGTAAACCTGAAGAGAAGCATCGGAATCTAAAACTGGACACACAGGAGAGGTTCAAATCATAGAAAGTGAGACTGTCAGTCATCTTGTACTTAAGTCGGCATTGTGCCTTTTATATTAAATTCGGATGCAATTTCTGTGTTTCATCGTCAATAAGAAGGTCCAAGGGATACAGTAAACCTGAAGTGAAGCATCGGAATCTAAAACTTGACTCACAGGAGAGGTTCAAATCACAGAAATTTAGAGTGTCAGTCCTCCTGTACTTAGGTCGGCATTGTGCCTTTTGTATTACATTCGGATGCAATTTCTGTGTTTCATCGTCAATAAGAAGGTCCAAGGGATTCAGTAAACCTGAAGAGAAGAATCGGAATCTAAAACTGGACTCACAGGAGAGGTTCAAATCATAGAAAGTTAGAGTGTCAGTCCCCTTCTACTTAAGTCGGCATTGTGCCTTTTGAATTTAATTCAGATGCATTTTCTGTGCTTCATCGTCAATAAGAAGGACCATGGTATAAAGTAAACCTGAAGTGTAGCATCAGAATCTAAAACTGGGCTCACAGGAGAGGTTGAAATCATAGAAACTTAGAGAGCCGTCCTCTTGTAATGAAGTCGGCATCGTGCTATTTTGAATTTAATTCCGATGCAATTTTTGTATTTCATCGTCAATAAGTAGGTCCAAGGTATACAGTAAACCTGAAGTGATACATAGGAAACTAAAACTGGACTCACAGGAGAGGTTCAAATCATAGAAAGATAGAGTCTCAGTCCTCTTCTTCTTAAGTCGGCATTGTGAATTTTGAATTTAATTCCGATGCAATTTCTGTGCTTCATCGTCAATAAGAAGGTCCAAGGTATACAGTAAACCTGAAGAGAAGCATCGGAATCTAAAACTCGACTCACAGGACAGGTTCAAATCATAGAAAGTCAGAGTGTCAGTCCTCTTGTACTTAAGTCTGCATAGTGGCTTTCGTATTAAGTTCGGATGCAATTTCTGTGTGTCATCGTCAATGAGAAGGTCCAAGGGAAACAGTAAACCTGAAGTGAAGCATCGGAATCTAAAACTGGACAGACAGGAGAGGTTCACATCATAGAAAGTTATAGTGTCAGCCCTCTTGTACTTACGTCATCATTGTCCATTTTGTATTAAATTCAGATGCAATTTCTGTGTGTCATCATCAATAAGAGCGTCCAAGTGATACAGTAAACTTGAAGTGAAGCATCGGAATCTAAAACAGGACTCACAGGAGAGGTTCAAATCATAGAAAGTGAGAGTGTCAGTCCTCTTGTACTTAAGTCGGCATTGTGCCTTTTGAATTTAATTCCGATGCAATTTCTGTGTTACATCGTCAATAAGAAGGTCCAAGGTATACAAGTAAACCTGAAGTGAAGCATCGGAATCTAAAACTGGTCTCACAGGAGAGGTTCAAATCATACAAAGTTAGAGTGTCAGTTCTCTTGTACTGAAGTCGGCATTGTGCCTTTTGTATTAAATTCGGATGCAATTTATGTGTTTCATCGTCAATAAGAAGGTCCAAGGGATAAAGTAAACCTGAAGTGAAGCATCGGAATCTAAAACTGGACTAACAGGAGAGGTTCAAGTCATAGAAAGTTAGAGTGTCAGTCCTACTGTACTTAAGTCGGCATTGTGACTTTTGTATTAAATTCGGATGCAGTTTCTGTGTTTCATCGTCAATAAGAATGTCCAACGGATACAGTAATCCTCAAGTGAAGCTTCGGAATCTAAAACTGGACTCACAGGAGACGTTCAAAACATAGAAAGTTAGAGTGTCAGTCCTCTTGTACTTAAGTCAGCAATGTGCCTTTTGAATTGAATTCCGATGCATTTTCTGTGCTTCATCGACAATAAGAAGGTCTATGGTATACAGTAAACCTGGAATGTAACATCGGCATCTAAAACTGGACTCACAGGAGAGGTTCAAATCATAGAAAGTTAGAGTGTCACTCCTCTTGTACTTATGTCGGCATTGTGGCTTTTGAAATTAATTCCGATGCATTTCCTGCGTTTCATCGTCAATAAGAAGGTCCAAGGCATACAGTAAACCTGAAGTAAAGCATCGGAAACTAAAACTCGACTCACAGGAGAGGTTCAAATCATTGAAAGTTAGAGTGTCAGTCCTTTTGTACTTAAGTCGGCATTGTGCCTTTTGTATTAAATTCGGATGCAATTTCTGTTTTTCATCGTCAATAAGATGGTCCAAAGGATACAGTAAACCTGAAGTGAAGCATCGGAATCTAAAACTGGACTCACAGGAGAGGTTCAAATCATAGAAAGTTAGAGTGTCAGTCTTCTTGTACTTAAGTCGGCATTGTGCCTTTTGAATTTACTTTCGATGCATATTCTGTGCCTCATCGTCAACAAGAAGGCCCAAGGTACAAAGTAAACCTGAAGTGAAGCATCGGAATCTAAAACTGGACTCACAGGAGAGGTTAGAATCACAGAAATTAGAGTCTCAGTCCTCTTGTACTGAAGTCGGCATTGTGCCTTTTGAATTTCATTCCGATGCAATTTCAGTGTTTCATCGTCAATACGAAGGTCCAAGGTATACAGTAAACCTGAAGTTAAGCATCGGAATCTAAAACTGGACTCACAGGAGACGTTCAAATCATAGAAAGTGAGAATGTCAGTCCTCTTGTACTTAAGTCGGCATTGTGCATTTTGTATTAACTTCCGATGCAATTTCTTTGTTTTATCGTCAATAAGAAGGTCCAAGGGATACAGTAAACCTGAAGTGAAACACCGGAATGTCAAACTGGACTCACAGGATCGGTTCAAATCATAGAAAGTTAGAGTGTCAGTCCTCCTGTACATAAGTCGGCATTGTGCCTTTTTTATTAAATTCGGATGCAATTTCTGTGTTTCATCGTCAATAAAAATGTCCAAGGGATACAGTAAATCTGAAGTAAGGCATCGGAATATAAAACTCGACTCACAGGCGAGGTTCAAATCATAGAAAGTGAGAGTGCCAGTCCGCTTGTACTTAAGTCGGCATTGTGCCTTTTGTATTAAATTCGGATGCAATTTCTGAGTTTCATCGTCAATAAGAAGGTCCAAGGCATACAGTAAACCCTTAAGTAAGGCATCGGAATATAAAACTCGACTCACAGGAGAGGTTCAAATCATAGAAAGTGAGAGTGCCAGTCCGCTTGTACTTAAGTCGGCATTGTGCCTTTTGTATTAAATTCGGACGCAATTTCTGTGTTTCATCGTCATTAAGCAGGTCCAAGGGATACCGTAAACCTGAAGAGAAGCATCGGAATCTAAAACTGGACTCACAGGAGAGGTTCAAATCACAGAAATTTAGAGTGTCAATCCTCCTGTACTTAGGTCGGCATTGTGCCTTTTGTATTACATTCGGATGCAATTTCTGTGTTTCATCGTCAATAAGAAGGTCCAAGGGATACAGTAAACCTGAAGAGAAGAATCGGAATCTAAAACTGGACTCACAGGAGAGGTTCAAATCATAGAAAGTTAGAGTGTCAGTCCCCTTCTACTTAAGTCGGCATTGTGCCTTTTGAATTTAATTGCGATGCATTTTCTGTGCTTCATCGTCAATAAGAAGGACCATGGTATAAAGTAAACCTGAAGTGTAGCATCAGAATCTAAAACTGGGCTCACAGGAGAGGTTGAAATCATAGAAACTTAGAGCGCCGTCCTCTTGTAATGAAGTCGGCATCGTGCTATTTTGAATTTAATTCCGATGCAATTTTTGTATTTCATCGTCAATAGGTAGGTCCAAGGTATACAGTAAACCTGAAGTGAAACATAGGAAACTAAAACTGGACTCACAGGAGAGGTTCAAATCATAGAAAGATAGAGTCTCAGTCCTCTTCTTCTTAAGTCGGCATTGTGAATTTTGAATTTAATTCCGATGCAATTTCTGTGCTTCATCGTCAATAAGAAGGTCCAAGGTATACAGTAAACCTGAAGAGAAGCATCGGAATCTAAAACTCGACTCACAGGACAGCTTCAAATCATAGAAAGTCAGAGTGTCAGTCCTCTTGTACTTAAGTCTGCATTGTGGCTTTCGTATTAAGTTCGGATGCAATTTCTGTGTTTCATCGTCAATAAGAAGGTCCAAGGGAAACAGTAAACCTGAAGTGAAGCATCGGAATCTAAAACTGGACAGACAGGAGAGGTTCACATCATAGAAAGTTATAGTGTCAGCCCTCTTGTACTTACGTCATCATTGTCCATTTTGTATTAAATTCAGATGCAATTTCTGTGTGTCATCATCAATAAGAGCGTCCAAGTGATACAGTAAACTTGAAGTGAAGCATCGGAATCTAAAACTGGACTCACAGGAGAGGTTCAAATCATAGAAAGTGAGAGTGTCAGTCCTCTTGTACTTAAGTCGGCATTGTGCCTTTTGAATTTAATTCCGATGCAATTTCTGTGTTACATCGTCAATAAGAAGGTCCAAGGTATACAAGTAAACCTGAAGTGAAGCATCGGAATCTAAAACTGGTCTCACAGGAGAGGTTCAAATCATAGAAAGTTAGAGTGTCAGTTCTCTTGTACTGAAGTCGGCATTGTGCCTTTTGTATTAAATTCGGATGCAATTTCTCTGTTTCATCGTCAATAAGAAGGTCCAAGGGATACAGTAAACCTGAAGTGAAGCATCGGAATCTAAAACTGGACTAACAGGAGAGGTTCAAGTCATAGAAAGTTAGAGTGTCAGTCCTACTGTACTTAAGTCGGCATTGTGACTTTTGTATTAAATTCGGATGCAGTTTCTGTGTTTCATCGTCAATAAGAATGTCCAATGGATACAGTAATCCTCAAGTGAAGCTTCGGAATCTAAAACTGGACTCACAGGAGACGTTCAAAACATAGAAAGTTAGAGTGTCAGTCCTCTTGTACTTAAGTCAGCAATGTGCCTTTTGAATTTAATTCCGATGCATTTTCTGTGCTTCATCGACAATAAGAAGGTCTATGGTATACAGTAAACCTGAAATGTAACATCGGCATCTAAAACTGGACTCACAGGAGAGGTTCAAATCATAGAAAGTTAGAGTGTCACTCCTCTTGTACTTATGTCGGCATTGTGGCTTTTGAAATTAATTCCGATGCATTTCCTGCGCTTCATCGTCAATAAGAAGGTCCAAGGCATACAGTAAACCTGAAGTAAAGCATCGGAAACTAAAACTCGACTCACAGGAGAGGTTCAAATCATAGAAAGTTAGAGTGTCAGTCTTCTTGTACTTAAGTCGGCATTGTGCCTTTTGTATTAAATTCGGATGCAATTTCTGTTTTTCATCGTCAATAAGATGGTCCAAAGGATACAGTAAACCTGAAGTGAAGCATCGGAATCTAAAACTGGACTCACAGGAGAGGTTCAAATCATAGAAAGTTAGAGTGTCAGTCTTCTTGTACTTAAGTCGGCATTGTGCCTTTTGAATTTACTTTCGATGCATATTCTGTGCCTCATCGTCAACAAGAAGGCCCAAGGTACAAAGTAAACCTGAAGTGAAGCATCGGAATCTAAAACTGGACTCACAGGAGAGGTTAGAATCACAGAAATTAGAGTCTCAGTCCTCTTGTACTGAAGTCGGCATTGTGCCTTTTGAATTTCATTCCGATGCAATTTCAGTGTTTCATCGTCAATACGAAGGTCCAAGGTATACAGTAAACCTGAAGTTAAGCATCGGAATCTAAAACTGGACTCACAGGAGAGGTTAGAATCACAGAAATTAGAGTCTCAGTCCTCTTGTACTTAAGTCGGCATTGTGCCTTTTGAATTTCATTCCGATGCAATTTCAGTGTTTCATCGTCAATACGAAGGTCCAAGGTATACAGTAAACCTGAAGTTAAGCATCGGAATCTAAAACTGGACTCACAGGAGACGTTCAAATCATAAAAAGTGAGAATGTCAGTCCACTTGTACTTAAGTCGGCATTGTGCATTTTGTATTAAATTCCGATGCAATTTCTTTGTTTTATCGTCAATAAGAAGGTCCAAGGGATACAGTAAACCTGAAGTGAAACACCGGAATGTCAAACTGGACTCACAGGATCGGTTCAAATCATAGAAAGTTAGAGTGTCAGTCCTCCTGTACATAAATCGGCATTGTGCCTTTTTTATTAAATTCGGATGCAATTTCTGTGTTTCATCGTCAATAAAAAGGTCCAAGGGATACAGTAAACCTGAAGTAAGGCATCGGAATATAAAACTCGACTCACAGGCGAGGTTCAAATCGTAGAAAGTGAGAGTGCCAGTCCGCTTGTACTTAAGTCGGCATTGTGCCTTTTGTATTAAATTCGGACGCAATTTCTGTGTTTCATCGTCATTAAGCAGGTCCAAGGGATACCGTAAACCTGAAGAGAAGCATCGGAATCTAAAACTGGACTCACAGGAGAGGTTCAAATCATAGAAAGTGAGAGTGTCAGTCCTCTTGTACTTAAGTCGGCATTGTGCCTTTTATATTAAATTCGGATGCAATTTCTGCGTTTTATCGTCAATAAGAAGGTCCAAGGGATACAGTAAACCTGAAGTGAAGCATCGGAATCTAAAACTGGACTCACAAGAGAGGTTCAAATCACAGAAAGTTAGAGTGTCAGTCCTCCTGTACTTAAGTCGGCATTGTGCCTTTTGTATTACATTCGGATGCAATTTCTGTGTTTCATCGTCAATAAGACGGTCCAAGGGATACAGTAAACCTGAAGAGAAGAATCGGAATCTAAAACTGGACACACAGGAGAGGTTCAAATCATAGAAAGTTAGAGTGTCATTCCCCTTCTACTTAAGTCGGCATTGTGCCTTTTGAATTTCATTCCGATGCATTTTCTGTGCTTCATCGACATTAAGAAAGTCAATGGTATACAGTAAACCTGAAATGTAACATCGGCATCTAAAACTGGACTCACAGGAGAGGTTCAAATAATAGAAAGTTAGAGTGTCAGTCCCCTTCTACTTAAGTCGGCATTGTGCCTTTTGAATTTAATTCCGATGCATTTTCTGTGCTTCATCGTCAATAAGAAGGTCCATGGTATAAAGTAAACCTGAAGTGTAGCATCAGAATCTAAAACTGGACTCACAGGAGAGGTCCAAATCATAGAAAGTGAGAGTGTCTGTCCTCTTGTACTTAAGTCGGCATTGTGCCTTTTATATTAAATTCGGATGCAATTTCTGTGTTTCATCGTCAATAAGAAGGTCCAAGGGATACAGTAAACCTGAAGTGAAGCATCGGAATATAAAACTGGAGTCACAGGAGAGGTTCAAATCACAGAAAGTTAGAGTGTCAGTCCTCCTGTACTTAAGTCATCATTGTGCCTTTTGTATTACATTCGGATGCAATTTATGTGTTTTATCGTCAATAAGAAGATCCATGGTATACAGTAAACCTGAAGTGTAACATCGGCATCCAAAACTGGACTCACAGGAGACTTTCAAATCATAGAAAGTTAGAGTGTCACTCCTCTTGTACTTAAGTCGGCATTGTGGCTTTTGAATTTAATTCCGATGCATTTCCAATGTTTGATCGTCAATAAGAAGGTCCAAGGCGTACAGTAAACCTGAAGTAAAGCATCGGAATCTAAAACTCGACTCACAGGAGAGGTTCAAGTCATAGAAAATTAGAGTGTCAGTCCTCTTGTACTGAAGTCGGCATTGTGCCTTTTGTATTAAATTCGGATGCAATTTCTGTGTTTCATCGTCAATAAGAAGGTCCAAGGGATACAGTAAACCTGAAGTGAAGTATCGGAATCTAAAACTGGACTCACAGGAGAGGTTCAAGTCATAGAAAGTTAGAGTGTCCGTCCTACAGTACTTAAGTTGGCATTGTGATTTTTGTATTAAATTCGGATGCAGTTTCTGTGTTTCATCGTCAATAAAAATATGTCCAATGGATACAGTAATCCTCAAGTGAAGCTTCGGAATCTAAAACTGGACTCACAGGAGAGGTTCAAATCATAGAAAGTTAGAGTGTTAGTCCTCTATCACTTAAGTCGGCATTGTGTCTTTCGTGTTAAATTCGGATACAATATCTGTGTTTCATCGTCAATAAGAAGGTCCAAGGGATACAGTAAACCTGAAGTGAAGCATCGAAATCTAAAACTGGACTCACAGGAGAGGTTCAAATCATAGAAAGTAAGAGTGTCTGTCCTCTTGTACTTAAGTCGGCATTGCGGCTTTCGTATTAAGTTCGGATGCAATTTCTGTGTTTCATCGTCAATATGAGGGTCCAAGGGAAACAGTAAACCTGAAGTGAAACATCGGAATCTAAAACTGGACAGACAGGAGAGGTTCACATCATAGAAAGTTATAGTGTCAGCCCTCTTGTACGTCGTCGGCATTGTCCCTTTTACATTATATTCCGATGCAATTTCTGTGTGTCATCGTCAATAAGAGCGTCCAAGTGATACAGTAAACCTGAAATGAAGCATCGGAATCTAAAACTGGACTCACAGGAGAGTTTCAAATCATAGAAAGTGAGAGTGTCAGTCCTACTGTACTTATGTCGGCATTGTGACCTTTGTAATAAATTCGGATGCAGTTTCTGTGTTTCATCGTCAACAAGAAGGTCCAATGGATACAGTAATCCTCAAGTGAAGCTTCGGAATCTAAAACTGGACTCACAGGAGACGTTCAAATCATAGAAAGTTAGAGTGTCAGTCCTCTTGTACCTAAGTCGGCATGTGCCTTTTGAATTTAATTCCGATGCATTTTCTGTGCTTCATCGGCAATAAGAAGGTCTATGGTATACAGTAAACCTGAAATGTAACATCGGCATCTAATACTGGACTCACAGGAGAGGTTCAAATCATAGAAAGTTAGAGTGTCACTCCTCTTGTACTTATGTCGGCATTGTGGCTTTTGAATTTAATTCCGATGCATTTCCTATGGTTCATCGTCAATAAGAAGGTCCAAGGCATACAGTAAACCTGAAGTAAAGCATCGGAATCTAAAACTCGACTCACAGGCGACGTTCAAATCATAGAAAGTGAGTGTGTCAGTCCGCTTGTACTTAAGTCGGCATTGTGCCTTTTGTATCAAATTCGGATGCAATTTCTGTGTTTCATCGTCATTAAGCAGGTCCGAAGGATACCGTAAACCTGAAGAGAAGCATCGGAATCTAAAACTGGACTCACAGGAGAGGTTCAAATCATAGAAAGTAAGAGTCTCAGCCCTCTTCTACTTAAGTCGGCATTGTGCCTTTTGTATTACATTCGGATGCAATTTCTGTGTTTCATCGTCAATAAGAAGGTCCAAGGGATACAGTAAACCTGAAGAGAAGAATCGGAATCTAAAACTGGACTCACAGGAGAGGTTCAAATCATAGAAAGTTAGAGTGTCAGTCCCCTTCTACTTAAGTCGGCATTGTGCCTTTTGAATTTAATTCCGATGCATTTTCTGTGCTTCATCGTCAATTAGAAGGTCCAAGGTACACTGTAAACCTGAAGTGAAGCATCGGAATCTAAAACTGGACTCACAGGAGAGGTTCAAATCATAGAAAGTTAGAGTCTCAGTCCACTTGTACTTAAGTCGGCGCTGTGCTATTTGAATTTAATTCCGATGCAATTTCTGTGTATCATCGTCAATAAGAAGCTCCAAGGTATACAGTACACCTGAAGTGAAGTATCGGAATCTAAAACTGGGCTCACAGGAGAGGTTCAAACCATAGAATGTTAGAGTGGCAGTCCGCTTGTACTTAAGTCTGCATTGTGCCTTTTGTATAAAATTCATATGCAATTTCTGTGTTTCGTCATCAATAAGAAGGTGCGAGGTATACAGTAAACCTGAAGTGAAGCATCGGAATCTAGAACTCGACTCACAGGAGAGGTTCAAATCATAGAAAGTGAGAGTGTCAGTCCGCTTGTACGTAAATAGGCATTGTGCCTTTTGTATTAAATTCGGAAGCAAAATCTTCGTTTCATCGTCAGTAAGAAGGTTCAAGGGATACAGTAAACCTGAAGAGAAGCATTTTAATCTAAAACTGGACTCACAGGAGAGGGTCAAATCATAGAAAGTAAGAGTGTCAGTCCTCTTTTACTTAAGTCAGCCATGTGCCTTTTGTATTAACTTCGGATGCAATTTCTGTGTTTCATCGTCAATAAGAAGGTCCATGGGATACAGTAAACCTGAAGTGAAGCATCGGAATCTAAAACTGGACTCACAGGAGAGGTTCAAATCATAGAAAGTGAGAGTGTCAGTCCTCTTGTACTTAAGTCGGCAATGTGCCTTTTGTATTACATTCTGATGCAATTTCTGTGTTTCATCGTCAATACGAAGGTGAAAGGTATACAGTGCACCTGAAGTGAAGCATCGGAATCTAATACTGGACTCACAGGAGAGGTTCAAATCATAGAAAGTGAGAGTGTCAGTCCTCTTTTGCTTAAGTCGGCATTGTGCCTTTTGTATTAAATTCGGATGCAATTTCTGTGTTTCATCGCCAGTAACAATGTCCAAGGGATACAGTAAACCTGAAGTGAAGCATCGGAATCTAAAACTGGACTCACAGGAGAGGTTCAAATCATAGAAAGTTAGAGTGTCAGTCGTCCTGTACTTATGTCGGCATTGCGCCTTTTGTATTAAATTCGGATGCAATTTCTGTGTTTCATCGTCAACAAGAATGTCCAAGAGATACAGTAAACCTAAAGTGAAGAATCGGAATCTAACACTGGACTCACAGGAGAGGTTCAAATCATAGAAAGTTAGAGTGTCAGTCCTCTTCTACATAAGTCGGCATTGTGCCTTTTGAATTTAATTCCGATGCATTTTCTGTGCTTCATCGTCAATAAGCAGGTCCATGGTATACAGTAAACCTGAAGTGTAACATCGGCATCTAAAACTGGACTCACAGGAGAGGTTCAAATCATAGAAAGTTAGAGTGTCAGTCCACTTGTACTTAAGTCGGCATTGTGCCATTTGTATTACATTGGAATGCAATTTCTGTGTTTCGTCTTCAATAAGAAGGTGCTAGGTATACAGTATACCTGAAGAGAAGCATCGGAATCCAAAACTGGACTCACAGGAGAGGTTCAAATCATAGAAAGTGAGAGTGTCAGTCCTCTTGTACTTAAGACGGCATTGTGCCTTTTGTATTAAATTCGGATGCAATTTCAGTGTTTCATCGTCATTATGAAGGTCCAAGGTATACAGTAAACCTGAAGTCAAGCATCGGAATCTAAAACTGGACTCACAGGAGAGGTTCAAATCATAGAAAGTTAGAGTCTCAGTCCTTTTGCCTATTCAATTTAATTCAGATGCAATTTCTGTGCTTCATCGTCAATAAGAAGGTCCATGGTATACAGTAAACCTGAAGTGTAACATCGGCATCTAAACCTGGACACACAGGAGAGGTTAAATTTATAGAAAGTTAGAGAGTCACTCCTCTTGTACTTAAGTCGGCATTGTGGCCTTTGAATTTAATTCCGATGCAATTACTGTGTTTCATTGTCAATAAGAAGGTCCAAGGTATAGAGTAAACCTGAAGTGAAGCATCGGAATATAAAACCGACTCACAGGAGAGGTTCGAATCATAGAAAGTTAGGGTGTCAGTCCTCTTCTACTTAAGTCGGCATTGTGCCTTTTGAATTTAATTCCGATGCATTTTCTCTGCTTCATCCTCAATAAGAAGGTCCATGGTATACAGTAAACCTGAAGTGTAACTTCGGCATCTAAAACTGGACTCACAGGAGAGGTTCAAATCATAGAAAGTTAGAGTCTCAGTCCTCTTGTACTTAATTTATCATTGTGCCTTTTCAATTTAATTCCGATGCAATTTCTGTGCCTCATCGTCACTAAGAAGGTCCATGGTATACAGTAAACCTGAAGTGTAATATCGGCATCTAAAACTGGACTCACAGGAGAGGTTCAAATCATAGAAAGTTAGAGTGTCAGTCCTCTTGTACTTAAGTCGGCATTGTGCCTTTTGATTTTAATTCCAATGCAATCTCTGTGCTTCATTGTCAATAAGAAGGTCCACGGTATACAGTAAACCTGAAGTGTAAAATCGGCATCTAAAGCTGGACACACAGGAGAGGTTCAAATCATAGAAAGTTACAGTGTCTCCCCTCTTGTACTTAAGTCGGCATTGTGGCTTTTGAATTTGATTCCGATGCAATTTCTGTGCTTCATCGTGAAAAAGAAAGTCCAAGGGATACAGTAAAAATGAAGTGAAGCATCGGAATCTGAAACTGGACTCACATTAGAGGTTCAAATCATAGAAAGTTATAGTGTCACTCCTCTTGTACTTAAGTCGGCATTGTGCCTTTTGTTTTAAATTCGGATGTTATTTCTGTGTTTCTTCGTCAATAAGAAGGTGCAAGGTATACATTAAACCTGAAGTGATGCATCGGAATCTAAAACTGGACTCACAGGAGGGGTTCTAGTCATAGAAAGTGAGAGTGTCAGTCCTCTTGTACTTAAGTCGGCATTGTGCCTTTCGAATAAAATTCGGATCCAATTTCTGTGTTTCATCGTCAATAAGAAGGTCCAAAGGATACAGTTAAACTGAAGTGAAGCATCGGAATGTAAAACTGGACTCACAGGAGAGGTTCAAATCATAGAAAGTTAGAATGTCAGTCCTCTTGTACTTAAGTCGGCATTGTGCCTTTTGAATTTAATTCCGATGCAATTTCTGTGTTTCATCGTCAATAAGAAGGTGCAAGGTATACACTAAACCTGAAGTGAAGCATCGGAATCTAAAACTGGACTCACAGGAGTGGTTCAAATCATAGAAAGTTAGAGTGTCACCCCTCTTGTACTTAAGTCGGCATTGTGGCTTTTGAATTTGATTCCGATGCAATTTCTGTGCTTCATCGTGAAAAAGAAAGTCCAAGGGATACAGTAAAAATGAAGTGAAGCATCGGAATCTAAAACTGGACTCACATTAGAGGTTCAAATCATAGAAAGTTATAGTGTCACTCCTCTTGTACTTAACTCGGCATTGTGCCTTTTGTATAAAATTCGGATGCAATTTCTGTGTTTCGTCGTCAATAAGAAGGTGCAAGGTATGCAGTAAACCTGAAATGAAGCATCGGAATCTAAAACTGGACTCACAGGAGAGGTTCAAATCATAGAAAGTGTGTGTCAGTCCTCTTGTACTTAAGTCGGCATTGTGCCTTTTGTATTAAATTCGGATGCTATTTCTGTGTTTCATCGACAAAAAGAAGGTCCAAGGGATACAGTAAACCTGAAGTGAAGCATCGGAATCTAAAACTGGACTCAGAGGAGAAGTTCCAATCATAGAAAGTGAGAGTGTCAGTCCTCTTGTACTTAAGTCGCCATTGTGCTATTGTATTAAAGTCGGATGCAATTACTGTGTTTCATCGTCAATGAGAAGGTCCAAAGGATACAGTAAACCTGAGGTGAAGCATCGGAATGTAAAACTGGACTCACAGGAGAGGTTCAATGCATAGAAAGTTAGAGTGTCCGTCCTCTTGTACTTAAGTCGGCATTGTGCCTTTCGTATTAAATTCTGATGCAATTTCTGTGTTTCATCGTCAATAAGAAGGTCCAAGGGATACAGCAAACCTGAGTGAAGCATCGGAATCTAAAACTGGACTCACAGGAGAGGTTCTAATCAAAGAAAGTTAGAGTGTCAGTCCTCTTATACTTAGGTCGGCATTGTGCCATTTGAATTTAATTCCGATGCAATTTCTGTGCTTCATCGTTAAAAAGAAGGTCCAAGGGATACATTAAACCTGAAGTGAAGCATCGGAATCTAAAACTGGACTCACAGGACAGGTTCAAATCATAGAAAGTTAGAGTCTCAGTCCTCTTGTACGTAAGTCGTCATTGTGCCTTTTGAATTTAATTCCGATGTAATTTCTGTGCTTCATCGTCAATAAGAAGGTGCAAGGTATACAGTAAACGTAAAGTGAAGCATCAGAATCTAAAGCTGGACTCACAGGAGAGGTTCAAATCATAGAAAGTGTGTGTCAGTCCTCTTGTACTTAAGTCGGCATTGTGCATTTTGAATTTTATTCCGATGCTATTCTGTGTTTCATCGTCAATACGAAGGTATAAGGTATACAGTAAACCTGAAGTTAAGCATCGCAATCTAAAATTGGACTCACAGGACAGGTTCAAATCGTAGAAAGTTGGAGTGTCAATCCGCTTGTACTTAAGTCGGCATTGTGCCTTTTGTATAAAATTCGGATGCAATTTCTGTGTTTCGTCGACAATAAGAAGGTGCAAGGTATACAGTAAACCTGAAATGAAGCATCGGAATCTAAAACTGGACTAACAGGAGAGGTTCAAATCATAGAAAGTGTGTGTCAGTCCTCTTGTACTTAAGTCGGCATTGTGCCTTTTGTATTAAATTCGGATGCTATTTCTGTGTTTCGTCGTCAAACAGAAGGTCCAAGGGATACAGTAAACCTGAAGTGAAGCATCGGAATCTAAAACTGGACTCACAGGAGAGGTTCAAATCATAGAAAGTGAGAGTGTCAGTCCTCTTGTACATAAGTCGGCATTGTGCTATTGTATTAAAGTCGGATGCAATTTCTGTGTTTCATCGTCAATGAGAAGGTCCAAAGGATACAGTAAACCTGAGGTGAAGCATCGGAAAGTGAAACTGGACTCACAGGAGACGTTCAAATCATAGAAAGTTAGAGTGTCAGTCCTCTTGTACTTAAGTCGTCATTGTGCCTTTTGTATTAAATTCGGATGCAATTTCTGTGTTTCGTCGTCAATAAGAAGATGCAAGGTATACAGTAAACATGAAATGAAGCATCGGAATCTAAAACTGGACTCAAAGGAGAGGTTCAAATCATAGAAAGTGAGTGTCAGTCCTCTTGTACTTAAGTCGGCATTGTGCCTTTTGTATTAAATTCGGATGCAATTTCTGTGTTTCATCGTCAATAAGAAGTTCGAAGGGGTACAGTAAACCTGAAGAGAAGGACCGGAATCTAAAACTGCACTCACAGGAGAGGTTCAAATCATAGAAAGTTAGAGTGTCCGTCCTCTTGTACTTCAGTCGGCATTGTGCCTTTTGAATTTAATTCCGATGCAATTTCTGTACTTCATCGTCAATAAGATGGTATACAGTAAACCTGAAGTGCAACATCGGCAACAAAAACTGGACTCACAGGAGAGGTTCAAATCATAGAAAGTTAGAGTGTCACTCCACCTGTACTTAAGTCGGCATTGTGGCTTTTGAATTTAATTCCGATGCAATTCCTAGGTTTCATCCTCAATTCGAAGGTATAAGGTATACAGTAAATCTGAAGTAAAGCATCGGAAACTAAAACTCGACTCACAGGAGAGGTTCAAATCATAGAAAATTAGAGTGTCAGTCATCTTGTACTTAAGTCGGCATTGTGCCTTTCGTATTAAATTCAGATGCTATTTCTGTGTTTCATCGTCAATAAGAAGTTCCAAGGGATACAGTAAACCTGAGTGTAGCATAGGAAACTAAAACTGGACTCACAGGAGAGGTTCAAATCATAGAAAGTTAGAGTGTCAGTCCTCTTGTACTTAGGTCGGCATTGTGCCATTTGAATTTAATTCCGATGCAATATCTGTGCTTCATCGTTAAAAAGAAGGTCCAAGAAATACAGTAAACCTGAAGTGAAGCATCGGAATCTAAAACTGGACTCACATGAGAGGTTCAAATCATAGAAAATTAGAGTGTCAGTCGTCTTGTACTTAAGTCGGCATTGTGCCTTTTGAATAAAATTCGGATGCAATTTCTGTGTTTCGTCGTCAATAAGGAGTGCAAGGTATACAGTAAACATGAAATGAAGCATCGGAATCTAAAACTGGACTCAAAGCAGAGGTTCAAATTATAGAAAGTGAGTGTCAGTCCTCTTGTACTTACCTCTGCATTGTGACTTTTGTATTATATTCGGATGCTATTTCTGTGGTTCATCGTCAATAAGAAGGTCCAAGGGATACAGTAAACCTGAAGTGAAGCATCGGAATCTAAAACTGGACTCACAGGAGAGGTTCAAATCATAGAAAGTTAGAGTGTCTGTCCTCTTGTACTTAAGGCGGCATTGTGCCTTTTGAATTTAATTCCAATGCAATTACTGTGTTTCATCGTCAATAAGAAGGTGCAAGGTATACACTAAACCTGATGTGAACCATCGGAATCTAAAACTGGACTCACAGGAGTGGTTCAAATCATAGAAAGTGGGAGTTTTAGTCCTCTTGTACTTAAGGCGGCATTGTGCCTTTTGAATTTAATTCCAATGCAATTTCTGTGTTTCATCGTCAATAAGAAGGTGCAAGGTATACACTAAACCTGAAGTGAACCATCGGAATCTAAAAATGGACTCACAGGAGTGGTTCAAATCATAGAAAGTGAGAGTGTCAGTCCTCTTGTACTTAAGTCGGCATTGTGCTATTTTGAATTTAATTCCGATGCAATTTCTGTATTTCATCGTCAATGAGAAGGTCCAAGGTATACAGTAAGACTGAAGTGAAGCATCGGAATCTAAAACTGGACTCACAGGAGAGGTTCAAATCATAGAAAGTTAGAGTCTCAGTCCTCTTGTACTTAAGTCGTAATTGTGCCTTTTGAGTTTAATTCCGATGCAATTTCTGTCCTTCATCGTCAATAAGAAGGTCTATGGTATACAGTAAATCTGAAGTGTAACATCGGCATCTAAAACTGGACTCAAAGGAGAGGTTCAAATCATAGCAAGTTAGAGTGTCAGTCCGCTTGTACTTAAGTCGGCATTGTGCCTTTTGAATTTACTTCCGATGCATTTTCTGTGCTTCAGCGTCAATAAGAAGGTCCACGGTACACAGTAAACATGAAGTGAAGCATCGGAATCTAAAACTGGACTCACAGGAGAGGTTCAAATCATAGAAAGTTAGAGTGTCATTCCTCTTGTACTTAAGTCGGCATTGTGCCTTTTGTATAAAATTCGGATGCAATTTCTGTGTTTCGTCGTCAATAAGAAGGTGCAAGGTATACAGTAAACATGAAATGAAGCATTGGAATCTAAAACTGGACTCAAAGGAGAGGTTCAAATCATGGAAAGTGAGCGTCAGTCCTCTTGTACTTAAGTCGGCATTGTGCCTTTTGTATTAAATTTGAATGCAATTTCTGTGTTTCATCGTCAATAAGAAGGTCCAAGGGATACAGTAAAGCTGTAGAGAAGCATCGGAATCTAAAACAGGACTCACAGGAGAGGTTTAAATCATAGAAACTTAGAGGCTCAGTCCTCCTGTACTTCAGTCGGCATAGTGGTTTTTGAATTTAATTCCGATGCAATTTGTGTGCTTCATCGTCAATAAGAAGGTCCATGGTATACAGTAAACCTGAAGTGTAACATCGGCATCTAAAACTGGACTCACAGGAGAGGTTCAAATCATAGAAAGTTAGAGTGTCAGTCCTCTTGCACTTAGGTAGGCATTGTGCCATTTGAATTTAATTCCGATGCAATTTCTGTGCTTCATCACAAAAAGAAAGTCCAAGGGATACAGTAAACCTGAAGTGAAGCAACGGAATCTAAAACTGGACTCACATTAGAGGTACAAATCATAGAAAGTTAGAGTGTCAGTCCTCTTGTACTTAAGTCGGCATTGTGCTTTTGTATTAAATTCGGATGCAATTTCTGTGTTTCATCGTCAATAAGAAGGTGCAAGGTATACAGTAAACCTGAAGTGAAGCATCGGTATCTAAAACTGGGCTCACATTAGAGGTTCAAATCATAGAAAGTTAGAGTGTCAGTCCTCTTGTACTTAAGTCGGCATTGTGCTTTTGTATTAAATTCGGATGCAATTTCTGTGCTTCATCGTCAATAAGAAGGTGCAAGGTATGCAGTAAACCTGAAGTGAAGCATCGGAATCTAAAACTGGACTCACAGGCGTGGTTCAAATCATAGAAAGTAAGAATGTCAGTCCTCTTGTACTTAAGTCGGCATTGTGCCTTTTGTATAAAATTCGGATGCAATTTCTGTGTTTCGTCGTCAATAAGGAGTGCAAGGTATACAGTAAACATGAAGTGAAGCATCGGAATCTAAAACTGGACTTAAAGGAGAGGTTCAAATTATAAAAAGTGAGTGACACTCCTCTTGTACTTAAGTCGGCATTGTGCCTTTTGTATTAAATTCGGATGCTATTTCTGTGTTTCATCGTCAATAAGAAGGTCCAAGGGATACAGTAAACCTGAAGTGAAGCATCGCA
Source organism: Schistocerca piceifrons (assembly GCF_021461385.2). Lineage (NCBI taxonomy): Eukaryota > Metazoa > Arthropoda > Insecta > Orthoptera > Acrididae > Schistocerca > Schistocerca piceifrons. The sequence goes on along the minus strand of NW_025728148.1, from coordinate 208,722 downwards.
ATCTAAAACAGGACTCAGAGGAGAGGTTCAAATCATAGAAAGTTAGAGTCTCAGTCCTCTTGTACTTCAGTCGGCATTGTGCCTTTTGAATTTCATTCCGATGCAATTTCTGTGCTTCATCGTCAATAAGTAGGTCCATGGTATACAGTAAACCTGAAGTGTAACATCGGCATCTAAAACTGGACTCACAGGAGAGGTTCAAATCATAGAACGTTAGAGTGTCACTCCTCCTGTACTTAAGTCGGCATTGTGGCTTTTGAAAATAATTCCGATGCAATTCCTAGGTTTCATCGTCAATAAGAAGGTCCAAGGTATACAGTAAATCTGAAGTAAAGCATCGGAAACTAAAACTCGACTCACAGGAGAGGTTCAAATCATAGAAAGCTGGAGTGTCAGTCATCTTGTACTTAAGTCGGCATTGTGCCTTTTGTATTAAATTCGGATGCAATTTCTGTGTTTCATCGTCAATAAGAAGGTCCATGGTATACAGTAAACCTGAAGTGTAACATCGGCATCTAAAACTGGACTCACAGGAGAGGTTCAAATCATAGAAAGTTTGAGTGTCCGTCCTCTTGTACTTTAGTCGGCATTGTGCTATTTTGAATTGAATTCCGATGCAATTTCTGTATTTCATCGTCAATAAGAAGGTCCAAGGTATACAGTAAACCTGAAGTGAAGCATCGGAATCTAAATCTGGACTCACAGGAGATGTTCAAATCATAGAAAGTTAGAGTCTCAGTCCTCTTGTACTTAAGTCGTCATTGTGCCTTTTGAGTTTAATTCCGATGCAATTTCTGTGCTTCATCGTCAATAAGAAGGTCCATGGTATACAGTAAACCTGAAGTGTAACATCGGCATCTAAAACTGGACTCACAGGAGATGTTCTAATCATAGAAAGTTAGAGTGTCAGTCCTCTTGTAATTAAGTCGGCATTGTGCCTTTTGAATTTATTACAGATGCAATTTCTGTGCTTCATCGTCAATAAGAAGATCCAAGGTACACAGTAAACCTGAAGTGAAGCATCGGAATCTAAAACTGGACTCACAGGAGAGGTTCAAATCATAGAATGTTAGAGTGTCAGTCCTCTTGTACTTAAGTCGGCATTGTGCCTTTTGAATTTAATTCCGATGTGTTTCATCGTCAATACGAAGGTAAAAGGTATACAGTAAACATTAAATGAAGCATCGGAATCTAAAACTGGACTCAAAGGAGAGGTTCAAATCATAGAAAGTGAGTGTCACTCCTCTTGTTCTTAAGTCGGCATTGTGCCTTTTGTATTAAATTCGGATGCAATTTCTGTGTTTCATCGTCAATAAGAAGGACCAAGGGATACAGTAAACCTGAAGAGAAGCATCGGAATCTAAAACTGCACTCACAGGAGAGGTTCAAATCATAGAAAGTGAGAGTGTCAGTCCTCTTATATTTAAGTCGGCATTGTGCTACTGTATTAAATTCGGATGCAATTTCTGTGTTTCATCGTCAATAAGAAGGTCTAAGGGATACAGTAATCCTAAAGTGAAGCATCCTAATCTAAAACTGGACTCACAGGAGCGGTTCAAATCATAGAAAGTGAGAGTGTCAGTCTTCTTGTACTTAAGTCGGCATTGTGCCTTTTGTATTAAATTCGGATGCAATTTCTGTGTCACATCGTCAATAAGAAGGTCCAAGGGATACAGTAAACCTGAAGTGAAGCATCGGAATCTAAAACAGGACTTACAGGAGTGGTTCAAATCATAGAAAGTGAGAGTTTTAGTCCTCTTGTACTTAAGGCGGCATTGTGCCTTTTGAATTTAATTCCAATGCAATTTCTGTGTTTCATCGTCATTAAGAAGGTGCAAGGTATACACTAAACCTGAAGTGAACCATCGGAATCTAAAAATGGACTCACAGGAGTGGTTCAAATCATAGAAAGTGAGAGTGTCAGTCCTCTTGTACTTAAGTCGGCATTGTGCTATTTTGAATTTAATTCCGATGCAATTTCTGTATTTCATCGTCAATGAGAAGGTCCAAGGTATACAGTAAGACTGAAGTGAAGCATCGGAATCTAAAACTGGACTCACAGGAGAGGTTCAAATCATAGAAAGTTAGAGTCTCAGTCCTCTTGTACTTAAGTCGTAATTGTGCCTTTTGAGTTTAATTCCGATGCAATTTCTGTCCTTCACCGTCAATAAGAAGGTCTATGGTATACAGTAAACCTGAAGTGTAACATCGGCATCTAAAACTGGACTCACAGGAGAGGTTCAAATCATAGCAAGTTAGAGTGTCAGTCCGCTTGTACTTAAGTCGGCATTGTGCCTTTTGAATTTACTTCCGATGCATTTTCTGTGCTTCAGCGTCAATAAGAAGGTCCACGGTACACAGTAAACATGAAGTGAAGCATCGGAATCTAAAACTGGACTCACAGGAGAGGTTCAAATCATAGAAAGTTAGAGTGTCATTCCTCTTGTACTTAAGTCGGCATTGTGCCCTTTGTATAAAATTCGGATGCAATTTCTGTGTTTCGTCGTCAATAAGAAGGTGCAAGGTATACAGTAAACATGAAATGAAGCATTGGAATCTAAAACTGGACTCAAAGGAGAGGTTCAAATCATAGAAAGTGAGCGTCAGTCCTCTTGTACTTAAGTCGGCATTGTGCCTTTTGTATTAAATTTGAATGCAATTTCTGTGTTTCATCGTCAATAAGAAGGTCCAAGGGATACAGTAAACCTGTAGAGAAGCATCGGAATCTAAAACAGGACTCACAGGAGAGGTTCAAATCATAGAAACTTAGAGGCTCAGTCCTCCTGTACTTCAGTCGTCATAGTGGTTTTTGAATTTAATTCCGATGCAATTTCTGTGCTTCATCGTCAATAAGAAGGTCCATGGTATACAGTAAACCTGAAGTGTAACATCGGCATCTAAAACTGGACTCACAGGAGAGGTTCAAATCATAGAAAGTTTGAGTGTCAGTCCTCTTGCACTTAGGTAGGCATTGTGCCATTTGAATTTAATTCCGATGCAATTTCTGTGCTTCATCACAAAAAGAAAGTCCAAGGGATACAGTAATCCTGAAGTGAAGCAACGGAATCTAAAACTGGACTCACATTAGAGGTACAAATCATAGAAAGTTAGAGTGTCAGTCCTCTTGTACTTAAGTCGGCATTGTGCTTTTGTATTAAATTCGGATGCAATTTCTGTGTTTCATCGTCAATAAGAAGGTGCAAGGTATACAGTAAACCTGAAGTGAAGCATCGGTATCTAAAACTGGGCTCACATTAGAGGTTCAAATCATAGAAAGTTAGAGTGTCAGTCCTCTTGTACTTAAGTCGGCATTGTGCTTTTGTATTAAATTCGGATGCAATTTCTGTGCTTCATCGTCAATAAGAAGGTGCAAGGTATGCAGTAAACCTGAAGTGAAGCATCGGAATCTAAAACTGGACTCACAGGCGTGGTTCAAATCATAGAAAGTAAGAATGTCAGTCCTCTTGTACTTAAGTCGGCATTGTGCCTTTTGTATAAAATTCGGATGCAATTTCTGTGTTTCGTCGTCAATAAGGAGTGCAAGGTATACAGTAAACATGAAGTGAAGCATCGGAATCTAAAACTGGACTCAAAGGAGAGGTTCAAATTATAAAAAGTGAGTGACACTCCTCTTGTACTTAAGTCGGCATTGTGCCTTTTGTATTAAATTGGGATGCTATTTCTGTGTTTCATCGTCAATAAGAAGGTCCAAGGGATACAGTAAACCTGAAGTGAAGCATCGCAATCTAAAACAGGACTCAGAGGAGAGGTTCAAATCATAGAAAGTTAGAGTCTCAGTCCTCTTGTACTTCAGTCGGCATTGTGCCTTTTGAATTTCATTCCGATGCAATTTCTGTGCTTCATCGTCAATAAGTAGGTCCATGGTATACAGTAAACCTGAAGTGTAACATCGGCATCTAAAACTGGACTCACAGGAGAGGATCAAATCATAGAACGTTAGAGTGTCACTCCTCCAGTACTTAAGTCGGCATTGTGGCTTTTGAAAATAATTCCGATGCAATTCCTAGGTTTCATCGTCAATAAGAAGGTCCAAGGTATACAGTAAATCTGAAGTAAAGCATCGGAAACTAAAACTCGACTCACAGGAGAGGTTCAAATCATAGAAAGCTGGAGTGTCAGTCATCTTGTACTTAAGTCGGCATTGTGCCTTTTGTATTAAATTCGGATGCAATTTCTGTGTTTCATCGTCAATAAGAAGGTCCATGGTATACAGTAAACCTGAAGTGTAACATCGGCATCTAAAACTGGACTCACAGGAGAGGTTCAAATCATAGAAAGTTTGAGTGTCCGTCCTCTTGTACTTTAGTCGGCATTGTGCTATTTTGAATTGAATTCCGATGCAATTTCTGTATTTCATCGTCAATAAGAAGGTCCAAGGTATACAGTAAACCTGAAGTGAAGCATCGGAATCTAATACTGGACTCACAGGGGATGTTCAAATCATGGAAAGTTAGAGTCTCAGTCCTCTTGTACTTAAGTCGTCATGGTGCCTTTTGAGTTTAATTCCGATGCAATTTCTGTGCTTCATCGTCAATAAGAAGGTCCATGGTATACAGTAAACCTGAAGTGTAACATCGGCATCTAAAACTGGACTCACAGGAGATGTTCTAATCATAGAAAGTTAGAGTGTCAGTCCTCTTGTAATTAAGTCGGCATTGTGCCTTTTGAATTTATTACCGATGCAATTTCTGTGCTTCATCGTCAATAAGAAGATCCAAGGTACACAGTAAACCTGAAGTGAAGCATCGGAATCTAAAACTGGACTCACAGGAGAGGTTCAAATCATAGAATGTTAGAGTGTCAGTCCTCTTGTACTTAAGTCGGCATTGTGCCTTTTGAATTTAATTCCGATGTGTTTCATCGTCAATACGAAGGTAAAAGGTATACAGTAAACATGAAATGAAGCATCGGAATCTAAAACTGGACTCAAAGGAGAGGTTCAAATCATAGAATGTGAGTGTCACTCCTCTTGTTCTTAAGTCGGCATTGTGAATTTTGTATTAAATTCGGATGCAATTTCTGTGTTTCATCGTCAATAAGAAGGACCAAGGGATACAGTAAACCTGAAGAGAAGCATCGGAATCTAAAACTGCACTCACAGGAGAGGTTCAAATCATAGAAAGTGAGAGTGTCAGTCCTCTTATATTTAAGTCGGCATTGTGCTACTGTATTAAATTCGGATGCAATTTCTGTGTTTCATCGTCAATAAGAAGGTCTAAGGGATACAGTAATCCTAAAGTGAAGCATCCTAATCTAAAACTGGACTAACAGGAGCGGTTCAAATCATAGAAAGTGAGAGTGTCAGTCTTCTTGTACTTAAGTCGGCATTGTGCCTTTTGTATTAAATTCGGGTGCAATTTCTGTGTCACATCGTCAATAAGAAGGTCCAAGGGATACAGTAAACCTGAAGTGAAGCATCGGAATCTAAAACAGGACTCACAGGAGAGGTTCAAATCATAGAAACTTAGAGTCTCAGTCCTCTTGTACTTCAGTCGGCATTGTGCCTTTTGTATTAAATTCGGATGCAATATCTGTGTTTCATCGTTATTAAGAAGGTGCAAGGTATACCGTAAACCTGAAGTGAATCATCGGAATCTAAAACTGGACTCACAGGAGAGGTTCAAATCATAGAAAGTGAGAGTGTCAGTACTCTTGTACTTAAGTCGGCATTGTGCCTTTTGTATTAAATTCGGATGCAATTTCTGTGTTTCATCGTCAATGAGAAGGTCCAAAGGATACAGTAAACCTGAAGTGAAGCATCGGAATGTGAAACTGGACTCACAGGAGAGGTTCAAATCATAGAAAGTTCGAGTGTCTGTCCTCTTGTACCTAAGTCCGCATTGTGCCTTTTGAATTTAATTCCAATGCAATTTCTGTGTTTCATCGTCAATAAGAAGGTGCAAGGTATACACTAAACCTGAAGTGAACCATCGGAATCTAAAACTGCACTCACAGGAGAGGCTCAGATCATAGAAAGTGAGAGTGTCAGTCCTCTTGTACTTAAGTCGGCGTTGTGCCTTTTGAATTTAATTCCGATGTGTTTCATCGTCAATACGAAGGTAAAAGGTATACATTAAACATGAAGTTAAGCATCGGAATCTAATACTGGACTCACAGGGCAGGTTCTAATCATAGAAAGTTAGAGTGTCAGTCCTCTTGTACTTAAGTCGGCATTGTGACTTTTGTATAAGATTCGGATGCAATTTCTGTGTTTCGTCGTCAATAAGAAGGTGCAAGGTATACAGTAAACCTGAAATGAAGCATCGGAATCTAAAACTGGACTCAAAGGAGAGGTTCAAATCATAGAAAGTGAGTGCCAGTACTCTTGTACTTATGTCGGCATTGTGCCTTTTGTGTTAAATTCGGATGCAAATTCTGTGTTTCATCGTCAATCACAAGGTCCAAGGGATACAGTAAACCTGAAGTGAAGCATCGGAATGTGAATCTGGACTCACAGGAGAGGTTCAAATCATAGAAAGTGAGAGTGTCAGTCCTCTTGTACTTAAGTCGGCATTGTGCCTTTTGTATTAAATTCGGATGCAATTTCTGTGTTTCATCGTCAATGAGAAGGTCCAAGGGATACAGTAAACCTGAAGTGAAGCATCGGAATCTAAAACTAAACTCACAGGAGAGGTTCAAATAATAGAAAGTTTGAGTGTCCGTCCTCTTGTACTTAAGTCAGCATTGTGCTATTTTGAATTTAATTCCGATGCAATTTCTGTGCTTCATCATCAATAAGAAGGTCCATGGTATACAGTAAACCAGAAGTGTAACATCGGCATCTAAAACTGGACTCACAGGAGAGGTTCAAATCATAGAAAGTTAGAGTGTCACTCCTCCTGTACTTAAGTCGGCATTGTGGCTTTTGAAACTAATTCCGATGCAATTCCTGGGTTTCATCGTCAATAAGAAGGTCCAAGGTATACAGTAAATCTGAAGTAAAGCATCGGAATCCAAAACTCGACTCACAGGAGAGGTTCAAATCATAGAAAGTTAGAGTGTCAGACCTCTTGTACTTAAGTCGGCATTGTGCCTTTTGTATTAAATTCGGATGCAATTTCTGTGTTTCATCGTCAATAAGGAGGTGCAAGGTATACAGTAAACCTGAAGTGAAGCATCGGAATCTAAAACTGCACTCACAGGAGAGGCTCAGATCATAGAAAGTGAGAGTGTCAGTCCTCTTGTACTTAAGTCGGCGTTGTGCCTTTTGAATTTAATTCCGATGTGTTTCATCGTCAATACGAAGGTAAAAGGTATACATTAAACATGAAGTTAAGCATCGGAATCTAATACTGGACTCACAGGGCAGGTTCTAATCATAGAAAGTTAGAGTGTCAGTCCTCTTGTACTTAAGTCGGCATTGTGACTTTTGTATAAAATTCGGATGCAATTTCTGTGTTTCGTCGTCAATAAGTAGGTGCAAGGTATACAGTAAACCTGAAATGAAGCATCGGAATCTAAAACTGGATTCAAAGGAGAGGTTCAAATCATAGAAAGTGAGTGCCAGTACTCTTGTACTTATGTCGGCATTGTGCCTTTTGTGTTAAATTCGGATGCAAATTCTGTGTTTCATCGTCAATCACAAGGTCCAAGGGATACAGTAAACCTGAAGTGAAGCATCGGAATGTAAATCTGGACTCACAGGAGAGGTTCAAATCATAGAAAGTGAGAGTGTCAGTCCTCTTGTACTTAAGTCGGCATTGTGCCTTTTGTATTAATTTCGGATGCAATTTCCGTGTTTCATCGTCAATGAGAAGGGCCAAAGGATACAGTAAACCTGAAGTGAAACAACGGAATGTAAAACTGGACTCACAGGAGAGGTTCAAATCATAGAAATTTAGAGTGTCAGTCCTCTTGTACTTAAGTCGGCACTGTGCCTTTTGAATTCAATTCCAATGCAATTTCTGTGTTTCATCGTCAATAAGAAGGTGCAAGGTTTACACTAAACCTGAAGTGAACCATCGGAATCTAAATCTGTACTCACAGGAGTGGTTCAAATCATAGAAAGTGAAAGTGTCAGTCCTCTTGTACTTAAGTCGGCATTGTACCTTTTGTATTAAATTGGGATGCAATCTCTGTGTTTCATCGTCAATAAGAAGGTCCAAGGGATACAGTAAACCTGAAGTGAAGCATCGGAATCTAAAACTAAACTCACAGGAGAGGTTCAAATAATAGAAAGTTTGAGTGTCCGTCCTCTTGTACTTAAGTCAGCATTGTGCTATTTTGAATTTAATTCCGATGCAATTTCTGTGCTTCATCGTCAATAAGAAGGTCCATGGTATACAGTAAACCAGAAGTGTAACATCGGCATCTAAAACTGGACTCACAGGAGAGGTTCAAATCATAGAAAGTTAGAGTGTCACTCCTCCTGTACTTAAGTCGGCATTGTGGCTTTTGAAATTAATTCCGATGCAATTCCTGGGTTTCATCGTCAATAAGAAGGTCGAAGGTATACAGTAAATCTGAAGTAAAGCATCGGAATCCAAAACTCGACTCACAGGAGAGGTTCAAATCATAGAAAGTTAGAGTGTCAGACCTCTTGTACTTAAGTCGGCATTGTGCCTTTTGTATTAAATTCGGATGCAATTTCTGTGTTTCGTCGTCAATAAGAAGGTAGAAGGGATACAGTAAACGTGAGTGAAGCATCGGTATCTAAAACTGGACTCACAGGAGATGTTAAATCACAGAAAGATAGAGTGTCAGTCCTCTTGTACTTAAGTCGGCATTGTGCCATTTGAATTTAATTCTGATGCAATTTCTGTGCTTCATCGTCAATAAGAATGTCTAAGGTATACAGTAAACCTGAAGTGAAGCATCGAAATCTAAAACTGAACCCACAGGAGAGGTTCAATTCATAGAAAGTTACAGTCTCAGTCCTCTTGTACTTAAGTCTGCATTGTGCCTTTTGAATTTAATTCGGATGCTATTTCTGTCCTCAATCGTCAATAAGAAGGTCCATGGTATACAGTAAACCTGAAGTGTAACATCGGCATCTAAAACTGGACTCACAGGAGAGGTTCAAATCATAGAAAGTTAGAGTGTCACTCCTCCTGTACTTAAGTCGGCATTGTGGCTTTTGAACATAATTCCGATGCAATTCCTAGGTTTCATCGTCAATAAGAAGGTCCAAGGTATACAGAAAAATCTGAAGTAAAGCATCGGAAACTAAAACTCGACTCACAGGAGAGGTTCAAATCATAGAAAGTTAGAGTGTCAGTCATCTTGTACTTAAGTCGGCATTGTGCCTTTTGTATTAAATTCGGATGCAATTTCTGTGTTTCATCGTCAATAAGAAGGTCCATGGTATACAGTAAACCTGAAGTGTAACATCGGCATCTAAAACTGGACTCACAGGAGAGGTTCTAATCATAGAATGTTAGAGTGTCAGGCCTCTAGTACTTAAGTCGGCATTGTGCCTTTTGAATTTATTTCCGATGCAATTTCTGTGCTTCATCGTCAATAAGCAGGTCCAAGGTACACAGTAAACCTGAAGTGTAACATCGGCATCTAAAACTGGACTCACAGGAGAGGTTCTAATCATAGAATGTTAGAGTCTCAGTCCTCTTGTACTTAAGTCGGCATTGTGCCTTTTGTATAAAATTCGGATGCTTTTTCTGTGTTTTGTCGTCAATAAGGAGTTCAAGGTATACAGTAAACATGAAAGTAAGCATCGGAATCTAAAACTGGACTCAAAGGAGAGGTTCAAGTCATAGAAAGTGAGTGACAGTCCTCTTGTACTTAAGTCGGCATTGTGCCTTTTGTATTAAATTCGGATGCTATTTCTGTGATTCATCGTCAATAAGAAAGTCCAAGGGATACAGTAAACCTGAAGTGAAGCATCGGAATCTAAAACAGGACTCACAGGAGAGGTTCAAATCATAGAAAGTTAGAGTGTCACTCCTCCTGTAATTAAGTCGGCAATGTGGCTTTTGAATTAAATTCGGATGCAATTTCTGTGATTCATCGTCAATAAGAAGGTCCAAGGGATACAGTAAACCTGAAGAGAAGCATCCTAATCTAAAACTGCACTCACAGGAGAGGTTCAAATCATAGAAAGTGAGAGTATCAGTCCTCTTGTACTTAAGTCGGCATTGTGCCTTTTGTATTAAATTCGGATGCAATTTCTGTGTCTCATCGTCAATAAGAAGGTCCAAGTGATACAGTAAACCTGAGTGAAGCATCGGAATCTAAAACTGGACTCACATTAGAGGTTCAAATCATAGAAAGTTAGAGTGTCAGTCCTCTTGTACTTAAGTCGGCATTGTGCCTTTTGTATTAAATTCGGATGCAATTTCTGTGTTTCATCGTCAATGAGAAGGTCCAAAGGATACAGTTAACCTGAAGTGAAGCATCGGAATGTGAAACTGGACTCACAGGAGAGGTTCAAATCATAGAAAGTTCGAGTGTCTGTCCTCTTGTACCTAAGTCCGCATTGTGAGTTTTGAATTTAATTCCAATGCAATTTCTGTGTTTCATCGTCAATAAGAAGGTGCAAGGTATACACTAAACCTGAAGTGAAGCATCGGAATCTAAAACTAAACTCACAGGAGGGGTTCAAATAATAGAAAGTTTGAGTGTCCGTCCTCTTGTACTTAAGTCGGCATTGTGCTATTTTGAATTTAATTCCGATGCAATTTCTGTATTTCATCGTCAATAAGAAGGTCCAGGGTATACAGTATACCTGAGATGAAGCATCGGAATATAAAACTGGACTCAAAGGAGAGGTTCAAATCATAGAAAGTGAGTGTCAGTCCTCTTGTACTTAAGTCGGCATTGTGCCTGTTGTGTTAACTTCGGATGCAATTTCTGTGCTTCATCGTCAATAAGAAGGACCATGGTATACAGTAAACCTGAAGTGTAACATCGGCATCTAAAACTGGACTCACAGGAGAGGTTCTAATCATAGAAAATTAAAGTGTCAGTCCTCTTGTACTTAAGTCGGCATTGTGCATTTTGAATTTATTTCCGATGCAATTTCTGTGCATCATCGTCAATAAGAAGGTCCAAGGTACACAGTAAACCTGAAGTGAAGCATCGGAATCTAAAACTGGACTCACAGGAGAGGTTCAAATCATCGGAAGTTAGAGGGTCAGTCCTCTTGTACTTAAGTCGGCATTCTGCCTTTTGAATTTAATTCCAATGCAATTTCTGTGATTCTTCGTCAATGAGAAGGTCCAAGGAATACAGTAAACCTGAAGTGAAGCATCGGAATCTAAAACTAAACTCACAGGAGAGGTTCAAATAATAGAAAGCTTGAGTGTCCGTCCTCTTGTACTTAAGTCTGCATTGTGCTATTTTGAATTTAATTCCGATTCAATTTCTGTATTTATTCGTCAATAAGAAAGTCCAAAGTATACAGTAAACCTGAAGTGAAGCATCGGAATCTAAAACTGAACTCACAGAAGAGGTTCAATTCATAGAAAGTTAGAGTGTCACTCCTCTTGTACTGAAGTCGGCATTGTGGCTTTTGAATATAATAAAGATGCAATTCCTAAGTTTCATCGTCAATAAGTAGGTCCAAGGTATACAGTTAACCTGAAGTGAAGCATCGGAATCTAAAACTTGACTCACAGGAGAAGTTCAAATCATAGAAAGCTACAGTGTCAGTCCTCTTGTACTTAAGTCAGCATTGTGCCTTTTGTATTAAATTCGGATACAATTTCAGTGTTTCATCGTCAATAAGAAAGTCCAAGGGATACAGTAAAGCTGAAGTGAAGCATCGGAATCTAAATCTGGACTCACAGGAGAGGTTCAAATCATAGAAAGTTAGAGTCTCAGTCCTCTTGTACTTATGTCGTCATTGTGCCTTTTGAGTTTAATTCCGATGCAATTTCTGTGCTTCGTCGTCAACAAGAAGGTCCATGGTATACAGTAAACCTGAAGTGTAACATCGGCATCTAAACCTGGACTCACAGGAGAGGTTCAAATGATAGAAAGTTAGAGTGTCACTCCTCTTGTACTTAAGTCGGCACTGTGGCTTTTGAATGTAATTCCGATGCAATTCCTGTGTTTCATCGTCAATAAGAAGGTCCATGGTATACAGTAAACCTGAAGTGTAACATCGGCATCTAAACCTGGACTCACAGGAGAGGTTCAAATCATAGAAAGTCAGAGTGTCAGTCCTCTTGTACTTAAGTCGGCATTGTGCCTTTTGTGTTAAATTCGGATGCAATTTCTGTGTTTCATCGTCAATAAGATGGTCCAAGGGATACAGTAAACCTGAACTGAAGCTTCGGAATCTAAAACTGGGCACACAGGAGAGGTTCAAATCATAGAAAGTTAGATTGTCAGTCCTCTTGTACTTAGGTCGGCATTGTGCCTTTTGAATTTAATTCCGATGCAATTTCTGTGCTTCATCGTCAAAAAGAAGGTCCAAGGGATACAGTAAACCTGAAGTGAAGCATCGGAATCTAAAACTGGACTCACATTAGAGGTTCAAATCATAGAAAGTTAGAGTGTCAGTCCTCTTGTACGTAAGTCGGCATTGTGCCTTTTGTATTAAATTCGAATGCAATTTCTGTGTTTCATCGTCAATAAGAAGGTCCAAGGGATACAGTAAACCTGAGTGAAGCATCGGAATCTAAAACTGGACTCACAGGAGAGGTCCAAATCATAGAAAGTTAGAGTGTCAGTCCGCTTGTACTTAGGTCGGCATTGTGCCATTTGAATTTAATTCCGATGCAATTTCTGTGTTTCATCGTCAATAAGAAGGTGCAAGGTATACAGTAAACCTGAAGTGAAGCATCAGAATCTAAAACTGGACTCACAGGAGAGGTTCAAATCATAGAAAGTGAGAGTGTCAGTCCTCTTGTACTTAAGTCAGCATTGTGAATTTTGTATTAAATTCGGATGCAATTTCTGTGTTTCATCGTCAATGAGAAGGTCCAAAGGATACAGTAAACCTGAAGTGAAGCATCGGAATGTAAAACTGGACTCACAAGTGAGGTTCTAGTCATAGAAAGTTAGAGTGTCAGTCCTCTTCTACTTAAGTCGGCATTGTGCCTTTTGAATTTAATTCCAATGCAATTTCTGTGTTTTATCGTCAATAAGAAAGTCCAAGGGATACAGTAAACCTGAAGTGAAGCATCAGAATGTAAAACCGGACACACAGGAGAGGTTCAGATCATAGAAAGTTAGAGTCTCAGTCCTCTTGTTCTTAAGTCGTCATTGTGCAATTGAGATTAATTCCGATGCAATTTCTGTGCTTGATCGTCAATAAGAAGGTCCATGGTATACAGTAAACCTGAAGTGTAACATCGGCATCTAAAACTGGACTCACAGGAGAGGTTCAAATCATATAAAGTTAGTGTGTCACTCCTCTTGTACTTAAGTCCTCATTGTGGCTTTTGAATTTAATTCCGAAGCAATTCCTGTGTTTCATCGACAATAAGAAGGTCCAAGGTATACAGTAAATCTGAAGTGAAGCATCGGAATTTAAAACTCGACGCACTGGTGAGGTTCAAATCATAGAAAGTTAGAGTGTCAGTCCTCTTGTACTTAAGTCGGCATTGTGCCTTTTGTGTTAAATTCGGATGCAATTTCTGTGTTTCATCGTCAATAAGATGGTCCAAGGGATAAAGTAAACCTGAAGTGAAGCATCGGAATCTAAAACTGGACTCACAGGAGGGTTTCAAATCATAGAAAGATAGAGTATCAGTCCTCTTGTACTTAGGTCGGCATTGTGCCTTTTGAATTTAATACCGATGCAATTTCTGTGCTTCATCGTCAAAAAGAAGGTCCAAGGTATACAGTAAACCAGAAGTGAAGCATCGGAATCTAAAGCTGGACTCACATTAGAGGTTCATATCATAGAAAGTTAGAGTGTCAGTCCTCTTGTACTTAAGTCGGCATTGTGCCTTTTGTATTAAATTCGGATTCAATTTCTGTGTTTCGTCGTCAATAAGAAGGTGCAAGGTATACAGTAAACCTGAAGTGAAGCATCGGAATCTAAAACTGGACTCACAGGAGAGGTTCAAATCATAGAAGTTTAGAGTGTCAGTCCTCTTGTACTTAAGTCGGCATTGTGCCTTTTGAATTCAATTCCAATGCAATTTCTGTGTTTCATCGTCAATAAGAAGGTGCAAGGTATACACTAAACCTGAAGTGAACCATCGGAATCTAAAGCTGGACTCAAATAAGAGGTTCATATCATAGAAAGTTAGAGTGTCAGTCCTCTTGTACTTAAGTCGGCATTGTGTCTTTTGTATTAAATTCGGATGCAATATCTGTGTTTCATCGTCAACGAGAAGGTCCAAAGGATACAGTAAACCTGAAGTGAAGCATCGGAATGTAAAACTGGACTCACAGGAGAGGTTCAAATCATAGGAAGTGAGAGTGTCAGCCCTCTTGTACTTAAGTCGGCATTGTGCCTTTTGTATTAAATTCGGATGCAATTTCTGTGTTTCATCGTCAATGAGAAGGTGCAAAGGATACAGTAAACCTGAAGTGAAGCAACGGAATGTAAAACTGTACTCACAGGAGAGGTTCAAATCATAGAAGTTTAGAGTGTCAGTCCTCTTGTACTTAAGTCGGCCTTGTGCCTTTTGAATTCAATTCCAATGCAATTTCTGTGTTTCATCGTCAATAAGAAGGTGCAAGGTATACACTAAACCTGAAGTGAACCATCGGAATCTAAATCTGGACTCACAGGAGTGGTTCAAATCATAGAAAGTGAAAGTGTCAGTCCTCTTGTACTTAAGTCGGCATTGTGTCTTTGTATTAAATTGGGATGCAATTTCTGTGTTTCATCGTCAATAAGAAGGTGCAAGGGATACCGTAAACATGAAGTGAAGCATCGGAATGTAAATCTGGAGTCACAGGAGAGGTTCAAATCATAGAAAGTGAGAGTGTCAGTCCTCTTGTACTTAAATCGGCATTGTGCCTTTTGTATTAAATTCGGATGCAATTTCTGTGTTTCATCGTCAATGACAAGGGCCAAAGGATACAGTAAACCTGAAGTGAAGCAACGGAATGTAAAACTGGACTCACAGGAGAGGTTCAAATCGTAGAGATTTAGAGTGTCAGTCCTCTTGTACTTAAGTCGGCATTGTGCCTTTTGAATTCAATTCCAATGCAATTTCTGTGTTTCATCGTCAATAAGAAGGTGCAAGGTATACACTAAACCTGAAGTGAACCATCGGAATCTAAATCTGGACTCACAGGAGTTGTTCAAATCATAGAAAGTGAAAGTGTCAGTCCACTTGTACTTAAGTCGGCATTGTGCCTTTTGTATTAAATTCGGATACAATTTCAGTGTTTCATCGTCAATAAGAAAGTCCAAGGGATACAGTAAACCTGAAGTGAAGCATAGGAATCTAAATCTGGACTCACAGGAGAGGTTCAAATCAAAGAAAGTTAGAGTCTCAGTCCTCTTGTACTTAAGTCGTCATTGTGCCTTTTGAATTTAATTCCGATGCAATTTCTGTGCTTCGTCGTCAACAAGAAGGTCCATGGTATACAGTAAACCTGAAGTGTAACATCGGCATCTAAACCTGGACTCACAGGAGAGGTTCAAATGATAGAAAGTTAGAGTGTCACTCCTCTTGTACTTAAGTCGGCATTGTGCCTTTTGTGTTAAATTCGGGTGCAATTTCTGTGTTTCATCGTCAATAAGATGGTCCAAGGGATACAGTAAACCTGAACTGAAGCTTCGGAATCTAAAACTGGGCACACAGGAGAGGTTCAAATCATAGAAAGTTAGATTGTCAGTCCTCTTGTACTTAGGTCGGCATTGTGCCTTTTGAATTTAATTCCGATGCAATTTCTGTGCTTCATCGTCAAAAAAAAGGTCCAAGGGATACAGCAAACCTGAAGTGAAGCATCGGAATCTAAAACTGGACTCACATTAGAGGTTCAAATCATAGAAAGTTAGAGTGTCAGTCCACTTGTACTTAAGTAGGCATTGTTCCTTTTGTAGTAAATTCGAATGCAATTTCTGTGTTTCGTCGTCAATAAGAAGGTCCATGGTATACAGTAAACCTGAAGTGTAACATCGGCATCTAAAACTGGACTCACAGGAGAGGTTCAAATCATAGAAAGTTAGAGTATCACTCCTCCTGTACTCAAGTCGGCATTGTGGCTTTTGAATTTAATTCCGATGCAATTCCTGGGTTTCATCGTGAATAAGAAGGTCCAAGGTATACAGTAAATCTGAAGTAAAGCATCGGAAACTAAAACTCGACTCACAGGAGAGGTTTCAAATCATAGAAAGTTAGAGTGTCAGTCCTCTTGTACTTAAGTCGGCATTGTGCCTTTTGTATTAAATTCGGATGCAATTTCTGTGTTTCATCGTCAATAAGAAGGTCCAAGGGATACAGTAAACCTGAGTGAAACATCGAAATCTAAAACTGGACTCACAGGAGAGGTTTAAATCATAGAAAGTTAGAGTGTCAGTCCTCTTGTACTTAGGTCGGCATTGTGCCATTTGAATTTAATTCCGATTCAATTTCTGTGTTTCATCGTCAATTAGAAGGTGCAAGGTATACAGTAAACCTGAAGTGAAGCATCAGAATCTAAAACTGGACTCACAGGAGAGGTTCAAATCATAGAAAGTGAGAGTGTCAGTCCTCTTGTACTTAAGTCGGCATTGTGCCTTTTGCATTAAATTCGGATGCAATTTCTGTGTTTCATCGTCAATGAGAAGGTCCAAAGGATACAGTAAACCTGAAGTGAAGCATCAGAATGTAAAACTGGACTCACAAGTAAGGTTCTAGTCATAGAAAGTTAGAGTGTCAGTCCTCTTCTACTTAAGTCGGCATTGTGCCTTTTGAATTTAATTCCAATGCAATTTCTGTGTTTTATCGTCAATAAGAAAGTCCAAGGAGTACAGTAAACCTGAAGTGAAGCATCGGAATGTTAAACTGGACTCACAGGAGAGGTTCAAATCATAGAAATTTAGAGTGTCAGTCCTCTTGTACTTAAGTCGGCATTGTGCCTTTTGTATTAAATTCGGAAGCAATTTCTGTGCTTCATCGTCAATAAGAAGGTCCATGGTATACAGTAAACCTGAAGTGTAACATCGGCATCTAAAACTGGACTCAAAGGAGAGGTTCAAATCATAGAAAGTTAGAGTGCCACTCCTCCTGTACTTAAGTCGGCATTGTGGCTTTTGAAATTAATTCCGATGCAATTCCTGGGTTTCATCGTCAATAAGAAGGTCCAAGGTATACAGTAAATCTGAAGTAAAGCATCGGAATCTAAAAATCGACTCACAGGAGAGGTTCAAATCATAGAAAGTTAGAGTGTCAGTCCTCTTGTACTTAAGTCGGCATTGTGCCTTCTGTATTAAATTCGGATGCAATTTCTGTGTTTCATCGTCAATAAGAAGGTCCAAGGGATACAGTATACGTGAGTGAAGCATCGGAATCTAAAACTGGACTCACAGGAGAGGTTCAAATCATAGAAAGTTAGAGTGTCAGTCCTATTGTACTTAGGTCGGCATTGTGCCATTTGAATTTAATTCCGATGCAATTTCTGTGCTTCATCGTCAAAAAGAAGGTCCAAGGGATACAGTAAACCTGAAGTGAAGAATCGGAATCAAAAACTGGACTCACTATAGAGGTTCAAATCTTAGATAGTTAGAGTGTCAGTCCTCTTGTACTTAAGTCGGCATTGTGCCTTTTGTATTAAATTCGGATACAATTTCAGTGTTTCATCGTCAATAAGAAAGTCCAAGGTATACAGTAAAGCTGAAGTGAAGCATCGGAATCTAAATCTGGACTCACAGGAGAGGTTCAAATCATAGAATGTTAGAGTCTCAGTCCTCTTGTACTTATGTCGTCATTGTGCCTTTTGAGTTTAATTCCGATGCAATTTCTGTGCTTCGTCGTTAACAAGAAGGTCCATGGTATACAGTAAACCTGAAGTGTAACATCGGCATCTAAACCTGGACTCACAGGAGAGGTTCAAATGATAGAAAGTTAGAGTGTCACTCCTCTTGTACTTAAGTCGGCATTGTGGCTTTTGAATTTAATTCCGATGCAATTCCTGTGTTTCATCGTCAATAAGAAGGTCCATGGTATACAGTAAACCTGAAGTGTAACATCGGCATCTAAACCTGGACTCACAGGAGAGGTTCAAATCATAGAAAGTCAGAGTGTCAGTCCTCTTGTACTTAAGTCGGCATTGTGCCTTTTGTGTTAAATTCGGATGCAATTTCTGTGTTTCATCGTCAATAAGATGGTCCAAGGGATATAGTAAACCTGAACTGAAGCTTCGGAATCTAAAACTGGGCACACAGGAGAGGTTCAAATCATAGAAAGTTAGATTGTCAGTCCCTCTTGTACTTAGGTCGGCGTTGTGCCTTTTCAATTTTATTCCGATGCAATTTCTGTGCTTCATCGTCAAAAAGAAGGTCCAAGGGATACAGTAAACCTGAAGTGAAGCATCGGAATCTAAAACTGGACTCACATTAGAGGTTCAAATCATAGAAAGTTAGAGTGTCAGTCCACTTGTACTTAAGTAGGCATTGTTCCTTTTGTAGTAAATTCGAATGCAATTTCTGTGTTTCGTCGTCAATAAGAAGGTCCATGGTATACAGTAAACCTGAAGTGTAACATCGGCATCTAAAACTGGACTCACAGGAGAGGTTCAAATCATAGAAAGTTAGAGTATCACTCCTCCTGTACTCAAGTCGGCATTGTGGCTTTTGAATTTAATTCCGATGCAATTCCTGGGTTTCATCGTGAATAAGAAGGTCCAAGGTATACAGTAAATCTGAAGTAAAGCATCGGAAACTAAAACTCGACTCACAGGAGAGGTTTCAAATCATAGAAAGTTAGAGTGTCAGTCCTCTTGTACTTAAGTCGGCATTGTGCCTTTTGTATTAAATTCGGATGCAATTTCTGTGTTTCATCGTCAATAAGAAGGTCCAAGGGATACAGTAAACCTGAGTGAAACATCGAAATCTAAAACTGGACTCACAGGAGAGGTTTAAATCATAGAAAGTTAGAGTGTCAGTCCTCTTGTACTTAGGTCGGCATTGTGCCATTTGAATTTAATTCCGATTCAATTTCTGTGTTTCATCGTCAATTAGAAGGTGCAAGGTATACAGTAAACCTGAAGTGAAGCATCAGAATCTAAAACTGGACTCACAGGAGAGGTTCAAATCATAGAAAGTGAGAGTGTCAGTCCTCTTGTACTTAAGTCGGCATTGTGCCTTTTGCATTAAATTCGGATGCAATTTCTGTGTTTCATCGTCAATGAGAAGGTCCAAAGGATACAGTAAACCTGAAGTGAAGCATCAGAATGTAAAACTGGACTCACAAGTAAGGTTCTAGTCATAGAAAGTTAGAGTGTCAGTCCTCTTCTACTTAAGTCGGCATTGTGCCTTTTGAATTTAATTCCAATGCAATTTCTGTGTTTTATCGTCAATAAGAAAGTCCAAGGAGTACAGTAAACCTGAAGTGAAGCATCGGAATGTTAAACTGGACTCACAGGAGAGGTTCAAATCATAGAAATTTAGAGTGTCAGTCCTCTTGTACTTAAGTCGGCATTGTGCCTTTTGTATTAAATTCGGAAGCAATTTCTGTGCTTCATCGTCAATAAGAAGGTCCATGGTATACAGTAAACCTGAAGTGTAACATCGGCATCTAAAACTGGACTCAAAGGAGAGGTTCAAATCATAGAAAGTTAGAGTGCCACTCCTCCTGTACTTAAGTCGGCATTGTGGCTTTTGAAATTAATTCCGATGCAATTCCTGGGTTTCATCGTCAATAAGAAGGTCCAAGGTATACAGTAAATCTGAAGTAAAGCATCGGAATCTAAAAATCGACTCACAGGAGAGGTTCAAATCATAGAAAGTTAGAGTGTCAGTCCTCTTGTACTTAAGTCGGCATTGTGCCTTCTGTATTAAATTCGGATGCAATTTCTGTGTTTCATCGTCAATAAGAAGGTCCAAGGGATACAGTATACGTGAGTGAAGCATCGGAATCTAAAACTGGACTCACAGGAGAGGTTCAAATCATAGAAAGTTAGAGTGTCAGTCCTATTGTACTTAGGTCGGCATTGTGCCATTTGAATTTAATTCCGATGCAATTTCTGTGCTTCATCGTCAAAAAGAAGGTCCAAGGGATACAGTAAACCTGAAGTGAAGAATCGGAATCAAAAACTGGACTCACTATAGAGGTTCAAATCATAGATAGTTAGAGTGTCAGTCCTCTTGTACTTAAGTCGGCATTGTGCCTTTTGTATTAAATTCGGATACAATTTCAGTGTTTCATCGTCAATAAGAAAGTCCAAGGTATACAGTAAAGCTGAAGTGAAGCATCGGAATCTAAATCTGGACTCACAGGAGAGGTTCAAATCATAGAATGTTAGAGTCTCAGTCCTCTTGTACTTATGTCGTCATTGTGCCTTTTGAGTTTAATTCCGATGCAATTTCTGTGCTTCGTCGTTAACAAGAAGGTCCATGGTATACAGTAAACCTGAAGTGTAACATCGGCATCTAAACCTGGACTCACAGGAGAGGTTCAAATGATAGAAAGTTAGAGTGTCACTCCTCTTGTACTTAAGTCGGCATTGTGGCTTTTGAATTTAATTCCGATGCAATTCCTGTGTTTCATCGTCAATAAGAAGGTCCATGGTATACAGTAAACCTGAAGTGTAACATCGGCATCTAAACCTGGACT
This sequence comes from Schistocerca piceifrons, assembly GCF_021461385.2. NCBI lineage: Eukaryota > Metazoa > Arthropoda > Insecta > Orthoptera > Acrididae > Schistocerca > Schistocerca piceifrons. Next base: position 188,074 of record NW_025728148.1, on the reverse strand, counting down.
CACAGGAGAGGTTCAAATCATAGAAAGTCAGAGTGTCAGTCCTCTTGTACTTAAGTCGGCATTGTGCCTTTTGTGTTAAATTCGGATGCAATTTCTGTGTTTCATCGTCAATAAGATGGTCCAAGGGATATAGTAAACCCTGAACTGAAGCTTCGGAATCTAAAACTGGGCACACAGGAGAGGTTCAAATCATAGAAAGTTAGATTGTCAGTCCCTCTTGTACTTAGGTCGGCGTTGTGCCTTTTCAATTTTATTCCGATGCAATTTCTGTGCTTCATCGTCAAAAAGAAGGTCCAAGGGATACAGTAAACCTGAAGTGAAGCATCGGAATCTAAAACTGGACTCACATTAGAGGTTCAAATCATAGAAAGTTAGAGTGTCAGTCCTCTTGTACTTAAGTCGGCATTGTGCATTTTGTATTAAATTCGGATGCAATTTCTGTGTTTCGTCGTCAATAAGAAGGTCCAAGGGATACAGTAAACCTGAGTGAAGCATCGGAATCTAAAACTGGACTCACAGGAGAGGTTCAAATCATAGGAAGTGAGAGTGTCAGCCCTCTTGTACTTAAGTCGGCATTGTGCCTTTTGTATTAAATTCGGATGCAATTTCTGTGTTTCATCGTCAATGAGAAGGTGCAAAGGATACAGTAAACCTGAAGTGAAGCAACGGAATGTAAAACTGTACTCACAGGAGAGGTTCAAATCATAGAAGTTTAGAGTGTCAGTCCTCTTGTACTTAAGTCGGCCTTGTGCCTTTTGAATTCAATTCCAATGCAATTTCTGTGTTTCATCGTCAATAAGAAGGTGCAAGGTATACACTAAACCTGAAGTGAATCATCGGAATCTAAATCTGGACTCACAGGAGTGGTTCAAATCATAGAAAGTGAAAGTGTCAGTCCTCTTGTACTTAAGTCGGCATTGTGTCTTTGTATTAAATTGGGATGCAATTTCTGTGTTTCATCGTCAATAAGAAGGTGCAAGGGATACCGTAAACATGAAGTGAAGCATCGGAATGTAAATCTGGAGTCACAGGAGAGGTTGAAATCATAGAAAGTGAGAGTGTCAGTCCTCTTGTACTTAAATCGGCATTGTGCCTTTTGTATTAAATTCGGATGCAATTTCTGTGTTTCATCGTCAATGACAAGGGCCAAAGGATACAGTAAACCTGAAGTGAAGCAACGGAATGTAAAACTTGACTCACAGGAGAGGTTCAAATCGTAGAGATTTAGAGTGTCAGTCCTCTTGTACTTAAGTCGGCATTGTGCCTTTTGAATTCAATTCCAATGCAATTTCTGTGTTTCATCGTCAATAAGAAGGTGCAAGGTATACACTAAACCTGAAGTGAACCATCGGAATCTAAATCTGGACTCACAGGAGTTGTTCAAATCATAGAAAGTGAAAGTGTCAGTCCTCTTGTACTTAAGTCGGCATTGTGCCTTTTGTATTAAATTCGGATACAATTTCAGTGTTTCATCGTCAATAAGAAAGTCCAAGGGATACAGTAAACCTGAAGTGAAGCATAGGAATCTAAATCTGGACTCACAGGAGAGGTTCAAATCAAAGAAAGTTAGAGTCTCAGTCCTCTTGTACTTAAGTCGTCATTGTGCCTTTTGAATTTAATTCCGATGCAATTTCTGTGCTTCGTCGTCAACAAGAAGGTCCATGGTATACAGTAAACCTGAAGTGTAACATCGGCATCTAAACCTGGACTCACAGGAGAGGTTCAAATGATAGAAAGTTAGAGTGTCACTCCTCTTGTACTTAAGTCGGCATTGTGCCTTTTGTGTTAAATTCGGGTGCTATTTCTGTGTTTCATCGTCAATAAGATGGTCCAAGGGATACAGTAAACCTGAACTGAAGCTTCGGAATCTAAAACTGGGCACACAGGAGAGGTTCAAATCATAGAAAATTAGATTGTCAGTCCTCTTGTACTTAGGTCGGCATTGTGCCTTTTGAATTTAATTCCGATGCAATTTCTGTGCTTCATCGTCAAAAAAAAGGTCCAAGGGCTACAGCAAACCTGAAGTGAAGCATCGGAATCTAAAACTGGACTCACATTAGAGGTTCAAATCATAGAAAGTTAGAGTGTCAGTCCACTTGTACTTAAGTAGGCATTGTTCCTTTTGTAGTAATTTCGAATGCAATTTCTGTGTTTCGTCGTCAATAAGAAGGTCCATGGTATACAGTAAACCTGAAGTGTAACATCGGCATCTAAAACTGGACTCACAGGAGAGGTTCAAATCATAGAAAGTTAGAGTATCACTCCTCCTGTACTCAAGTCGGCATTGTGGCTTTTGAATTTAATTCCGATGCAATTCCTGGGTTTCATCGTGAATAAGAAGGTCCAAGGTATACAGTAAATCTGAAGTAAAGCATCGGAAACTAAAACTCGACTCACAGGAGAGGTTTCAAATCATAGAAAGTTAGAGTGTCAGTCCTCTTGTACTTAAGTCGGCATTGTGCCTTTTGTATTAAATTCGGATGCAATTTCTGTGTTTCATCGTCAATAAGAAGGTCCAAGGGATACAGTAAACCTGAGTGAAACATCGAAATCTAAAACTGGACTCACAGGAGAGGTTTAAATCATAGAAAGTTAGAGTGTCAGTCCTCTTGTACTTAGGTCGGCATTGTGCCATTTGAATTTAATTCCGATTCAATTTCTGTGTTTCATCGTCAATTAGAAGGTGCAAGGTATACAGTAAACCTGAAGTGAAGCATCAGAATCTAAAACTGGACTCACAGGAGAGGTTCAAATCATAGAAAGTGAGAGTGTCAGTCCTCTTGTACTTAAGTCGGCATTGTGCCTTTTGCATTAAATTCGGATGCAATTTCTGTGTTTCATCGTCAATGAGAAGGTCCAAAGGATACAGTAAACCTGAAGTGAAGCATCAGAATGTAAAACTGGACTCACAAGTAAGGTTCTAGTCATAGAAAGTTAGAGTGTCAGTCCTCTTCTACTTAAGTCGGCATTGTGCCTTTTGAATTTAATTCCAATGCAATTTCTGTGTTTTATCGTCAATAAGAAAGTCCAAGGAGTACAGTAAACCTGAAGTGAAGCATCGGAATGTAAAACTGGACTCACAGGAGAGGTTCAAAACATAGAAATTTAGAGTGTCAGTCCTCTTGTACTTAAGTCGGCATTGTGCCTTTTGCATTAAATTCGGAAGCAATTTCCGTGCTTCATCGTCAATAAGAAGGTCCATGGTATACAGTAAACCTGAAGTGTAACATCGGCATCTAAAACTGGACTCAAAGGAGAGGTTCAAATCATAGAAAGTTAGAGTGCCACTCCTCCTGTACCTAAGTCGGCATTGTGGCTTTTGAAATTAATTCCGATGCAATTCCTGGGTTTCATCGTCAATAAGAAGGTCCAAGGTATACAGTAAATCTGAAGTAAAGCATCGGAATCTAAAAATCGACTCACAGGAGAGGTTCAAATCATAGAAAGTTAGAGTGTCAGTCCTCTTGTACTTAAGTCGGCATTGTGCCTTCTGTATTAAATTCGGATGCAATTTCTGTGTTTCATCGTCAATAAGAAGGTCCAAGGGATACAGTATACGTGAGTGAAGCATCGGAATCTAAAACTGGACTCACAGGAGAGGTTCCAATCATAGAAAGTTAGAGTGTCAGTCCTATTGTACTTAGGTCGGCATTGTGCCATTTGAATTTAATTCCGATGCAATTTCTGTGCTTCATCGTCAAAAAGAAGGTCCAAGGGATACAGTAAACCTGAAGTGAAGAATCGGAATCAAAAACTGGACTCACTATAGAGGTTCAAATCATAGAAAGTTAGAGTGTCAGTCCTCTTGTACTTAAGTCGGCATTGTGCCTTTTGTATTAAATTCGGATGCAATTTCTGTGTTTCATCGTCAATAAGAAGGACCAAGGGATACAGTAAACCTGAAGTGAAGCATCGGAATCTAAAACTTGACTCACAGGAGAGGTTAAAACATAGAAAGTTAGAGTGTCAGTCCTCTTGTACTTAAGTCGGCATTGTGCCATTTGAATTTAATTCTGATGCAATTTCTGTGCTTCATCGTCAATAAGTATGTCCAAGGTATGCAGTAAACCTGAAGTGAAGCATCGGAATCTAAAACTGAACTCACAGGAGAGGTTCAATTCATAGAAAGTTAGAGTGTCACTACTCTTGTACTGAAGTCGGCATTGTGGCTTTTGAATATAATACCGATGCAATTCCTAAGTTTCATCGTCAATAAGTAGGTCCAAGGTATACAGTTAACCTGAAGTGAAGCATCGGAATCTAAAACTTGACTCACAGGAGAAGTTCAAATCATAGAAAGTTACAGTGTCAGTCCTCTTGTACTTAAGTCGGCATTGTGCCTTTTGTATTAAATTCGGATACAATTTCAGTGTTTCATCGTCAATAAGAAAGTCCAAGGTATACAGTAAAGCTGAAGTGAAGCATCGGAATCTAAATCTGGACTCACAGGAGAGGTTCAAATCATAGAAAGTTAGAGTCTCAGTCCTCTTGTACTTATGTCGTCATTGTGCCTTTTGAGTTTAATTCCGATGCAATTTCTGTGCTTCGTCGTCAACAAGAAGGTCCATGGTATACAGTAAACCTGAAGTGTAACATCGGCATCTAAACCTGGACTCACAGGAGAGGTTCAAATGATAGAAAGTTAGAGTGTCACTCCTCTTGTACTTAAGTCGGCATTGTGGCTTTTGAATTTAATTCCGATGCAATTCCTGTGTTTCATCGTCAATAAGAAGGTCCATGGTATACAGTAAACCTGAAGTGTAACATCGGCATCTAAACCTGGACTCACAGGAGAGGTTCAAATCATAGAAAGTCAGAGTGTCAGTCCTCTTGTACTTAAGTCGGCATTGTGCCTTTTGTGTTAAATTCGGATGCAATTTCTGTGTTTCATCGTCAATAGGATGGTCCAAGGGATATAGTAAACCTGAACTGAAGCTTCGGAATCTAAAACTGGGCACACAGGAGAGGTTCAAATCATAGAAAGTTAGATTGTCAGTCCCTCTTGTACTTAGGTCGGCGTTGTGCCTTTTCAATTTTATTCCGATGCAATTTCTGTGCTTCATCGTCAAAAAGAAGGTCCAAGGGATACAGTAAACCTGAAGTGAAGCATCGGAATCTAAAACTGGACTCACATTAGAGGTTCAAATCATAGAAAGTTAGAGTGTCAGTCCTCTTGTACTTAAGTCGGCATTGTGCCTTTTGTATTAAATTCGGATGCAATTTCTGTGTTTCATCGTCAATAAGAAGGTCCAAGGGATACAGTAAACCTGAGTGAAGCATCGGAATCTAAAACTGGACTCACAGGAGAGGTTCAAATCATAGAAAGTTAGAGTGTCTGTCCTCTTGTACTTAGGTCGGCATTGTGCCATTTGAATTTAATTCCGATGCAATTTCTGTGTTTCATCGTCAATAAGAAGGTGCAAGGTATACAGTAAACCTGAAGTGAAGCATCAGAATCTAAAACTGGACTCACAGGAGAGGTTCAAATCATAGAAAGTGAGAGTGTCAGTCCTCTTGTACTTAAGTCAGCATTGTGAATTTTGTATTAAATTCGGATGCAATTTCTGTGTTTCATCGTCAATGAGAAGGTCCAAAGGATACAGTAAACCTGAAGTGAAGCATCGGAATGTAAAACTGGACTCACAAGTGATGTTCTAGTCATAGAAAGTTAGAGTGTCAGTCCTCTTCTACTTAAGTCGGCATTGTGCCTTTTGAATTTAATTCCAATGCAATTTCTGTGTTTTATCGTCAATAAGAAAGTCCAAGGGATACAGTAAACCTGAAGTTAAGCATCGGAATGTAAAACTGGACTCACAGGAGAGGTTCAGATCATAGTAAGTTAGAGTCTCAGTCCTCTTGTTTTTAAGTCGTCATTGTTCAATTGAGATTAATTCCGATGCAATTTCTGTGCTTGATCGTCAATAAGAAGGTCCATGGTATACAGTAAACCTGAAGTGTAACATCGGCATCTGAAACTGGACTCACAGGAGAGGTTCAGATCATATAAAGTTAGTGTGTCACTCCTCTTGTACTTAAGTCGGCATTGTGGCTTTTGAATTTAATTCCGAAGCAATTCCTGTGTTTCATCGACAATAAGAAGGTCCAAGGTATACAGTAAATCTGAAGTGAAGCATCGGAATTTAAAACTCGACGCACTGGTGAGGTTCAAATCATAGAAAGTTAGAGTGTCAGTCCTCTTGTACTTAAGTCGGCATTGTGCCTTTTGGGTTAAATTCGGATGCAATTTCTGTGTTTCATCGTCAATAAGATGGTCCAAGGGATAAAGTAAACCTGAAGTGAAGCATCGGAATCTAAAACTGGACTCACAGGAGGGTTTCAAATCATAGAAAGATAGAGTGTCAGTCCTCTTGTACTTAGGTCGGCATTGTGCCTTTTGAATTTAATTCCGATGCAATTTCTGTGCTTCATCGTCAAAAAGAAGGTCCAAGGTATACAGTAAACCAGAAGTGAAGCATCGGAATCTAAAGCTGGACTCACATTAGAGGTTCATATCATAGAAAGTTAGAGTGTCAGTCCTCTTGTACTTAAGTCGGCATTGTGCCTTTTGTATTAAATTCGGGTTCAATTTCTGTGTTTCGTCGTCAATAAGAAGGTGCAAGGTATACAGTAAACCTGAAGTGAAGCATCGGAATCTAAAACTGGGCTCACAGGAGAGGTTCAAATCATAGAAGTTTAGAGTGTCAGTCCTCTTGTACTTAAGTCGGCATTGTGCCTTTTGAATTCAATTCCAATGCAATTTCTGTGTTTCATCGTCAATAAGAAGGTGCAAGGTATACACTAAACCCGAAGTGAACCATCGGAATCTAAAGCTGGACTCACATTAGAGGTTCATATCATAGAAAGTTAGAGTGTCAGTCCTCTTGTACTTAAGTCGGCATTGTGTCTTTTGTATTAAATTCGGATGCAATATCTGTGTTTCATCGTCAACGAGAAGGTCCAAAGGATACAGTAAACCTGAAGTGAAGCATAGGAATGTAAAACTGGACTCACAGGAGAGGTTCAAATCATAGGAAGTGAGAGTGTCAGCCCTCTTGTACTTAAGTCGGCATTGTGCCTTTTGTATTAAATTCGGATGCAATTTCTGTGTTTCATCGTCAATGAGAAGGTGCAAAGGATACAGTAAACCTGAAGTGAAGCAACGGAATGTAAAACTGTACTCACAGGAGAGGTTCAAATCATAGAAGTTTAGAGTGTCAGTCCTCTTGTACTTAAGTCGGCCTTGTGCCTTTTGAATTCAATTCCAATGCAATTTCTGTGTATCATCGTCAAAAAGAAGGTGCAAGGTATACACTAAACCTGAAGTGAACCATCGGAATCTAAATCTGGACTCACAGGAGTGGTTCAAATCATGGAAAGTGAAAGTGTCAGTCCTCTTGTACTTAAGTCGGCATTGTGCCTTTGTATTAAATTGGGATGCAATTTCTATGTTTCATCGTCAATAAGAAGGTCCAAGGGATACAGTAAACCTGAAGTGAAGCATCGGAATGTAAATCTGGAGTCACAGGAGAGGTTCAAATCATAGAAAGTGAGAGTGTCAGTCCTCTTGTACTTAAATCGGCATTGTGCCTTTTGTATTAAATTCGGATGCAATTTCTGTGTTTCATCGTCAATGAGAAGGGCCAAAGGATACAGTAAACCTGAAGTGAAGCAACGGAATGTAAAACTGGACTCACAGGAGAGGTTCAAATCATAGAGATTTAGAGTCTCAGTCCTCTTGTACTTAAGTCTGTATTGTGCCTTTTGAATTTAATTCGGATGCAATTTCTGTGCTCCATCGTCAATAAGAAGGTCCATGGTATGCAGAAAACCTGAAGTGTAAAATCGGCATCTAAAACCGAACTCACAGGAGAGGTTCAAATCATAGAAAGTTAGAGTGTCACTCCTCTTGTACTGTAGTCGGTATTGTGGCTTTTGAAAATAATACCGATGCAATTCCTAAGTCTCATCGTCAATAAGAAGGTCCAAGGTATACAGTTAACCTGAAGTGAAGCATCGGAATCTAAAACTTGACTCACAGGAGAAGTTCAAATCATAGAAAGTACAGTGTCAGTCCTCTTGTACTTAAGTCGGCATTGTGCCTTTTGTATTAAATTCGGATACAATTTCAGTGTTTCATCGTCAATAAGAAAGTCCAAGGTATACAGTAAACCTGAAGTGAAGCATAGGAATCTAAATCTGGACTCACAGGAGAGGTTCAAACGATAGAAAGTTAGAGTGTCACTCCTCTTGTACTTATGTCGGCATTGTGCCTTTTGTGTTAAATTCGGATGCAATTTCTGTGTTTCATCGTCAATAAGATGGTCCAAGGGATACAGTAAACCTGAACTGAAGCTTCGGAATCTAAAACTGGGCACACAGGAGAGGTTCAAATCATAGAAAGTTAGATTGTCAGTCCTCTTGTACTTAGGTCGGCATTGTGCCTTTTGAATTTAATTCCGATGCAATTGCTGTGCTTCATCGTCAAAAAAAAGGTCCAAGGGATACAGTAAACCTGAAGTGAAGCATCGGAATCTAAAACTGGACTCACATTAGAGGTTCAAATCATAGAAAGTTAGAGTGTCAGTCCACTTGTACTTAAGTAGGCATTGTTCCTTTTGTAGTAAATTCGATTGCAATTTCTGTGTTTCGTCGTCAATAAGAAGGTCAATGGTATACAGTAAACCTGAAGTGTAACATCGGCATCTAAAACTGGACTCACAGGAGAGGTTCAAATCATAGAAAGTTAGAGTATCACTCCTCCTGTACCCAAGTCGGCATTGTGGCTTTTGAATTTAATTCCGATGCAATTCCTGGGTTTCATCGTCAATAAGAAGGTCCAAGGTATACAGTAAATCTGAAGTAAAGCATCGGAATCTAAAACTCGACTCACAGGAGAGGTTCAAATCATAGAAAGTTAGAGTGTCAGTCCTCTTGTACTTAAGTCGGCATTGTGCCTTTTGTATTAAATTCGGATGCAATTTCTGTGTTTCATCGTCAATAAGAAGGTCCAAGGGATACAGTAAACCTGAGTGAAGCATCGGAATCTAAAACTGGACTCACAGGAGAGGTTCAAATCATAGAAAGTTAGAGTGTCAGTCCTCTTGTACTTAGGTCGTCATTGTGCCTTTTGAGTTTAATTCCGATGCAATTTCTGTGCTTGATCATCAATAAGAAGGTCCATGGTGTACAGTAAACCTGAAGTGTAACATCGGCATCTAAAACTGGACTCACAGGAGAGGTTCAAATCATATAAAGTTAGTGTGTCACTCCTCTTGTACTTAAGGCGGCATTGTGGCTTTTGAATTTAATTCCGAAGCAATTCCTGTGTTCCATCGACAATAAGAAGGTCCAAGATATACAGTAAATCTGAAGTGAAGCATCGGAATCTAAAACTCGACGCACTGGTGAGGTTCAAATCATAGAAAGTTAGAGTGTCAGTCCTCTTGTACTTAAGTCGGCATTGTGCCTTTTGTGTTAACTTCGGATGCAATTTCTGTGTTTCATCGTCAATAAGATGGTGCAAGGGATACAGTAAACCTGAAGTGAAGCATCGGAATCTAAAACTGGACTCACAGGAGAGTTTCAAATCATAGAAAGATAGAGTGTCAGTCCTCTTGTACTTAGGTCGGCATTGTGCCCTTTGAATTTAATTCCGATGCAATTTCTGTGCTTCATCGTCAACAAGAAGGTCCAAGGTATACAGTAAACCAGAAGTGAAGCATCGGAATCTAAAGCTGGACTCACATTTGGGGTTCATATCATAGAAAGTTAGAGTGTCAGTCCTCTTGGACTTAAGTCGGCATTGTGCCTTTTGTATTAAATTCGGATTCAATTTCTGTGTTTCGTCGTCAATAAGAAGGTGCAAGGTATACAGTAAACCTGAAGTGAAGCATCGGAATCTAAAACTGGACTCACAGGAGAGGTTCAAATCATAGAAAGTGAGAGTGTCAGTCCTCTTGTACTTAAGTCGGCATTGTGTCTTTTGTATTAAATTCGGATGCAATGTCTGTGTTTCATCGTCAATGAGAAGGTCCAAAGGATACAGTAAGCCTGAAGTGAAGCATCGGAATGTAAAACTGGACTCACAGGACAGGTTCAAATCATAGGAAGTGAGAGTGTCAGTCCTCTTGTACTTAGGTCGGCATTGTGCCATTTGAATTTAATTCCGATGCAATTTCTGTGTTTCATCGTCAATAAGAAGGTGCAAGGTATACAGTAAACCTGAAGTGAAGCATCAGAATCTAAAACTGGACTCACAGGAGGGTTTCAAATCATAGAAAGATAGAGTGTCAGTCCTCTTGTACTTAGGTCGGCATTGTGCCTTTTGAATTTAATTCCGATGCAATTTCTATTCTTCATCGTCAAAAAGAAGGTCCACGGTATACAGTAAACCAGAAGTGAAGCATCGGAATCTAAAGCTGGACTCACATTAGAGGTTCATATCATAGAAAGTTAGAGTGTCAGTCCTCTTGTACTTAAGTCGGCATTGTGCCTTTTGAATTCAATTCCGATGCAATTCCTAAGTTTCATCGTCAATAAGAAGGTGCAAGGTATACAGTAAACCTGAAGTGAAGCATCGGAATCTAAAACTGGACTCACAGGAGAGGTTCAAATCATAGAAAGTGAGAGTGTCAGTCCTCTTGTACTTAAGTCGGCATTGTGTCTTTTGTATTAAATTCGGATGCAATGTCTGTGTTTCATCGTCAATGAGAAGGTCCAAAGGATACAGTAAACCTTAAGTGAAGCATCGGAATCTAAAACTGGACTCACAGGAGAGGTTCAAATCATAGGAAGTGAGAGTGTCAGTCCTCTTGTACTGAAGTCGGCATTGTGGCTTTTGAATTCAATTCCGATGCAATTCCTAAGTTTCATCGTCAATAAGAAGGTCCAAGGTATACAGTTAACCTGAAGTGAAGCATCGGAATGTAAAACTTGACTCACAGCAGAAGTTCAAATAATAGAAAGTTACAGTGTCAGTCCTCTTGTACTTAAGTCGGCATTGTGCCTTTTGTATTAAATTCGGATACAATTTTTTGTGTTTCATCGTCAATAAGAAAGTCCAAGGGATTCAGTATACCTGAATTGAAGCATCGGAATCTAAAACTGGACTCACAGGAGAGGTTCAAATCATAGAAAGTTAGAGTCTCAGTTCTCTTGTACTTAAGTCGTCATTGTGCCTTTTGAGTTTAATTCCGATGCAATTTCTGTGCTTCATCGTCAATAAGAAGGTCCAAGGGATACAGTAAACCTGAGTGAAGCATCGGAATCTAAAACTGGACTCACAGGAGAGGTTCAAATCATAGAAAGTTATAGTGTCAGTCCTCTTGTACTTACGTCGGCATTGTGCCATTTGAATTTAATTCCGATGCAATTTCTGTGTTTCATCGTCAATAAGAAGGTGCAAGGTATACAGTAAACCTGAAGTGAAGCATCGGAATCTAAAACTGGACTCACAGGAGAGGTTCAAATCATAGAAAGTGAGAGTGTCAGTCCTCTTGTACTTAAGTCGGCATTGTGTCTTTTGTATTAAATTCGGATGCAATGTCTGTGTTTCATCGTCAATGAGAAGGTCCAAAGGATACAGTAAACCTGAAGTGAAGCATCGGAATGTAAAACTGGACTGACAGGAGAGGTTCAAATCATAGGAAGTGAGAGTGTCAGTCCTCTTGTACTTAAGTAGGCATTGTGCCTTTTGTATTAAATTCGGATGCAATTTCTGTGTTTCATCGTCAATAAGAAGGTCCAAGGTATACAGTAAATCTGAAGTAAAGCTTCGGAATCTAAAACTCGACTCACAGGAGAGGTTCAAATCATAGATAGTCAGAGTGTCAGTCCTCTTGTACTTAAGACGGCATTGTGCCTTTTGTATTAAATTCGGATGCAATTTCTGTGTTTCATCGTCAATAAGAAGGTCCAAGGGATACAGTAAACGTGAGTGAAGCATCGGAATCTAAAACTGGACTCACAGGAGAGGTTCAAATCATAGAAAGTTAGAGTGTCAATCCTATTGTACTTAGGTCGGCATTGTGCCATTTGAATTTAATTCCGATGCAATTTCTGTGCTTCATCGTCAAAACGAAGGTCCAAGGGATACAGTAAACCTGAAGTGTAAAATCGGCATCTAAAACTGAACTCACAGGAGAGGTTCAAATCATAGAAAGTTAGAGTGTCACTCCTGTTGTACTGAAGTCGGCATTGTGGCTTTTGAATATAATACCGATGCAATTCCTAAGTTTCATCGTCAATAAGAAGGTCCAAGGTATACAGTAAACCTGAAGTGAAGCATCGGAATCTAAAACTTGACTCACAGGAGAAGTTCAAATCATAGAAAGTTACAGTGTCAGTCCTCTTGTACTTAAGTCGGCATTGTGCCTTTTGTATTAAATTCGGATACAATTTCAGTGTTTCATAGTCAATAAGAAAGTCCAAGGGATACAGTAAACCTGAAGTGAAGCATCGGAATCTAAATCTGGACTCACAGGAGAGGTTCAAATCATAGAAAGTTAGAGTCTCAGTCCTCTTGTACTTAAGTCGTTATTGTGCCTTTTGAGTTTAATTCCGATGCAATTTCTGTGCTTCGTCGTCAACAAGAAGGTCCATGGTATACAGTAAACCTGAAGTGTAACATCGGCATCTAAAACTGGACTCACAGGAGAGGTTCAAATCATATTAAGTTAGAGTATCACTCCTCCTGTACTTAAGTCGGCATTGTGGCTTTGAATTTAATTCCGATGCAATTCCTGGGTTTCATCGTCAATAAGAAGGTCCAAGGTATACAGTAAATCTGAAGTAAAGCATCGGAATCTAAAACTCGACTCACAGGAGAGGTTCAAATCATAGAAAGTTAGAGTGTCAGTCCTCTTGTACTTAAGTCGGCATTGTGCCTTTTGTATTAAATTCGGATGCAATTTCTGTGTTTCATCGTCAATAAGATGGTGCAAGGGATACAGTAAACCTGAAGTGAAGCATCGGAATCTAAAACTGGACTCACAGGAGAGTTTCAAATCATAGAAAGATAGACTGTCAGTCCTCTTGTACTTAGGTCGGCATTGTGCCTTTTGAATTTAATTCCGATGCAATTTCTGTGCTTCATCGTCAAAAAGAAGGTCCAAGGTATACAGTAAACCTGAGTGAAGCATCGGAATCTAAAACTGGGCTCACAGGAGAGGTTCAAATCATAGAAAGTGAGAGTGCCAGTCCTCTTGTACTTAAGACGGCATTGTGTCTTTTGTATTAATTTCGGATGCAATGTCTGTGTTTCATCGTCAATGAGAAGGTCCAAAGGATACAGTAAACCTGAAGTGAAGCATCGGAATGTAAAACTGGATTGACAGGAGAGGTTCAAATCATAGGAAGTGAGAGTGTCAGTCCTCTTGTACTTAAGTAGGCATTGTGCCTTTTGTATTAAATTCGGATGCAATTTCTGTGTTTCATCGTCAATAAGAAGGTCCAAGGGATACAGTAAACCTGAGTGAAGCATCGGCATCTAAAACTGGACTCACAGGAGAGGTTCAAATCATAGAAAGTTAGAGTGTCAGTCCTCTTGTACTTAAGTCGGCATTGTGCCATTGGAATTTAATTCCGATGCAATTTCTGTGCTTCATCGCCAATAAGAAGGTCAGAGGGATACAGTAAACCTGAAGTGAAGCATCGGAATCTATAACTAGTGTCACAGGAATGGTTCAAAACATAGACAGTAGGAAGAGTCAGTCTACTTGTACTTGAGTCGGCATAGTGCCTTTTGTATTTAATTACGATGCAATTTCTGTTTTTCTTCGTCAATAAGAAGATGAGAGGGATACAGTAATCCTGAAGTGAAGCATCGGAATCTAAAACTTGACTCACAGGAGGAGTTCAAATCATAGAAAGTTACAGTGTCAGTTCTCTTGTACTTAAGTCGGCATTGTGCCTTTTGTATTAAATTCGGATACAATTTCAGTGTTCCATCGTCAATAAGAAAGTCCAAGGGATACAGTAAACCTGAAGTGAAGCATCGGAATCTAAATCTGGACTCACAGGAGAGGTTCAAATCATAGAAAGTTAGAGTCTCAGTCCTCTTGTACTTAAGTCGTCATTGTGCCTTTTGAGTTTAATTCCGATGCAATTTCTGTGCTTCGTCGTCAACAAGAAGGTCCATGGTATACAGTAAACCTGAAGTGTAACATCGGCATCTAAAACTGGGCTCACAGGGGAGGTTCAAATCATATTAAGTTACAGTATCACTCCTCCTGTACTTAAGTCGGCATTGTGGCTTTTGAATTTAATTCCGATGCAATTCCTGGGTTTCATCGTCAATAAGAAGGTCCAAGGTATACAGTAAATCTGAAGTAAAGCATCGGAATCTAAAACTCGACTCACAGGAGAGGTTCAAATCATAGAAAGTTAGAGTGTCAGTCCTCTTGTACTTAAGTCGGCATTGTGCCTTTTGTATTAAATTCGGATGCAATTTCTGTACTTCATCGTCAATAAGAAGGTCCAAAGGATACAGTAAAAATGAGTGAAGCATCGGAATCTAAAACTGGACTCACAGGAGAGGTTCAAATCATAGAATGTTAGAGTGTCAGTCCTCTTGTTCTTAGGTCGGCATTGTGCCATTTGAATTTAATTCCGATGCAATTTCTGTGTTTCATCGTCAATAAGAAGGTGCAAGGTATACAGTAAACTTGAAGTGAAGCATCAGAATCTAAAACTGGACTCACAGGAGAGGTTCAATTCATAGAAAGTGAGAGTGTCAGTCCTCTTGTACTTAAGTCGGCATTGTGCCTTTTGTATTAAATTCGGATGCAATTTCTGTGTTTCATCGTCAATGAGAAGGTCCAAAGGATAGAGTAAACCTGAAGTGAAGCATCGGAATGTAAACCTGGACTCACAAGTGAGGTTCTAGTCATAGAAAGTTAGAGTGTCAGTCCTCTTCTACTTAAGTCGGCATTGTGATTTTTGAATTTAATTCCAATGCAATTTCTGTGTTTTATCGTCAATAAGAAAGTCCAAGGAGTACAGTAAACCTGAAGTGAAGCATCGGAATGTAAAACTGGACTCACAGGAGTGGTTCAAATCATAGAAAGTTAGAGTCTCAGTCCTCTTGTTCATAAGTCGTCATTGTGCCTTTTGAGTTTCATTCCGATGCAATTTCTGTGCTTGATCGTCAATAAGAAGGTCCATGGTATGCAGTAAACCTGAAGTGTAACATCGGCATCTAAAACTGGACTCACAGGAGAGGTTCAAATCATATAAAGTTAGTGTGTCACTCCTCTTGTACTTAAGTCGGCATTTGGCTTTTGAATTTAATTCCGAAGCAATTCCTGTGTTTCATCGACAATAAGAAGGTCCAAGGTATACAGTAAATCTGAAGTGAAGCATCGGAATCTAAAACTCGACGCACTGGTGAGGTTCAAATCATAGAAAGTTAGAGTGTCAGTCCTCTTGTACTTAAGTCGGCATTGTGCCTTTTGTGTTAAATTCGGATGCAATTTCTGTGTTTCATCGTCAATAAGATGGTGCAAGGGATACAGTAAACCTGAAGTGAAGCATCGGAATCTAAAACTGGACTCACAGGAGAGCTTCAAATCATAGAAAGATAGACTGTCAATCCTCTTGTACTTAGGTCGGCATTGTGCCTTTTGAATTTAATTCCGATGCAATTTCTGTGCTTCGTCGTCAAAAAGAAGGTCCAAGGTATACAGTAAACCAGAAGTGAAGCATCGGAATCTAAAGCTGGACTCACATTAGGGGTTCATATCATAGAAAGTTAGAGTGTCAGTCCCCTTGGACTTAAGTCGTTATTGTGCCTTTTGTATTAAATTCGGATTCAATTTCTGTGTTTCGTCGTCAATAAGAAGGTGCAAGGTATACAGTAAACCCGAAGTGAAGCATCGGAATCTAAAACTGGACTCACAGGAGAGGTTCAAATCATAGAAAGTGAGAGTGTCAGTCCTCTTGTACTTAAGTCGGCATTGTGTCTTTTGTATTAAATTCGGATGCAATGTCTGTGTTTCATCGTGAATGAGAAGGTCCAAAGGATACAGTAAACCTGAAGTGAAGCATCGGAATGTAAAACTGGACTGACAGGAGAGGTTCAAATCATAGGAAGTGAGAGTGTCAGTCCTCTTGTACTTAAGTAGGCATTGTGCCTTTTGTATTAAATTCGGATGCAATTTCTGTGTTTCATCGTCAATAAGAAGGTCCAAGGGATACAGTAAACCTGAGTGAAGCATCGGCATCTAAAACTGGACTCACAGGAGAGGTTCAAATCATAGAAAGTTAGAGTGTCAGTCCTCTAGTACTTAAGTCGGCATTGTGCCATTGGAATTGAATTCCGATGCAATTTCTGTGCTTCATCGTCAATAAGAATGTCCAAGGTGTACAGTAAACCTGAAGTGAAGCATCGGAATCTAAAACTGGACTCACAGGAGATGTTCAATTCATAGAAAGTTAGAGTGTCAGTCCACTAGTACTTAAGTAGGCATTGTGCCTTTTGTACTAAATTCGAATGCAATTTCTGTGTTTCGTCGTCAATAAGAAGGTCCATGGTATACAGTAAACCTGAAGTGTAACATCGGCATCTAAAACTGGACTCACAGGAGAGGTTCAAATCATAGAAAGTGAGAGTGTCAGTCCTCTTGTACTTAAGTCGGCATTGTGCCGTTTGTATTAAATTCGGATGCCATTTCTGTGTTTCATCGTCAATGAGAAGGTCCAAAGGATACTGTAGACCTGAAGTGAAGCATCGGAATCTAAAAGTGGACTCACAGGAGAGGTTCAAATCATAGGAAGTGAGAGTGTCAGTCCTCTTGTACTGAAGTCGGCATTGTGGCTTTTGAATTCAATTCCGATGCAATTCCTAAGTTTCATCGTCAATAAGAAGGTCCAAGGTATACAGTTAACATGAAGTGAAGCATCGAAATGTAAAACTTGACTCACAGCAGAAGTTCAAATAATAGAAAGTTACAGTGTCAGTCCTCTTATTTTTAAGTCGGCATTGTGCCTTTTGTATTAAATTCGGATACAATTTCTGTGTTTCATCGTCAATAAGAAAGTCCAAGGGATTCAGTAAACCTGAATTGAAGCATCGGAATCTAAAACTGGACTCACAAGAGAGGTTCAAATCATAGAAAGTTAGAGTCTCAGTCCTCTTGTACTTAAGTCGTCATTGTGCCTTTTGAGTTTAATTCCGATGCAATTTCTGTGCTTCATCGTCAATAAGAAGGTCCATGGTATACAGTAAACCTGAAGTGTAACATCGGCATCTAAAACTGGACTCACAGGAGAGGTTCAAATCATAGATAGATAGAGTGTCAGTCCACTTGTACTTAAGTAGGCATTGTGCCTTTTGTATTAAATTCGGATGCAATTTCTGTGTTTCGTCGTCAATAAGAAGGTCCATGGTATACAGTAAACCTGAAGTGTAACATTGGCATCTAAAACTGGACTCACAGGAGAGGTTCAAATCATAGAAAGTGAGAGTGTCAGTCCTCTTGTACTTAAGTCGGCATTGTGCCATTTGTATTAAATTTGGATGCAATTTCTGTGTTTCATCGTCGATGAGAAGGTCCAAAGTATACAGTGAACCTGAAGTGAAGCATCGGAATGTAAAACTGGACTCACAAGAGAGGTTCTAATAATAGAAAGTTAGAGTGTCAGTCCTCTTGTACTTAAGTCGGCATGTGCCTTTTGAATTTAATTCCAATGCAATTTCTGTGTTTCATCGTCAATAAGAAGGTCCGAGGGATACAGTAAACCTGAAGTGAAGCATCGGAATCTAAAACTGGACTCACAGGAGAGGTTCAAATCATAGAAAGTTAGAGTCTCAGTCCTCTTGTTCTTAAGTCGTCATTGTGCCTTTTGAGTTTAATTCCGATGCAATTTCTGTGCTTCATCGTCAATAAGAAGGTCCATGGTATACAGTAAACCTGAGGTGTAACATCGGCATCTAAAACTGGACTCACAGGAGAGGTTCAAATCATAGAAAGTTAGTGTGTCACTCCTCTTGTACTTAAGTTGGCATTGTTGCTTTTGAATTTAATTCCGATGCAATTCCTGTGTTTCATCGTCAATAAGGAGGTGCAAGGGGTACAGTAAACCTGAAATGAAGCATCGGAATCTAAAACTGGACTCAAAGGAGAGATTAGAATCATAGAAAGTGAGTGTCAGTCCTCTTGTACTTATGTCGGCATTGTGCCTTTTGTGTTAAATTCGCATGCAATTTCTGTGTTTCATCGTCAATAAGAAGGTCCAAGGGATACAGTAAACCTGAAGTAAAGCATCGGAATCTAAAACTGCACTCACAGGAGAGGTTCAAATCATAGAAAGTGAGAGTGTCAGTCCTCTTGTACTTAAGTCGGCATTGTGCTATTGTTTTAAATTCGGATGCAATTTCTGTGTTTCATCGTCAATAAGAAGGTCTAAGGGATACAGTAAACATAAAGTGAAGCATCGGAATCTAAAACTGGACTCACAGGAACGATTCAAATCATAGAAAGTGGGAGTGTCAGTCCTCTTGTACTTAAGTCGGCATTATGCCTTTTGTATTAAATTCGGATGCAATTTCTGTGTTTCATCGTCAATAAGATGGTGCAAGGTATACAGTAAACCTGAATTGAAGCATAGGAATCTAAAACTTGACTCACAGGAGAGATTCATAAGATTCATATCATAGAAAGTGAGAGTGTCAGTCCTCTTGTACTTAAGTAGGCATTGTGGATTTTGTATTAGATTCGGATGCAATTTCTGTGTCTCATCGTCAATGAGAAGGTCCAAAGGATACAGTAAACCTGAAGTGAAGCATCGGAATGTAAAACTGGACTCACATTGGAGGTTCAAATCATAGAAAGTTACAGTGTCAGTCCACTTGTATGTAAGCAGGCATTGTGCCTTTTGTATTAAATTCGGATGCAATTTCTGTGTTTTGTCGTCAATAAGAAGGTCCATGGTATGCAGTAAACCTGAGGTGTAACATCGGCATCTAAAACTGGACTCACATTAGAGGTTCAAATCATAGAAAGTTAGAGTGTCACTCCTCCTGGACTTAAGTCGGCATTGTGGCTTTTGAATTTAATTCCGATGCAATTCCTGGGTTTCGTCGTCAGCAAGAAGGTCCAAGGTATACAATAAATTTGAAATAAAGCATCGGAATCTAAAACTCGACTCACAGGAGAGGTTCAAAACATAGAAAGTTAGTGCGTCACTCCTCTTGTACTTAAGTCGGCATTGTGGCTTTTGAATTAAATTCTGATGCAATTCCTGTGCTTCATCGTCAATTAGAAGGTCCAAGGTGTACAGTAAACCTGAAGTGAAGCATCGGAATCTATAACTGGACTCACAGGAGAAGTTCAATTCATAGAAAGTTAGAGTCTCAGTCCTCTTGTACTTAGGTCGGCATTGTGCCTTTTGAATTTAATTCCGATGCAATTTTTGTGCTTCATCGTCAAAAAGAGGGTCCAAGGGATACAGTAAACCTGAAGTGAAGCACCGGAATCAAAAACTGGACTCACATTAGAGGTTCAAATCATAGAAAGTTAGAGTGTCAGTCCTCTTGTACTTACGTCGGCATTGTGCCTTTTGTATTAAATTCGGATGCAATTTCTGTGTTTCATCGTCAATAAGAAGGACCAAGGGATACAGTAAACCTGAAGTGAAACATCGGAATCTAAAACTGGACTCACAGGAGAGTTTCAAATCATAGAAAGTTAGAGTGTCAGTCCTCTTGTACTTAAGTCGGCATTGTGCCATTTGAATTTAATTCCGATGCAATTTCTGTGCTTCATCGTCAATAAGAAAGTCCAAGGTGTACAGTAAACCTGAAGTGAAGCATCGGAATCTAAAACTGGTTTCACAGGAGAAGTTCAATTCATAGAAATTTAGAGTCTCAGTCCTCTTGTACTTAAGTCGGCATTGTGCTTTTGAATTTAATTCGGATGCAATTTCTGTGCTCCATCGTCAATAAGAAGGTCCATGGTATACAGAAAACCTGAAGTGTAAAATCGGCATCTAAAACTGGACTCACAGGAGAGGTTCAAATCATAGAAAGTTAGGGTGCATTCCTCTTGTACTGAAGTCGGCATTGTGGCTTTTGAATATAATTCCGATGCAATTCCTAAGTTTCATCGTCAATACGAATGTCCAAGGTATACAATTAACCTGAAGTGAAGCATCGGAATCTAAACCTTGACTCACAGGAGAATTTCAAATCATAGAAAGCTACAGTGTCAGTCCTCTTGTACATAAGTCGGCATTGTGCCTTTTGTATTAAATTCGAATACAATTTCAGTGTTTCCTCGTCAATAAGAAAGTCCAAGGGATACAGTAAACCTGAAGTGAAGCATCGGAATCTAAAACTGGACTCACAGGAGAGTTTCAAATCATAGAAAGTTAGAGTCTCAGTCCTCTTGTACTTAATTCGTCATTGTGCCTTTTGAGTTTAATTCCGATGCAATTTCTGTGCTTCGTCGTCAATAAGAAGGTCCATGGTATACAGTAAACCTGAAGTGTAACATCGGCATCTAAAACTGGACTCACAGGAGAGGTTCAAATGATAGATAGTTAGAGTATCACTCCTCTTGTACTTAAGTCGGCATTGTGGCTATTGAATTTAATTCCGATGCAATTCCTGTGTTTCATCGTCAATAAGAAGGTCCAAGGTATACAGTAAATCTGAAGTGAAGCATTGGAATCTAAAACTCGACCCACAGGAGAGGTTCAAATCATAGAAAGTTAGAGTGTCAGTCCTCCTGTACTTAAGGCGGCATTGTGCCTTTTGTATAAAATTCGGATGCAATTTCTGTGTTTCGTCGTCAACAAGAAGGTGCAAGGTATACAGTAAACCTGAAATGAAGCATCGGAATCTAAAACTGGACTCAAAGGAGAGGTTCAAATCATAGAAAGTGAGTGTCAGTCCTCTTGTACTTAAGTCGGCATTGTGCCTTTTGTGTTAAATTCGCATGCAATTTCTGTGTTTCATCGTCAATAAGAAGGTCCAAGGGATACAGTAAACCTGAAGTAAAGGATCGGAATCTAAAACTGCACTCACAGGAGAGGTTCAAATCATAGAAAGTGAGAGTGTCAGTCCTCTTGTACTTAAGGCGGCATTGTGCTATTGTTTTCAATTCGGATGCAATTTCTGTGTTTCATCGTCAATAAGAAGGTCTAAGGGATACACTAAACATAAAGTGAAGCATCGGAATCTAAAACTGGACTCACAGGAGCGGTTCAAATCATAGAATGTGAGAGTGTCAGTCCTCTTGTACTTAAGTCGGCATTGTGCCTTTTGTATTAATTTCGGATGCAATTTCTGTGTTTCATCGTCAATAAGAAGGTGCAAGGGATACAGTAAACCTAAGTGAAGCATCGGCTTCTAAAACTAGACTCACAGGAGAGGTTCAAATCATAGAAAGTTAGAATGTCAGTCCTCTTGTACTTAAGTCGGCATTGTGCCATTGGAATTTAATTCCGATGCAATTTCTGTGCTTCATCGTCAATAAGAAGGTCCAAGGTGTACAGTAAACCTGAAGTGAAGCATCGGAATCTAAAACTGGACTCACAGGAGAAGTTCAAATCATAGAAAGTGAGAGTGTCAGTCCTCTTGTACTTAAGTCGGCATTGTGCTATTGTTTTAAATTCGGATGCAATATCTGTGTTTCATCGTCAATAAGAAGGTCTAAGGGATACAGTAAACATAAAGTGAAGCATCGGAATCTAAAACTGGACTCACAGGAACGATTCAAATCATAGAAAGTGGGAGTGTCAGTCCTCTTGTACTTAAGTCGGCATTATGCCTTTTGTATTAAATTCGGATGCAATTTCTGTGTTTCATCGTCAATAAGATGGTGCAAGGTATACAGTAAACCTGAATTGAAGCATAGGAATCTAAAACTTGACTCACAGGAGAGATTCATATCATAGAAAGTGAGAGTGTCAGTCCTCTTGTACTTAAGTAGGTATTGTGCCTTTTGTATTAGATTCGGATGCAATTTCTGTGTCTCATCGTCAATGAGAAGGTCCAAAGGATACAGTAAACCTGAAGTGAAGCATCGGAATGTAAAACTTGACTCACATTAGAGGTTCAAATCATAGAAAGTTACAGTGTCAGTCCACTTGTATGTAAGTAGGCATTGTGCCTTTTGTATTAAATTCGGATGCAATTTCTGTGTTTCGTCGTCAATAAGAAGGTCCATGGTATACAGTAAACCTGAAGTGTAACATCGGCATCTAAAACTGGACTCACATTAGAGGTTCAAATCATAGAAAGTTAGAGTGTCACTCCTCCTGTACTTAAGTCGGCATTGTGGCTTTTGAATTTAATTCCGATGCAATAAATTGGAAATGAAGCATCGGAATCTAAAACTCGACTCACAGGAGAGGTTCAAAACATAGAAAGTTAGTGCGTCACTCCTCTTGTACTTAAGTCGGCATTGTGGCTTTTGAATTAAATTCCGATGCAATTCCTGTGCTTCATCGTCAATTAGAAGGTCCAAGGTGTACAGTAAACCTGAAGTGAAGCATCGGAATCTATAACTGGACTCACAGGAGAAGTTCAATTCATAGAAAGTTAGAGTCTCAGTCCTCTTGTACTTAGGTCGGCATTGTGCCTTTTGAATTTAATTCCGATGCAATTTTTGTGCTTCATCGTCAAAAAGAAGGTCCAAGGGATACAGTAAACCTGAAGTGAAGCATCGGAATCAAAAACTGGACTCACATTAGAGGTTCAAATCATAGAAAGTTAGAGTGTCAGTCCTCTTGTACTTACGTCGGCATTGTGCCTTTTGTATTAAATTCGGATGCAATTTCTGTGTTTCATCGTCAATAAGAAGGACCAAGGGATACAGTAAACCTGAAGTGAAACATCGGAATCTAAAACTGGACTCACAGGAGAGTTTCAAATCATAGAAAGTTAGAGTGTCAGTCCTCTTGTACTTAAGTCGGCATTGTGCCATTTGAATTTAATTCCGATGCAATTTCTGTGCTTCATCGTCAATAAGAAAGTCCAAGGTGTACAGTAAACCTGAAGTGAAGCATCGGAATCTAAAACTGGTTTCACAGGAGAAGTTCAATTCATAGAAAGTTAGAGTCTCAGTCCTCTTGTACTTAAGTCGGCATTGTGCCTTTTGAATTTAATTCGGATGCAATTTCTGTGCTCCATCGTCAATAAGAAGGTCCATGGTATACAGAAAACCTGAAGTGTAAAATCGGCATCTAAAACTGGACTCACAGGAGAGGTTCAAATCATAGAAAGTTAGAGTGCATTCCTCTTGTACTGAAGTCGGCATTGTGGCTTTTGAATATAATTCCGATGCAATTCCTAAGTTTCAACGTCAATAAGAATGTCCAAGGTATACAGTTAACCTGAAGTGAAGCATCGGAATCTAAAAATTGACTCACAGGAGAATTTCAAATCATAGAAAGCTACAGTGTCAGTCCTCCTGTACATAAGTCGGCATTGTGCCTTTTGTATTAAATTCGAATACAATTTCAGTGTTTCCTCGTCAATAAGAAAGTCCAAGGGATACAGTAAACCTGAAGTGATGCATCGGAATCTAAAACTGGACTCACAGGAGAGTTTAAAATGATAGAAAGTTAGAGTCTCAGTCCTCTTGTACTTAATTCGTCATTGTGCCTTTTGAGTCTAATTCCGATGCAATTTCTGTGCTTCGTCGTCAATAAGAAGGTCCATGGTATACAGTAAACCTGAAGTGTAACATCGGCATCTAAAACTGGACTCACAGGAGAGGTTCAAATGATAGATAGTTAGAGTATCACTCCTCTTGTACTAAAGTCGGCATTGTGGCTATTGAATTTAATTCCGATGCAATTCCTGTGTTTCATCGTCAATAAGAAGGTCCAAGGTATACAGTAAATCTGAAGTGAAGCATTGGAATCTAAAACTCGACCCACAGGAGAGGTTCAAATCATAGAAAGTTAGAGTGTCAGTCCTCTTGTTCTTAAGTTGGCATTGTGTCTTTTGAATTTAATTCCGATGTGTTTCATCGTCAATACGAAGGTAAAAGTTATACATTAAACCTGATGTAAAGCATCAGAATCTAAAACTGGACTCACAGGACAGGTTCAAATCATAGAAAGTTAGAGTGTCAGTCCTCCTGTACTTAAGGCGGCATTGTGCCTTTTGTATAAAATTCGGATGCAATTTCTGTGTTTCGTCGTCAACAAGAAGGTGCAAGGTATACAGTAAACCTGAAATGAAGCATCGGAATCTAAAACTGGACTCAAAGGAGAGGTTCAAATCATAGAAAGTGAGTGTCAGTCCTCTTGTACTTAAGACGGCATTGTGCCTTTTGTGTTAAATTCGCATGCAATTTCTGTGTTTCATCGTCAATAAGAAGGTCCAAGGGATACAGTAAACCTGAAGTAAAGGATCGGAATCTAAAACTGCACTCACAGGAGAGGTTCAAATCATAGAAAGTGAGAGTGTCAGTCCTCTTGTACTTAAGTCGGCATTGTGCTATTGTTTTCAATTCGGATGCAATTTCTGTGTTTCATCGTCAATAAGAAGGTCTAAGGGATACAGTAAACATAAAGTGAAGCATCGGAATCTAAAACTGGACTCACAGGAGCGGTTCAAATCATAGAATGTGAGAGTGTCAGTCCTCTTGTACTTAAGTCGGCATTGTGCCTTTTGTATTAATTTCGGATGCAATTTCTGTGTTTCATCGTCAATAAGAAGGTGCAAGGGATACAGTAAACCTGAGTGAAGCATCGGCTTCTATAGCTAGACTCACAGGAGAGGTTCAAATCATAGAAAGTTAGAATGTCAGTCCTCTTGTACTTAAGTCGGCATTGTGCCATTGGAATTTAATTCCGATGCAATTTCTGTGCTTCATCGTCAATAAGAAGGTCCAAGGTGTACAGTAAACCTGAAGTGAAGCATCGGAATCTAAAACTGGACTCACAGGAGCGGTTCAAATCATAGAATGTGAGAGTGTCAGTCCTCTTATACTTAAGTCGGCATTGTGCCTTTTGTATTAAATTCGGATGCAATTTCTGTGTTTCATCGTCAATGAGAAGGTCCAAAGGATACAGTAAACCTGAAGTGAAGCATCGGAATGTAAAACTGGTCTCAAAAGAGAGGTTCTAATCATAGAAAGTTAGAGTGTCAGTTCTCTTCTACTTAAGTCGGCATTGTGCCTTTTGAATTTAATTCCAATGCAATTTCTGTGTTTAATCGTCAATAAGAAGGTCCAAGGGATGCAGTAAACCTGAAGTGAAGCATCGGAATGTAAAACTGGACTCACAGGAGAGGTTCAATTCATGGAAAGGTAGAGTCTCAGTCCTCTTGTTCTTAAGTCGTCATTGTGCCTTTTGAGTTTAATTCCGATGCAATTTCTGTGCTTCATCGTCAATAAGAAGGTTCATGGTATACAGAAAACCTGAAGTGTAACATCGGCATCTGAAACTGGACTCACAGGAGAGGTTCAAATCATAGAAAGTTAGTGTGTCACTCCTCTTGTACTTAAGTTGGCATTGTGGCTTTTGAATTTAATTCCGATGCAATTCCTGTGTTTCATCGTCAATAAGAAGGTCCAAGGTATACAGTAAACCTGAAGTGAAGCATCGGAATCTAAAACTCGACGCACAGGTGAGGTTCAAATCATAGGAAGTTAGTATGTCAGTCCTCTTGTACTTAAGTCGGCATTGTGCCATTTGTATTAAATTCAGATGCAAATTCTGTGTTTTATCGTCAATAAGAATTTACAAGGTATACAGTAAACCTGAAGTGAGGCATCGGAATCAAAAACTGGACTCACAGGAGAGGTTCATATCATAGAAGTTGAGAGAGTCGGTCCTCTTTTACTTAAGTCGGCATTGAGCCTTTTGTATAAAATTCGGATGCAATTTATGTGTTTCATCGTCAATATGAAAGTCCAAGGGATTCAGTAAACCTGAAGTGAAGCATCGGAATCTAAAACTGGACTCACAGAAGAGGTTCAAATCATAGAAAGTGAGAGAGTCAGTTCTCTTGTACTTAAGTCGGCATTGTGCCTTTTGTATTAAATTCGGATGCAATTTCTGTGTTTTATCGTCAATAAAAAGGTGCAAGTTATACATTAAACCTGGAGTGAAGCATCGGAATCTAAAACTGGACTCACAGGAGAGAATCAAATCATAGAGAGTTAGAGTGTCAGTCCTCTTTTACTTAAGTCGGCATTGTGCTTTTTGTGTTAAATTCGGATGCAATTTCTGTGTTTCATCGTCAATAAGAATGTCCAGGGGATACAGTATACCTGAAGTGAAGCATAGAAATCTAAAACTGGACTCACAGGAGAGGTTCAAATCATAGAAAGTGAGAGTATCAGTCCTCTTGTTCTTAAGTCGGCATTGTGCGTTTTGTATTGAATTTGGATGCAATTTCTGTGTTTTATCGTCAATAAGAAGGTGCAAGGTATACAGTACTCTTGAAGAGAAGCATCGGAATTTAAAACTGGACTCACTGGAGACGTTCAAATCATAGAAAGTGAGAGTGTTAGTCCTCTTGTACTTAAGTCGTCATTGTGCATTTTGTATTAAATTCGGATGCAATTTCTGTGTTTCATCGTCAATAGGAAGGTGCTAGGTATACAGTAACCTTGAAGTGAAGAATCGGAATCTAAAACTGGACTCACAGAAGAGGTTCAAATCGCAGAAAGTGAGAATGTCAGTCCTCTTGTACTTAAGTCGGCATTGTGCCTTTTGTATTAAATTCGGATGCACTTTTTGTTTCATCGTCAATAAGAAGGTGCAAGGTATACAGTAACCCTGAAGTGAAGCATCGGAATCTAAAACTGGAGTAACAGGAGAGGTTCAAATCATAGAAAGTGAGAGTGTTAGGCCGCTTGTACTTAAGTCGGCATTGTGCCTTTTGTATTAAAATCGGATGCAATTTCTGTGTTGCTTCGTCAATAAGAAGGTGCAAGGTATACAGTAAACCTGAAGTGAAGCATCGGAATCTAAAACTGGACTCACAGGTGAGGTTCAAATCATTGAAAGTGAGAGTGTCAGTCCTCTGGTACTTAAGTCGGCATTGTGCCATTTGTATTAAATTCGGATGCAATTTCTGTGTTTCATCGTCAATAGGAAGGTGCAAGTTATACAGTAATCTTGAAGTGAAGCATCGGAAACTAAAACTGGACTCACAGGAGAGGTTCAAATCGTTGAAAGTGAGAATGTCAGTCCTCTTTTACTTAAGTCGGCATTGTGCCTTTTGTATAAAATTCGGATGCAATTTCTGTGTTTCATCGTCAATAAGAAGGTGCAAGGTATACAGTAATCTTGAAAATGAAGCTTTGGAATCTAAAACTGGACTCACAGGAGAGTTTCAAATCGTAGAAAGTGAGAATGTCAGTCCTCTTGTACTTAAGTCGGCATTGTGCCTTTTGTATAAAATTGGGATGCAATTTGTGAGTTTCATCGTCAATAAGAAGGTGCAAGGTATACAGTAATCTTGAAAATGAAGCATCGGAATCTAAAACTGGACTCACAGGAGAGGTTCAAATCGTAGAAAGTGAGAGTGTCAGACCTCTTCTACTGAAGTCGGCATTGTGCCTTTTGTATTATATTCGGATGCAATTTCTGAGTTTCATCGTCAATAAGAAGGTGCAAGGTATTCAGTAATCTTGAAGTGAAGCATCGGAATCTAAAACTGGTTTCACAGGAGACGTTGTGGTCGTCGAAAGTAAGAGTGTCAATCCTCATGTACTTAAGTCGGCATTGTGCCTTTTGTATTAAATTCGGATGCAATTTCTGTGTTTCATCGTCAATAAGAAGGTGCAAGGTATACATTAAACCTGAAGTGAAGCATCGGAATCTAAAACTGGACTCACAGGAGAGGTTCAAAACATAGAAAGTGAGAGTGTCAGTCCTCTTGTACTTAAGTCGGCATTTTGCGTTTTGTATGAAATTCGGATGCAATTTCTGTGTTTCATCGTCAATAAGAAGGTGCATGGTATACAGTAATCTTGAAGTGAAGCATCGGAATCTAAAACTGGACTCACAGGAGACGTTCAAATCATATAAAGTAAGAGTGTCAGTCTTCTTGTACTTAGGTCGGCATTGTGCCTTATGTATTAATTTCGGATGCAATCTCTGTGTTTCATCGACAATAAGAAAGTGCAAGGTATACAGTAATCTTGAAGAGAAGCATCGGAATCTAAAACTGGACTTACAGGAAAAGGTCAAATCGTAGAAAGTGAGAGTGTCATTCATCTTGTACTTAAGTCGGCATTGTGCCTCTTGTATTAAATTCGGATTCAATTTCTGTGTTTCATCGCTAATAAGAAGGTGCAACGTATACAGTAAACCTGAAGCGAACTTCGGAATCTAAAACTGGACTCACAGGAGAGGTTCAAATCATAGAAAGTGGGAATGTCAGTCCTCTTGTACTTAAGTCGGCATTGTGCATTTTGTATAAAATTCGGATGCAATTTCTGTGTTTCATCGTCAATAAGAAGGTGCAAGGTATACAGTAATCTTGAAAATGAAGCTTTGGAATCTAAAACTGGACTCACAGGAGAGTTTCAAATCGTAGAAAGTGAGAATGTCAGTCCTCTTGTACTTAAGTCGGCATTGTGCCTTTTGTATAAAATTGGGATGCAATTTGTGAGTTTCATCGTCAATAAGAAAGTGCAAGGTATACAGTAATCTTGAAAATGAAGCATCGGAATCTAAAACTGGACTCACAGGAGCGGTTCAAATCATAGAATGTGAGAGTGTCAGTCCTCTTGTACTTAAGTCGGCATTGTGCCTTTTGTATTAAATTCGGATGCAATTTCTGTGTTTCATCGTCAATGAGAAGGTCCAAAGGATACAGTAAACCTGAAGTGAAGCATCGGAATGTAAAACTGGTCTCAAAAGAGAGGTTCTAATCATAGAAAGTTAGAGTGTCAGTTCTCTTCTACTTAAGTTGGCATTGTGCCATTTGAATTTAATTCCAATGAAATTTCTGTGTTTAATCGTCAATAAGAAGGTCCAAGGGATACAGTAAACCTGAAGTGAAGCATCGGAATGTAAAACTGGACTCACAGGAGAGGTTCAAATCATAGAAAGTTAGAGTCTCAGTCCTCTTGTTCTTAAGTCGTCATTGTGCCTTTTGAGTTTAATTCCGATGCAATTTCTGTGCTTCATCGTCAATAAGAAGGTCATGGTATACAGAAAACCTGAAGTGTAACATCGGCATCTAAAACTGGACTCACAGGAGAGGTTCAAATCATAGAAAGTTAGTGTGTCACTCCTCTTGTACTTAAGTTGGCATTGTGGCTTTTGAATTTAATTCCGATGCAATTCCTGTGTTTCATCGTCAATAAGAAGGTCCAAGGTATACAGTAAACCTGAAGTGAAGCATCGGAATCTAAAACTCGACGCACAGGTGAGGTTCAAATCATAGGAAGTTAGTGTGTCAGTCCTCTTGTACTTAAGTCGGCATTGTGCCATTTGTATTAAATTCAGATGCAAATTCTGTGTTTTATCGTCAATAAGAATTTACAAGGTATACAGTAAACCTGAAGTGAGGCATCGGAATCAAAAACTGGACTCACAGGAGAGGTTCATATCATAGAAATTGAGAGAGTCGGTCCTCTTTTACTTAAGTCGGCATTGAGCCTTTTGTATAAAATTCGGATGCAATTTATGTGTTTCATCGTCAATATGAAAGTCCAAGGGATTCAGTAAACCTGAAGTGAAGCATCGGAATCTAAAACTGGACTCACAGAAGAGGTTCAAATCATAGAAAGTGACAGTGTAAGTTCTCTTGTACTTAAGTCGGCATTGTGCCTTTTGTATTAAATTCGGATGCAATTTCTGTGTTTCATCGTCAATAAGAAGGTGCAAGTTATACATTAAACCTGGAGTGAAGCATCGGAATCTAAAACTGGACTCACAGGAGAGAATCAAATCATAGAGAGTTAGAGTGTCAGTCCTCTTTTACTTAAGTCGGCATTGTGCTTTTTGTGTTAAATTCGGATGCAATTTCTGTGTTCCATCGTCAATAAGAATGTCCAGGGGATACAGTATACCTGAAGTGAAGCATAGAAATCTAAAACTGGACTCACAGGAGAGGTTCAAATCATAGAAAGTGAGAGTATCAGTCCTCTTGTTTTTAAGTCGGCATTGTGCCTTTTGTATTAAATTCGGATGCACTTTTTGTTTCATCGTCTATAAGAATATGGAAGGTATACTGTAAACCTGAAGTGCAGCATCGGAATCTAAAACTGGACCTACAGGAGAGGTTCAAATCGTAGAGAGTGAGAGTGTCAGTCCCCTTGTACTGACGTCGGCATTGTGCCTTTTGTATTAAATTCGGATGCAATTTCTGTGTTTTACTGTCAATAAGAAGATGCACGGTATACAGTAAACCTGAAGTGAAGCATCGGAATCTAACACTGGACTGACAGGAGAGGTTCAAATCACAGAAAGTGAGAATGTCAGTCCACTTGTACTCTGGTCGGCATTGTGCATTTTGTATTAAATTCGGATGCAATTTCTGTGTTTCATCGTCAACAGGAAGGTGCAAGGTATACAGTAATCTAGAAGTGAAGCATCGGAAACTAAAACTGGACTCACAGGAGAGGTTAAATCGTAGAAAGTGAGAATGTCAGTCCTCTTTTACTTTAGTCGGCATTGTGCTTTTTATATAAAATTGGGATGCAATTTGTGTGTTTCATCGTCAATAAGAAGGTGCAAGGTATACAGTAATCCTGAAAATGAAGCATCGGAATCTAAAACTGGACTCACAGGAGAGGTTCAAATCGTAGAAATTGAGAGTGTCGGTTCTCTTTTACTGAAGTCGGCATTGTGCCATTTGTATTAAATTCGGATGCAATTTCTGAGTTTCATCGTCAATAAGAAGGTGCAAGGTATTCAGTAATCTTGAAGTGAAGCATCGGAATCTAAAACTGGATTCACAGGAGACGTTGAAGTCGTAGAAAGTGAGAGTGTCAATCCTCATGTACTTAAGTCGGCATTGTGCATTTTGTATTAGATTCGGATGCAGTTTCTGTGTTTCATCGTCAATAAGAAGGTGCAAGGTATACAGTAACCCTGAAGTGAAGCATCGGAACCTAAAACTGGACTAACAGGAGAGGTTCAAATCATAGAAAGTGAGAGTGTTAGGCCGCTTGTACTTAAGTCGGCATTGTGCCTTTTGTATTAAAATCGGATGCAATTTCTGTGTTGCTTCGTCAATAAGAAGGTGCAAGGTATACAGTAAACCTGAAGTGAAGCATCGGAATCTAAAACTGGACTCACAGGTGAGGTTCAAATCATTGAAAGTGAGAGTGTCAGTCCTCTGGTACTTAAGTCGGCATTGTGCCATTTGTATTAAATTCGGATGCAATTTCTGTGTTTCATCGTCAATAGGAAGGTGCAAGTTATACAGTAATCTTGAAGTGAAGCATCGGAAACTAAAACTGGACTCACAGGAGAGGTTCAAATCGTTGAAAGTGAGAATGTCAGTCCTCTTTTACTTAAGTCGGCATTGTGCCTTTTGTATAAAATTCGGATGCAATTTCTGTGTTTCATCGTCAATAAGAAGGTGCAAGGTATACAGTAATCTTGAAAATGAAGCATCGGAATCTAAAACTGGACTCACAGGAGAGGTTCAAATCGTAGAAAGTGAGAGTGTCAGACCTCTTCTACTGAAGTCGGCATTGTGCCTTTTGTATTATATTCGGATGCAATTTCTGAGTTTCATCGTCAATAAGAAGGTGCAAGGTATTCAGTAATCTTGAAGTGAAGCATCGGAATCTAAAACTGGTTTCACAGGAGACGTTGTGGTCGTCGAAAGTAAGAGTGTCAATCCTCATGTACTTAAGTCGGCATTGTGCCTTTTGTATTAAATTCGGATGCAATTTCTGTGTTTCATCGTCAATAAGAAGGTGCAAGGTATACAGTAACCCTGAAGTGAAGCATCGGAATCTAAAACTGGACTCACAGGAGAGGTCCAAATCATAGAAAGTTAGAGTGTTAGTCCGCTTGTACTTAAGTCGGCTTTGTGCCTTTTGTATTAAAATCGGATGCAATTTTAGTGTTGCTTCGTCAATAAGAAGGTGCAAGTTATACAGTACCTGAAGTGAAGCAACGGAATCTAAAACTGGACTCACAGGTGAGGTTTAAATCATTGAAAGTGAGAGTGTCAGACCTCTTGTACTTAAGTCGGCATTGTGCCATTCGTATTAAATTCGGATGCAATTTCTGTGTTCCATCGTCAATAAGAAGGTGCAAGGTATACATTAAACCTGAAGTGAAGCATCGGAATCTAAAACTGGACCCACTGGAGAGATTCAAATCATAGGAAGTGGAATGTCAGTCCTCTTTCATTTAAGTCGGCATTGTGTTTTTTGTATTAAATTCGAATGCAAACTCTGTGTTTCATCGTCAATAAGAACGACCAAGGGATACAGTAAACCTGAAGTGAAGCATCGGAATCTAGAACTGGACTCACAGGAGAGGTTCAAAACATAGAAAGTGAGAGTGTCAGTCCTATTGTACTTAAGTCGGCATTTTGCGTTTTGTATGAAATTCGGATGCAATTTCTGTGTTTCATCGTCAATAAGAAGGTGCATGGTATACAGTAATCTTGAAGTGAAGCATCGGAATCTAAAACTGGACTCACAGGAGACGTTCAAATCGTATAAAGTAAGAGTGTCAGTCTTCTTGTACTTAGGTCGGCATTGTGCCTCATGTATTAATTTCGGATGCAATCTATGTATTTCATCGACAATAAGAAAGTGCAAGGTATACAGTAATCTTGAAGAGAAGCATCGGAATCTAAAACTGGACTCACAGGAAAAGGTCAAATCGTAGAAAGTGAGAGTGTCATTCATCTTGTACTTAAGTCGGCATTGTGCCTCTTGTATTAAATTCGGATTCAATTTCTGTGTTTCATCGCTAATAAGAAGGTGCAACGTATACAGTAAACCTGAAGCGAACTTCGGAATCTAAAACTGGACTCACAGGAGAGGTTCAAATCATAGAAAGTGAGAATGTCAGTCCTCTTGTACTTAAGTTGGCATTGTGCATTTTGTATAAAATTCGGATGCAATTTCTGTGTTTCATCGTCAATAAGAAGGTGCAAGGTATACAGTAATCTTGAAAATGAAGCTTTGGAATCTAAAAGTGGACTCACAGGAGAGTTTCAAATCGTAGAAAGTGAGAATGTCAGTCCTCTTGTACTTAAGTCGGCATTGTGCCTTTTGTATAAAATTGGGATGCATTTGTGAGTTTCATCGTCAATAAGAAAGTGCAAGGTATACAGTAATCTTGAAAATGAAGCATCGGAATCTAAAACTGGACTCACAGGAGAGGTTAAAATCGTAGAAAGTGAGAGTGTCAGTCCTCTTCTACTGAAGTCGGCATTGTGCCTTTTGTATTATACTCGGATGCAATTTCTGAGTTTCATCGTCAATAATAAGGTGCAAGGTATTCAGTAATCTTGAAGTGAAGCATCGGAATCTAAAACTGGTTTCACAGGAGACGTTGTAGTCGTAGAAAGTGAGAGTGTCAATCCTCATGTACTTAAGTCGGCATTGTGCCTTTTGTATTAAATTCGGATGCAATTTCTGTGTTTCAAGTCAATAAGAAGGTGCAAGGTATACAGTAACCCTGAAGTGAAGCATCGGAATCTATAACTGGACTCACAGGAGAGGTCCAAATCATAGAAAATTAGAGTGTTAGTCCACTTGTACTTAAGTCGGCTTTGTGCCTTTTGTATTAAAATCGGATGCAATTTCTGTGTTGCTTCGTCAATAAGTTGGTGCAAGTTATACAGTACCTGAAGTGAAGCATCGTAATCTAAAACTGGACTCACAGGTGAGGTTTAAATCATTGAAAGTGAGAGTGTCAGGCCTCTTGTACTTAAGTCGGCATTTTGCGTTTTGTATGAAATTGGGATGCAATTTCTGTGTTTCATCGTCAATAAGAAGGTGCATGGTATACAGTAATCTTGAAGTGAAGCATCGGAATCTAGAACTGGACTCACAGGAGACGTTCAAATCGTAGAAAGTAAGAGTGTCAGTCTTCTTGTACTTAGGTCGGCATTGTGCCTCATGTATTAATTTCGGATGCAATCTCTGTGTATCATCGTCAATAAGAAAGTGCAAGGTATACAGTAATCTTGAAGAGAAGCATCAGAATGTAAAACTGGACTCACAGGAAAAGGTCAAATCGTAGAAAGTGAGAGTGTCATTCCTCTTGTACTTAAGTCGGCATTGTGCCTTTTGTATTAAATTCGGATTCAATTTCTGTGTTTCATCGTCAATAAGAAGGTGCAAGGTATACAGTAATCTTGAAAATGAAGCATCGGAATCTAAAACTGGACTCACAGGAGAGGTTCAAATCGTAGAAAGTGAGAGTGTCAGACCTCTTCTACTGAAGTCGGCATTGTGCCTTTTGTATTATATTCGGATGCAATTTCTGAGTTTCATCGTCAATAAGAAGGTGCAAGGTATTCAGTAATCTTGAAGTGAAGCATCGGAATCTAAAACTGGTTTCACAGGAGACGTTGTGGTCGTCGAAAGTAAGAGTGTCAATCCTCATGTACTTAAGTCGGCATTGTGCCTTTTGTATTAAATTCGGATGCAATTTCTGTGTTTCATCGTCAATAAGAAGGTGCAAGGTATACAGTAACCCTGAAGTGAAGCATCGGAATCTAAAACTGGACTCACAGGAGAGGTCCAAATCATAGAAAGTTAGAGTGTTAGTCCGCTTGTACTTAAGTCGGCTTTGTGCCTTTTGTATTAAAATCGGATGCAATTTTAGTGTTGCTTCGTCAATAAGAAGGTGCAAGTTATACAGTACCTGAAGTGAAGCAACGGAATCTAAAACTGGACTCACAGGTGAGGTTTAAATCATTGAAAGTGAGAGTGTCAGACCTCTTGTACTTAAGTCGGCATTGTGCCATTCGTATTAAATTCGGATGCAATTTCTGTGTTCCATCGTCAATAAGAAGGTGCAAGGTATACATTAAACCTGAAGTGAAGCATCGGAATCTAAAACTGGACCCACTGGAGAGATTCAAATCATAGGAAGTGGAATGTCAGTCCTCTTTCATTTAAGTCGGCATTGTGTTTTTTGTATTAAATTCGAATGCAAACTCTGTGTTTCATCGTCAATAAGAACGACCAAGGGATACAGTAAACCTGAAGTGAAGCATCGGAATCTAGAACTGGACTCACAGGAGAGGTTCAAAACATAGAAAGTGAGAGTGTCAGTCCTATTGTACTTAAGTCGGCATTTTGCGTTTTGTATGAAATTCGGATGCAATTTCTGTGTTTCATCGTCAATAAGAAGGTGCATGGTATACAGTAATCTTGAAGTGAAGCATCGGAATCTAAAACTGGACTCACAGGAGACGTTCAAATCGTATAAAGTAAGAGTGTCAGTCTTCTTGTACTTAGGTCGGCATTGTGCCTCATGTATTAATTTCGGATGCAATCTATGTATTTCATCGACAATAAGAAAGTGCAAGGTATACAGTAATCTTGAAGAGAAGCATCGGAATCTAAAACTGGACTCACAGGAAAAGGTCAAATCGTAGAAAGTGAGAGTGTCATTCATCTTGTACTTAAGTCGGCATTGTGCCTCTTGTATTAAATTCGGATTCAATTTCTGTGTTTCATCGCTAATAAGAAGGTGCAACGTATACAGTAAACCTGAAGCGAACTTCGGAATCTAAAACTGGACTCACAGGAGAGGTTCAAATCATAGAAAGTGAGAATGTCAGTCCTCTTGTACTTAAGTTGGCATTGTGCATTTTGTATAAAATTCGGATGCAATTTCTGTGTTTCATCGTCAATAAGAAGGTGCAAGGTATACAGTAATCTTGAAAATGAAGCTTTGGAATCTAAAAGTGGACTCACAGGAGAGTTTCAAATCGTAGAAAGTGAGAATGTCAGTCCTCTTGTACTTAAGTCGGCATTGTGCCTTTTGTATAAAATTGGGATGCATTTGTGAGTTTCATCGTCAATAAGAAAGTGCAAGGTATACAGTAATCTTGAAAATGAAGCATCGGAATCTAAAACTGGACTCACAGGAGAGGTTAAAATCGTAGAAAGTGAGAGTGTCAGTCCTCTTCTACTGAAGTCGGCATTGTGCCTTTTGTATTATACTCGGATGCAATTTCTGAGTTTCATCGTCAATAATAAGGTGCAAGGTATTCAGTAATCTTGAAGTGAAGCATCGGAATCTAAAACTGGTTTCACAGGAGACGTTGTAGTCGTAGAAAGTGAGAGTGTCAATCCTCATGTACTTAAGTCGGCATTGTGCCTTTTGTATTAAATTCGGATGCAATTTCTGTGTTTCAAGTCAATAAGAAGGTGCAAGGTATACAGTAACCCTGAAGTGAAGCATCGGAATCTATAACTGGACTCACAGGAGAGGTCCAAATCATAGAAAATTAGAGTGTTAGTCCACTTGTACTTAAGTCGGCTTTGTGCCTTTTGTATTAAAATCGGATGCAATTTCTGTGTTGCTTCGTCAATAAGTTGGTGCAAGTTATACAGTACCTGAAGTGAAGCATCGTAATCTAAAACTGGACTCACAGGTGAGGTTTAAATCATTGAAAGTGAGAGTGTCAGGCCTCTTGTACTTAAGTCGGCATTTTGCGTTTTGTATGAAATTGGGATGCAATTTCTGTGTTTCATCGTCAATAAGAAGGTGCATGGTATACAGTAATCTTGAAGTGAAGCATCGGAATCTAGAACTGGACTCACAGGAGACGTTCAAATCGTAGAAAGTAAGAGTGTCAGTCTTCTTGTACTTAGGTCGGCATTGTGCCTCATGTATTAATTTCGGATGCAATCTCTGTGTATCATCGTCAATAAGAAAGTGCAAGGTATACAGTAATCTTGAAGAGAAGCATCAGAATGTAAAACTGGACTCACAGGAAAAGGTCAAATCGTAGAAAGTGAGAGTGTCATTCCTCTTGTACTTAAGTCGGCATTGTGCCTTTTGTATTAAATTCGGATTCAATTTCTGTGTTTCATCGCCAATAAGAAGGTGCAACGTATACAGTAAACCTGAAGCGAACTTCGGAATCTAAAACTGGACTCACAGGAGAGGTTCTAATCATAGAAAGTGAGAATGTCAGTCCTCTTGTACTTAAGTCGGCATTGTGCCTTTATTATTAAATTCGGATGCAATTTCTGTGTTTCATCGTCAATAAGAAGGTGCAAGGTATACAGTAACCCTGAAGTGAAGCATCGGAAACTAAAACTGGACTCACAGGGGAGGTTCAAATCGTAGAAAGTGAGAGTGTCAGTCCTCTTGTACTGAAGTCGGCATTGTGCCTTTTGTATTAAATTCGGATTCAATTTGTGAGTTTCATCGTCAATAAGAAGGTGGAAGGTATTCAGTAATCTTGAAGTGAAGCATCGGAATCTAAAACTGGATTCACAGGAGACGTTGTAGTCGTAGAAAGTGAGAGTGTCAATCCTCATGTACTTAAGTCGGCATTGTGCCTATTGTATTAAATTCGGATGCAATTTCTGTGTTTCATCGTCAATAAGAAGGTGCAAGGTATACGGTAACACTGAAGTGAAGCATCGGAATCTAAAACTGGACTCACAGGAGAGGTCCAAATCATAGAAAGTGAGAGGGTTAGTCCGCATGTACTTAAGTCGGCATTGTGCCTTTTGTATTAAAATTGGATGCAATTTCTGTGTTGCTTCGTCAATAAGAAGGTGCAAGGTATACAGTAAACCTGAAGTTAAGCATCGGAATCTAAAACTGGACTCACAGGTGAGGTTCCAATCATTGGAAGTGAGAGTGTCAGTCCTCTTGTACTTAAGTCGGCATTGTGCCATTCTTATTAAATTCGGATGCAATTTCTGTGTTCCATCGTCAATAAGAAGGTGCAAGGTATACATTAACCCTGAAGTGAAGCATCGGAATCTAAATCTGGACCCACTGGAGAGATTCAAATCATAGGAAGTGGAATGTCAGTCCTCTTTTACTTAAGTCGGCATTGTGTTTTTTGTATTAAATTCGGATGCAAACTCTGTGTTTCATCGTCAATAAGAAGGTCCAAGGGATACAGTAAACCTGAAGTGAAGCATCGGAATCTAAAACTGGACTCACAGGAGAGGTTCAAATCATAGAAAGTGAGACTGTCAGTCCTCTTGTACTTAAGTCGGCATTTTGCGTTTTGTATTAAATTCGGATGCAATTTCTGTGTTTCATCGTCAATAAGAAGGTGCATGGTATACAGTAATTTTGAAGTGAGGCATCTGAATCTAAAACTGGACTCACAGGAGACGTTCAAATTGTAGAAAGTGAGAGTGTCAGTCTTCTTGTACTTAGGTCGGCATTGTGCCTTTTGTATTATTTTCGGATGCAATCTCTGTGTTTCATCGTCAATAAGAAAGTGCAAGGTATTCAGTAATCTTGAAGAGAAGCACCGGAATCTAAAACTGGACTCACAGGAGAGGTTAAATCGTAGAAAGTGAGAATGTCAGTCCTCTTTTACTTTAGTCGGCATTGTGCTTTTTATATAAAATTGGGATGCAATTTGTGTGTTTCATCGTCAATAAGAAGGTGCAAGGTATACAGTAATCCTGAAAATGAAGCATCGGAATCTAAAACTGGACTCACAGGAGAGGTTCAAATCATAGAAAGTGAGAGTGTTAGGCCGCTTGTACTGAAGTCGGCATTGTGCCTTTTGTATTAAAATCGGATGCAATTTCTGTGTTGCTTCGTCAATAAGAAGGTGCAAGGTATACTGTAAACCTGAAGTGAAGCATCGGAATCTAAAACTGGACTCACTGGAGAGGTTCAAATCGTAGAAAGTGAGAGTGTCGGTTCTCTTTTGCTGAAGTCGGCATTGTGCCATTTGTATTAAATTCGGATGCAATTTCTGAGTTTCATCGTCAATAAGAAGGTGCAAGGTATTCAGTAATCTTGAAGTGAAGCATCGGAATCTGAAACTGGATTCACAGGAGACGTTGAAGTCGTAGAAAGTGAGAGTGTCAATCCTCATGTACTTAAGTCGGCATTGTGCATTTTGTATTAGATTCGGATGCAATTTCTGTGTTTCATCGTCAATAAGAAGGTGCAAGGTATACAGTAACCCTGAAGTGAAGCATCGGAATCTAAAACTGGACTAACAGGAGAGGTTCAAATCATAGAAAGTGAGAGTGTTAGGCCGCTTGTACTGAAGTCGGCATTGTGCCTTTTGTATTAAAATCGGATGCAATTTCTGTGTTGCTTCGTCAATAAGAAGGTGCAAGGTATACAGTAAACCTGAAGTGAAGCATCGGAATCTAAAACTGGACTCACAGGTGAGGTTCAAATCATTGAAAGTGAGAGTGTCAGTCCTCTGGTACTTAAGT
Source organism: Schistocerca piceifrons (assembly GCF_021461385.2). Classification (NCBI taxonomy): domain Eukaryota; kingdom Metazoa; phylum Arthropoda; class Insecta; order Orthoptera; family Acrididae; genus Schistocerca; species Schistocerca piceifrons. The sequence continues at coordinate 148,772 of NW_025728148.1, read as the reverse complement.
CGGCATTGTGCCATTTGTATTAAATTCGGATGCAATTTCTGTGTTTCATCGTCAATAGGAAGGTGCAAGTTATACAGTAATCTTGAAGTGAAGCATCGGAAACTAAAACTGGACTCACAGGAGAGGTTCAAATCGTTGAAAGTGAGAATGTCAGCCCTCTTTTACTTAAGTCGGCATTGTGCCTTTTGTATAAAATTCGGATGCAATTTCTGTGTTTCATCGTCAATAAGAAGGTGCAAGGTATACAGTAATCTTGAAAATGAAGCTTTGGAATCTAAAACTGGATTCACAGGAGAGTTTCAAATCGTAGAAAGTGAGAATGTCAGTCCGCTTGTACTTAAGTCGGCATTGTGCCTTTTGTATAAAATTGGGATGCAATTTGTGAGTTTCATCGTCAATAAGAAGGTGCAAGGTATACAGTAATCTTGAAAATGAAGCATCGGAATCTAAAACTGGACTCACAGGAGAGGTTCAAATCGTAGAAAGTGAGAGTGTCAGACATCTTCTACTGAAGTCGGCATTGTGCCTTTTGTATTATATTCGGATGCAATTTCTGAGTTTCATCGTCAATAAGAAGGTGCAAGGTATTCAGTAATCTTGAAGTGAAGCATCGGAATCTAAAACTGGTTTCACAGGAGACGTTGTGGTCGTCGAAAGTAAGAGTGTCAATCCTCATGTACTTAAGTCGGCATTGTGCCTTTTGTATTAAATTCGGATGCAATTTCTGTGTTTCATCGTCAATAAGAAGGTGCAAGGTATACAGTAACCCTGAAGTGAAGCATCGGAATCTAAAACTGGACTCACAAGAGAGGTCCAAATCATAGAAAGTTAGAGTGTTAGTCCGCTTGTACTTAAGTCGGCTTTGTGCCTTTTGTATTAAAATCGGATGCAATTTCAGTGTTGCTTCGTCAATAAGAAGGTGCAAGTTATACAGTACCTGAAGTGAAGCATCGGAATCTAAAACTGGACTCACAGGTGAGGTTTAAATCATTGAAAGTGAGAGTGTCAGTCCTCTTGTACTTAAGTCGGCATTGTGCCATTCGTATTAAATTCGGATGCAATTTCTGTGTTCCATCGTCAATAAGAAGGTGCAAGGTATACATTAAACCTGAAGTGAAGCATCGGAATCTAAAACTGGACCCACTGGAGAGATTCAAATCATAGGAAGTGGAATGTCAGTCCTCTTTTATTTAAGTCGGCATTGTGTTTTTTGTATAAAATTCGGATGCAAACTCTGTGTTTCATCGACAATAAGAAAGTGCAAGGTATACAGTAATCTTGAAGAGAAGCATCGGAATCTAAAACTGGACTCACAGGAAAAGGTCAAATCGTAGAAAGTGAGAGTGTCATTCATCTTGTACTTAAGTCGGCATTGTGCCTCTTGTATTAAATTCGGATTCAATTTCTGTGTTTCATCGCTAATAAGAAGGTGCAACGTATACAGTAAACCTGAAGCGAACTTCGGAATCTAAAACTGGACTCACAGGAGAGGTTCAAATCATAGAAAGTGAGAATGTCAGTCCTCTTGTACTTAAGTCGGCATTGTGCATTTTGTATAAAATTCGGATGCAATTTCTGTGTTTCATCGTCAATAAGAAGGTGCAAGGTATACAGTAATCTTGAAAATGAAGCTTTGGAATCTAAAACTGGACTCACAGGAGAGTTTCAAATCGTAGAAAGTGAGAATGTCAGTCCTCTTGTACTTAAGTCGGCATTGTGCCTTTTGTATAAAATTGGGATGCAATTTGTGAGTTTCATCGTCAATAAGAAGGTGCAAGGTATACAGTAATCTTGAAAATTAAGCATCGGAATCTAAAACTGGACTCACAGGAGAGGTTCAAATCGTAGAAAGTGAGAGTGTCAGTCCTCTTCTACTGAAGTCGGCATTGTGCCTTTTGTATTATACTCGGATGCAATTTCTGAGGTTCATCGTCAATAATAAGGTGCAAGGTATTCAGTAATCTTGAAGTGAAGCATCGGAATCTAAAACTGGTTTCACAGGAGACGTTGTAGTCGTAGAAAGTGAGAGTGTCAATCCTCATGTACTTAAGTCGGCATTGTGCCTTTTGTATTAAATTCGGATGCAATTTCTGTGTTTCAAGTCAATAAGAAGGTGCAAGGTATACAGTAAACCTGAAGTGAAGCATCGGAATCTAAAACTGGACTCACAGGAGAGGTCCAAATCATAGCAAATTAGAGTGTTAGTCCGCTTGTACTTAAGTCGGCTTTGTGCGTTTTGTATTAAAATCGGATGCAATTTCTGTGTTGCTTCGTCAATAAGTTGGTGCAAGTTATACAGTACCTGAAGTGAAGCATCGGAATCTAAAACTGGACTCACAGGTGAAGTTTAAATCATTGAAAGTGAGAGTGTCAGGCCTCTTGTACTTAAGTCGGCATTGTGCCTTTTGTATTAGATTCGGATTCAATTTCTGTGTTTCATCGTCAATAAGAAGGTGCAAGGTATACAGTAAACTTGAAGTGAAGCATCGGAATCTAAAACAGGACTCACAGGAGAGGTTCAAATCATAGAAAGTGAGAATGTCAGTGCTCTTGTACTTAAGTCGGCATTGTGCATTTTGTATTAAATTCAGATGCAATTTCTGTGTTTCATCGTCAATAGGAAGGTGCAAGGTATACAGTAATCTAGAAGTGAAGCATCGAAATCTAAAACAGGACTCACAGGAGAGGTTCAAATCGTAGAATTTGAGAGTGTCAGTCCTCTTGTACTGATGTCGGCATTGTGCCTTTTGCATTAAAATCGGATGCAATTTCTGAGTTTCATCGTCAATAAGGAGGTGCAAGGTATACGTAAACCTTCAGTGAAGCATCGGAATCTAAAACTGGATTCACAGGAGACGTTCAAAACGTAGAAAGTGAGAGTGTCAATCCTCATGTACTTAAGTAGGCATTGTGCCTTTTGTATTAAATTCGGATGCAATATCTGAGTTTCATCGTCAACAAGAAGGTGCAAGGTATACAGTAATCCTGAAGCGAAGCATCGTAATCTGAAACTGGACTCACAGAAGAGGTTCTAATCGTAGAAAGTGAGAATGTCAGTCCTCTTGTACTGAAGTCGGCATTGTGCCTTTTGTATTAAATTCGGATGCAATTTCTGTGTTTCATCGTCAATGAGAAGGTGCAAGGTATACAGTAATCTTGAAGTGAAGCATCGGAATCCCAAACTTGACTCACAGAAGAGGTTCTAATCGTAGAAAGTGAGAATGTCAGTCCTCTTGTACTGAAGTCGGCATTGTGCCTTTTGTATTAAATTCGGATGCAATTTCTGTGTTTCATCGTCAATGAGAAGGTGCAAGGTATACAGTAATCTTGAAAATGAAGCATCGGAACCTAAAACTGGACTCACAGGAGAGGATCAAATCGTAGAAAGTGAGAGTGTCAGTCCTCTTGTACTTAAGTCGGCATTATGCATTTTGTATTAAATTCGGATGCAATTTTTGTGTTTCATCGTCTATAAGAATGTGCAAGGTATAGAGTAAACCTGGAGTGGAGCATCGGAATCTAAAACTGGACCTACAGGAGAGGTTCAAATCGTAGACAGTGAGAGTGTCAGTCCTCTTGTACTTAAGTCGTCATTGTGCCTTTTGTATTAAATTCGGATGCAAATTCTGTGTTTCGTCGTCAATAAGAATTTAGAAGGTATACACTAAACCTGAAGTGAAGCATCGGAATCTAAAACTGGACTCACAGGAGAGGTTCAAATCATAGAAAGTGAGAGTATCAGTCCTCTTTTACTTAAGTCGGCATTGAGCCTTTGTATAAAATTCGGATGCAATTTATGTGTTTCATCGTCAATATGAAGGTCCAAGGGATACAGTAAACCTGAAGTGAAGCATCGGATTCTAAAACTGGACTCACAGGAGAGGTCCAAATCATAGAAAGTGAGAGTGTTAGTCCGCTTGTACTTAAGTCGGCATTGTGCCTTTTGTATTAAAATCGGATGCATTTTCTGTGTTGCTTCGTCAATAAGAAGGTGCAAGGTATACAGTAAACCTGAAGTGAAGCATCGGAATCTAAAACTGGACTCACAGGTGAGGTTCAAATCATTGAAAGTGAGAGTGTCAGTCCTCTTGTACTTAAGTCGGAATTGTGCCATTCGTATTAAATTCGGATGCAATTTCTGTGTTCCATCGTCAATAAGAAGGTGCAAAGTATACATTAAACCTGAAGTGAAGCATCGGAACCTAAACTGAACCCACTGGAGAGATTCAAATCATAGGAAGTTGAATGTCAGTCCTCTTTTACTTAAGTCGGCATTGTGTGTTTTGTATTAAATTCGGATGCAAACTCTGTGTTTCATCGTCAATAAGAAGGTCCAAGGGATACAGTAAACCTGAAGTGAAACATCGGAATCTAAAACTGGACTCACAGGAGAGGTTCAAATCAAAGAAAGTGAGAGTGTCAGTCCTCCTGTACTTAAGTCGGCATTTTGCGTTTTGTATTAAATTCAGATGCAATTTCTGTGTTTCATCGTCAATAGGAAGGTGCAAGGTATACAATAATCTACAAGTGAAGCATCGGAATCTGAAACAGGACTCACAGGAGAGGTTCAAATCGTAGAAAGTGAGAATGTTAGTCCTCTTGTACTTAAGTCGGCATTGTGCCTTTTGTATAAAATTCGGATGCAATTTTTGTGTTTCATCGTCAATAAGAAGGTGCAATATCTACAGTAATCTGGAAAATGAAGCATCGGAATCTTAAACTGGATTCACAGGAAAGGTTCAAATCGTAGAATTTGAGAGTGTCAGTCCTCTTGTACTGATGTCGGCATTGTGCCTTTTGTATTAAATTCGGATGCAATTTCTGAGTTTCATCGTCAATAAGAAGGTGCAAGGTATACGTAAACCTTCAGTGAAGCATCGGAATCTAAAACTGGATTCACAGGAGACGTTCAAAACATAGAAAGTGAGAGTGTCAATCCTCATGTACTTAAGTCGGCATTGTGCCTTTTGTATTAAATTTGGATACAATTTCTGTGTTTCATCGTCAATAAGGAGGTGCAAGGTATACAGTAAACCTGAAGTGAAGCATCGGAATCTAAAACTGGACTCACAGGAGAGGTTCAAATCATAGAAACTGTGAGTGTCAGTCCTCTTGTACTTAAGTCGGCATTGTGCCTTTTGTATTAAATTCGGATGCAATTACTGTGTATTATCGTCAATAAGAAGGTGCAAGGTATACAGTTAACCTGAAGTGAAGCATCGGAATCTAAAACTGGACTCACAGGAGAGGTTCAAATCGTAGAAAGTGAGGGTGTCAGTCCTCTTGTACTTAAGTCGGCATTGTGCCTTTTGTATTAAATTCGGATGCAATCTCTGTGTTTCATCGTCAATAGGAAGGTGCAAGGTATACATTAAACCTCAAGTGAAGCATCGGAATCTAAAACTGGACTCACAAGGGAGGCTCAAATCATAGAGAGTTAGAGTGTCAGTCCTCTTTTACTTAAGCCGGCATTGTGCCTTTTGTATTAAATTCGGATGCAATTTCTGTGTTTCATCGTCAATAAGAATGTCCAAGGGATACAGTATACCTCAAGTGAAGCATAGGAATCTAAAACTGGACTCACAGGAGAGGTTCAAATCATAGAAAGTGATAGTGTCAGTCCTCTTGTACTTAAGTCGGCATTGTGCGTTTTGTATTAATTTTGGATGCAATTTCTGTGTTTCATCGTCAATCAGAAGGTGCAAGGTATACAGTAATCTTGAAGTGAAGCATCGGAAACTAAAACTGGACCCACAGGTTACGTTCAAATCATAGAAAGTGAGAGTGTTAATCCTCTTGTACTTAAGTCGGTATTGTGCATCTTGTATTAAATTCGGATGCAATATCTGTGTTTCATCGTCAATAGGAAGGTGCTAGGTATACAGTAATCTTGAAGTGAAGCATCGGAATCTAAAACTTGACTCACAGAAGAGGTTCTAATCGTAGAAAGTGAGAATGTCAGTCCTCTTGTACTGATGTCGGCATTGTGCCTTTTGTATTAAATTCGGATGCAATTTCTGTGTTTCATCGTCAATGCGAAGGTGCAAGGTATACAGTAATCTTGAAAATGAAGCATCGGAACCTAAAACTGGACTCACAGGAGAGGTTCAAATCGTAGAAAGTGAGATTGTCAGTCCTCTTGTACTTAAGTCGGCATTGTGCCTTTTGTATTAAATTCGGATGCAATTTTTGTGTTTCATCCTCTATAAGAATGTGCAAGGTATAGAGTAAACCTAGAGTGGAGCATCGGAATCTAAAACTGGACCTACAGGAGAGGTTTAAATCGTAGACAGTGAGAGTGTCAGTCCTCTTGTACTTAAGTCGTCATTGTGCCTTTTGTATTAAATTCGGATGCAAATTCTGTGTTTCGTCGTCAATAAGAATTTAGAAGGTATACACTATTCCTGAAGTGAAGCATCGGAATCTAAAACTGGACTCACAGGAGAGGTTCAAATCATAGAAAGTGAGAGTGTCAGTCCTCTTTTACTTAAGTCGGCATTGAGCCTTTGTATAAAATTCGGATGCAATTTATGTGTTTCATCGTCAATATGAAGGTCCAAGGGATACAGTAAACCTGAAGTGAAGCATCGGAATCTAAAACTGGACTCACAGGAGAGGTCCAAATCATAGAAAGTGAGAGTGTTAGTCCGCTTGTACTTAAGTCGGCATTGTGCCTTTTGTATTAAAATCGGATGCAATTTCTGTGTTGCTTCGTCAATAAGAAGGTGCAAGGTATACAGTAAACCTGAAGTGAAGCATCGGAATCTAAAACTGGACTCACAGGTGAGGTTCAAATCATTGAAAGTGAGAGTGTCAGTCCTCTTGTACTTAAGTCGGAATTGTGCCATTCGTATTAAATTCGGATGCAATTTCTGTGTTCCATCGTCAATAAGAAGGTGCAAGGTATACATTAAACCTGAAGTGAAGCATCGGAACCTAAACTGGACCCACTGGAGAGATTCAAATCATAGGAAGTGGAATGTCAGTCCTCTTTTACTTAAGTCGGCATTGTGTTTTTTGTATTAAATTCGGATGCAAACTCTGTGTTTCATCGTCAATAAGAAGGTCCAAAGGATACAGTAAACCTGAAGTGAAGCATCGGAATCTAAAACTGGACTCACAGGAGAGGTTCAAATCAAAGAATGTGAGAGTGTCAGTCCTCTTGTACTTAAGTCGGCATTTTGCGTTTTGTATTAAATTCGGATGCAATTTCTGTGTTTCATCGTCAATAAGAAGGTCCAAGGGATACAGTAAACCTGAAGTGAAGCATCGGAATCTAAAACAGGACTCACAGGAGAGGTTCAAATCGTAGAAAGTGACAATGTCAGTCCTCTGGTACTTAAGTCGGCATTGTGCCTTTTGTATAAAATTCGGATGCAATTTCTGTGTTTCATCGTCAATAAGAAGGTGCAAGGTATACAGTAATCTGGAAAATGAAGCATCGGAATCTTCAACTGGACTCACAGGAAAGGTTCAAATCGTAGAATGTGAGAGTGTCAGTCCTCTTGTACTGATGTCGGCATTGTGCCTTTTGTATTAAATTCGGATGCAATTTCTGAGTTTCATCGTCAATAGGAAGGTGCAAGGTATACGGAAACCTTGAGTGAAGCATCGGAATCTCAAACTGGATTCACAGGAGACGTTAAAATCGTAGAAAGTAAGAGTGTCAATCTTCATGTACTTAAGTCGGCATTGTGCCTTTTGTATTAAATTCGGATGCAATTTCTGAGTTTCATCGTCAATAAGAAGGTGCAAGGTATACAGTAATCCTGAAGTGAAGCATCGGAATCTAAAACTGGACTCACAGGAGAGGTTCAAATCAAAGAATGTGAGAGTGTCAGTCCTCTTGTACTTAAGTCGGCATTTTGCGTTTTGTATTAAATTCGGATGCAATTTCTGTGTTTCATCGTCAATAAGAAGGTCCAAGGGATACAGTAAACCTGAAGTGAAGCATCGGAATCTAAAACAGGACTCACAGGAGAGGTTCAAATCGTAGAAAGTGACAATGTCAGTCCTCTGGTACTTAAGTCGGCATTGTGCCTTTTGTATAAAATTCGGATGCAATTTCTGTGTTTCATCGTCAATAAGAAGGTGCAAGGCATACAGTAATCTGGAAAATGAAGCATCGGAATCTTCAACTGGACTCACAGGAAAGGTTCAAATCGTAGAATGTGAGAGTGTCAGTCCTCTTGTACTGATGTCGGCATTGTGCCTTTTGTATTAAATTCGGATGCAATTTCTGAGTTTCATCGTCAATAGGAAGGTGCAAGGTATACGGAAACCTTGAGTGAAGCATCGGAATCTCAAACTGGATTCACAGGAGACGTTAAAATCGTAGAAAGTAAGAGTGTCAATCTTCATGTACTTAAGTCGGCATTGTGCCTTTTGTATTAAATTCGGATGCAATTTCTGAGTTTCATCGTCAATAAGAAGGTCCAAGGGATACAGTAAACCTGAAGTGAAGCATCGGAATCTAAAACTGGACTCACAGGAGAGGTTCAAATCAAAGAATGTGAGAGTGTCAGTCCTCTTGTACTTAAGTCGGCACTTTGCGTTTTGTATTAAATTCGGATGCAATTTCTGTGTTTCATCGTCAATAAGAAGGTACAAGGGATACAGTAAACCTGAAGTGAAGCATCGGAATCTAAAACAGGACTCACAGGAGAGGTTCAAATCGTAGAAAGTGACAATGTCAGTCCTCTGGTACTTAAGTCGGCATTGTGCCTTTTGTATAAAATTCGGATGCAATTTCTGTGTTTCATCGTCAATAAGAAGGTGCAAGGTATACAGTAATCTGGAAAATGAAGCATCGGAATCTTCAACTGGACTCACAGGAAAGGTTCAAATCGTAGAATGTGAGAGTGTCAGTCCTCTTGTACTGATGTCGGCATTGTGCCTTTTGTATTAAATTCGGATGCAATTTCTGAGATTCATCGTCAATAGGAAGGTGCAAGGTATACGGAAACCTTGAGTGAAGCATCGGAATCTCAAACTGGATTCACAGGAGACGTTAAAATCGTAGAAAGTAAGAGTGTCAATCTTCATGTACTTAAGTCGGCATTGAGCCTTTTGTATTAAATTTGGATGCAATTTCTGTGTTTCATCGTCAATAAGAAGGTCCAAGGGATACAGTATACCTCAAGTGAAGCATAGGAATCTAAGACTGGACTCACAGGAGAGGTTCAAATAATAGAAAGTGAGAGTGTCAGTCCTCTTGTACTTAAGTCGGCATTGTGCGTTTTGTATTAAATTTGAATGCAATTTCTGTGTTTCATCGTCAATAAGAAGGTGCAAGGCGTACAGTAATCTTGAAGTGAAGCATCGGAAACTAAAACTGGACTCACAGGAGAGTTTCAAATCGTAGAAAGTGAGAGTGTCAGTCTTCTGGTACTGAAGTCGGCATTGTGCCTTTTGTATTAAATTTGGATGCAATTTCTGTGTTTCATCGTCCATGAGAAGGTGCAAGGTATACAGTAATCTTGAAAATGAAGCATCGGAACCTAAAACTGGACTCACAGGACACGTTGTAGTCGTAGAAAGTGAGAGTGTCAATCCTCATGTACTTAAGTCGGCATTGTGCCTTTTGTATTAAATTCGGATGCAATTTCTGTGTTTCATCGTCAATAAGAAGGTGCAAGGTATACAGTAACTCTGAAGTGAAGCATCAGAATCTAAAACTGGACTCACAGGAGAGGTCCAAATCATAGATAGTGAGAGTGTTAGTCCGCTTGTACTTAAGTCGGCATTGTGCCTTTTGTATTAGAATCGGGTGCAATTTCTGTGTTGCTTCGTCAACAAGAAGGTGCAAGGTATACAGTAAACCTGAAGTGAAGCATCGGAATCTAAAACTGGACTCACAGGTGAGGTTCAAATCATTGAAAGTGAGAGTGTCAGTCCTCTTGTACTTAAGTCGGAATTCTGCCATTCGTATTAAATTCGGAAGTAATTTCTGTGTTCCATCGTCAATAAGAAGGTGCAAGGTATACATTAAACCTGAAGGGAAGCATCGGAACCTAAACTGGACCCACTGGAGAGATTCAAATCATAGGAAGTGGAATGTCAGTCCTCTTTTACTTAAGTCGGCATTGTGTTTTTTGTATTAAATTCGGATGCAAACTCTGTGTTTCATCGTCAATAAGAAGGTCCAAGGGATACAGTAAACCTGAAGTGAAGCATCGGAATCAAAAACTGGACTCACAGGAGAGGTTCAAATCAAAGAAAGTGAGAGTGTCAGTCCTCTTGTACTTAAGTCGGCATTTTGCGTTTTGTATTAAATTCGGATGCAATTTCTGTGTTTCATCGTCAATAAGAAGGTGCATGGTATACAGTAATCTTGAAGTGAAGCATCGGAATCTAAAACTGGACTCACAGGAGACGTTCAAATCGTAGATAGTGAGAGTGTCAGTCTTCTTGTACTTAGGTCGGCATTGTGCCTTTTGTATTAATTTCGGATGCAATCTCTGTGTTTCATCGTCAAGAAGAAAGTGTAAGGTATACAGTTATCTTGAAGAGAAGCATCGGAATCTCAAAACTGGACTCACAGGAAAGGGTCAAATCGTAGAAAGTGAGAGTGTCAGTCCTTTTGTACTTAAGTCGTCATTGTGCCTTTTGTATTAAATTTGGATTCAATTTCTGTGTTTCATCGTCAATAAGAGGGTGCAAGGTATACAGTAAACCTGCCGTGAAGCATCGGAATCTAAAACTGGACTCACAGGAGAAGTTCAAATCATAGAAAGTGAGAATGTCAGACCTCTTGTACTTAAGTCGGCATTGTGCATTTTGTGTTAAATTCGGATGCAATTTCTGTGTTTCATCGTCAATAGGAAGGTGCAAGGTATACAGTAATCTAGAAGTGAAGCATCGGAATCTAAAATTGGACTCACAGGAGAGGTTCAAATCGTAGAAAGTGAGAATGTCAGTCCTCTTGTACTTAAGTCGGCATTGTGCCTTTTGTATAAAATTCGGATGCAATTTCTGTGTTTCATCGTCAATAAGAAGGTGCAAGGTATACCGTAATGTGGAAAATGAAGCATCGGAATCTTAAACTGGACTCACAGGAAAGGTTCAAATCGTAGAATGTGAGAGTGTCAGTCCTCTTGTACTGATGTCGGCATTTTGCCTTTTGTATTAAATTCGGATGCAATTTCTGAGTTTCATCGTCAATAAGAAGGTGCAAGGTATACGTAAACCTTGAATGAAGCATCGGAATCTAAAACTGGATTCACAGGACACGTTCAAATCGTAGAAAGTGAGAGTGTCAATCCTCATGTAGTTAAGTCCGTATTCTGCCTTTTGCATTAAATTCGGATGCAATTTCTGAGATTCATCGTCAATAAGAAGGTGCAAGGTATACAGTAATCCTGAAGTGAAGCATCGTAATCTAAAACTGGACTTACAGGAGAGGTTCAAATCATAGAAAGTGAGGGTGTCGGTCCTCTTTTACTTAGCTCGGCATTGTGCCTTTTGTATAAAATTTGGATGCAATTTCTGTGTTTCATCGTCAATAAGAAGGTGCAAGGTATACAGTAAACCTGAAGTGAAGCATCGGAATCTAAAACTGGGCTCACAGGAGAGGTTCAAATCGTAGAAAGTGAGAGTGTCAGTCCTCTTGTACTTAAGTCGCCATTGTGCCTTTTGTATTAAATTCGGATGCAATTTCTGTGTTTCATCGTCAATAAGAAGGTGCAAGGTATACATTAAACCTGAAGTGAAGCATCGGAATCTCAAACTGGACTCACAGGAGAGTTTCAAATCATAGAGAGTTAGAGTGTCAGTCCTCTTTTACTTAAGTCGGCATTGTGCCTCTTGTATTAAATTCAGATGCAATTTCTATGTTTCATCGTCAATAAGAAGGTCCAAGGGATACTGTATACCTCATACCTCAAGTGAAGCATAGGTATCTAAGACTGGACTCACAGGAGGGGTTCAAATCACAGAAAGTGAGAGTGTCAGTCCTCCTGTACTTAAGTCGGCATTGTGCGTTTTGTATTAAATTTGGATGCAATTTCTGTGTTTCATCGTCAATAAGAAGGTGCAAGGTTTACAGTAATCTTGAAGTGAAGCATCGGAAACTAAAACTGGACTCACAGGTGACGTTCAAATCATAGAATGTGAGAGTGTTAATCCTCTTGTACTTATGTCGGCATTGTGCATTTTGTATTAAATTCGGATGCAATTTCTGTGTTTCATCGTCAATAGGAAGGTGCAAGGTATACAGTAATCTTGAAGTGAAGCATCGGAATCTAAAACTGGACTCACAGGAGAGGTTCAAATCGTAGAAAGTGAGAATGTCAGTCCTCTTGTACTGAAGTCGGCATTGTGCCTTTTGTATTAAATTTGGATGCAATTTCTGTGTTTCATCGTCAATGAGAAGGTGCCAGGTATACAGTAATCTTGAAAATGAAGCATCAGAACCTTAAACTGGACTCACTGGAGAGGTTCAAATCGTAGAAAGTGAGAGTGTCAGTCCTCTTGTACTTAAGCCGGCATTGTGCCTTTTGTATTAAATTCGGATGCATTTTTTGTGTTTCATCGTCTATAAGAATGTGCAAGGTATAGGGTAAACCTAGAGTGGCGCATCGGAATCTAAATCTGGACATACAGGAGAGGTTCAAATCGTAGACAGTGAGAGTGTCAGTGCTCTTGTACTTAAGTCGGAATTGTGCCTTTTGTATAAATTTGGGATGCAATTTGTGTGTTTCATCGTCAATAAGAAGGTACAAGGTATACAGTAATCTTGAAAATGAAGCATCGGAGTCTAAAACTGGACTCACAGGAGAGGTTCAAATCGTAGAAAGTGAGAGTGTCAGTCCTCTTTTACTGAAGTCGGCATTGTGCCTTTTGATTAAACTCGGATGCAATTTCTGAGTTTCATCGTCAATAAGAAGTTGCAAGGTATTCAGTAATCTTGAAGTAAAGCATCGGAATCTAAAACTGGATTCACAGGAGACGTTGTAGTCGTAGATAGTGAGATTGTCAATCCTCATGTACTTAATTCGGCATTGTGCCTTTTGTATTAAATTCGGATGCAATTTCTGTGTTTCATCGTCAATAAGAAGGTGCAAGGTATACAGTAACCCTGAAGTGAAGCATCGGAATCTAAAACTGGACTAACAGGAGAGGTCCAAATCATAGAAGGTGAGAGTGTTTGTCCGCTTGTACTTAAGTCGGCATTGTGCCTTTTGTATTAAAATCGGATGCAATTTCAGTGTTGCTTCGTCAATAAGAAGGTGCAAGGTATACAGTAAACCTGAAGTGAAGCATCGGAATCTAAAACTGGACTCACGGGTGATGTTCAAATCATTGAAAGTGAGAGTGCCAGTCCTCTTGTACTTAAGTCGGCATTGTGCCATTCGTATTAAATTCGGATGCAATTTCTGTGTTCCATCGTCAATAAGAAGGTGCAAGGTATACATTAAACCTGAAGTGAAGCATCGGAACCTAAACTGGACCCACTGGAGAGATTCAAATCATAGGAAGTGGAATGTCAGTCCTCTTTTACTTATGTCGGCATTGTGTTTTTTGTATTAAATTCGGACGCAAACTCTGTGTTTCATCGTCAATAAGAAGGTCCAAGGGATACAGTAAACCTGAAGTGAAGCATCGGAATCTAAAACCGGACTCACAGGAGAGGTTCAAATCATAGAAAGTGAGAGTGTCAGTCCTCTTGTACTTAAGACGGCATTTTGCGTGTTGTATTAAATTCGGATGCAATTTATTGTGTTTCATCGTCAATAAGAAGGTGCATGTTATACAGTAATCTTGAAGTGAAGCATCGGAATCTAAAACTGGACTCACAGGAGACGTTCAAATCGTAGAAAGTGAGAGTGTCAGTCTTCTTGTACTTAGCTCGGCATTGTGCCTTTTGTATTAATTTCGGATGCAATCTCAGTGTTTCATCGTCAAGAAGAAAGTGCAAGGTATACAGTAATCTTGAAGAGACGCATCGGAATCTAAAACTGGACTCACAGGAAAGGGTCAAATCGTAGAAAGTGAGAGTGTCAGTCCTCTTGTACTTAAGTCGGCATTGTGCCTTTTGTATTAAATTTGGATTCAATTTCTGTGTTTCATCGTCAATAAGAAGGTGCAAGGTATACAGTAAACCTGACGTGAAGCATCGGAATATAAAACTGGACTCACAGGAGAGGTTCAAATCATAGAAAGTGAGAATGTCAGTCCTCTTGTACTTAAGTCGGCATTGTGCATTTTGTGTTAAATTCGGATGCAATTTCTGTGTTTCATCGTCAATAGGAAGGTGCAAGGTATACAGTAATCTAGAAGTGAAGCATCGGAATCTAAAATTGGACTCACAGGAGAGGTTCAAATCGTAGAAAGTGAGAATGTCAGTCCTCTTGTACTTAAGTCGGCATTGTGCCTTTTGTATAAAATTCGGATGCAATTTCTGTGTTTCATCGTCAATAAGAAGGTGCAAGGTATACCGTAATGTGGAAAATGAAGCATCGGAATCTTAAACTGGACTCACAGGAAAGGTTCAAATCGTAGAATGTGAGAGTGTCAGTCCTCTTGTACTGATGTCGGCATTTTGCCTTTTGTATTAAATTCGGATGCAATTTCTGAGTTTCATCGTCAATAAGAAGGTGCAAGGTATACGTAAACCTTGAATGAAGCATCGGAATCTAAAACTGGATTCACAGGACACGTTCAAATCGTAGAAAGTGAGAGTGTCAATCCTCATGTAGTTAAGTCCGTATTCTGCCTTTTGCATTAAATTCGGATGCAATTTCTGAGATTCATCGTCAATAAGAAGGTGCAAGGTATACAGTAATCCTGAAGTGAAGCATGGTAATCTAAAACTGGACTTACAGGAGAGGTTCAAATCATAGAAAGTGAGGGTGTCGGTCCTCTTTTACTTAGCTCGGCATTGTGCCTTTTGTATAAAATTTGGATGCAATTTCTGTGTTTCATCGTCAATAAGAAGGTGCAAGGTATACAGTAAACCTGAAGTGAAGCATCGGAATCTAAAACTGGGCTCACAGGAGAGGTTCAAATGATAGAAAGTGTGAGTGTCAGTCCTCTTGTACTTAAGTCGGCATTGTGCCTTTTGTATTAAATTCGGATGCAATTTCTGTGTATTATCGTCAATCAGAATGTGCAAGGTATACAGTTAACCTGAAGTGAAGCGTCGGAATCTAAAACTGGACTCACAGGAGAGGTTCAAATCGTAGAAAGTGAGAGTGTCAGTCCTCTTGTACTTAAGTCGCCATTGTGCCTTTTGTATTAAATTCGGATGCAATTTCTGTGTTTCATCGTCAATAAGAAGGTGCAAGGTATACATTAAACCTGAAGTGAAGCATCGGAATCTCAAACTGGACTCACAGGAGAGTTTCAAATCATAGAGAGTTAGAGTGTCAGTCCTCTTTTACTTAAGTCGGCATTGTGCCTCTTGTATTAAATTCAGATGCAATTTCTATGTTTCATCGTCAATAAGAAGGTCCAAGGGATACTGTATACCTCATACCTCAAGTGAAGCATAGGTATCTAAGACTGGACTCACAGGAGGGGTTCAAATCACAGAAAGTGAGAGTGTCAGTCCTCCTGTACTTAAGTCGGCATTGTGCGTTTTGTATTAAATTTGGATGCAATTTCTGTGTTTCATCGTCAATAAGAAGGTGCAAGGTTTACAGTAATCTTGAAGTGAAGCATCGGAAACTAAAACTGGACTCACAGGTGACGTTCAAATCATAGAATGTGAGAGTGTTAATCCTCTTGTACTTGTGTCGGCATTGTGCATTTTGTATTAAATTCGGATGCAATTTCTGTGTTTCATCGTCAATAGGAAGGTGCAAGGTATACAGTAATCTTGAAGTGAAGCATCGGAATCTAAAACTGGACTCACAGGAGAGGTTCAAATCGTAGAAAGTGAGAATGTCAGTCCTCTTGTACTGAAGTCGGCATTGTGCCTTTTGTATTAAATTTGGATGCAATTTCTGTGTTTCATCGTCAATGAGAAGGTGCCAGGTATACAGTAATCTTGAAAATGAAGCATCGGAACCTTAAACTGGACTCACTGGAGAGGTTCAAATCGTAGAAAGTGAGAGTGTCAGTCCTCTTGTACTTAAGCCGGCATTGTGCCTTTTGTATTAAATTCGGATGCAATTTTTGTGTTTCATCGTCTATAAGAATGTGCAAGGTATAGGGTAAACCTAGAGTGGCGCATCGGAATCTAAATCTGGACATACAGGAGAGGTTCAAATCGTAGACAGTGAGAGTGTCAGTGCTCTTGTACTTAAGTCAGAATTGTGCCTTTTGTATAAATTTGGGATGCAATTTGTGTGTTTCATCGTCAATAAGAAGGTGCAAGGTATACAGTAATCTTGAAAATGAAGCATCGGAGTCTAAAACTGGACTCACAGGAGAGGTTCAAATCGTAGAAAGTGAGAGTGTCAGTCCTCTTTTACTGACGTCGGCATTGTGCCTTTTGATTAAACTCGGATGCAATTTCTGAGTTTCATCGTCAATAAGAAGTTGCAAGGTATTCAGTAATCTTGAAGTAAAGCATCGGAATTTAAAACTGGATTCACAGGAGACGTTGTAGTCGTAGATAGTGAGATTGTCAATCCTCATGTACTTAATTCGGCATTGTGCCTTTTGTATTAAATTCGGATGCAATTTCTGTGTTTCATCGTCAATAAGAAGGTGCAAGGTATACAGTAACCCTGAAGTGAAGCATCGGAATCTAAAACTGGACTCACAGGAGAGGTCCAAATCATAGAAGGTGAGAGTGTTTGTCCGCTTGTACTTAAGTCGGCATTGTGCCTTTTGTATTAAAATCGGATGCAATTTCAGTGTTGCTTCGTCAATAAGAAGGTGCAAGGTATACAGTAAACCTGATGTGAAGCATCGGAATCTAAAACTGGACTCACGGGTGAGGTTCAAATCATTGAAAGTGAGAGTGCCAGTCCTCTTGTACTTAAGTCGGCATTGTGCCATTCGTATTAAATTCGGATGCAATTTCTGTGTTCCATCGTCAATAAGAAGGTGCAAGGTATACATTAAACCTGAAGTGAAGCATCGGAACCTAAACTGGACCCACTGGAGAGATTCAAATCATAGGAAGTGGAATGTCAGTCCTCTTTTACTTATGTCGGCATTGTGTTTTTTGTATTAAATTCGGACGCAAACTCTGTGTTTCATCGTCAATAAGAAGGTCCAAGGGATACAGTAAACCTGAAGTGAAGCATCGGAATCTAAAACCGGACTCACAGGAGAGGTTCAAATCATAGAAAGTGAGAGTGTCAGTCCTCTTGTACTTAAGACGGCATTTTGCGTGTTGTATTAAATTCGGATGCAATTTATTGTGTTTCATCGTCAATAAGAAGGTGCATGGTATACAGTAATCTTGAAGTGAAGCATCGGAATCTAAAACTGGACTCACAGGAGACGTTCAAATCGTAGAAAGTGAGTGTGTCAGTCTTCTTGTACTTAGCTCGGCATTGTGCCTTTTGTACTAATTTCGGATGCAATCTCAGTGTTTCATCGTCAAGAAGAAAGTGCAAGGTATACAGTAATCTTGAAGAGACGCATCGGAATCTAAAACTGGACTCACAGGAAAGGGTCAAATCGTAGAAAGTGAGAGTGTCAGTCCTCTTGTACTTAAGTCGGCATTGTGCCTTTTGTATTAAATTTGGATTCAATTTCTGTGTTTCATCGTCAATAAGAAGGTGCAAGGTATACAGTAAACCTGACGTGAAGCATCGGAATATAAAACTGGACTCACAGGAGAGATTCAAATCATAGAAAGTGAGAATGTCAGTCCTCTTGTACTTAAGTCGGCATTGTGCATTTTGTGTTAACTTCGGATGCAATTTCTGTGTTTCATCGTCAATAGGAAGGTGCAAGGTATACTGTAATCTAGAAGTGAAGCATCGGAATCTAAAACTGGACTCACAGGAGTAGTTCAAATTGTAGAAAGTGAGAATGTCAGTCCTCTTGTACTTAAGTCGGCATTGTGCCTTTTGTATAAAATTCGCATGCAATTTCTGTGTTTCATCGTCAATAAGAAGGTGCAAGGTATACAGTAATGTGGAAAATGAAGCATCGGAATCTTAAACTGGACTCACAGGAAAGGTTCAAATCGTAGAATGTGAGAGTGTCAGTCCTCTTGTACTTATGTCGGCATTGTGCCTTTTGTATTAAATTCGGATGCAATTTCTGAGTTTCATCGTCAATAAGAAGGTGCAAGGTATACGTAAACCTTGAATGAAGCATCGGAATCTAAAACTGGATTCACAGGACACGTTCAAATCGTAGAAAGTGAGAGTGTCAATCCTCATTTACTTAAGTCAGCATTCTGCCTTTTGTATTAAATTCGGATGCAATTTCTGAGTTTCATCGTCAATAAGAAGCTGCAAGGTATACAGTAATCCTGAAGTGAAGCGTCGTAATCTAAAACTGGACTCACAGGAGAGGTTCAAATCATAGAAAGTGAGGGTGTCGGTCCTCTCTTACTTAGGTCGGCATTGTGCCTTTTGTATAAAATTTGGATGCAATTTCTGTGTTTCATCGTCAATAAGAAGGTGCAAGGTATACAGTAAACCTGAAGTGAAGCATCGGAATCTAAAACTGGGCTCACAGGAGAGGTTCAAATCATAGAAAGTGTGAGTGTCAGTCCTCTTGTACTTAAGTCGGCATTGTGCCTTTTGTATTAAATTCGGATGCAATTTCTGTGTTTCATCGTCAATAAGAAGGTGCAAGGTATATATTAAACCTGAAGTGAAGCATCAGAATCTAAAACTGGACTCAAAGGAGAGGTTCAAATCATAGAGAGTTAGAGTGTCAGTCCTCTTTTACTTAAGTCGGCATTGTGCCTTTTGTATTAAATTCGGATGCAATTTCTGTGTTTCATCGTCAATAAGAAGGTCCAAGGGATACAGTATACCTCAAGTGAAGCATAGGTATCTAAGACTGGACTCACAGGAGGGGTTCAAATCACAGAAAGTGAGAGTGTCAGTCCTCCTGTACTTAAGTCGGCATTGTGCGTTTTGTATTAAATTTGGATGCAATTTCTGTGTTTCATCGTCAATAAGAAGGTGGAAGGTTTACAGTAATCTTGAAGTGAAGCATCGGAAACTAAAACTGGACTCACAGGTGACGTTCAAATCATAGAAAGTGAGAGTGTTAATCCTCTTGTACTTAAGTCGGCATTGTGCATTTTGTATTAAATTCGGATGCAATTTCTGTGTTTCATCGTCAATAGGAAGGTGCTAGGTATACAGTAATCTTGAAGTGAAGCAGCGGAATCTAAAACTGGACTCACACGAGAGGTTCAAATCGTAGAAAGTGAGAATGTCAGTCCTCTTGTACTGAAGTCGGCATTGTGCCTTTTGTATTAAATTTGGATGCAATTTCTGTGTTTCATCGTCAATGAGAAGGTGCCAGGTATACAGTAATCTTGAAAATAAAGCATCGGAACCTTAAACTGGACTCACAGGAGAGGTTCAAATCGTAGAAAGTGAGAGTGTCAGTCCTCTTGTACTTAAGTCGGCATTGTGCCTTTTGTATTAAATTCGGATGCAATTTTTGTGTTTCATCGTCTATAAGAATGTGCAAGGTATAGGGTAAACTTAGAGTGGCGCATCGGAATCTAAATCTGGACCTACAGGAGAGGTTCAAATCGTAGTCAGTGAGAGTGTCAGTGCTCTTGTACTTAAGTCGTCATTGTGCCTTTTGTATTAAATTTGGGTGCAAATTCTGTGTTTCATCGTCAATAAGAATTTACAAGGTATACAGTAAACCTGAAGTGAGGCATCGGAATCAAAAACTGGACTCACAGGAGAGGTTCATATCATAGAAAGTGAGAGTGTCGGTCCTCTTTTACTTGAGTCGGCATTGAGCCTTTTGTATCACATTCGGATGCAATTTATGTGTTTCATCGTCTATATGAAGGTCCAAGGGATTCTGTAAACCTGAAGTGAAGCAACGGAATCTAAAACTGGACTCACAGAAGAGGTTCAAATCATAGAAAGTGAGAGTGTCAGTTCTCTTGTACTTATGTCGGCATTGTGCCTTTTGTATTAAATTCGGATGAAATGTCTATGTTTTATCGTCAATACGAAGGTGCAAGGTATACAGTTAACCTGAAGTGAAGCATCGGAATCTAAAACTAGACTCACAGGAGAGGTTCAAATCGTAGAAAGTGAGAATGTCAGTCCTCTTGTACTTAAGTCGGCATTGTGCCTTTTGTATTAAATTCGGATGCAATTTCTGTGTTTCATCGTCAATAAGAAGGTGCAAGTTATACATTAAACCTGAAGTGAAGCATCGGAAACTAAAACTGGACTCACAGGAGAGATTCAAATCATAGAGAGTTAGAGTGTCAGTCCTCTTTTACTTAAGTCGGCATTGTGCCTTTTGCATTAAATTCGGATGCAATTTCTGTGTTTCATCGTCAATAAGAAGGTCCAGGGGATACAGTATACCTGAAGTGAAGCATAGAAATCTAAAACTGGACTCACAGGAGAGGTTCAAATCATAGAAAGTTAGTGTGTCAGTCCTCTTGTACTTAAGTCGGCATTGTGCCTTTTGCATTACATTCGGATGCAAACTCTATGTTTCATCGTCAATAAGAAGGTGCAAGGTATACAGTAAACCCGAAGTGAAGCATCGGAATCTAAAACTGGACTCACAGGAGAGGTTCAAATCATAGAAAGTGAGAGTGTTAGTCCTCTTGTACTTAAGTCGGCATTGTGCATTTTGTATTAATTTCGGATGCAATTTCTGTGTTTCATCGTCAATAGGAAGGTGCTAGGTGTACAGTAATCTTGAAGTGAAGCATCGGAAACTAAAACTGGACTCACAGAAGAGGTTCAAATCGTAGAAAGTGAGAATGTCAGTCCTCTTGTAGTTAAATCGCCATTGTGCCTTTTGTATTACATTCGGATGCACTTTTTGTGTTTCATCGTCTATAAGAATATGGAAAGTATACTGTAAACCTGAAGTGCAGCATCGGACTCTAAAACTGGACCTACAGGAGAGGTTCAAATCGTAGACAGTGAGAGTGTCAGTCCCCTTGCACTGAAGTCGGCATTTTGCCTTTTGTATTAAATTCGGATGCAATTTCTGTGTTTTACCGTCAATAAGAAGATGCAAGGTATACAGTAAACCTGAAGTGAAGCATCGGAATCTAACACTGGACTGACAGGAGAGGTTCAAATCATAGAAAGTGAGAATGTCAGTCCACTTGTACTCAAGTCGGCATTGTGCATTTTGTATTAAATTCGGATGCAATTTCTGTGTTTCATCGTCAACAGGAAGGTGCAAGGTATACAGTAATCTTGAAGTGAAGCATCGGAAACTAAAACTGGACTCACAGGAGATGTTCAAATCGTAGAAAGTGAGAATGTCAGTCCTCTTGTACTTAAGTCGGCATTGTGCCTTTTGTATAAAATTGGGATGCAATTTGTGTGTTTCATCGTCAACAAGAAGGTGCAAGGTATACTGAAATCTAGAAAATGAAGCATCGGAATCTAAAACTGGACTCACAGGAGAGGTTCAAATCGTAGAAAGTGAGAGTGTCGGTCCTCTTTTACTGAAGTCGGCATTGTGCCTTTTGTATTAAATTCGGATGCAATTTCTGAGTTTCATCGTCAATAAGAAGGTGCAAGGTATTCAGTAATCTTGAAGTGAAGCATCGGAATCTAAAACTGGATTCACAGGAGACGTTGAAGTCGTAGAAAGTGAGAGTGTCAATCCTCATGTACTTAAGTCGGCATTGTGCATTTTGTATTAGATTCGGATGCAGTTTCTGTGTTTCATCGTCAATAAGAAGGTGCAAGGTATACAGTAACCCTGAAGTGAAGCATCGGAATCTAAAACTGGACTCACAGGAGAGGTTCAAATCATAGAAAGTGAGAGAGTTAGTCCGCTTGTACTTAAGTCGGCATTGTGCCTTTTGTATTAAATTCGGATGCAATTTCTGTGTTTCATCGTCAATAAGAAGGTGCAAGGTATACAGTAACCCTGAAGTGAAGCATCGGAATCTAAAACTGGACTCACAGGAGAGGTCCAAATCATAGAAAGTGAGAGTGTCAGTCCTCTTGTACTTAAGTCGGCATTTTGCGTGTTGTATTAAATTCGGATGCAATTTATTGTGTTTCATCGTCAATAAGAAGGTGCATGGTATACAGTAATCTTGAAGTGAAGCATCGGAATCTAAAACTGGACTCACAGGAGACGTTCAAATCGTAGAAAGTGAGAGTGTCAGTCTTCTTGTACTTACGTCGGCATTGTGCCTTTTGTATTAATTTCGGATGCAATCTCTGTGTTTCATCGTCAAGAAGAAAGTGCAAGGTATACAGTAATCTTGAAGAGAAGCATCGGAATCTAAAACAGGACTCACAGGAAAGGGTCAAATCGTAGAAAGTGAGAGTGTCAGTCCTCTTGTACTAAAGTCGGCATTGTGCCTTTTGTATTAAATTTGGATTCAATCTCTGTGTTTCATCGTCAATAAGAAGGTGCAAGGTGTACAGTAAACCTCACGTGATGCATCGGAATATAAAACTGGACTCACAGGAGAGGTTCAAATCATAGAAAGTGAGAATGTCAGTCCTCTTGTACTTAAGTCGGCATTGTGCATTTTGTGTTAACTTCGGATGCAATTTCTGTGTTTCATCGTCAATAGGAAGGTGCAAGGTATACAGTAATCTAGAAGTGAAGCATCGGAATCTAAAACTGGACTCACAGGAGTAGTTCAAATTGTAGAAAGTGAGAATGTCAGTCCTCTTGTACTTAAGTCGGCATTGTGCCTTTTGTATAAAATTCGGATGCAATTTCTGTGTTTCATCGTCAATAAGAAGGTGCAAGGTATACAGTAATGTGGAAAATGAAGCATCGGAATCTTAAACTGGACTCACAGGAAAGGTTCAAATCGTAGAATGTGAGAGTGTCAGTCCTCTTGTACTGATGTCGGCATTGTGCCTTTTGTATTAAATTCGGATGCAATTTCTGAGTTTCATCGTCAATAAGAAGGTGCAAGGTATACGTAAACCTTGAATGAAGCATCGGAATCTAAAACTGGATTCACAGGACACGTTCAAATCGTTGAAAGTGAGAGTGTCAATCCTCATGTACTTAAGTCGGCATTCTGCCTTTTGTATTAAATTCGGATGAAATTTCTGAGTTTCA
The DNA here is from genome assembly GCF_021461385.2 of Schistocerca piceifrons. Lineage (NCBI taxonomy): Eukaryota > Metazoa > Arthropoda > Insecta > Orthoptera > Acrididae > Schistocerca > Schistocerca piceifrons. Next base: position 125,630 of record NW_025728148.1, on the reverse strand, counting down.
TCGTCAAAAAGAAGGTGCAAGGTATACAGTAATCCTGAAGTGAAGCGTCGTAATCTAAAACTGGACTCACAGGAGAGGTTCAAATCATAGAAAGTGAGGGTGTCGGTCCTCTCTTACTTAGGTCGGCATTGTGCCTTTTGTATAAAATTTGGATGCAATTTCTGCGTTTCATCGTCAATAAGAAGGTGCAAGGTATACAGTAAACCTGAAGTGAAGCATCAGAATCTAAAACTGGGCTCACAGGAGAGGTTCAAATCATAGAAAGTGTGAGTGTCAGTCCTCTTGTACTTAAGTCGGCATTGTGCCTTTTGTATTAAATTCGGATGCTATTTCTGTTCATTATCGTCAATGAGAAGGTGCAAGGTATACAGTTAACCTGAAGTGAAGCATCGGAATCTAAAACTGGACTCACAGGAGAGGTTCAAATCGTAGAAAGTGAGAGTGTCAGTCCACTTGTACTTAAGTCGGCATTGTGCCTTTTGTATTAAATTCGGATGCAATTTCTGTGTTTCATCGTCAATAAGAAGGTGCAAGGTATACATTAAACCTGAAGTGAAGCATCAGAATCTAAAACTGGACTCAAAGGAGAGGTTCAAATCATAGAGAGTTAGAGTGTCAGTCCTCTTTTACTTAAGTCGGCATTGTGCCTTTTGTATTAAATTCGGAAGCAATTTCTGTGTTTCATCGTCAATAAGAAGGTCCAAGGGATACAGTATACCTCAAGTGAAGCATAGGTATCTAAGACTGGACTCACAGGAGGGGTTCAAATCACAGAAAGTGAGAGTGTCAGTCCTCCTGTACTTAAGTCGGCATTGTGCGTTTTGTATTAAATTTGGATGCAATTTCTGTGTTTCATCGTCAATAAGAAGGTTGAAGGTTTACAGTAATCTTGAAGTGAAGCATCGGAAACTAAAACTGGACTCACAGGTGACGTTCAAATCATAGAAAGTGAGAGTGTTAATCCTTTTGTACTTAAGTCGGCATTGTGCATTTTGTATTAAATTCGGATGCAATTTCTGTGTTTCATCGTCAATAGGAAGGTGCTAGGTATACAGTAATCTTGAAGTGAAGCATCGGAATCTAAAACTGGACTCACAGGAGAGGTTCAAATCGTAGAAAGTGAGAATGTCAGTCCTCTTGTACTGAAGTCGGCATTGTGCCTTTTGTATTAAATTTGGATGCAATTTCTGTGTTTCATCGTCAATAAGAAGGTGCCAGGTATACAGTAATCTTGAAAATGAAGCATCGGAACCTTAAACTGGACTCACAGGAGAGGTTCAAATCGTAGAAAGTGAGAGTGTCAGTCCTCTTGTACTTAAGTCGGCATTGTGCCTTTTGTATTAAATTCGGATGCAATTTTTGTGTTTCATCGTCTATAAGAATGTGCAAGGTATAGGGTAAACCTAGAGTGGCGCATCGGAATCTAAATCTGGACCTACAGGAGAGGTTCAAATCGTAGACAGTGAGAGTGTCAGTGCTCTTGTACTTAAGTCGTCATTGTGCTTTTGTATTAAATTCGGGTGCAAATTCTGTGTTTCATCGTCAATAAGAATTGACAAGTTATACAGTAAACCTGAAGTGAGGCATCGGAATCAAAAACTGGACTCACAGGAGAGGTTCATATCATAGAAAGTGAGAGTGTCTGTCCTCTTTTACTTAAGTCGGCATTGAGCCTTTTGTATAACATTTGGATGCAATTTATGTGTTTCATCGTCAATATGAAGGTCCAAGGGATTCTGTAAACCTGAAGTGAAGCATCGGAATCTAAAACTGGACTCACAGAAGAGGTTCAAATCATAGAAAGTTAGTGTGTCAGTCCTCTTGTACTTAAGTCGGCATTGTGCCTTTTTGCATTAAATTCGGATGCAAACTCTGTGTTTCATCGTCAATAAGAAGGTGCAAGGTATACAGTAAACCCGAAGTGAAGGATCGGAATCTAAAACTGGACTCACAGGAGAGGTTCAAATCACAGAAAGTCAGAGTGTCAGTCCTCTTGTACTTAAGTCGGCATTGTGCGTTTTGTATTAAATTTGGATGCAATTTCTGTGTTTTATCGTCAATAAGAAGGTGCAAGGTATACAGTACTCTTGAAGAGAAGCATCGGAATCTAAAACTGGACTCACAGGAGACGTTCAAATCATAGTAAGTGAGAGTGTTCGTCCTCTTGTACTTAAGTCGGCATTGTGCATTTTGTATTAAATTCGGATGCAATTTCTGTGTTTCATCGTCAATAGGAAGGTGCTAGGTATACAGTAATCTTGAAGTGAAGCATCGGAATCTAAAACTGGACTCACAGAAGAGGTTCAAATCGTAGAAAGTGAGAATGTCAGTCCTCTTGTAGTTAAGTCGCCATTGTGCCTTTTGTATTAAATTCGGATGCACTTTTTGTGTTTCATCGTCTATAAGAATATGGAAGGTATACTGTAAACCTGAAGTGCAGCATCGGAATCTAAAACTGGACCTACAGGAGAGGTTCAAATCGTAGACAGTGAGAGTGTCAGTCCCCTTGTACTGAAGTCGGCATTGTGCCTTTTGTATTAAATTCGGATGCAATTTCGGTGTTTTACCGTCAATAAGAAGATGCAAGGTATACAGTAAACCTGAAGTGAAGCATCGGAATCCAACACTGGACTGACAGGAGAGGTTCAAATCATAGAAAGTGAGAATGTCAGTCCACTTGTACTCAAGTCGGCATTGTGCATTTTGTATTAAATTCGGATGCAATTTCTGTGTTTCATCGTCAACAGGAAGGTGCAAGGTATACAGTAATCTTGAAGTGAAGCATCGGAAACTAAAACTGGACTCACAGGAGAGGTTCAAATCGTAGAAACTGAGAATGTCAGTCCTCTTGTACTTAAGTCGACATTGTGCCTTTTGTATAAAATTGGGATGCAATTTGTGTGTTTCATCGTCAACAAGAAGGTGCAAGGTATACAGTAATCTTGAAAATGAAGCATCGGAATCTAAAACTGGACTCACAGGAGAGGTTCAAATCGTAGAAAGTGAGAGTGTCGGTCCTCTTTTACTGAAGTCGGCATTGTGCCTTTTGTATTAAATTCGGATGCAATTTCTGAGTTTCATCGTCAATAAGAAGGTGCAAGGTATTCAGTAATCTTGAAGTGAAGCATCGGAATCTAAAACTGGATTCACAGGAGACGTTGAAGTCGTAGAAAGTGAGAATGTCAATCGTCATGTACTTAAGTCGGCATTGTGCATTTTGTATTAGATTCGGATGCAGTTTCTGTGTTTCACCGTCAATAAGAAGGTGCAAGGTATACAGTAACCCTGAAGTGAAGCATCGGAATCTAAAACTGGACTCACAGGAGAGGTTCAAATCATAGAAAGTGAGAGTGTTAGTCCGCTTGTACTTAAGTCGGCATTGTGCCTTTTGTATTAAAATCGGATGCAATTTCTGTGTTGCTTCGTCAATAAGAAGGTGCAAGGTATATAGTAAACCTGAAGTGAAGCATTGGAATCTAAAACTGGACTCACAGGTGAGGTTCAAATCATTGAAAGTGAGAGTGTCAGTCCTCTTGTACTTAAGTCGGCATTGTGCCATTTGTATTAAATTCGGATGCAATTTCTGTGTATCATCGTCAATAGGAAGTTGCAAGTTATACAGTAATCTTGAAGTGAAGCATCGGAATCTAAAACTGGACTCACAGGAGAGGTTCAAATCGTTGAAAGTGAGAATGTCAGTCCTCTTTTACTTAAGTCGGCATTGTGCCTTTTGTATAAAATTCGGATGCAATTTCTGTGTTTTATCGTCAATAAGAAGGTGCAAGGTATACAGTAATCATGAAAATGAAGCTTTGGAATCTAAAACTGGACTCACAGGAGAGTTTCAAATCGTATAAAAGTGAGAATGTCAGTCCTCTTGTACTTAAGTCGGCATTGTGCCTTTTGTATAAAATTGGGATGCAATTTGTGAGTTTCATCGTCAATAAGAAGGTGCAAGGTATACAGTAATCTTGAAAATGAAGCATCGGAATCTAAAACTGGACTCACAGGAGAGGTTCAAATCATAGAAAGTGAGAATGTCAGTCCTCTTGTACTTATGTCGGCATTGTGCATTTTGTATTAAATTCGGATGCAATTTCTGTGTCTCATCGTCAATAGGAAGGTGCAAGCTATACAGTAATCTAGAAGTGAAGCATCGGAATCTAAAACAGGAATCACAGGAGAGGTTCAAATCGTAGAAAGTGAGAATGTCGGTCCTCTTGTACTTATGTCGGCATTGTGCCTTTATTATTAAATTCGGATGCAATTTCTGTGTTTCATCGTCAATAAGAAGGTGCAAGGTATACAGTAACCCTGAAGTGAAGCATCGGAATCTAAAACTGGACTCACAGGAAAGGTTCAAATCGTAGAATGTGAGAGTGTCAGTCCTCTTGCACTGATGTCGGTATTGTGCCTTTTGTATTAAATTCGGATGCAATTACTGAGTTTCATCGTCAATAAGAAGGTGCAAGGTATACGGAGACCTTGAGTGAAGCATCGGAATCTAAAACTGGATTCACAGAGAGGTTCAAATCGTAGAAAGTGAGAGTGTCAATCCTCATGTACTTAAGTCGGCATTGTGCCTTTTGTATTAAATTCGGATGCAATTTCTGTGTTTCATCGTCAATAAGAAGGTGCAAGGTATCCAGTAACCCTGAAGTGAAGCATGGGAATCTAAAACTGGACTCACAGGAGAGGTCCAAATCATAGAAAGTTAGAGTGTTAGTCCGCTTGTACTTAAGTCGGCTTTGTGCCTTTTGTATTAAAATCGGATGCAATTTCTGTGTTGCTTCGTCAATAAGAAGGAGCAAGGTATACAGTAAACCTGAAGTGAAGCATCGGAATCTAAAACTGGACTCACAGGAGAGGTTTAAATCATTGAAAGTGAGAGTGTCAGTCCTCTTGTACTTAAGTCGGCATTGTGCCATTCGTATTAAATTCGGATGCAATTTCTGTGTTCCATCGTCAAAAAGAAGGTGCAAGGTGTACATTAAACCTGAAGTGAAGCATCGGAATATAAAACTGGACCCACTGGAGAGATTCAAATCAAGGGAAGTGGAATGTCAGTCCTCTTTTATTTAAGTCGGCATTGTGTTTTTTGTATTAAATTCGGATGCAAACTCTGTGTTTCATCGTCAATAAGAAGGACCAAGGGATACAGTAAACCTGAAGTGAGGCATCGGAAACTAGAACTGGACTCACAGGAGAGGTTCAAAGCATAGAAAGTGAGAGTGTCAGTCCTCTTGTACTTAAGTCGGCATTGTGCCATTCGTATTAAGTTCGGATGCAATTTCTGTGTTTCATCGTCAATAAGAAGGTCCAAGGGATACAGTAAACCGGAAAGTGAAGCATCGGAATCTAAAACTGGACTCACAGGAGAGGTTCAAATCATAGAAAGTGAGAGTGTCAGTCCTCTTGTACTTAAGTCGGCATTTTGCGTTTTGTACTAAATTCGGATGCAATTTCTGTGTTTCATCGTCAATACGAAGGTGCATGGTATACAGTAATCTTGAAGTGAAGCATCGGAATCTAAAACTGGACTCACAGGAGACGTTCAAATCGTAGAATGTGAGAGTGTCAGTCCTCCTGTACTTAAGTCGGCATTGTGCCTTTTGTATTAATTTCGGATGCAATCTCTGTGTTTCATCGTCAATAAGAAAGTGCAAGGTATACAGTCATCTTGAAGAGAAGCATCGGAATCTAAATCTGGACTCACAGGAAGGGTCAAATCGTAGAAAGTGAGAGTGTCAGTCCTCTTGTACTTAAGCCGGCATTGTGCCTTTTGTATTAAATTCGGATTCAATTTCTGTGTTTCATCGTCAATAAGAAGGTGCAAGGTATACAGTAAACCAGAAGTGAAGCATCGGAATATAAAACTGGACTCACAGGAGAGGTTCAAATCATAGAAAGTGAGAATGTCAGTCCTCTTGTACTTAAGTCGGCATTGTGCATTTTGTATTAAATTCGGATGCAATTTCTGTGTTTCATCGTCAATAGGAAGGTGCAAGGTATACAGTAATCTAGAAGTGACGCATCGGAATCTAAAACTGGACGCACAGGAGAGGTTCAAATCGTAGAAAGTAAGAATGTCAGTCCTCTTGTACTTAAGTCGGCATTGTGCCTTTTGTATAAAATTCGGATGCAATTTCTGTGTTTCATCGTCATTAAGAAGGTGCAAGGTATACAGTAATCTGGAAAATGAAGCATCGGAATCTTAAACTGGACTCACAGGAAAGGTTCAAATCGTAGAATGTGAGAGTGTCAGTCCTCTTCTACTGATGTCGGCATTGTGCCTTTTGTATTAAATTCGGATGCAATTCCTGAGTTTCATCGTCAATAAGAAGGTGCAAGGCATACGGAAACCTTGAGTGAAGCATCGGAATCTAAAACTGGATTCACAGGAGACGTTCAAATCGTAGAAAGTGAGAGTGTCAATCCTCATGTACTTAAGTCGGCATTGTGCCTTTTGTATTAAAATCGGATGCAATTTCTGTGTTTCATCGTCAATAAGAAGGTGCAAGGTATACAGTAATCATGAAGTGAAGCATCGTAATCTAAAACAGGACTCACAGGAGAGGTTCAAATCATAGAAAGTGAGAGTGTCGGTCCTCTTTTACTTAGGTCGGCATTGTGCCTTTTGTATTAAATTTGGATGCAATTTCTGTGTTTCATCGTCAATAAGAAGGTGCAAGGTATACAGTAAACCTGAAGTGAAGCATCGGAATCTAAAACTGGACCTACAGGAGAGGTTCAAATCGTAGACAGTGAGAGTGTCAGTCCCCTTGCACTGAAGTCGGCATTGTGCCTTTTGTATTAAATTCGGATGCAATTTCTGTGTTTTACCGTCAATAAGAAGATGCACGGTATACAGTAAACCTGAAGTGAAGCATCGGAATCTAACACTGGACTGACAGGTGAGTTTCAGATCATAGAAAGTGAGAATGTCAGTCCACTTGTACTCAAGTCGGCATTGTGCATTTTGTATTAAATTCGGATGCAATTTCTGTGTTTCATCGTCAACAGGAAGGTGCAAGGTATACAGTAATCTTGAAGTGAAGCATCGGAAACTAAAACTGGACTCACAGGAGAGGTTCAAATCGTAGAAAGTGAGAATGTCAGTCCTCTTGTACTTAAGTCGGCATTGTGCCTTTTGTATAAAATTGGGATGCAATTTGTGTGTTTCATCGTCAACAAGAAGGTGCAAGGTATACTGAAATCTAGAAAATGAAGCATCGGAATCTAAAACTGGACTCACAGGAGAGGTTCAAATCGTAGCAAGTGAGAGTGTCGGTCCTCTTTTACTGAAGTCGGCATTGTGCCTTTTGTATTAAATTCGGATGCAATTTCTGAGTTTCATCGTCAATAAGAAGGTGCAAGGTATTCAGTAATCTTGAAGTGAAGCATCGGAATCTAAAACTGGATTCACAGGAGACGTTGAAGTCGTAGAAAGTGAGAGTGTCAATCCTCATGTACTTAAGTCGGCATTGTGCATTTTGTATTAGATTCGGATGCAGTTTCTGTGTTTCATCGTCAATAAGAAGGTGCAAGGTATACAGTAACCCTGAAGTGAAGCATCGGAATCTAAAACTGGACTCACAGGAGAGGTTCAAATCATAGAAAGTGAGAGTGTTAGTCCGCTTTTATTTAAGTCGGCATTGTGCCTTTTGTATTAAATTCGGATGCAATTTCTGTGTTTCATCGTCAATAAGAAGGTGCAAGGTATACAGTAACCCTGAAGTGAAGCATCGGAATCTAAAACTGGACTCACAGGAGAGGTCCAAATCATAGAAAGTGAGAGTGTCAGTCCTCTTGTACTTAAGTCGGCATTTTGCGTGTTGTATTAAATTCGGATGCAATTTATTGTGTTTCATCGTCAATAAGAAGGTGCATGGTATACAGTAATCTTGAAGTGAAGCATCGGAATCTAAAACTGGACTCACAGGAGACGTTCAAATCGTAGAAAGTGAGAGTGTCAGTCTTCTTGTACTTACGTCGGCATTGTGCCTTTTGTATTAATTTCGGATGCAATCTCTGTGTTTCATCGTCAAGAAGAAAGTGCAAGGTATACAGTAATCTTGAAGAGAAGCATCGGAATCTAAAACTGGACTCACAGGAAAGGGTCAAATCGTAGAAAGTGAGAGTGTCAGTCCTCTTGTACTAAAGTCGGCATTGTGCCTTTTGTATTAAATTTGGATTCAATTTCTGTGTTTCATCGTAAATAAGATGGTGCAAGGTATACAGTAAACCTCACGTGATGCATCGGAATATAAAACTGGACTCACAGGAGAGGTTCAAATCATAGAAAGTGAGAATGTCAGTCCTCTTGTACTTAAGTCGGCATTGTGCATTTTGTGTTAACTTCGGATGCAATTTCTGTGTTTCATCGTCAATAGGAAGGTGCAAGGTATACAGTAATCTAGAAGTGAAGCATCGGAATCTAAAACTGGACTCACAGGAGTAGTTCAAATTGTAGAAAGTGAGAATGTCAGTCCTCTTGTACTTTAGTCGGCATTGTGCCTTTTGTATAAAATTCGGATGCAATTTCTGTGTTTCATCGTCAATAAGAAGGTGCAAGGTATACAGTAATGTGGAAAATGAAGCATCGGAATCTTAAACTGGACTCACAGGAAAGGTTCAAATCGTAGAATGTGAGAGTGTCAGTCCTCTTGTACTGATGTCGGCATTGTGCCTTTTGTATTAAATTCGGATGCAATTTCTGAGTTTCATCGTTAATAAGAAGGTGCAAGGTATACGTAAACCTTGAATGAAGCATCGGAATCTAAAACTGGATTCACAGGACACTTTCAAATCGTTGAAAGTGAGAGTGTCAATCCTCATGTACTTAAGTCGGCATTCTGCCTTTTGTATTAAATTCGGATGCAATTTCTGAGTTTCATCGTCAATAAGAAGGTGCAAGGTATACAGTAATCCTGAAGTGAAGCGTCGTAATCTAAAACTGGACTCACAGGAGAGGTTCAAATCATAGAAAGTGAGGGTGTCGGTCCTCTCTTACTTAGGTCGGCATTGTGCCTTTTCTATAAAATTTGGATGCAATTTCTGCGTTTCATCGTCAATAAGAAGGTGCAAGGTATACAGTAAACCTGAAGTGAAGCATCGGAATCTAAAACTGGGCTCACAGGAGAGGTTCAAATCATAGAAAGTGTGAGTGTCAGTCCTCTTGTACTTAAGTTGGCATTGTGCCTTTTGTATTAAATTCTGATGCAATTTCTGTTCATTATCGTCAATGAGAAGGTGCAAGGTATACAGTTAACCTGAAGTGAAGCATCGGAATCTAAAACTGGACTCACAGGAGAGGTTCAAATCGTAGAAAGTGAGAGTGTCAGTCCTCTTGTACTTAAGTCGGCATTGTGCCTTTTGTATTAAATTCGGATGCAATTTCTGTGTTTCATCGTCAATAAGAAGGTGCAAGGTATACATTAAACCTGAAGTGAAGCATCAGAATCTAAAACTGGACTCAAAGGAGAGGTTCAAATCATAGAGAGTTAGAGTGTCAGTCCTCTTTTACTTAAGTCGGCATTGTGCCTTTTGTATTAAATTCGGATGCAATTTCTGTGTTTCATCGTCAATAAGAAGGTCCAAGGGATACAGTATACCTCAAGTGAAGCATAGGTATCTAAGACTGGACTCACAGGAGGGGTTCAAAGCACAGAAAGTGAGAGTGTCAGTCCTCCTGTACTTAAGTCGGCATTGTGCGTTTTGTATTAATTTTGGATGCAATTTCTGTGTTTCATCGTCAATAAGAAGGTTGAAGGTTTACAGTAATCTTGAAGTGAAGCATCGGAAACTAAAACTGGACTCACAGGTGACGTTCAAATCATAGAAAGTGAGAGTGTTAATCCTCTTGTACTTAAGTCGGCATTGTGCATTTTGTATTAAATTCGGGTGCAATTTCTGTGTTTCATCGTCAATAGGAAGGTGCTAGGTATACAGTATTCTTGAAGTGAAGCATCGGAATCTAAAACTGGACTCACAGGAGAGGTTCAAATCGTAGAAAGTGAGAATGTCAGTCCTCTTGTACTGAAGTCGGCATTGTGCCCTTTGTATTAAATTTGGATGCAATTTCTGTGTTTCATCGTCAATGAGAAGGTGCCAGGTATAGAGTAATCTTGAAAATGAAGCATCGGAACCTTAAACTGGACTCACAGGAGAGGTTCAAATCGTAGAAAGTGAGAGTGTCAGTCCTCTTGTACTTAAGTCGGCATTGTGCCTTTTGTATTAAATTCGGATGCAATTTTTGTGTTTCATCGTCTATAAGAATGTGCAAGGTATAGGGTAAACCTAGAGTGGCGCATCGGAATCTAAATCTGGACCTACAGGAGAGGTTCAAATCGTAGACAGTGAGAGTGTCAGTGCTCTTGTACTTAAGTCGTCATTGTGCTTTTGTATTAAATTCGGGTGCAAATTCTGTGTTTCATCGTCAATAAGAATTGACAAGGTATACAGTAAACCTGAAGTGAGGCATCGGAATCAAAAACTGGACTCACAGGAGAGGTTCATATCATAGAAAGTGAGAGTGTCGGTCCTCTTTTACTTAAGTCGTCATTGAGCCTTTTGTATAACATTCGGATGCAATTTATGTGTTTCATCGTCAATATGAAGGTCCAAGGGATTCTGTAAACCTGAAGTGAAGCATCGGAATCTAAAACTGGACTCACAGAAGAGGTTCAAATCATAGAAAGTGAGAGTGTCAGTTCTCTTGTACTTAAGTCGGCATTGTGCCTTTTGTATTAAATTCGGATGCAATGTCTGTGTTTTATCGTCAATACGAAGGTGCAAGGTATACAGTTAACCTGAAGTGAAGCATCGGAATCTAAAACTGGACTCACAGGAGAGGTTCACATCGTAGAAAGTGAGAGTGTCAGTCCTCTTGTACTTAAGTCGGCATTGTGCTTTTTGTATTAAATTCGGATGCAATTTCTGTGTTTCATCTTCAATAAGAAGGTGCAAGTTATACATTAAACCTGAAGTGAAGCATCGGAAACTAAAACTGGACTCACAGGAGAGATTCAAATCATAGAGAGTTAGAGTGTCAGTCCTCTTTTACTTAAGTCGGCATTGTGCCTTTTGTATTAAATTCGGATGCAATTTCTGTGTTTCATCGTCAATAAGAAGGTCCAGGGGATACAGTATACCTGAAGTGAAGCATAGAAATCTAAAACTGGACTCTAGGGAGAGGTTCAAATCATAGAAAGTTAGTGTGTCAGTCCTCTTGTACTTAAGTCGGCATTGTGCCTTTTGCATTAAATTCGGATGCAAACTCTGTGTTTCATCGTCAATAAGAAGGTGCAAGGTATACAGTAAAACCCGAAGTGAAGCATCGGAATCTAAAACTGGACTCACAGGAGAGGTTCAAATCACAGAAAGTCAGAGTGTCAGTCCTCTTGTACTTAAGTCGGCATTGTGCGTTTTGTATTAAATTTGGATGCAATTTCTGTGTTTTATCGTCAATAAGAAGGTGCAAGGTATACAGTACTCTTGAAGAGAAGCATCGGAATCTAAAACTGGACTCACAGGAGACGTTCAAATCATAGTAAGTGAGAGTGTTAGTCCTCTTGTACTTAAGTCGGCATTGTGCATTTTGTATTAAATTCGGATGCAATTTCTGTGTTTCATCGTCAATAGGAAGGTGCTAGGTATACAGAAATCTTGAAGTGAAGCATCGGAATCAAAAACTGGACTCACAGAAGAGGTTGAAATCGTCGAAAGTGAGAATGTCAGTCCTCTTGTAGTTAAGTCGCCATTGTGATTTTTGTATTAAATTCGGATGCACTTTTTGTGTTTCATCGTCTATAAGAATATGGAAGGTATACTGTAAACCTGAAGTGCAGTATCGGAATCTAAAACTGGACCTACAGGAGAGGTTCAAATCGTAGACAGTGAGAGTGTCAGTCCCCTTGTACTGAAGTCGGCATTGTGCCTTTTGTATTAAATTCGGATGCAATTTCTGTGTTTTACCGTCAATAAGAAGATGCAAGGTATACAGTAAACCTGAAGTGAAGCATCGGAATCCAACACTGGACTGACAGGAGAGGTTCAAATCATAGAAAGTGAGAATGTCAGTCCACTTGTACTCAAGTCGGCATTGTGCATTTTGTATTAAATTCGGATGCAATTTCTGTGTTTCATCGTCAATAAGAAGGTGCAAGTTATACAGTAACCCTGAAGTGAAGCATCGGAATCTAAAACTGGACTCACAGGAGAGGTTCAAATCATAGAAAGTGAGAATGTCAGTCCTCTTGTACTTAAGTCGGCATTGTGCCTTTTGTATAAAATTGGGATGCAATTTGTGTGTTTCATCGTCAACAAGAAGGTGCAAGGTATACAGTAATCTTGAAAATGAAGCATCGGAATCTAAAACTGGACTCACAGGAGAGGTTCAAATCGTAGAAAGTGAGAGTGTCGGTCCTCTTTTACTGAAGTCGGCATTGTGCCTTTTGTATTAAATTCGGATGCAATTTCTGAGTTTCATCGTCAATAAGAAGGTGCAAGGTATTCAGTAATCTTGAAGTGAAGCATCGGAATCTAAAACTGGATTCACAGGAGACGTTGAAGTCGTAGAAAGTGAGAATGTCAATCGTCATGTACTTAAGTCGGCATTGTGCATTTTGTATTAGATTCGGATGCAGTTTCTGTGTTTCATCGTCAATAAGAAGGTGCAAGTTATACAGTAACCCTGAAGTGAAGCATCGGAATCTAAAACTGGACTCACAGGAGAGGTTCAAATCATAGAAAGTGAGAGTGTTAGTCCGCTTGTACTTAAGTCGGCATTGTGCCTTTTGTATTAAAATCGGATGCAATATCTGTGTTGCTTCGTCAATAAGAAGGTGCAAGGTATACAGTAAAGCTGAAGTGAAGCATTGGAATCTAAAACTGGACTCACAGGTGAGGTTCAAATCATTGAAAGTGAGAGTGTCAGTCCTCTTGTACTTAAGTCGGCATTGTGCCATTTGTATTAAATTCGGATGCAATTTCTGTGTATCATCGTCAATAGGAAGGTGCAAGTTATACAGTAATCTTGAAGTGAAGCATCGGAATCTAAAACTGGACTCACAGGAGAGGTTCAAATCGTTGAAAGTGAGAATGTCAGTCCTCTTTTACTTAAGTCGGCATTGTGCCTTTTGTATAAAATTCGGATGCAATTTCTGTGTTTTATCGTCAATAAGAAGGTGCAAGGTATACAGTAATCATGAAAATGAAGCTTTGGAATCTAAAACTGGACTCACAGGAGAGTTTCAAATCGTAGAAAGTGAGAATGTCAGTCCTCTTGTACTTAAGTCGGCATTGTGCCTTTTGTATAAAATTGGGATGCAATTTGTGAGTTTCATCGTCAATAAGAAGGTGCAAGGTATACAGTAATCTTGAAAATGAAGCATCGGAATCTAAAACTGGACTCACAGGAGAGGTTCAAATCATAGAAAGTGAGAATGTCAGTCCTCTTGTACTTATGTCGGCATTGTGCATTTTGTATTAAATTCGGATGCAATTTCTGTGTTTCATCGTCAATAAGAAGGTGCAAGGTGTACAGTAATCTAGAAGTGAAGCATCGGAATCTAAAACTGGATTCACAGAGAGGTTCAAATCGTAGAAAGTGAGAGTGTCAATCCTCATGTACTTAAGTCGGCATTGTGCCTTTTGTATTAAATTCGAATGCAATTTCTGTGTTTCATCGTCAATAAGAAGGTGCAAGGTATACAGTAACCCTGAAGTGAAGCATGGGACTCTAAAACTGGACTCACAGGAGAGGTCCAAATCATAGAAAGTTAGAGTGTTAGTCCGCTTGTACTTAAGTCGGCTTTGTGCCTTTTGTTTTAAAATCGGATGCAATTTCTGTGTTCCATCGTCAATAAGAAGGTGCAAGGTGTACATTCAACCCGAAGTGAAGCATCGGAATATAAAACTGGACCCACTGGAGAGATTCAAATCAAGGGAAGTGGAATGTCAGTCCTCTTTTATTTAAGTCGGCATTGTGTTTATTGTATTAAATTCGGATGCAAACTCTGTGTCTCATCGTCAATAAGAAGGACCAAGGGATACAGTAAACCTGAAGTGAGGCATCGGAAACTAGAACTGGACTCACAGGAGAGGTTCAAAGCATAGAAAGTGAAAGTGTCAGTCCTCTTTTACTTAAGTCGGCAATGTGTTTTTTGTATTAAATTCGGATGCAAACTCTGCGTTTCATCGTCAATAAGAAGGTCCAAGGGATACAGTAAACCGGAAAGTGAAGCATCGGAATCTAAAACTGGACTCACAGGAGAGGTTCAAATCATAGAAAGTGAGAGTGTCAGTCCTCTTGTACTTAAGTCGGCATTTTGCGTTTTGTACTAAATTCGGATGCAATTTCTGTGTTTCATCGTCAATAAGAAGGTGCATGGTATACAGTAATCTTGAAGTGAAGCATCGGAATCTAAAACTGGACTCACAGGAGACGTTCAAATCGTAGAAAGTGAGAGTGTCAGTCCTCCTGTACTTAAGTCGGCATTGTGCCTTTTGTATTAATTTCGGATGCAATCTCTGTGTTTCATCGTCAATAAGAAAGTGCAAGGTATACAGTCATCTTGAAGAGAAGCATCGGAATCTAAATCTGGACTCACAGGAAGGGTCAAATCGTAGAAAGTGAGAGTGTCAGTCCTCTTGTACTTAAGCCGGCATTGTGCCTTTTGTATTAAATTCGGATACAATTTCTGTGTTTCATCGTCAATAAGAAGGTGCAAGGTATACAGTAAACCAGAAGTGAAGCATCGGAATATAAAACTGGACTCACAGGAGAGGTTCAAATCATAGAAAGTGAGAATGTCAGTCCTCTTGTACTTAAGTCGGCATTGTGCATTTTGTATTAAATTCGGATGCAATTTCTGTGCTTCATCGTCAATAGGAATGTGCAAGGTATACAGTAATCTAGAAGTGACGCATCGGAATCTAAAACTGGACGCACAGGAGAGGTTCAAATCGTAGAAAGTAAGAATGTCAGTCCTCTTGTACTTAAGTCGGCATTGTGCCTTTTGTATAAAATTCGGAAGCAATTTCTGTGTTTCATCGTCAATAAGAAGGTGCAAGGTATACAGTAATCTGGAAAATGAAGCATCGGAATCTTAAACTGGACTCACAGGAAAGGTTCAAATCGTAGAATGTGAGAGTGTCAGTCCTCTTCTACTGATGTCGGCATTGTGGCTTTTGTATTAAATTCGGATGCAATTCCTGAGTTTCATCGTCAATAAGAAGGTGCAAGGCATACGGAAACCTTGAGTGAAGCATCGGAATCTAAAACTGGATTCACAGGAGAGGTTCAAATCATAGAAAGTGAGAGTGTCAGTCCTCTTGTACTTAAGTCGGCATTGTGCGTTTTGTATTAAATTTGGATGCAATTTCTGTGTTTCATCGTCAATAAGAAGGTGCAAGGTATACAGTAATCTTGAAGTGAAGCATCGGAAACTAAAACTGGACTCACAGGTGACGTTCAAATCATAGAAAGTGAGAGTGTTAATCCTCTTGTACTTAAATCGGCATTGTGCATATTGTATTAAATTCGGATGCAATTTCTGTGTTTCATCGTCAATAGGAAGGTGCTAGGTATACAGTAAACTTGAAGTGAAGCATCGGAATCTAAAACTGGACTCACAGAAGAGGTTCAAAGCGTAGAAAGTGAGAATGCCAGTCCTCTTGTACTGAAGTCGGCATTGTGCCTTTTGCATTAAATTCGGATGTAATTTCTGTGTTTCATCGTCAATGAGAAGGTGCAAGGTATACAGTAATCTTGAAAATGAAGCATCGGAACCTAAAACTGGACTCACAGGAGAGGTTCAAATCGTAGAAAGTGAGAGTGTCAGTCCACTTGTACTTAAGTCGGCATTGTGCCTTTTGTATTAAATTCGGATGCAATTTTTGTGTTTCGTCTATAAGAATGTGCAAGGTATAGAGTAAACGTAGAGTGGAGCATCGGAATCTAAAACTGGACCTACAGGAGAGGTTCAAATCGTAGACAGTGAGTGTGTCAGTCCTCTTGTTCTTAAGTCGTCATTGTGCCTTTTGTATTAAATTCGGATGCAAATTCTGTGTTTCATCGTCAATAAGAAATTACAAGGTATACAGTAAACCTGAAGTGAAGCATCGGAATCTAAAACTGGACTCACAGGAGAGGTTCATATCATAGAAAGTGAGAGTGTCAGTCCTCTTTTACTTATGTCGGCATTGAGCCTTTTGTATAAAATTCGGATGCAATTCATGTGTTTCATCGTCAATATGAAGGTCCAAGGCATACAGTAAACCTGAAGTGAAGCATCGGAATCTAAAACTGGACTCACAGGAGAGGTTCAAATCATTGAAAGTGAGAGTGTCAGTCCTCTTGTACTTAAGTCGGCATTGTGCGTTTTGTATTAAATTTGGATGCAATTTCTGTGTTTTATCGTCAATAAGAAGGTGCATGGTATACAGTACTCTTGAAGTGAAGCATCGGAATCTAAAACTGGACTCACAGGAGACGTTCAAATCATAGAAAGTGAGATTGTCAGTCCTCTTGCACTTAAGTCGGCATTGTGCCTTTTGAATTAAATTCGGATGCACTTTTTGTGTTTCATCATCTATAAGAATGTGCAAAGTATACTGTAAACCTGAAGTGGAGCATCGGAATCTAAAACTGGACCTACAGGAGAGGTTCAAATCGTAGACAGTGAGCGTGTCAGTCCTCTTGTACTGTAGTCGGCATTGTGGCTTTTGTATTAAATTCGGATGCAATTTCTGTGTTTCACCGTCAATAAGAAGATGCAAGGTATACAGTAAACCTGAAGTGAAGCATCGGAATCTAAAACTGGACTCACAGGAGAGGTCCAAATCATAGAAAGTGAGAGTGTTAGTCCGCTTGTACTTAAGTCGGCATTGTGCCTATGGTATTGAAATCGGATGCAATTTCTGTGTTGCTTCGTCAATAAGAAGGTGCAAGCTATACTGTAAACCTGAAGTGAAGCATCGGAATCTAAAACTGGACTCACAGGTGAGGTTCAAATCATTGAAAGTGAGAGTGTCAGTCCTCTTGTACTTTAGTCGGCATTGTGCCATTCGTATTAAATTCGGATGCAATTTCTGTGTTCCATCGTCAATAAGAATGTGCAAGGTATGCATTAAACCTGAAGTGAAGCATCGGAATCTAAAACTGGACCCACTGGAGAGATTCAAATCAGAGGAAGTGGAATGTCAGTCCTCTTTTACTTAAGTCGACATTGTGTTTTTTGTATTAAATTCGGATGCAAACTCTGTGTTTCATCGTTAATAAGAAGGTCCAAGGGATACAGTAAACCTGAAGTGAAGCATCGGAATCTAAAACTGGACTCACACTAGAGGTTCAAATCATAGAAAGTGAGGGTGTCAGTCCTCTTGTACTTAAGTCGGCATTTTGCGTTTTGTATTAAATTCGGATGCAATTTCTGAGTTTCATCGTCAATAAGAAGGTGCATGGTATACAGTAATCTTGAAGTGAAGCATCGGAATCTAAAACTGGACTCACAGGAGACGTTCAAATCGTAGAAAGTGAGAGTGTCAGTCTTCTTGTACTTAGGTCGGCATTGTGCCTTTTGTATTAATTTCGGATGGAATCTCTGTGTTTCATCGTCAATAAGAAAGTGCAAGGTATACAGTAATTTTGAAGAGAAGCATCGGAATCTAAAACTGGACTCACAGGAAAGGGTCAAATCGTAGAAAGTGAGAGTGTCAGTCCTCTTGTACTTAAGTCGGCATTGTGCTTTTGTATTAAATTCGGATTCAATTTCTGTGTTTCATCGTCAATAAGAAGGTGCAAGGTATCCAGTAAACATGAAATGAAGCATCGGAATCTAAAACTGGACTATTGGAGAGGTTCAAATCAAAGAAAGTGAGAATGTCTGTCCTCTTGTACTTAAGTCGGCATTGTGCCTTTTGTATAAAATTCGGATGCAATTTCTGTGTTTCATCGTCAATAGGTAGGTGCAAGGTATACAGTAATCTAGAAGTGAAGCATCGGAATCTAAAACAAGAATCACAGGAGAGGTTCAAATCGTAGAAAGTGAGAATGTCAGTCCTCTTGTACTTAAGTCGGCACTGTGCCTTTTGTATAAAATTCGGATGCAATTTCTGTGTTTCATCGTCAATAAGAAGGTGCAAGGTATACTGTAATCTGGAAAATGAAGCATCGGAATCTTAAACTGGACTCACAGGAAAGATTCAAATCATAGAAAGTGAGAATGTCAGTCCTCTTGTACTTAAGACGGCATTGTGCGTTTTGTATTAAAATCGGATGCATTATCTGTGTTTCATCGTCAATAAGAAGGTGCAAGGTATACAGTAATCTGGAATATGACGCATCGGAATCTTAAACTGGACTCACAGGAAAGGTTCAAATCGTAGAATGTGAGAGTGTCAGTCCTCATGTACTTAAGTCGGCATTGTGCCTTTTGTATTAAAATCGGATGCAATTTCTGTGTTGCTTCGTCAATAAGAAGGTGCAAGGTATACAGTAAACCTGAAGTGAAGCATCGGAATCTAAAACTGGACTCACAGGAGAGGTTCAAATCATAGAAAGTGAGAGTGTCAGTCTTCTTGTACTTAAGTCGGCATTTTGCGTTTTGTATTAAATTCGGATGCAATTTCTGTGTTTCATCGTCAATAAGAAGGTGCATGGTTTACAGTAATCTTGAAGTAAAGCATCGGAATCTGAAACTGGACTCACGGGAGACGTTCAAATCGTAGAAAGTGAGAGTGTCAGTCTTCTTGTACTTAGGTAGGCATTGTGCCATTTGTATTAATTTCGGAAAGTGCTAGGTATACAGTAATCTTGAAGAGAAGCATCGGAATCTAAAAGTGGACTCACAGGAAAGGATCAAATCGTAGAAAGTGAGAGTGTCAGTCTTCTTGTACTTAAGTCGGCATTTTGCATTTTGTATTAGATTCGGATGCAATTTCTGTGTTTCATCGTCAATAAGAAGGTGCATGGTTTACAGTAATCTTGAAGTAAAGCATCGGAATCTAAAACTGGACTCACAGGAGAGGTTCAAATCGTAGAAAGTGAGAATGTCAGTCCTCTTGTACTTAAGTCGGCATTGTGCCTTTTGTATTAAATTCGGATGCAATTTCTGTGTTTCATCGTCAATAAGAAGGTGCAAGGTATACAGTAATCTGGAAAATGAAGCATCGGAATCTTAAACTGGACTCACAGGAAAGATTCAAATCATTGAAAGTGAGAATGTCAGTCCTCTTGTACTTAAGACGGCATTGTGCGTTTTGTATTAAAATCGGATGCATTATCTGTGTTTCATCGTCAATAAGAAGGTGCAAGGTATACAGTAATCTGGAATATGAAGCATCGGAATCTGAAACTGGACTCACAGGAAAGGTTCAAATCGTAGAATGTGAGAATGTCAGTCCTCATGTACTTAAGTCGGCATTGTGCCTTTTGTATTAAAATCGGATGCAATTTCTGTGTTGCTTCGTCAATAAGAAGGTGCAAGGTATACAGTAAACCTGAAGTGAAGCATCGGAATCTAAAACTGGACTCACAGGTGAGGTTCAAATCATTGAAAGTGAGAGTGTCAGTCCTCTTGTACTTTAGTCGGCATTGTGCCATTCGTATTAAATTCGGATGCAATTTCTGTTTTCCATCGTCAATAAGAATGTGCAAGGTATGCATTATACTTGAAGTGAAGCATCGGAATCTAAAACTGGACCCACTGGAGAGATTCAAATCAGAGGAAGTGGAATGTCAGTCCTCTTTTACTTAAGTCGACATTGTGTTTTTTGTATTAAATTCGGATGCAAACTCTGTGTTTCATCGTTAATAAGAAGGTCCAAGGGATACAGTAAACCTGAAGTGAAGCATCGGAATCTAAAACTGGACTCACAGGAGAGGTTCAAATCATAGAAAGTGAGGGTGTCAGTCCTCTTGTACTTAAGTCGGCATTTTGCGTTTTGTATTAAATTCGGATGCAATTTCTGAGTTTCATCGTCAATAAGAAGGTGCATGGTATACAGTAATCTTGAAGTGAAGCATCGGAATCTAAAACTGGACTCACAGGAGACGTTCAAATCGTAGAAAGTGAGAGTGTCAGTCTTCTTGTACTTAGGTCGGCATTGTGCCTTTTGTATTAATTTCGGATGGAATCTCTGTGTTTCATCGTCAATAAGAAAGTGCAAGGTATACAGTAATTTTGAAGAGAATCATCGGAATCTAAAACTGGACTCACAGGAAAGGGTCAAATCGTAGAAAGTGAGAGTGTCAGTCCTCTTGTACTTAAGTCGGCATTGTGCTTTTGTATTAAATTCGGATTCAATTTCTGTGTTTCATCGTCAATAAGAAGGTGCAAGGTATCCAGTAAACATGAAGTGAAGCATCGGAATCTAAAACTGGACTCATAGGAGAGGTTCAAATCAAAGAAAGTGAGAATGTCTGTCCTCTTGTACTTAAGTCGGCATTGTGCGTTTTGTATAAAATTCGGATGCAATTTCTGTGTTTCATCGTCAATAGGTAGGTGCAAGGTATACAGTAATCTAGAAGTGAAGCATCGGAATCTAAAACAGGAATCACAGGAGAGGTTCAAATCGTAGAAAGTGAGAATGTC
The DNA here is from genome assembly GCF_021461385.2 of Schistocerca piceifrons. NCBI lineage: Eukaryota > Metazoa > Arthropoda > Insecta > Orthoptera > Acrididae > Schistocerca > Schistocerca piceifrons. Next base: position 105,033 of record NW_025728148.1, on the reverse strand, counting down.
AGTCCTCTTGTACTTAAGTCGGCATTGTGCCTTTTGTATAAAATTCGGATGCAATTTCTGTGTCTCATCGTCAATAAGAAGGTGCAAGGTATACAGTAATCTGGAAAATGAAGCATCGGAATCTTAAACTGGACTCACAGGAAAGATTCAAATCATAGAAAGTGAGAATGTCAGTCCTCTTGTACTTAAGACGGCATTGTGCGTTTTGTATTAAAATCGGATGCATTATCTGTGTTTCATCGTCAATAAGAAGGTGCAAGGTATACAGTAATCTGGAATATGACGCATCGGAATCTTAAACTGGACTCACAGGAAAGGTTCAAATCGTAGAATGTGAGAGTGTCAGTCCTCATGTACTTAAGTCGGCATTGTGCCTTTTGTATTAAAAACGGATGCAATTTCTGTGTTGCTTCGTCAATAAGAAGGTGCAAGGTATACAGTAAACCTGAAGTGAAGCATCGGAATCTAAAACTGGACTCACAGGAGAGGTTCAAATCATAGAAAGTGAGAGTGTCAGTCTTCTTGTACTTAAGTCGGCATTTTGCGTTTTGTATTAAATTCGGATGCAATTTCTGTGTTTCATCGTCAATAAGAAGGTGCATGGTTTACAGTAATCTTGAAGTAAAGCATCGGAATCTGAAACTGGACTCACGGGAGACGTTCAAATCGTAGAAAGTGAGAGTGTCAGTCTTCTTGTACTTAGGTAGGCATTGTGCCATTTGTATTAATTTCGGAAAGTGCTAGGTATACAGTAATCTTGAAGAGAAGCATCGGAATCTAAAAGTGGACTCACAGGAAAGGATCAAATCGTAGAAAGTGAGAGTGTCAGTCTTCTTGTACTTAAGTCGGCATTTTGCATTTTGTATTAGATTCGGATGCAATTTCTGTGTTTCATCGTCAATAAGAAGGTGCATGGTTTACAGTAATCTTGAAGTAAAGCATCGGAATCTAAAACTGGACTCACAGGAGAGGTTCAAATCGTAGAAAGTGAGAATGTCAGTCCTCTTGTACTTAAGTCGGCATTGTGCCTTTTGTATTAAATTCGGATGCAATTTCTGTGTTTCATCGTCAATAAGAAGGTGCAAGGTATACAGTAATCTGGAAAATGAAGCATCGGAATCTTAAACTGGACTCACAGGAAAGATTCAAATCATTGAAAGTGAGAATGTCAGTCCTCTTGTACTTAAGACGGCATTGTGCGTTTTGTATTAAAATCGGATGCATTATCTGTGTTTCATCGTCAATAAGAAGGTGCAAGGTATACAGTAATCTGGAATATGAAGCATCGGAATCTTAAACTGGACTCACAGGAAAGGTTCAAATCGTAGAATGTGAGAGTGTCAGTCCTCATGTACTTAAGTCGGCATTGTGCCTTTTGTATTAAAATCGGATGCAATTTCTGTGTTGCTTCGTCAATAAGAAGGTGCAAGGTACACAGTAAACCTGAAGTGAAGCATCGGAATCTAAAACTGGACTCACAGGAGAGGTTCAAATCATAGAAAGTGAGAGTGTCAGTCTTCTTGTACCTAAGTCGGCATTTTGCGTTTTGTATTAAATTCGGATGCAATTTCTGTGTTTCATCGTCAATAAGAAGGTGCATGGTTTACAGTAATCTTGAAGTAAAGCATCGGAATCTGAAACTGGACTCACAGGAGACGTTCAAATCGTAGAAAGTGAGGGTGTCAGTCTCCTTGTACTTAGGTAGGCATTGTGCCTTTTGTATAAATTTCGGAAAGTGCTAGGTATACAGTAATCTTGAAGAGAAGCATCGGAATCTAAAAGTGGACTCACAGGAAAGGATCAAATCGTAGAAAGTGAGAGGGTCAGTCCTCTTGTACTTAAGCCGCCATTGTGCCTTTTGTATTAAATTCGGATTCAATTTCTGTGTTTCATCGTCAATAAGAAGGTGCAAGGTATACAATAAACCTGAAGTGAAGCATCGGAAACTAAAACTGGACTCACAGGAGAGGTTCAAATCATAGAAAGTGAGAATGTCAGTCCTCTTGTACTTAAGTCGGCATTGTGCATTTTGTATTAAATTCGGGTGCAATTTCTGTGTTTCACCGTCAATAAGAAGGTGCAAGGTATACAGTAATCTAGAAGTGAAGCATCGGAATCTAAAACAGGAATCACAGGAGAGGTTAAAATCGTAGAAAGTGAGAATGTCAGTCCTCTTGAACTTAAGTTGGCATTGTGTCTTTTGTATAAAATTCGGATGCAATTTCTGTGTTTCATCGTTAATAAGAAGGTGCAAGGTATACAGTAATCAGGAAAATGAAGAATCGGAATCTTAAACTGGACTCACAGGAAAGGTTCAAATCGTAGAATGTGAGAGTGTCGGTCCTCTTGTACTGATGTCCGCATTGTGCCTTTTGTATTAAATTCGGATGCAATTTCTGAGTTTCATCGTCAATAAGAAGGTGCAAGGTATACGGAAACCTTGAGTGAAGCATCGGAATCTAAAACTGGACTCACAGGAGAGGTTCAAATCATAGAAAGTGAGAGTGTCGGTCCTCTTTTACTTAGGTCGGCATTGTGCCTTTTGTATTAAATTTGGATGCAATTTCTGTGTTTCATCGTCAATAACTAGGTGCAAGGTATACAGTAAACCTGAAGTGAAGCATCGGAAACTAAAACTGGACTCACAGGAGAGGTTCAAATCATAGAAAGTGTGAGTGTCAGTACTCTTATACTTAAGTCAGCATTGTGCCATTTGTATTAAATTCGGATGCAATTTCTGTGTATTATCGTCAATAAGAAGGTGCAAGGTATACAGTTAACCTGAAGTGAAGCATCGGAATCTAAAACTGGTTTCACAGGAGAGGATCAAATCGTAGAAAGTGAGAGTGTCAGTCCTCTTGTACTTAAGTTGGCATTGTGCCTTTTGTATTAAATTCGGATGCAATTTCTGCGTTTCATCGTCAATAAGAAGGTGCAAGGTATACATTAAACCTGAAGTGAAGCATCGCAATCTAAAACTCGACTCACAGGAGAGGTTCAAATCATAGAGTGTTAGAGTGTCAGTCCTATTTTACTTAAGTCTGCATTGTGCCTTTTGTATTAAATTCGGATGCAATTTCTGTGTTTCATCGTCAATAAGAAGGTCCAAGGGATACAGTATACCTCAAGTGAAGCATAGGAATCTAAGACTGGACTCACCGGAGAGGTTCAAATCATAGAAAGTGAGAGTGTCAGTCCTCTTGAACTTAAGTCGGCATTGTGCGTTTTGTATTAAATTTGGATGAAATTTCTGTGTTTCATTGTCAATAAGAAGGTGCAAGGTATACAGTAATCTTGAAGTGAAGCATCGGAATCTAAAACTGGACTCACAGAAGAGGTTCAAATCGTAGAAAGTGAGAATGTCAGTCCTCTTGTACTAAAGTCGGCATTGTGCCTTTTGTATTAAATTCGGATGCAGTTTCTGTGTTTCATCGTCAATAAGAAGGTGCATGGTTTACAGTAATCTTGAAGTAAAGCATCGGAATCTGAAACTGGACTCACAGGAGACTTTCAAATCGTAGAAAGTGAGAGTGTCAGTCTTCTTGTACTTAGGTAGGCATTGTGCCTTTTGTATTAATTTCGGAAAGTGCTAGGTATACAGTAACCTTGAAGAGAAGCATCGGAATCTAAAAGTGGACTCACAGGAAAGGATCAAATCGTAGAAAGTGAGAGTGTCAGTCTTCTTGTACTTAAGTCGGCATTTTGCATTTTGTATTAAATTCGGATGCAATTTCTGTGTTTCATCGTCAATAAGAAGGTGCATGGTTTACAGTAATCTTGAAGTAAAGCATCGGAATCTAAAACTGGACTCACAGGAGAGGTTCAAATCGTAGAAAGTGAGAATGTCAGTCCTCTTGTACTTAAGTCGGCATTGTGCCTTTTGTATTAAATTCGGATGCAATTTCTGTGTTTCATCGTCAATAAGAAGGTGCAAGGTATACAGTAATCTGGAAAATGAAGCATCGGAATCTTAAACTGGACTCACAGGAAAGATTCAAATCATTGAAAGTGAGAATGTCAGTCCTCTTGTACTTAAGACGGCATTGTGCGTTTTGTATTAAAATCGGATGCATTATCTGTGTTTCATCGTCAATAAGAAGGTGCAAGGTATACAGTAATCTGGAATATGAAGCATCGGAATCTTAAACTGGACTCACAGGAAAGGTTCAAATCGTAGAATGTGAGAGTGTCAGTCCTCATGTACTTAAGTCGGCATTGTGCCTTTTGTATTAAAATCGGATGCAATTTCTGTGTTGCTTCGTCAATAAGAAGGTGCAAGGTACACAGTAAACCTGAAGTGAAGCATCGGAATCTAAAACTGGACTCACAGGAGAGGATCAAATGGTAGAAAGTGAGAATGTCAGTCCACTTGTACTTAAGTCGGCATTGTGCCTTTAGTATAAAATTGGGATGCATTTTGTGTGTTTCGTCGTCAATAAGAAGTTGCAAGGTATACAGTAATCTTGAAAATGAAGCATCTAGATCTAAAACTGGACTCACAGGAGAGCTTCAAATCGTAGAATGTGAGAGTGTCAGTACTCTTTTACTGATGTCGGCATTGTGCGTTTTGTATTAAATTCGGACGCAATTTCTGAGTTTCATCGTCAATAAGAAGGTGCAAGGTATACAGTAACCCTGAAGTGAAGCATCGGAATCTAAAACTAGACTCACAGGAGAGGTTCAAATAATAGAAAGTGAGAGTGTCAGTCCGCTTGTACTTAAGTCGGCATTGTGCCTTTTGTATTAAATTCGGATGCAATTTCTGCGTTTCATCGTCAATAAGAAGGTGCAAGGTATACATTAAACCCGAAGTGAAGCATCGCAATCTAAAACTCGACTCACAGCAGACGTTCAAATCATAGAGTGTTAGAGTGTCAGTCCTATTTTACTTAAGTCTGCATTGTGCCTTTTGTATTAAATTCGGATGCAATTTCTGTGTTTCATCGTCAATAAGAATGTCCAAGGGATACAGTATACCTCAAGTGAAGCATAGGAATCTAAGACTGGACTCACCGGAGAGGTTCAAATCATAGAAAGTGAGAGTGTCAGTCCTCTTGAACTTAAGTCGGCATTGTGCGTTTTGTATTAAATTTGGATGAAATTTCTGTGTTTCATCGTCAATAAGAAGGTGCAAGGTATACAGTAATCTTGAAGTGAAGCATTGGAAACTAAAATTGGACTCAAAGGTGACGTTCAAATCATAGAAAGTGAGAGTGTTAATCCTCTTGTGCTTAAGTCGGTATTGTGCATTTTGTATTAAATTCGGATGCAATTTCTGTGTTTCATTGTCAATAGGTAGGTGCTAGGTATACAGTAATCTTGAAGTGAAGCATCGGAATCTAAAACTGGACTCACAGAAGAGGTTCAAATCGTAGAAAGTGAGAATGTCAGTCCTCTTGTACTGAAGTCGGCATTGTGCCTTTTGTATTAAATTCGGATGCAATTTCTGTGTTTCATCGTCAATAAGAAGGTGCATGGTTTACAGTAATCTTGAAGTAAAGCATCGGAATCTGAAACTGGACTCACAGGAGACGTTCAAATCGTAGAAAGTGAGAGTGTCAGTCTTCTTGTACTTAGGTAGGCATTGTGCCTTTTGTATTAATTTCGGAAAGTTCTAGGTATGCAGTAATCTTGAAGAGAAGCATCGGGATCTAAAAGTGGACTCACAGGAAAGGATCAAATCGTAGAAAGTGAGAGTGTCAGTCTTCTTGTACTTAAGTCGGCATTTTGCATTTTGTATTAAATTCGGATGCAATTTCTGTGTTTCATCGTCAATAAGAAGGTGCATGGTTTACAGTAATCTTGAAGTAAAGCATCGGAATCTAAAACTGGACTCACAGGAGAGGTTCAAATCGTAGAAAGTGAGAATGTCAGTCCTCTTGTACTTAAGTCGGCATTGTGCCTTTTGTACTAATTCGGCTGCAATTTCTGTGTTTCATCGTCAATAAGAAGGTGCAAGGTATACAGTAATCTGGAAAATGAAGCATCGGAATCTTAAACTGGACTCACAGGAAAGATTCAAATCATTGAAAGTGAGAATGTCAGTCCTCTTGTACTTAAGACGGCATTGTGCGTTTTGTATTAAAATCGGATGCATTATCTGTGTTTCATCGTCAATAAGAAGGTGCAAGGTATACAGTAATCTGGAATATGAAGCATCGGAATCTTAAACTGGACTCACAGGACAGGTTCAAATCGTAGAATGTGAGAGTGTCAGTCCTCATGTACTTAAGTCGGCATTGTGCCTTTTGTATTAAAATCGGATGCAATTTCTGTGTTGGTTCGTCAATAAGAAGGTGCAAGGTATACAGTAAACCTGAAGTGAAGCATCGGAATCTAAAACTGGACTCACAGGAGAGGTTCAAATCATAGAAAGTGAGAGTGTCAGTCTTCTTGTACTTAGGTAGGCATTGTGCCTTTTGTATAAATTTCGGAAAGTGCTAGGTATACAGTAATCTTGAAGAGAAGCATCGGAATCTAAAAGTGGACTCACAGGAAAGGATCAAATCGTAGAAAGTGAGAGGGTCAGTCCTCTTGTACTTAAGCCGGCATTGTGCCTTTTGTATTAAATTCGGATTCAATTTCTGTGTTTCATCGTCAATAAGAAGGTGCAAGGTATACAATAAACCTGAAGTGAAGCATCGGAAACTAAAACTGGACTCACAGGAGAGGTTCAAATCATAGAAAGTGAGAATGTCAGTCCTCTTGTACTTAAGTCGGCATTGTGCATTTTGTATTAAATTCGGGTGCAATTTCTGTGTTTCACCGTCAATAGGAAGGTGCAAGGTATACAGTAATCTAGAAGTGAAGCATCGGAATCTAAAACAGGAATCACAGGAGAGGTTCAAATCGTAGAAAGTGAGAATGTCAGTCCTCTTGTACTTAAGTTGGCATTGTGTCTTTTGTATAAAATTCGGATGCAATTTCTGTGTTTCATCGTCAATAAGAATTTACAAGGTATACAGTAAACCTGAAGTGAAGCATCGGAATCTAAAACTGGACTCACAGGAGAGGTTCATATCATAGAAAGTGAGAGTGTCAGTCCTCTTTTACTTAAGTCGGCATTGAGTCTTTTATATAAATTTCGGATGCAATTTATCTGTTTCATCGTCAATATGAAGGTCCAAGGGATACAGTAAACCTGAAGTGAAGCATCGGAATCTAAAACTGGACTCACAGGAGAGGTTCAAATCATACAAAGTGAGAGTGTCAGTCCTCTTGTACTTATGTCGGCATTGTGCCTTTTGTATTAAATTCGGATGCAATGTCTGTGTTTTATCGTCAATACGAAGGTGCAAGGTATACAGTTAACCTGAAGTGAAGCATCGGAATCTACAACTGGACTCACAGGAGAGGTTCAAATCGTAGAAAGTGAGAGTGTCAGTCCTCTTGTACTTAAGTCGGCATTGTGCCTTTTGTATTAAAATCGGATGCAATTTCTGTGTTTCATCGTCAATAAGAAGGTGCAAGGTATACATTAAACTTGAAGTGAAGCATCGGAATCTAAAACTGGACTCACAGGAGAGATTCAAATCATAGAGACTTAGAGATTCAGTCCTCTTATACTTAAGTCGGCATTGTGCCTTTTGTATTAAATTCGGATGCAATTTCTGTGTTTCATCGTCAATAAGAAGGTCCAAGAGATACAGTATACCTGAAGTGAAGCATAGAAATCTAAAACTGGACTCACAGGAGAGGTTCAAATCATAGAAATTTAGTGTGTCAGTCCTCTTGTACTTAAGTCGGCATTGTGCCTTTTGCATTAAATTCGGATGCAAACTCTGTGTTTCATCGTCAATAAGAAGGTGCAAGGTATACAGTAAACCTGAAGTGAAGCATCGGAATCTAAAACTGGACTCACAGGAGAGGTTCAAATCATAGAAAGTGAGAGTGTCAGTCTTCTTGTACTTAGGTAGGCATTGTGCCTTTTGTATAAATTTCGGAAAGTGCTAGGTATACAGTAATCTTGAAGAGAAGCATCGGAATCTAAAAGTGGACTCACAGGAAAGGATCAAATCGTAGAAAGTGAGAGGGTCAGTCCTCTTGTACTTAAGCCGGCATTGTGCCTATTGTATTAAATTCGGATTCAATTTCTGTGTTTCATCGTCAATAAGAAGGTGCAAGGTATACAATAAACCTGAAGTGAAGCATCGGAAACTAAAACTGGACTCACAGGAGAGGTTCAAATCATAGAAAGTGAGAATGTCAGTCCTCTTGTACTTAAGTCGGCATTGTGCATTTTGTATTAAATTCGGGTGCAATTTCTGTGTTTCACCGTCAATAGGAAGGTGCAAGGTATACAGTAATCTAGAAGTGAAGCATCGGAATCTAAAACAGGAATCACAGGAGAGGTTCAAATCGTAGAAAGTGAGAATGTCAGTCCTCTTGTACTTAAGTTGGCATTGTGTCTTTTGTATAAAATTCGGATGCAATTTCTGTGTTTCATCGTCAATAAGAATTTACAAGGTATACAGTAAACCTGAAGTGAAGCATCGGAATCTAAAACTGGACTCACAGGAGAGGTTCATATCATAGAAAGTGAGAGTGTCAGTCCTCTTTTACTTAAGTCGGCATTGAGTCTTTTATATAAATTTCGGATGCAATTTATGTGTTTCATCGTCAATATGAAGGTCCAAGGGATACAGTAAACCTGAAGTGAAGCATCGGAATCTAAAACTGGACTCACAGAAGAGGTTCAAATCGTAGAAAGTGAGATTGTCAGTCCTCTTGTACTTAAGTAGGCATTGTGCCTTTTGTATTAAATTCAGATGAACTTCTTGTGTTTCATCGACTATAAGAATGTGCAAGGTATACTGTAAACCTGAAGTGGAGCATCGGAATCTAAAACTGGACCTACAGGAGAGGTTCATATCGTAGACAGTGTGAGTGTCAGTCCTCTTGCACTGAAGTCGGCATTGTGCCTTTTGTATTAAATTCGGATGCAATTTCTGTGTTTCACCGTCAATAAGAAGATGTAAGGTATACAGTAAACCTGAAGTGAAGCATCGGAATCTAACACTGGACTGACAGGAGAGGTTCAAATCATAGAAAGTGAGAGTGTCAGTCCTCTTGTACTTAAGTCGGCATTGTGCATTTTGTATTAAATTCGGATGCAATTTCTGTGTTTCATCGTCAACAGGAAGGTGCAAAGTATGCAGTAATCTTGAAGAGAAGCATCGGAATCTAAAACTGGACTCACAGGAGAGGTTCAAATCGTAGAAAGTGAGAATGTCAGTCCACTTGTACTTAAGTCGGCATTGTGCCTTTAGTATAAAATTGGGATGCAATTTGTGTGTTTCGTCGTCAATAAGAAGGTGCAAGGTATACAGTAATCTTGAAAATGAAGCATCTAGATCTAAAACTGGACTCACAGGAGAGGTTCAAATCGTAGAAAGTGAGAGTGTCAGTACTCTTTTACTGATGTCGGCATTGTGCGTTTTGTATTAAATTCGGATGCAATTTCTGTGTTTCTTCGTCAATAAGAAGGTGCAAGGTATACAGTAAACCTGATGTGAAGCATCGGAATCTAAAACTGGACTCACAGGAGAGGTTCAAATCGTAGAAAGTGAGAATGTCAGTCCTCTTGTACTTAAGTCGGCATTGTGCCTTTTGTATTAAATTCGGATGCAATTTCTGTGTTTCATCGTCAATAAGAAGGTGCAAGGTATACAGTAATCTGGAAAATGAAGCATCGGACTCTTAAACTGGACTCACAGGAAAGATTCAAATCATAGAAAGTGAGAATGTCAGTCCTCTTGTACTTAAGACGGCATTGTGCGTTTTGTATTAAAATCGGATGCATTATCTGTGTTTCATCGTCAATAAGAAGGTGCAAGGTATACAGTAATCTGGAATATGAAGCATCGGAATCTTAAACTGGACTCACAGGAAGGGTTCAAATCGTAGAATGTGAGAGTGTCCGTCCTCATGTACTTAAGTCGGCATTGTGCCTTTTGTATTAAAATCGGATGCAATTTCTGTGTTGCTTCGTCAATAAGAAGGTGCAAGGTATACAGTAAACCTGAAGTGAAGCATCGGAATCTAAAACTGGACTCACAGGAGCGGTTCAAATCATAGAAAGTGAGAGTGTCAGTCTTCTTGTACTTAAGTCGGCATTTTGCGTTTTGTATTAAATTCGGATGCAATTTCTGTGTTTCATCGTCAATAAGAAGGTGCATGGTTTACAGTAATCTTGAAGTAAAGCATCGGAATCTAAAACTGGACTCACAGGAGACGTTCAAATCGTAGAAAGTGAGAGTGTCAGTCTTCTTGTACTTTGTAGGCATTGTGCCTTTTGTATTAATTTCGGAAAGTGCTAGGTATACAGTAATCTTGAAGAGAAGCATCGGAATCTAAAAGTGGACTCACAGGAAAGGATCAAATCTTAGAAAGTGAGAGGGTCAGTCCTCTTGTACTTAAGCCGGCATTGTGCCTTTTGTATTAAATTCGGATTCAATTTCTGTGTTTCATCGTTAATAAGAAGGTGCAAGGTATACAATAAACCTGAAGTGAAGCATCGGAATCTAAAACTGGACTCACAGGAGAGGTTCAAATCATAGAAAGTGAGAATTTCAGTCCTCTTGTACTTAAGTCGGCATTGTGCATTTTGTATTAAATTCGGGTGCAATTTCTGTGTTTCACCGTCAATAGGAAGGTGCAAGGTATACAGTAGTCTAGAAGTGAAGCATCGGAATCTAAAACAGGAATCACAGGAGTGGTTCAAATCATAGAAAGTGAGAGTGTCGGTCCTCTTTTACTTAGGTCGGCATTGTGCCTTTTGTATTAAATTTGGATGCAATTTCTGTGTTTCATCGTCAATAACTAGGTGCAAGGTATACAGTAAACCTGAAGTGAAGCATCCAAATCTAAAACTGGACTCACAGGAGAGGTTCAAATCATAGAAAGTGTGAGTGTCAGTACTCTTATACTTAAGTCAGCATTGTGCCTTTTGTATTAAATTCGGATGCAATTTCTGTGTATTATCGTCAATAAGAAGGTGCAAGGTATACAGTTAACCTGAAGTGAAGCATCGGAATCTAAAACTGGTTTCACAGGAGAGGATCAAATCGTAGAAAGTGAGAGTGTCAGTCCTCTTGTACTTAAGTTGGCATTGTGCCTTTTGTATTAAATTCGGATGCAATTTCTGCGTTTCATCGTCAATAAGAACGTGCAAAGTATACATTAAACCTGAAGTGAAGCATCGCAATCTAAAACTCGACTCACAGGAGAGGTTCTAATCATAGAGTGTTAGAGTGTCAGTCCTATTTTACTTAAGTCTGCATTGTGCCTTTTGTATTAAATTAGGATGCAATTTCTGTGTTTCATCGTCAATAAGAAGGTCCAAGGGATACAGTATACCCCAAGTGAAGCATAGGAATCTAAGACTGGACTCACCGGAGAGGTTCAAATCATAGGAAGTGAGAGTGTCAGTCCTCTTGAACTTAAGTCGGCATTGTGTGTTTTGTATTAGATTTGGATGAAATTTCAGTGTTTCATCGTCAATAAGAAGGTGCAAGGTATACAGTAATCTTGAAGTGAAGCATCGGAAACTAAAACTGGACTCAAAGGTGACGTTCAAATCATAGAAAGTGAGAGTGTTAATCCTCTTGTACTTTAGTCGGTATTGTGCATTTTGTATTAAATTCGGATGCAATTTCTGTGTTTCATTGTCAATAGGAGGGTGCTATGTATACAGTAATCTTGAAGTGAAGCATCGGAATCTAAAACTGGACTCACAGAAGAGGTTCAAATCGTAGAAAGTGAGAATGTCAGTCCTCTTGTACTGAAGTCGGCATTGTGCCTTTTGTATTAAATTCATATGTAATTTCTGTGTTTCATCGTCAATGAGAAGGTGCAAGGTAAACAGTAATCTTGAAAATGAAGCATCGGAACCTAAAACTGGACTCACAGGAGAGGTTCAAAACGTAGAAAGTGAGAGTGTCAGTCCTCTTGTCCTCAAGTCGGCATTATGCCTTTTGCATTAAATTCGGATGCAATTTTTGTGTTTCGTCTATAAGAATGTGCAAGGTATAGAGTAAACCTATAGTGGAGCATCGGCATCTAAAACTGGACCTACAGGAGAGGTTCAAATCGTAGACAGTGAGAGTGTCAGTCCTCTTTTACTTAAGTCGGTATTGAGTCTTTTATATAAATTTCGGATGCAATTTATGTGTTTCATCGTCAATATGAAGGTCCAAGGGATACAGTAAACCTGAAGTGAAGCATCGGAATCTAAAACTGGACTCACAGGAGAGGTTCAAATCATACAAAGTGAGTGTGTCAGTCCTCTTGTACTTATGTCGGCATTGTGCCTTTTGTATTAAATTCGGATGCAATGTCTGTGTTTTATCGTCAATACGAAGGTGCAAGGTATACATTTAACCTGAAGTGAAGCATCGGAATCTAAAACTGGACTCACAGGAGAGATTCAAGTCATAGAGACTTAGAGATTCAGTCCTCTTATACTTAAGTCGGCATTGTGCCTTTTGTATTAAATTCGGATGCAATTTCTGTCTTTAATCGTCAATAAGAAGGTCCAAGACATACAGTATACCTGAAGTGAAGCATAGAAATCTAAAACTGGACTCACAGGAGAGGTTCAAATCATAGAATGTTAGTGTGTCAGTCCTCTTGTACTTAAGTCGGCATTGTGCCTTTTGCATTAAATTCGGATGCAAACTCTGTGTTTCATCGTCAATAAGAAGGTGCAAGGTATCCAGTAAACCAGAAGTGAAGCATCGGAATCTAAAACTGGACTCACAGGAGAGGTTCAAATCGTAGAAAGTGAGAATGTCAGTCCCCTTGTACTTAAGTCGGCATTGTGCCTTTTGTATTAAATTCAGATGAACTTTTTGTGTTTCATCGTCTATAAGAATGTGCAAGGTATACTGTAAACCTGAAGTGGAGCATCGGAATCTAAAACTGGCCCTACAGGAGAGGTTCATATCGTAGACAGTGTGAGTGTCAGTCCTCTTGCACTGAAGTCGGCATTGTGCCTTTTGTATTAAATTCGGATGCAATTTCTGTGTTTCACCGTCAATAAGAAGATGTAAGGTATACAGTAAACCTGAAGTGAAGCATCGGAATCTAACACTGGACTGACAGGAGAGGTTCAAATCATAGAAAGTGAGAGTGTCAGTCCTCTTGTACTTACGTCGGCATTGTGCATTTTGTATTAAATTCGGATGCAATTGCTGTGTTTCATCGTCAACAGGAAGGTGCAAAGTATGCAGTAATCTTGAAGTGAAGCATCGGAATCTAAAACTGGACTCACAGGAGAGGTTCAAATCGTAGAAAGTGAGAATGTCAGTCCACTTGTACTTAAGTCGGTATCGTGCCTTTAGTATAAAATTGGGATGCAATTTGTGTGTTTCGTCGTCAATAAGAAGGTGCAAGGTATACAGTAATCTTGAAAATGAAGCATCTAGATCTAAAACTGGACTCACAGGAGAGGTTCAAATCGTAGAAAGTGAGAGTGTCAGTACTCTTTTACTGATGTCGGCATTGTGCGTTTTGTATTAAATTCCGATGCAATTTCTGAGTTTCATCGTCAATGAGAAGGTGCAAGGTATACAGTAACCCTGAAGTGAAGCATCGGAATCTAAAACTAGACTCACAGGAGAGGTTCAAATAATAGAAAGTGAGAGTGTTAGTCCGCTTGTACTTAAGTCGGCATTGTGCCTTTTGTATTAAAATCGGATGCAATTTCTGTGTTGCTTCGTCAATAAGAAGGTCCAAGGTATACAGTAAACCTGAAGTGAAGCATCGGAATCTAAATATGGACTCACAGGTGAGGTTCAAGTCATTGAAAGTGAGAGTGTCAGTCCTCTTGTACTTAAGTCGGCATTGTGCATTTTGTATTAAATTCGGATGCAATTTCTGTGTTTCATCGTCAACAGGAAGGTGCAAAGTATGCAGTAATCTTGAAGTGAAGCATCGGAATCTAAAACTGGACTCACAGGAGAGGTTCAAATCGTAGAAAGTGAGAATGTCAGTCCACTTGTACTTAAGTCGGCATTGTGCCTTTAGTATAAAATTGGGATGCAATTTGTGTGTTTCGTCGTCAATAAGAAGGTGCAAGGTATCCAGTAATCTTGAAAATGAAGCATCTAGATCTAAAACTGGACTCACAGGAGAGGTTCAAATCGTAGAAAGTGAGAGTGTCAGTACTCTTTTACTGATGTCGGCATTGTGCGTTTTGTATTAAATTTGGATGCAATTTCTGAGTTTCATCGTCAATAAGAAGGTGCAAGGTATACGGAAACCTTGAGTGAAGCATCGGAATCTAAAACTGGACTCACAGGAGAGGTTCAAATCATAGAAAGTGAGAGTGTCGGTCCTCTTTTACTTAGGTCGGCATTGTGCCTTTTGTATTAAATTAGGATGCAATTTCTGTGTTTCATCGTCAATAAGAAGGTCCAAGGGATACAGTATACCTCAAGTGAAGCATAGGAATCTAAGACTGGACTCACCGGAGAGGTTCAAATCATAGGAAGTGAGAGAGTCAGTCCTCTTGAACTTAAGTCGGCATTGTGCGTTTTGTATTAAATTTGGATGAAATTTCTGTGTTTCATCGTCAATAAGAAGGTGCAAGGTATACAGTAATCTTGAAGTGATGCATCGGAAACTAAAACTGGACTCAAAGGTGACGTTCAAATCATAGAAAGTGAGAGTGTTAATCCTCTTGTACTTAAGTCGGTATTGTGCATTTTGTATTAAATTCGGATGCAATTTCTGTGTTTCATTGTCAATAGGAAGGTGCTAGGTATACAGTAATCTTGAAGTGAAGCATCGGAATCTAAAACTGGACTCACAGAAGAGGTTCAAATCGTAGGAAGTGAGAATGTCAGTCCTCTTGTACTGAAGTCGGCATTGTGCCTTTTGTATTAAATTCGGATGCAATTTCTGTGTTTCATCGTCAATGAGAATGTGCAAGGTATACAGTAATCTTGAAAATGAAGCATCGGAACCTAAAACTGGACTCACAGGAGAGGTTCAAATCGTAGAAAGTGAGAGTGTCAGTCCTCTTGTCCTCAAGTCGGCATTATGCCTTTTGTATTAAATTCGGATGCAATTTTTGTGTT
This sequence comes from Schistocerca piceifrons, assembly GCF_021461385.2. Classification (NCBI taxonomy): domain Eukaryota; kingdom Metazoa; phylum Arthropoda; class Insecta; order Orthoptera; family Acrididae; genus Schistocerca; species Schistocerca piceifrons. The sequence goes on along the minus strand of NW_025728148.1, from coordinate 89,950 downwards.
TCGTCTATAAGAATGTGCAAGGTATAGAGTAAACCTAGAGTGGAGCATCGGCATCTAAAACTGGACCTACAGGAGAGGTTCAAATCGTAGACAGTGAGAGTGTCAGTCCTCTTTTACTTAAGTCGGCATTGAGTCTTTTATATAAATTTCGGATGCAATTTATGTGTTTCATCGTCAATATGAAGGTCCAAGGGATACAGTAAACCTGAAGTGAAGCATCGGAATCTAAAACTGGACTCACAGGAGAGGTTCAAATCATACAAAGTGAGAGTGTCAGTCCTCTTGTACTTATGTCGGCATTGTGCCTTTTGTATTAAATTCGGATGCAATGTCTGTGTTTTATCGTCAATACGAAGGTGCAAGGTATACAGTTAACCTGAAGTGAAGCATCGGAATCTAAAACTGGACTCACAGGAGAGGTTCAAATCGTACAAAGTGAGAGTGTCAGTCCTCTTGTACTTAAGTCGGCATTGTGCCTTTTGTATTAAAATCGGATGCAATTTCTGTGTTGCTTCGTCAATAAGAAGGTGCAAGGTATACAGTAAACCTGAAGTGAAGCATCGGAATCTAAAACTGGACTCACAGGAGCGGTTCAAATCATAGAAAGTGAGAGTGTCAGTCTTCTTGTACTTAAGTCGGCATTTTGCGTTTTGTATTAAATTCGGATGCAATTTCTGTGTTTCATCGTCAATAAGAAGGTGCATGGTTTACAGTAATCTTGAAGTAAAGCATCGGAATCTAAAACTGGACTCACAGGAGACGTTCAAATCGTAGAAAGTGAGAGTGTCAGTCTTCTTGTACTTTGTAGGCATTGTGCCTTTTGTATTAATTTCGGAAAGTGCTAGGTATACAGTAATCTTGAAGAGAAGCATCGGAATCTAAAAGTGGACTCACAGGAAAGGATCAAATCTTAGAAAGTGAGAGGGTCAGTCCTCTTGTACTTAAGCCGGCATTGTGCCTTTTGTATTAAATTCGGATTCAATTTCTGTGTTTCATCGTTAATAAGAAGGTGCAAGGTATACAATAAACCTGAAGTGAAGCATCGGAATCTAAAACTGGACTCACAGGAGAGGTTCAAATCATAGAAAGTGAGAATTTCAGTCCTCTTGTACTTAAGTCGGCATTGTGCATTTTGTATTAAATTCGGGTGCAATTTCTGTGTTTCACCGTCAATAGGAAGGTGCAAGGTATACAGTAGTCTAGAAGTGAAGCATCGGAATCTAAAACAGGAATCACGGGAGTGGTTCAAATCATAGAAAGTGAGAGTGTCGGTCCTCTTTTACTTAGGTCGGCATTGTGCCTTTTGTATTAAATTTGGATGCAATTTCTGTGTTTCATCGTCAATAACTAGGTGCAAGGTATACAGTAAACCTGAAGTGAAGCATCCAAATCTAAAACTGGACTCACAGGAGAGGTTCAAATCATAGAAAGTGTGAGTGTCAGTACTCTTATACTTAAGTCAGCATTGTGCCTTTTGTATTAAATTCGGATGCAATTTCTGTGTATTATCGTCAATAAGAAGGTGCAAGGTATACAGTTAACCTGAAGTGAAGCATCGGAATCTAAAACTGGTTTCACAGGAGAGGATCAAATCGTAGAAAGTGAGAGTGTCAGTCCTCTTGTACTTAAGTTGGCATTGTGCCTTTTGTATTAAATTCGGATGCAATTTCTGCGTTTCATCGTCAATAAGAACGTGCAAAGTATACATTAAACCTGAAGTGAAGCATCGCAATCTAAAACTCGACTCACAGGAGAGGTTCTAATCATAGAGTGTTAGAGTGTCAGTCCTATTTTACTTAAGTCTGCATTGTGCCTTTTGTATTAAATTAGGATGCAATTTCTGTGTTTCATCGTCAATAAGAAGGTCCAAGGGATACAGTATACCCCAAGTGAAGCATAGGAATCTAAGACTGGACTCACCGGAGAGGTTCAAATCATAGGAAGTGAGAGTGTCAGTCCTCTTGAACTTAAGTCGGCATTGTGTGTTTTGTATTAGATTTGGATGAAATTTCAGTGTTTCATCGTCAATAAGAAGGTGCAAGGTATACAGTAATCTTGAAGTGAAGCATCGGAAACTAAAACTGGACTCAAAGGTGACGTTCAAATCATAGAAAGTGAGAGTGTTAATCCTCTTGTACTTTAGTCGGTATTGTGCATTTTGTATTAAATTCGGATGCAATTTCTGTGTTTCATTGTCAATAGGAGGGTGCTATGTATACAGTAATCTTGAAGTGAAGCATCGGAATCTAAAACTGGACTCACAGAAGAGGTTCAAATCGTAGAAAGTGAGAATGTCAGTCCTCTTGTACTGAAGTCGGCATTGTGCCTTTTGTATTAAATTCATATGTAATTTCTGTGTTTCATCGTCAATGAGAAGGTGCAAGGTAAACAGTAATCTTGAAAATGAAGCATCGGAACCTAAAACTGGACTCACAGGAGAGGTTCAAAACGTAGAAAGTGAGAGTGTCAGTCCTCTTGTCCTCAAGTCGGCATTATGCCTTTTGCATTAAATTCGGATGCAATTTTTGTGTTTCGTCTATAAGAATGTGCAAGGTATAGAGTAAACCTATAGTGGAGCATCGGCATCTAAAACTGGACCTACAGGAGAGGTTCAAATCGTAGACAGTGAGAGTGTCAGTCCTCTTTTACTTAAGTCGGTATTGAGTCTTTTATATAAATTTCGGATGCAATTTATGTGTTTCATCGTCAATATGAAGGTCCAAGGGATACAGTAAACCTGAAGTGAAGCATCGGAATCTAAAACTGGACTCACAGGAGAGGTTCAAATCATACAAAGTGAGTGTGTCAGTCCTCTTGTACTTATGTCGGCATTGTGCCTTTTGTATTAAATTCGGATGCAATGTCTGTGTTTTATCGTCAATACGAAGGTGCAAGGTATACATTTAACCTGAAGTGAAGCATCGGAATCTAAAACTGGACTCACAGGAGAGATTCAAGTCATAGAGACTTAGAGATTCAGTCCTCTTATACTTAAGTCGGCATTGTGCCTTTTGTATTAAATTCGGATGCAATTTCTGTCTTTAATCGTCAATAAGAAGGTCCAAGACATACAGTATACCTGAAGTGAAGCATAGAAATCTAAAACTGGACTCACAGGAGAGGTTCAAATCATAGAATGTTAGTGTGTCAGTCCTCTTGTACTTAAGTCGGCATTGTGCCTTTTGCATTAAATTCGGATGCAAACTCTGTGTTTCATCGTCAATAAGAAGGTGCAAGGTATCCAGTAAACCAGAAGTGAAGCATCGGAATCTAAAACTGGACTCACAGGAGAGGTTCAAATCGTAGAAAGTGAGAATGTCAGTCCCCTTGTACTTAAGTCGGCATTGTGCCTTTTGTATTAAATTCAGATGAACTTTTTGTGTTTCATCGTCTATAAGAATGTGCAAGGTATACTGTAAACCTGAAGTGGAGCATCGGAATCTAAAACTGGCCCTACAGGAGAGGTTCATATCGTAGACAGTGTGAGTGTCAGTCCTCTTGCACTGAAGTCGGCATTGTGCCTTTTGTATTAAATTCGGATGCAATTTCTGTGTTTCACCGTCAATAAGAAGATGTAAGGTATACAGTAAACCTGAAGTGAAGCATCGGAATCTAACACTGGACTGACAGGAGAGGTTCAAATCATAGAAAGTGAGAGTGTCAGTCCTCTTGTACTTACGTCGGCATTGTGCATTTTGTATTAAATTCGGATGCAATTGCTGTGTTTCATCGTCAACAGGAAGGTGCAAAGTATGCAGTAATCTTGAAGTGAAGCATCGGAATCTAAAACTGGACTCACAGGAGAGGTTCAAATCGTAGAAAGTGAGAATGTCAGTCCACTTGTACTTAAGTCGGTATCGTGCCTTTAGTATAAAATTGGGATGCAATTTGTGTGTTTCGTCGTCAATAAGAAGGTGCAAGGTATACAGTAATCTTGAAAATGAAGCATCTAGATCTAAAACTGGACTCACAGGAGAGGTTCAAATCGTAGAAAGTGAGAGTGTCAGTACTCTTTTACTGATGTCGGCATTGTGCGTTTTGTATTAAATTCCGATGCAATTTCTGAGTTTCATCGTCAATGAGAAGGTGCAAGGTATACAGTAACCCTGAAGTGAAGCATCGGAATCTAAAACTAGACTCACAGGAGAGGTTCAAATAATAGAAAGTGAGAGTGTTAGTCCGCTTGTACTTAAGTCGGCATTGTGCCTTTTGTATTAAAATCGGATGCAATTTCTGTGTTGCTTCGTCAATAAGAAGGTCCAAGGTATACAGTAAACCTGAAGTGAAGCATCGGAATCTAAATATGGACTCACAGGTGAGGTTCAAATCATTGAAAGTGAGAGTGTCAGTCCTCTTGTACTTAAGTCGGCATTGTGCATTTTGTATTAAATTCGGATGCAATTTCTGTGTTTCATCGTCAACAGGAAGGTGCAAAGTATGCAGTAATCTTGAAGTGAAGCATCGGAATCTAAAACTGGACTCACAGGAGAGGTTCAAATCGTAGAAAGTGAGAATGTCAGTCCACTTGTACTTAAGTCGGCATTGTGCCTTTAGTATAAAATTGGGATGCAATTTGTGTGTTTCGTCGTCAATAAGAAGGTGCAAGGTATCCAGTAATCTTGAAAATGAAGCATCTAGATCTAAAACTGGACTCACAGGAGAGGTTCATATCATAGAAAGTGAGAGTGTCAGTACTCTTTTACTGATGTCGGCATTGTGCGTTTTGTATTAAATTTGGATGCAATTTCTGAGTTTCATCGTCAATAAGAAGGTGCAAGGTATACGGAAACCTTGAGTGAAGCATCGGAATCTAAAACTGGACTCACAGGAGAGGTTCAAATCATAGAAAGTGAGAGTGTCGGTCCTCTTTTACTTAGGTCGGCATTGTGCCTTTTGTATTAAATTAGGATGCAATTTCTGTGTTTCATCGTCAATAAGAAGGTCCAAGGGATACAGTATACCTCAAGTGAAGCATAGGAATCGAAGACTGGACTCACCGGAGAGGTTCAAATCATAGGAAGTGAGAGAGTCAGTCCTCTTGAACTTAAGTCGGCATTGTGCGTTTTGTATTAAATTTGGATGAAATTTCTGTGTTTCATCGTCAATAAGAAGGTGCAAGGTATACAGTAATCTTGAAGTGATGCATCGGAAACTAAAACTGGACTCAAAGGTGACGTTCAAATCATAGAAAGTGAGAGTGTTAATCCTCTTGTACTTAAGTCGGTATTGTGCATTTTGTATTAAATTCGGATGCAATTTCTGTGTTTCATTGTCAATAGGAAGGTGCTAGGTATACAGTAATCTTGAAGTGAAGCATCGGAATCTAAAACTGGACTCACAGAAGAGGTTCAAATCGTAGGAAGTGAGAATGTCAGTCCTCTTGTACTGAAGTCGGCATTGTGCCTTTTGTATTAAATTCGGATGCAATTTCTGTGTTTCATCGTCAATGAGAATGTGCAAGGTATACAGTAATCTTGAAAATGAAGCATCGGAACCTAAAACTGGACTCACAGGAGAGGTTCAAATCGTAGAAAGTGAGAGTGTCAGTCCTCTTGTCCTCAAGTCGGCATTATGCCTTTTGTATTAAATTCGGATGCAATTTTTGTGTTTCGTCTATAAGAATGTGCAAGGTATAGAGTAAACCTAGAGTGGAGCATCGGCATCTAAAACTGGACCTACAGGAGAGGTTCAAATCGTAGACAGTGAGAGTGTCAGTCCTCTTTTACTTAAGTCGGCATTGAGTCTTTTATATAAATTTCGGATGCAATTTATGTGTTTCATCGTCAATATGAAGGTCCAAGGGATACAGTAAACCTGAAGTGAAGCATCGGAATCTAAAACTGGACTCACAGGAGAGGTTCAAATCATACAAAGTGAGAGTGTCAGTCCTCTTGTACTTATGTCGGCATTGTGCCTTTTGTATTAAATTCGGATGCAATGTCTGTGTTTTATCGTCAATACGAAGGTGCAAGGTATACAGTTAACCTGAAGTGAAGCATCGGAATCTAAAACTGGACTCACAGGAGAGGTTCAAATCGTACAAAGTGAGAGTGTCAGTCCTCTTGTACTTAAGTCGGCATTGTGCCTTTTGTATTAAATTCGGATGCAATTTCTGTGTTTCATCGTCAATAAGAAGGTGCAAGGTATACATTAAACCTAAAGTGAAGCATCGGAATCTTAAACTGGACTCACAGGAGAGATTCAAGTCATAGAGACTTAGAGATTCAGTCCTCTTATACTTAAGTCGGCATTGTGCCTTTTGTATTAAATTCGGATGCAATTTCTGTGTTTCATCGTCAATAAGAAGGTCCAAGAGATACAGTATACCTGAAGTGAAGCATAGAAATCTAAAACTGGACTCACAGGAGAGGTTCAAATCATAGAAAGTTAGTGTGTCAGTCCTCTTGTACTTAAGTCTGCATTGTGCCTTTTGCATTAAATTCGGATGCAAACTCTGTGTTTCATCGTCAATAAGAAGGTGCAAGGTATACAGTAAACCTGAAGTGAAGCATCGGAATCTAAAACTGGACACACAGGAGAGGTTCAAATCATAGAAAGTGAGAGTGTCAGTCCTCTTGTACTTAAGTCGGCATTGTGCGTTTTGTATTAAATTTGGATGCAATTTCTGTGTTTTATCGTCAATAACATGGTGCAAGTTATACAGTACCCTTGAAGTGAAGCATCGGAATCTAAAACTGGACTCACAGGAGACGTTCAAATCAAAGAAAGTGAGAGTGTTAGTCCTCTTGTACTTAAGTCGGCATTGTGCATTTTGTATTAAATTCGGATGCAATTTCTGTGTTTCATCGTCAATAGGAAGGTGCTAGGTATACAGTAATCTTGAAGTGAAGCATCGGATTCTAAAACTGGACTCACAGAAGAGGTTCAAATCGTAGAAAGTGAGAATGTCAGTCCTCTTGTACTTAAGTCGGCATTGTGCCTTTTGTATTAAATTCAGATGAACTTTTTGTGTTTCATCGTCTATAAGAATGTGCAAGGTATACTGTAAACCTGAAGTGGAGCATCGGAATCTAAAACTGGACCTACAGGAGAGGTTCATATCGTAGACAGTGTGAGTGTCAGTCCTCTTGCACTGAAGTCGGCATTGTGCCTTTTGTATTAAATTCGGATGCAATTTCTCTGTTTCACCGTCAATAAGAAGATGTAAGGTATACAGTAAACCTGAAGTGAAGCATCGGAATCTAACACTGGACTGACAGGAGAGGATCAAATCATAGAAAGTGAGAGTGTCAGTCCTCTTGTACTTAAGTCGGCATTGTGCATTTTGTATTAAATTCGGATGCAATTTCTGTGTTTCATCGTCAACAGGAAGGAGCAAAGTATGCAGTAATCTTGAAGTGAAGCATCGGAATCTAAAGCTGGACTCACAGGAGAGGTTCAAATCGTAGAAAGTGCGAATGTCAGTCCACTTGTACTTAAGTCGGCATTGTGCCTTTAGTATAAAATTGGGATGCAATTTGTGTGTTTCGTCGTCAATAAGAAGGTGCAAGGTATACAGTAATCTTGAAAATGAAGCATCTAGATCTAAAACTGGACTCACAGGAGAGGTTCAAATCGTAGACAGTGAGAGTGTCAGTACTCTTTTACTGATGTCGGCATTGTGCGTTTTGTATTAAATTCGGATGCAATTTCTGAGTTTCATCGTCAATAAGAAGGTGCAAGGTATACAGTAACCCTGAAGTGAAGCATCGGAATCTAAAACTAGACTCACAGGAGAGGTTCAAATAATAGAAAGTGAGAGTTTTAGTCCGCTTGTACTTAAGTCGGCATTGTGCCTTTTGTATTAAAATCGGATGCAATTTCTGTGTTGCTTCGTCAATAAGAAGGTGCAAGGTATACAGTAAACCTGAAGTGAAGCATCGGAATCAAAATATGGACTCACAGGTGAGGTTCAAATCATTGAAAGTGAGAGTGTCAGTCCTCTTGTACTTAAGTCGGCTTTGAGCCATTTGTATTAAATTCGGATGCAATTTCTGTGTTTCATCGTCAATAAGAAGGTGCATGGTTTACAGTAATCTTGAAGTAAAGCATCGGAATCTGAAACTGGACTCACAGGAGACGTTCAAATCGTAGAAAGTGAGAGTGTCAGTCTTCTTGTACTTAGGTAGGCATTGTGCCTTTTGTATAAATTTTGGAAAGTGCTAGGTATACAGTAATCCTGAAGAGAAGCATCGGAATCTAAAAGTGGACTCACAGGAAAGGATCAAATCGTAGAAAGTGAGAGTGTCAGTCTTCTTGTACTTAAGTCGGCATTTTGCCTTTTGTATTAAATTCGGATGCAATTTCTGTGTTTCATCGTCAATAAGAAGGTGCATGGTTTACAGTAATCTTGAAGTAAAGCATCGGAATCTAAAACTGGACTCACAGGAGACGTTCAAATCGTAGAAAGTGAGAGTGTCAGTCTTCTTGTACTTAGGTAGGCATTGTGCCTTTTGTATTAATTTCTGAAAGTGCTAGGTATACAGTAATCTTGAAGAGAAGCATCGGAATCTAAAAGTGGACTCACAGGAAAGGATCAAATCGTAGAAAGTGAGAGGGTCAGTCCTCTTGTACTTAAGTCGGCATTGTGCATTTTGTATTAAATTCGGGTGCAATTTCTGTGTTTCACCGTCAATAGGAAGGTGCAAGGTATACAGTAATCTAGAAGTGAAGCATCGGAATCTAAAACAGGAATCACAGGAGAGGTTCAAATCGTAGAAAGTGAGAATGTCAGTCCTCTTGTACTTAAGTCGGCATTGTGTCTTTTGTATAAAATTCGGATGCAATTTCTGTGATTCATCGTCAATAAGAAGGTGCAAGGTATACAGTAATCAGGAAAATGAAGAATCGGAATCTTAAACTGGACTCACAGGAAAGGTTCAAATCGTAGAATGTAAGAGTGTCGGTCCTCATGTACTGATGTCGGCATTGTGCCTTTTGTATTAAATTCGGATGCAATTTCTGAGTTTCATCGTCAATAAGAAGGTGCAAGGTATACGGAAACCTTGAGTGAAGCATCGGAATCTAAAACTGGACTCACAGGAGAGGTTCAAACCATAGAAAGTGAGAGTGTCGGTCCTCTTTCACTTAGGTCGACATTGTGCTTTTGTATTAAATTTGGATGCAATTTCTGTGTTTCATCGTCAATAACTAGGTGCAAGGTATACAGTAAACCTGAAGTGAAGCATCCAAATCTAAAACTGGACTCACAGGAGAGGTTCAAATCATAGAAAGTGTGAGTGTCAGTACTCTTATACTTAAGTCAGCATTGTGCCTTTTGTATTAAATTCGGATGCAATTTCTGTGTATTATCGTCAATAAGAAGGTGCAAGGTATACAGTTAACCTGAAGTGAAGCATCGGAATCTAAAACTGGTTTCACAGAATAGGGTCAAATCGTAGAAAGTGAGAGTGTCAGTCCTCTTGTACTTAAGTTGGCATTGTGCCTTTTGTATTAAATTCGGATGCAATTTCTGCGTTTCATCTTCAATAAGAACGTGCAAAGTATACATTAAACCTGAAGTGAAGCATCGCAATCTAAAACTCGACTCACAGGAGAGGTTCAAATCATAGAGTGTTAGAGTGTCAGTCCTATTTTACTTAAGTCTGCATTGTGCCTTTTGTATTAAATTAGGATGCAATTTCTGTGTTTCATCGTCAATAAGAAGGTCCAAGGGATACAGTATACCTCAAGTGAAGCATAGGAATCTAAGACTGGACTCACCGGAGAGGTTCAAATCATAGGAAGTGAGAGTGTCAGTCCTCTTGAACTTAAGTCGGCATTGTGCGTTTTGTATTAAATTTGGATGAAATTTCTGTGTTTCATCGTCAATAAGAAGGTGCAAGGTATACAGTAATCTTGAAGTGAAGCATCGGAAACTAAAACTGGACTCAAAGGTGACGTTCAAATCATAGAAAGTGAGAGTGTTAATCCTCTTGTACTTAAGTCGGTATTGTGCATTTTGTATTAAATTCGGATGCAATTTCTGTGTTTCATTGTCAATAGGAAGGTGCCAGGTATACAGTAATCTTGAAGTGAAGCATCGGAATCTAAAACTGGACTCACAGAAGAGGTTCAAATCGTAGAAAGTGAGAATGTCAGTCCTCTTGTACTGAAGTCGGCATTGTGCCTTTTGTATTAAATTCGGATGCAATTTCTGTGTTTCATCGTCGATGAGAAGGTGCAAGGTATACAGTAATCTTGAAAATGAAGCATCGGAACCTAAAACTGGACTCACAGGAGAGGTTCAAATCGTAGAAAGTGAGAGTGTCAGTCCTCTTGTCCTCAAGTCGGCATTATGCCTTTTGTATTAAATTCGGATGCAATTTTTGTGTTTCGTCTATAAGAATGTGCAAGGTATAGTGTAAACCTAGAGTGGAGCATCGGCATCTAAAACTGGACCTACAGGAGAGGTTCAAATCGTAGACAGTGAGAGTGTCAGTCCTCTTTTACTTATGTCGGCATTGAGTCTTTTATATAAATTTCGGATGCAATTTATGTGTTTCATCGTCAATATGAAGGTCCAAGGGATACAGTAAACCTGAAGTGAAGCATCGGAATCTAAAACTGGACTCACAGGAGAGGTTCAAATCATACAAAGTGAGAGTGTCAGTCCTCTTGTACTTATGTCGGCATTGTGCATTTTGTATTAAATTCGGATGCAATGTCTGTGTTTTATCGTCAATACGAAGGTGCAAGGTATACAGTTAACCTGAAGTGAAGCATCGGAATCTAAAACTGGACTCTCAGGAGAGGTTCAAATCGTAGAAAGTGAGAGTGTCAGTCCTCTTGTACTTAAGTCGGCAATGTGCCTTTTGTATTTAATTCGGATGCAATTTCTGTGTTTCATCGTCAATAAGAAGGTGCAAGTTATACATTAAACCTGAAGTGAAGCATCGGAATCTAAAACTGGACTCACAGGAGAGATTCAACTCATAGAGACTTAGAGATTCAGTCCTCTTATACTTAAGTCGGCATTGTGCCTTTTGTATTAAATTCGGATGCAATTTCTGTGTTTCATCGTCAATAAGAAGGTCCAAGAGATACAGTATACCTGAAGTGAAGCATAGAAATCTCAAACTGGACTCACAGGAGAGGTTCAAATCATAGAAAGTTAGTGTGTCAGTCCTCTTGTACTTAAGTCGGCATTGTGCCTTTTGCATTAACTTCGGATGCAAACTCTGTGTTTCATCGTCAATAAGAAGGTGCAAGGTATACAGTAAACCTGAAGTGAAGCATCGGAATCTAAAACTGGACTCACAGGAGAGGTTCAAATCATAGAAAGTGAGAGTGTCAGTCCTCTTGTACTTAAGTCGGCATTGTGCGTTTTGTATTAAATTTGGATGCAATTTCTGTGTTTTATCGTCAATAACATGGTGCAAGGTATACAGTACCCTTGAAGTGAAGCATCGGAATCCAAAACTGGACTCACAGGAGACGTTCAAATCATAGACAGTGAGAGTGTTAGTCCTCTTGTACTTAAGTCGGCATTGTGCATTTTGTATTAAATTCGGATGCAATTTCTGTGTTTCATCGTCAATAGGAAGGTGCTAGGTATACAGTAATCTTGAAGTGAAGCATCGGATTCTAAAACTGGACTCACAGAAGAGGTTCAAATCGTAGAAAGTGAGAATGTCAGTCCTCTTGTACTTAAGTCGGCATTGTGCCTTTTGTATTAAATTCAGATGAACTTTTTGTGTTTCATCGTCTATAAGAATGTGCATGGTATACTGTAAACCTGAAGTGGAGCATCGGAATCTAAAACTGGACCTACAGGAGAGGTTCAAATCGTAGACAGTGGGAGTGTCAGTCCTCTTGTACTGAAGTCGGCATTGTGCCTTTTGTATTAAATTCGGATGCAATTTCTGTGTTTCACCGTCAATAAGAAGATGTAAGGTATACAGTAAACCTGAAGTGAAGCATCGGAATCTAACACTGGATTGACAGGAGAGGTTCAAATCATAGAAAGTGAGAGTGTCAGTCCTCTTGTACTTAAGTCGGCATTGTGCATTTTGTATTAAATTCGGATGCAATTTCTGTGTTTCATCGTCAACAGGAAGGTGCAAAGTATGCAGTAATCTTGAAGTGAAGCATCGGAATCTAAGACTGGACTCACAGGAGAGGTTCAAATCGTAGAAAGTGAGAATGTCAGTCCTCTTGTACTTAAGTCGGCATTGTGCCTTCAGTATAAAATTGGGATGCAATTTGTGTGTTTCGTCGTCAATAAGAAGGTGCAAGGTATACAGTAATCTTGAAAATGAAGCATCTAGATCTAAAACTGGACTCACAGGAGAGGTTCAAATCGTAGAAAGTGAGAGTGTCAGTACTCTTTTACTGAAGTCGGCATTGTGCGTTTTGTATTAAATTCGGATGCAATTTCTGAGTTTCATCGTCAATAAGAAGGTGCAAGGTATACAGTAACCCTGAAGTGAAGCATCGGAATCAAAAACTAGACTCACAGGAGAGGTTCAAATAATAGAAAGTGAGAGTGTTAGTCCGCTTGTACTTAAGTCGGCATTGTGCCTTTTGTATTAAAATCGAATGCAATTTCTGTGTTGCTTCGTCAATAAGAAGGTGCAAGGTATACAGTAAACCTGAAGTGAAGCATCGGAATCTAAATATGGACTCACAGGTGAGGTTCAAATTATTGAAAGTAAGAGTGTCAGTCCTCTTGTACTTAGGTCGGCTTTGAGCCATTTGTATTAAATTCGGATGCAATTTCTGAGTTTCATCGTCAATAAGAAGGTGCAAGGTATACAGTAATCCTGAAGTAAAGCATCAGAATCTAAAACTGGACTCACAGGAGAGGTTCAAATCATAGAAAGTAAGAGTGTCAGTCCGCTAGTACTTAAGTCTTCATTGTTCCTTTTGTATTAAATTCGGATGCAATTTCTGTGTTTCTTCGTCAATAAGAAGGTGCAAGGTATACAGTAAACCTGATGTGAAGCATCGGAATCTAAAACTGGACTCACAGGAGAGGTTCAAATCATAGAAAGTGAGAATGTTAATCCTCTTGTACTTAAGTCGGCATTATGCATTTTGTATTAAATTCGGATGCAATTTCTGTGTTTCATCGTCAATAGGAAGGTGCTAGGTATACAGTAATCTTGAAGTGAACCATCGGAATCTAAAACTGGACTCACAGAAGAGGTTCAAATCGTAGAAAGTGAGAACGTCAGTCCTCTTGTACTGAAGTCGGCATTGTGCCTTTTGTATTAAATTCGGATGCAATTTCTGTGTTTCATCGTCAATGAGAAGGTGCAAGGTATACAGTAATCTTGAAAATGAAGCATCGGAACCTAAAACTGGACTCACAGGAGAGGTGCAAATCGTAGAAAGTGAGAGTGTCAGTCCTCTTGTACTTAAGTCGGCATTGTGCCTTTTGTATTAAATTCGGATGCAATTTTTGTGTTTCATCGTCTATAAGAATGTGCAAGGTATAGAGTAAACCTAGAGTGGAGCATTGGAATCTAAAACTGGACCTACAGGAGAGGTTCAAATCGTAGACAGTGAGAGTGTCAGTCCTCTTGTACTTAAGTCGTCATTGTGCCTTTTGTATTAAATTCGGATACAAATTCTGTGTTTCATCGTCAATAAGAATTTACAAGGTATACAGTAAACCTGAAGTGAAGCATCGGAATCTAAAACTGGACTCACAGGAGAGGTTCATATCATAGATAGTGAGAGTGTCAGTCCTCTTTTACTTAAGTCGGCATTGAGCCTTTTGTATAAAATTCGAATGCAATTTATGTGTTTCATCGTCAATATGAAGGTCCAAGGGATGCAGTAAACCTGAAGTGAAGCATCGGAATCTAAAACTGGACTCACAGGAGAGGTTCAAATCATAGAAAGTGAGAGTGTTAGTCCTCTTGTACTGATGTCGGCATTGTGCCTTTTGTATTAAATTCGGATGCAATTTCTGTGTTTCATCGTCAATAAGAAGGTGCAAGGTATACATTAAACCTGAAGTGAAGCATCGGAATCTGAAACTGGACTCACAGGAGAGGTTCGAATCATAGAAAGTGAGAGTGTCAGTCCTCTTGTACTTAAGTCGGCATTGTGCTTTTTGTATTAAATTTGGATGCAATTTCTGTTTTTTATCGTCAATAGGAGGGTGCAAGGTATACAGTACTCTTGAAGTGAAGCATCGGAATCTAAAACTGGACTCGCAGGAGACGTTCAAATCATAGAAAGTGAGAGTGTTAGTCCTCTTGTACTTAAGTCGGCATTGTGCATTTTGTATTAAATTCGGATGCAATTTCTGTGTTTCATCGTCAATAGGAAGGTGCTAGGTATACAGTAATCTTGAAGTGGAGCATCGGAATCAAAAACTGGCCTCACAGAAGAGGTTCAAATCATAGAAAGTGAGAATGTCAGTCCTCTTATACTTAAGACGGCATTGTGCCTTTTGTATTAAATTCGGATGCACTTTTTGTGTTTCATCGTCTACAAGAATGTGCAAGGTATACTGTAAACCTGAAGTGGAGCATCGGAATCTAAAACTGCACCTACAGGAGAGGTTCAAATCGTAGACAGTGAGAGTGTCAGTCCTCTTGTACTGAAGTCGGCATTGTGCCTTTTGTATTAAATTCGGATGCAATTTCTGTGTGTCACCGTCAATAAGAAGATGCAAGGTATACAGTAAACCCGAAGTGAAGCATCGGAATCTAACACTGGACTGACAGGAGAGGTTCAAATCATAGAAAGAGAGAATGTCAGTCCTCTTGTACTTAAGTCGACATTGTGCATTTTGTATTAAATTCGGATGTAATTTCTGTGTTTCATCGTCAACAGGAAAGTGCAAGGTATACAGTAATCTTGAATTGAAGCATCGGAATCTAAAACTGGACTCACAGGAGAGGTTCAAATCGTAGAAGGTGAGAATGTCAGTCCTCTTGTACTTAAGTCGGCATTGTGCCTTTTGTATAAAATTGGGATGCAATTTGTGTGTTTCATCGTCAATAAGAAGGTGCAAGGTATACAGTAATCTTGAAAATTAGGCATCGGAATCTAAAACTGGACTCACAGGAGAGGTTCAAATCGTAGAAAGTGAGAAAGCCAGTCCTCTTTTACTGAAGTCGGCATTGTGCCTTTTGTATTAAATTCGGATGCAATTTCTGTGTTTCACCGTCAATAAGAAGATGTAAGGTATACAGTAAACCTGAAGTGAAGCATCGGAATCCAACACTGGACTGACAGGAGAGGTTCAAATCATAGAAAGTGAGAGTGTCAGTCCTCTTGTACTTAAGTCGGCATTGTGCATTTTGTATTAAATTCGGATGCAATTTCTGTGTTTCATCGTCAACAGGAAGGTGCAAAGTATGCAGTAATCTTGAAGTGAAGCATCGGAATCTAAGACTGGACTCACAGGAGAGGTTCAAATCGTAGAAAGTGAGAATGTCAGTCCTCTTGTACTTAAGTCGGCATTGTGCCTTCAGTATAAAATTGGGATGCAATTTGTGTGTTTCGTCGTCAATAAGAAGGTGCAAGGTATACAGTAATCTTGAAAATGAAGCATCTAGATCTAAAACTGGACTCACAGGAGAGGTTCAAATCGTAGAAAGTGAGAGTGTCAGTACTCTTTTACTGAAGTCGGCATTGTGCGTTTTGTATTAAATTCGGATGCAATTTCTGAGTTTCATCGTCAATAAGAAGGTGCAAGGTATACAGTATCCCTGAAGTGAAGCATCGGAATGAAAAACTAGACTCACAGGAGAGGTTCAAATAATAGAAAGTGAGAGTGTTAGTCCGCTTGTACTTAAGTCGGCATTGTGCCTTTTGTATTAAAATCGGATGCAATTTCTGTGTTGCTTCGTCAATAAGAAGGTGCAAGGTATACAGTAAACCTGAAGTGAAGCATCGGAATCTAAATATGGACTCACAGGTGAGGTTCAAATTATTGAAAGTGAGAGTGTCAGTCCTCTTGTACTTAAGTCGGCTTTGAGCCATTTGTATTAAATTCGGATGCAATTTCTGAGTTTCATCGTCAATAAGAAGGTGCAAGGTATACAGTAATCCTGAAGTAAAGCATCGGAATCTAAAACTGGACTCACAGGAGAGGTTCAAATCATAGAAAGTAAGAGTGTCAGTCCGCTAGTACTTAAGTCTTCATTGTTCCTTTTGTATTAAATTCGGATGCAATTTCTGTGTTTCTTCGTCAAGAAGAAGGTGCAAGGTATACAGTAAACCTGATGTGAAGCATCGGAATCTAAAACTGGACTCACAGGAGAGGTTCAAATCATAGAAAGTGAGAATGTTAATCCTCTTGTACTTAAGTCGGCATTGTGCATTTTGTATTAAATTCGGATGCAATTTCTGTGTTTCATCGTCAATAGGAAGGTGCTAGGTATACAGTAATCTTGAAGTGAACCATCGGAATCTAAAACTGGACTCACAGAAGAGGTTCAAATCGTAGAAAGTGAGAACGTCAGTCCTCTTGTACTGATGTCGGCATTGTGCCTTTTGTATTAAATTCGGATGCAATTTCTGTGTTTCATCGTCAATGAGAAGGTGCAAGGTATACAGTAATCTTGAAAATGAAGCATCGGAACCTAAAACTGGACTCACAGGAGAGGTGCAAATCGTAGAAAGTGAGAGTGTCAGTCCTCTTGTACTTAAGTCGGCATTGTGCCTTTTGTATTAAATTCGGATGCAAATTCTGTGTTTCATCGTCAATAAGAATTTACAAGGTATACAGTAAACCTGAAGTGAAGCATCGGAATCTAAAACTGGACTCACAGGAGAGGTTCATATCATAGAAAGTGAGAGTGTCAGTCCTCTTTTACTTAAGTCGGCATTGAGCCTTTTGTATAAAATTCGAATGCAATTTATGTGTTTCATCGTCAATATGAAGGTCCAAGGGATGCAGTAAACCTGAAGTGAAGCATCGGAATCTAAAACTGGACTCACAGGAGAGGTTCAAATCATAGAAAGTGAGAGTGTTAGTCCTCTTGTACTGATGTCGGCATTGTGCCTTTTGTATTAAATTCGGATGCAATTTCTGTGTTTCATCGTCAATAAGAAGGTGCAAGGTATACATTAAACCTGAAGTGAAGCATCGGAATCTGAAACTGGACTCACAGGAGAGGTTCGAATCATAGAAAGTGAGAGTGTCAGTCCTCTTGTACTTAAGTCGGCATTGTGCTTTTTGAATTAAATTTGGATGCAAGTTCTGTTTTTTACCGTCAATAGGAGGGTGCAAAGTATACAGTACTCTTGAAGTGAAGCATCGGAATCTAAAACTGGACTCGCAGGAGACGTTCAAATCATAGAAAGTGAGAGTGTTAGTCCTCTTGTACTTAAGTCGGAATTGTGCATTTTGTATTAAATTCGGATGCAATTTCTGTGTTTCATCGTCAATAGGAAGGTGCTAGGTATACAGTAATCTTGATGTGGAGCATCGGAATCAAAAGCTGGCCTCACAGAAGAGGTTCAAATCATACAAAGTGAGAATGTCAGTCCTCTTATACTTAAGACGGCATTGTGCCTTTTGTATTAAATTCGGATGCACTTTTTGTGTTTCATCGTCTACAAGAATGTGCAAGGTATACTGTAAACCTGAAGTGGAGCATCGGAATCTAAAACTGCACCTACAGGAGAGGTTCAAATCGTAGACAGTGAGAGTGTCAGTCCTCTTGTACTGAAGTCGGCATTGTGCCTTTTGTATTAAATTCGGATGCAATTTCTGTGTGTCACCGTCAATAAGAAGATGCAAGGTATACAGTAAACCCGAAGTGAAGCATCGGAATCTAACACTGGACTGACAGGAGAGGTTCAAATCATAGAAAGAGAGAATGTCAGTCCTCTTGTACTTAAGTCGGCATTGTGCATTTTGTATTAAATTCGGATGTAATTTCTGTGTTTCATCGTCAACAGGAAAGTGCAAGGTATACAGTAATCTTGAATTGAAGCATCGGAATCTAAAACTGGACTCACAGGAGAGGTTCAAATCGTAGAAGGTGAGAATGTCAGTCCTCTTGTACTTAAGTCGGCATTGTGCCTTTTGTATAAAATTGGGATGCAATTTGTGTGTTTCATCGTCAATAAGAAGGTGCAAGGTATACAGTAATCTTGAAAATTAGGCATCGGAATCTAAAACTGGACTCACAGGAGAGGTTCAAATCGTAGAAAGTGAGAGTGCCAGTCCTCTTTTACTGAAGTCGGCATTGTGCCTTTTGTATTAAATTCGGATGCAATTTCTGTGTTTCACCGTCAATAAGAAGATGTAAGGTATACAGTAAACCTGAAGTGAAGCATCGGAATCTAACACTGGACTGACAGGAGAGGTTCAAACCATAGAAAGTGAGAGTGTCAGTCCTCTTGTACTTAAGTCGGCATTGTGAATTTTGTATTAAATTCGGATGCAATTTCTGTGTTTCATCGTCAACAGGAAGGTGCAAAGTATGCAGTAATCTTGAGGTGAAGCATCGGAATCTAAGACTGGACTCACAGGAGAGGTTCAAATCGTAGAAAGTGAGAATGTCAGTCCTCTTGTACTTAAGTCGGCATTGTGCCTTCAGTATAAAATTGGGATGCAATTTGTGTGTTTCGTCGTCAATAAGAAGGTGCAAGGTATACAGTAATCTTGAAAATGAAGCATCTAGATCTGAAACTGGACTTACAGGAGAGGTTCAAATCGTAGAAAGTGAGAGTGTCAGTACTCTTTTACTGAAGTCGGCATTGTGCGTTTTGTATTAAATTCGGATGCAATTTCTGAGTTTCATCGTCAATAAGAAGGTGCAAGGTATACAGTAACCCTGAAGTGAAGCATCGGAATCAAAAACTAGACTCACAGGAGAGGTTCAAATAATAGAAAGTGAGAGTGTTAGTCCGCTTGTACTTAAGTCGGCATTGTGCCTTTTGTATTAAAATCGGATGCAATTTCTGTGTTGCTTCGTCAATTAGAAGGTGCAAGGTATACAGTAAACCTGAAGTGAAGCATCGGAATCTAAATATGGACTCACAGGTCAGGTTCAAATTATTGAAAGTGAGAGTGTCAGTCCTCTTGTACTTAAGTCGGCTTTGAGCCATTTGTATTAAATTCGGATGCAATTTCTGAGTTTCATCGTCAATAAGAAGGTGCAAGGTATACAGTAATCCTGAAGTAAAGCATCGGAATCTAAAACTGGACTCACAGGAGAGGTTCAAATCATAGAAAGTAAGAGTGTCAGTCCGCTTGTACTTAAGTCTTCATTGTTCCTTTTGTATTAAATTCGGATGCAATTTTTGTGTTTCTTCGTCAATAAGAAGGTGCAAGGTATACAGAAAACCTGATGTGAAGCATCGGAATCTAAAACTGGACTCACAGGAGAGGTTCAAATCATAGAAAGTGAGAATGTTAATCCTCTTGTACTTAAGTCGGCATTGTGCATTTTGTATTAAATTCGGATGCAATTTCTGTGTTTCATCGTCAATAGGAAGGTGCTAGGTATACAGTAATCTTGAAGTGAACCATCGGAATCTAAAACTGGACTCACAGAAGAGGTTCAAATCTTAGAAAGTGAGAATGTCAGTCCTCTTGTACTGAAGTCGGCATTGTGCCTTTTGTATTAAATTTGGATGCAATTTCTGTTTTTTATCGTCAATAGGAGGGTGCAAGGTATACAGTACTCTTGAAGTGAAGCATCGGAATCTAAAACTGGACTCGCAGGAGACGTTCAAATCATAGAAAGTGAGAGTGTTAGTCCTCTTGTACTTAAGTCGGCATTGTGCATTTTGTATTAAATTCGGATGCAATTTCTTTGTTCATCGTCAATAGGAAGGTGCTAGGTATACAGTAATCTTGAAGTGGAGCATCGGAATCAAAAACTGGCCTCACAGAAGAGGTTCAAATCGTAGAAAGTGAGAATGTCACTCCTCTTATACTTAAGACGGCATTGTGCCTTTTGTATTAAATTCGGATGCACTTTTTGTGTTTCATCGTCTACAAGAATGTGCAAGGTATACTGTAAACCTGAAGTGGAGCATCGGAATCTAAAACTGCACCTACAGGAGAGGTTCAAATCGTAGACAGTGAGAGTGTCAGTCCTCTTGTACTGAAGTCAGCATTGTGCCTTTTGTATTAAATTCGGATGCAATTTCTGTGTTTCACCGTCAATAAGAAGATGCAAGGTATACAGTAAACCCGGAGTGAAGCATCGGAATCTAACACTGGACTGACAGGAGAGGTTCAAATCATAGAAAGAGAGAATGTCAGTCCTCTTGTACTTAAGACGGCATTGTGCATTTTGTAGTAAATTCGGATGTAATTTCTGTGTTTCATCGTCAACAGGAAAGTGCAAGGTATACAGTAATCTTGAAGTGAAGCATCGGAATCTAAAACTGGACTCACAGGAGAGGTTCAAATCGTAGAAGGTGAGAATGTCAGTCCTCTTGTACTTAAGTCGGCATTGTGCCTTTTGTATAAAATTGGGATGCAATTTGTGTGTTTCATCGTCAATAAGAAGGTGCAAGGTATACAGTAATCTTGAAAATTAGGCATCGGAATCTAAAACTGGACTCACAGGAGAGGTTCAAATCGTAGAAAGTGAGAGTGCCAGTCCTCTTTTACTGAAGTCGGCATTGTGCCTTTTGTATTAAATTCGGATGCAATTTCTGTGTTTCACCGTCAATAAGAAGATGTAAGGTATACAGTAAACCTGAAGTGAAGCATCGGAATCTAACACTGGACTGACAGGAGAGGTTCAAACCATAGAAAGTGAGAGTGTCAGTCCTCTTGTACTTAAGTCGGCATTGTGAATTTTGTATTAAATTCGGATGCAATTTCTGTGTTTCATCGTCAACAGGAAGGTGCAAAGTATGCAGTAATCTTGAGGTGAAGCATCGGAATCTAAGACTGGACTCACAGGAGAGGTTCAAATCGTAGAAAGTGAGAATGTCAGTCCTCTTGTACTTAAGTCGGCATTGTGCCTTCAGTATAAAATTGGGATGCAATTTGTGTGTTTCGTCGTCAATAAGAAGGTGCAAGGTATACAGTAATCTTGAAAATGAAGCATCTAGATCTGAAACTGGACTTACAGGAGAGGTTCAAATCGTAGAAAGTGAGAGTGTCAGTACTCTTTTACTGAAGTCGGCATTGTGCGTTTTGTATTAAATTCGGATGCAATTTCTGAGTTTCATCGTCAATAAGAAGGTGCAAGGTATACAGTAACCCTGAAGTGAAGCATCGGAATCAAAAACTAGACTCACAGGAGAGGTTCAAATAATAGAAAGTGAGAGTGTTAGTCCGCTTGTACTTAAGTCGGCATTGTGCCTTTTGTATTAAAATCGGATGCAATTTCTGTGTTGCTTCGTCAATTAGAAGGTGCAAGGTATACAGTAAACCTGAAGTGAAGCATCGGAATCTAAATATGGACTCACAGGTCAGGTTCAAATTATTGAAAGTGAGAGTGTCAGTCCTCTTGTACTTAAGTCGGCTTTGAGCCATTTGTATTAAATTCGGATGCAATTTCTGAGTTTCATCGTCAATAAGAAGGTGCAAGGTATACAGTAATCCTGAAGTAAAGCATCGGAATCTAAAACTGGACTCACAGGAGAGGTTCAAATCATAGAAAGTAAGAGTGTCAGTCCGCTTGTACTTAAGTCTTCATTGTTCCTTTTGTATTAAATTCGGATGCAATTTTTGTGTTTCTTCGTCAATAAGAAGGTGCAAGGTATACAGAAAACCTGATGTGAAGCATCGGAATCTAAAACTGGACTCACAGGAGAGGTTCAAATCATAGAAAGTGAGAATGTTAATCCTCTTGTACTTAAGTCGGCATTGTGCATTTTGTATTAAATTCGGATGCAATTTCTGTGTTTCATCGTCAATAGGAAGGTGCTAGGTATACAGTAATCTTGAAGTGAACCATCGGAATCTAAAACTGGACTCACAGAAGAGGTTCAAATCTTAGAAAGTGAGAATGTCAGTCCTCTTGTACTGAAGTCGGCATTGTGCCTTTTGTATTAAATTTGGATGCAATTTCTGTTTTTTATCGTCAATAGGAGGGTGCAAGGTATACAGTACTCTTGAAGTGAAGCATCGGAATCTAAAACTGGACTCGCAGGAGACGTTCAAATCATAGAAAGTGAGAGTGTTAGTCCTCTTGTACTTAAGTCGGCATTGTGCATTTTGTATTAAATTCGGATGCAATTTCTTTGTTCATCGTCAATAGGAAGGTGCTAGGTATACAGTAATCTTGAAGTGGAGCATCGGAATCAAAAACTGGCCTCACAGAAGAGGTTCAAATCGTAGAAAGTGAGAATGTCACTCCTCTTATACTTAAGACGGCATTGTGCCTTTTGTATTAAATTCGGATGCACTTTTTGTGTTTCATCGTCTACAAGAATGTGCAAGGTATACTGTAAACCTGAAGTGGAGCATCGGAATCTAAAACTGCACCTACAGGAGAGGTTCAAATCGTAGACAGTGAGAGTGTCAGTCCTCTTGTACTGAAGTCAGCATTGTGCCTTTTGTATTAAATTCGGATGCAATTTCTGTGTTTCACCGTCAATAAGAAGATGCAAGGTATACAGTAAACCCGGAGTGAAGCATCGGAATCTAACACTGGACTGACAGGAGAGGTTCAAATCATAGAAAGAGAGAATGTCAGTCCTCTTGTACTTAAGACGGCATTGTGCATTTTGTAGTAAATTCGGATGTAATTTCTGTGTTTCATCGTCAACAGGAAAGTGCAAGGTATACAGTAATCTTGAAGTGAAGCATCGGAATCTAAAACTGGACTCACAGGAGAGGTTCAAATCGTAGAAGGTGAGAATGTCAGTCCTCTTGTACTTAAGTCGGCATTGTGCCTTTTGTATAAAATTGGGATGCAATTTGTGTGTTTCATCGTCAATAAGAAGGTGCAAGGTATACAGTAATCTTGAAAATTAAGCATCGGAATCTAAAACTGGACTCACAGGAGAGGTTCAAATCGTAGAAAGTGAGAGTGCCAGTCCTCTTTTACTGAAGTCGGCATTGTGCCTTTTGTATTAAATTCGGATGCAATTTCTGAGTTTCATCGTCAATAAGAAGGTGCAAGGTATTCAGTAATCTTGAAGTGAAGCATCGGAATCTAAAACTGGATTCACAGGAGACGTTGAAGTCGTAGAAAGTGAGAGCGTCAATCCTCATGTACTTAAGTCGGCATTGTGCCTTTTGTATTACATTCGGATGCAATTTCTGTGTTTCACCGTCAATAACAAGGTGCAAGGTATACAGTAACCCTGAAGTGAGGCTTCGGAATCTAAAACTGGACTCACAGGAGAGGTTCAAATCATAGAAAGTGAGAGTGTTAGTCCGCTTTTACTTAAGTAGGCATTGTGCCTTTTGTATTAAAATCGGATGCAATTTCTGTGTTGCTTCGTCAATAAGAAGGTGCAAGGTATACAGTAAACCTGAAGTGAAGCATCGGAATCTAAAACTGGACTCACAGGTGAGGTTCAAATCATTGAAAGTGAGAGTGTCAGTCCTCTTGTACTTAAGTCGGCATTGTGCCATGTGTATTAAATTCGGATGCAATTTATGTGTTTCATCGTCAATAGGAAGGTGCAAGATATACAGAAATCTTGAAGTGAAGCATCGGAATCTAAAACTGGACTCGCAGGAGAGGTTCAAATCGTTGAAAGTGAGAATGTCAGTCCTCTTTTACTTAAGTCGGCATTGTGCCTTTTGTATAAAATTCGTATGCAATTTCTGTGTTTCATCGTCAATAAGAAGGTACAAGGCATACAGTAATCCTGAAAATGAAGCTTTGGAATCTAAAACTGGACTCACAGGTGAGGTTCAAATCATTGAAAGTGAGAGTGTCAGTCCTCTTGTACTTAAGTCGGCATTGTGCCATGTGTATTAAATTCGGATGCAATTTATGTGTTTCAACGTCAATAGGAAGGTGCAAGATATACAGTAATCCTGAAGTGAAGCATCGGAATCTAAAACTGGACTCACAGGAGAGGTTCAAATCGTTGAAAGTGAGAATGTCAGTCCTCTTTTACTTAAGTCGGCATTGTGCCTTTTGTATAAAATTCGGATGCAATTTCTGTGTTTCATCGTCAATAAGAAGGTGCAAGGCATACAGTAATCCTGAAAATGAAGCTTTGGAATCTAAAACTGGACTCACAGGAGAGGTTCAAATCGTAGAAAGTGAGAGTGTCAGTCCTCTTGTACTGAAGTCGGCATTGTGCCTTTTGTATTAATTTCGGATGCAATTTCTGAGTTTCATCGTCAATAAGAAGGTCCAAGGTATACAGTAATCCTGAAGTGAAGCATCGGAATCTAAAACTGGACTCACAGGAGAGGTTCAAATCATAGAAAGTAAGAGTGTCAGTCCTCTTGTACTTAAGTCGTCATTGTGCCTTTTGTATTAAATTCGGATACAAATTCTGTGTTTCATCGTCAATAAGAATTTACAAGGTATACAGTAAACCTGAAGTGAAGCATCGGAATCTAAAACTGGACTCACAAGAGAGGTTCATATCATAGAAAGTGAGAGTGTCAGTCCTCTTTTACTTAAGTCGGCATTGAGCCTTTTGTATAAAATTCGAATGCAATTTATGTGTTTCATCGTCAATATGCAGGTCCAAGGGATGCAGTAAACCTGAAGTGAAGCATCGGAATCTAAAACTGGACTCACAGGAGAGGTTCAAATCATAGAAAGTGAGAGTGTCAGTCCTCTTGTACTGATGTCAGCATTGTGCCTTTTGTATTAAATTCGGATGCAATTTCTGTGTTTCATCGTCAATAAGAAGGTGCAAGGTACACATTAAACCTGAAGTGAAGCATCGGAATCTAAAACTGGACTCACAGGAGAGGTTCGAATCATAGAAAGTGAGAGTCTCAGTCCTCTTGTACTTAAGTCGGCATTGTGCTTTTTGTATTAAATTTGGATGCAATTTCTGTTTTTTATCGTCAATAGGAGGGTGCAAGGTATACCGTACTCTTGAAGTGAAGCATCGGAATCTAAAACTGGACTCGCAGGAGACGTTCAAATCATAGAAAGTGAGAGTGTTAGTCCTCTTGTACTTAAGTCGGCATTGTGCATTTTGTATTAAATTCGGATGCAATTTCTTTGTTCATCGTCAATAGGAAGGTGCTAGGTATACAGTAATCTTGAAGTGGAGCATCGGAATCAAAAACTGGCCTCACAGAAGAGGTTCAAATCGTAGAAAGTGAGAATGTCAGTCCTCTTATACTTAAGACGGCATTGTGCCTTTTGTATTAAATTCGGATGCACTTTTTGTGTTTCATCGTCTACAAGAATGTGCAAGGTATACTGTAAACCTGAAGTGGAGCATCGGAATCTAAAACTGCACCTACAGGAGAGGTTCAAATCGTAGACAGTGAGAGTGTCAGTCCTCTTGTACTGAAGTCAGCATTGTGCCTTTTGTATTAAATTCGGATGCAATTTCTGTGTTTCACCGTCAATAAGAAGATGCAAGGTATACAGTAAACCCGAAGTGAAGCATCGGAATCTAACACTGGACTGACAGGAGAGGTTCAAATCATAGAAAGAGAGAATGTCAGTCCTCTTGTACTTAAGACGGCATTGTGCATTTTGTAGTAAATTCGGATGTAATTTCTGTGTTTCATCGTCAACAGGAAAGTGCAAGGTATACAGTAATCTTGAAGTGAAGCATCGGAATCTAAAACTGGACTCACAGGAGAGGTTCAAATCGTAGAAGGTGAGAATGTCAGTCCTCTTGTACTTAAGTCGGCATTGTGCCTTTTGTATAAAATTGGGATGCAATTTGTGTGTTTCATCGTCAATAAGAAGGTGCAAGGTATACAGTAATCTTGAAAATTAAGCATCGGAATCTAAAACTGGACTCACAGGAGAGGTTCAAATCGTAGAAAGTGAGAGTGCCAGTCCTCTTTTACTGAAGTCGGCATTGTGCCTTTTGTATTAAATTCGGATGCAATTTCTGAGTTTCATCGTCAATAAGAAGGTGCAAGGTATTCAGTAATCTTGAAGTGAAGCATCGGAATCTAAAACTGGATTCACAGGAGACGTTGAAGTCGTAGAAAGTGAGAGCGTCAATCCTCATGTACTTAAGTCGGCATTGTGCCTTTTGTATTACATTCGGATGCAATTTCTGTGTTTCACCGTCAATAACAAGGTGCAAGGTATACAGTAACCCTGAAGTGAGGCATCGGAATCTAAAACTGGACTCACAGGAGAGGTTCAAATCATAGAAAGTGAGAGTGTTAGTCCGCTTTTACTTAAGTAGGCATTGTGCCTTTTGTATTAAAATCGGATGCAATTTCTGTGTTGCTTCGTCAATAAGAAGGTGCAAGGTATACAGTAAACCTGAAGTGAAGCATCGGAATCTAAAACTGGACTCACAGGTGAGGTTCAAATCATTGAAAGTGAGAGTGTCAGTCCTCTTGTACTTAAGTCGGCATTGTGCCATGTGTATTAAATTCGGATGCAATTTATGTGTTTCATCGTCAATAGGAAGGTGCAAGATATACAGAAATCTTGAAGTGAAGCATCGGAATCTAAAACTGGACTCACAGGAGAGGTTCAAATCGTTGAAAGTGAGAATGTCAGTCCTCTTTTACTTAAGTCGGCATTGTGCCTTTTGTATAAAATTCGTATGCAATTTCTGTGTTTCATCGTCAATAAGAAGGTGCAAGGCATACAGTAATCCTGAAAATGAAGCTTTGGAATCTAAAACTGGACTCACAGGTGAGGTTCAAATCATTGAAAGTGAGAGTGTCAGTCCTCTTGTACTTAAGTCGGCATTGTGCCATGTGTATTAAATTCGGATGCAATTTATGTGTTTCATCGTCAATAGGAAGGTGCAAGATATACAGTAATCTTGAAGTGAAGCATCGGAATCTAAAACTGGACTCACAGGAGAGGTTCAAATCGTTGAAAGTGAGAATGTCAGTCCTCTTTTACTTAAGTCGGCATTGTGCCTTTTGTATAAAATTCGGATGCAATTTCTGTGTTTCATCGTCAATAAGAAGGTGCAAGGCATACAGTAATCCTGAAAATGAAGCTTTGGAATCTAAAACTGGACTCACAGGAGAGGTTCAGATCGTAGAAAGTGAGAGTGTCAGTCCTCTTGTACTGAAGTCGGCATTGTGCCTTTTGTATTAATTTCGGATGCAATTTCTGAGTTTCATCGTCAATAAGAAGGTCCAAGGTATACAGTAATCCTGAAGTGAAGCATCGGAATCTAAAACTGGACTCACAGGAGAGGTTCAAATCATAGAAAGTAAGAGTGTCAGTCCGCTTGTACTTAAGTCGCCATTGTGCCTTTTGTATTAAATTCGGATGCAATTTCTGTGTTTCTTCGTCAATAAGAAGGTGCAAGGTATACAGTAAACCTGAAGTGAAGCATCGGAATCTAAAACTGGACTCACAGGAGAGGTTCAAATCATAGAGAGTTAGAGTGTCAGTCCTCTTTTTCTAAGTTGGCATTGTGCCTTTTGTATTAAATTCGGATGCAATTTCTGTGTTTCATCGTCAATAAGATGGTCCAAGGTATACAGTATACCTCAAGTGAAGCATAGGAATCTAAGACTGAACCCACAGGAGAGATTCAAATCATAGAAAGTGAGAGTGTCAGTCCTCTTGTACTGAAGTCGGCATTGTGCGTTTTGTATTAAATTTGGATGCAATTTCTGTGTTTTATCGTCAATAAGAAGGTGCAAGGTATACAGTACCCTTGGAGCGAAGCATCGGAATCTAAAACTGGACTAACAGAAGAGGTTAAAATCGTAGAAAGTGAGAATGTCAGTCCTCTTGTACTTAAGTCGGCATTGTGTCTTTGGTATTAAATTCAGATGCACTTTTTGTGTTTCATCGTCTATAAGAATGTGCAAGGTATACTGTAAACCTGAAGTGGAGCATCGGAATCTAAAACTGGACCTACAGGAGAGGTTCAAATCGTAGACAGTGAGAGTGTCAGTCCTCTTGTACTGAAGTCGGCATTGTGCCTTTTGTATTAAATTCGGATGCAATTTCTGTGTTTCACCGTCAATAAGAAGATGCAAGGTATACAGTAAACCTGAAGTGAAGCATCGGAATCTAACACTGGACTGACAGGATAGGTTCAAATCATTGAAAGTGAGAATGTCAGTCCTCTTGTACTTAAGTCGGCATTGTGCATTTTGTATTAAATTCGGATGCAATTTCTGTGTTTCATCGTCAACAGGAAGGTGCAAAGTATACAGTAATATTGAAGTGAAGAATCGGAATCTAAAACTGGACTCACAGGAGAGGTTCAAATCGTAGAAAGTGAGAATGTCAGTCCTCTTGTACTTAAGTCGGCATGGTGCGTTTTGTATAAATTTGGGATGCATTTTGTGTGTTTCGTCGTCAATAAGAAGGTGCAAGGTATACAGTAATCTTGAAAATGAAGCATCGAAATCTAAAACTGGACTCACAGGAGAGGTTCAAATTTTAGAAAGTGAGAGTGCCAGTTCTCTTCTACTGAAGTCGGCATTGTGCCTTTTGTATTAAATTTGGATGCAATTTCTGAGTTTCATCGTCAATAAGAAGGTGCAAGGTATTCAGTAATCTTGAAGTGAAGCATCGGAATCTAAAAATGGATTCACAGGAGACGTTGAAGTCGCAGAAACTGAGAGTGTCAATCCTCATGTACTTAAGTCGGCATTGTGCCTTTTGTATTAGATTCGGATGCAATTTCCGTGTTTCATCGTCAATAAGAAGGTGCAAGGTATACAGTAACCCTGAAGTGAAGCATCGGAATCTAAAACTAGACTCACAGGAGAGGTTCAAATCATAGAAAGTGAGAGTGTTAGTCCGCTTGTACTTAAGTCATCATTGTACCTTTTGTATTAAAATCGGATTCAATATCTGTGTTGCTTCGTCAATAAGAAGGTGCAAGGTATACAGTAGACCTGAAGTGAAGCATCGGAATCTAAATATGGACTCACAGGAGAGGTTCAAACCATTGAAAGTGAGAGTGTCAGTCCTCTTGTACTTAAGTCGGCTTTGTGCCATTTGTATTAAATTCGGATGCAATTTCTGTGTTTCATCGTCAATAGGAAGGTGCAAGTTATACAGTAATCTTGAAGTGAAGCATCGGAATCTAAAACTGCACTCACAGGAGAGGTTCAAATCGTTGAAAGTGAGAATGTCAGTCCTCTTTTACTTATGACGGCATTGTGCCTCTTGTACAAAATTCGGATGCAATTTCTGTGTTTCATCGTCAATAAGAAGGTGCAAGGTATACAGTAATCTTGAAAATGAAGCTTTGGAATCTAAAACTGGACTCACAGGTGAGGTTCAAATCGTAGAAAGTGAGAGTGTCAGTCCTCTTGTACTGAAGTCGGCATTGTGCCTTTTGTATTGATTTCGGATGCAATTTCTGAGTTTCATCGTCAATAAGAAGGTGCAGGGTATACAGTAATCTTGAAGTGAAGCATCGGAATCTAAAACTGGACTCACAGGAGACGTTCAAATCGTACAAAGTGAGAGTGTCAATCCTCATGTACTTATGACTGCATTGTGCCTTTTGTACTAAATTCTGATGCAATTTCTGTGTTTCATCGTCAATAAGAAGGTGCAAGGTATACAGTAATCCTGAAGTGAAGCATCGGAATCTAAGACTGGACTCACAGGAGAGGTTCAAATCATAGAAAGTAAGTGTGTCAGTCCGCTTGTACTTAAGTCGGCATTGTGCCTTTTGTATTAAATTCGGATGCAATTTCTGTGTTTCTTCGTCAATAAGAAGGTGCAAGGTATACAGTAAACCTGATGTGAAGCATCGGAATGTAAAACTGGACTCACAGGAGAGGTTCAAATCATAGAGAGTTAGAGTGTCAGTCCTCTTTTTCTTAAGTCGGCATTGTGCCTTTTGTATTAAATTCGGATGCAATTTCTGTGTTTATTCGTCAATAAGAAGGTGCAAGGTATACAGTAAACCTGATGTGAAGCATCGGAATGTAAAACTGGACTCACAGGAGAGGTTCAAATCATAGAGAGTTAGAGTGTCAGTCCTCTTTTTCTTAAGTCGGCATTGTGCCTATTGTATTATATTCGGATGCAATTTCTGTGTTTCATCGTCAATAAGAAGGTCCAAGGGATACAGTATACCTCAAGTGAAGCATAGGAATCTAAGACTGGACTCACAGGAGAGGTTCAAATCATAGAAAGTGAGAGTGTCAGTCCTCCTGTACTTAAGTCGGCATTGTGCGTTTTGTATTAAATTTGGATGCAATATCTGTGTTTCATTGTCAATAAGAAGGTGCAAGGTATACAGTAATCTTGAAGGGAAGCATTGGAAACTAAAAGTGGTCTCACAGGTGACGTTCAAATCATAGAAAGTGAGAATGTTAATCCTCTTGTACTTAAGTCGGCATTGTGCATTTTGTATTAAATTCGGATGCAATTTCTGTGTTTCATCGTTAATAGGAAGGTGCTAGGTATACAGTAATCTTGAAGTGAAGCTTCGGAATTTAAAACTGGACTCACAGAAGAGGTTCAAATCGAAGAAAGTAAGAATGTCAGTCCTCTTGTACTGAAGTCGGCATTGTGCCTTTTGTATTAAATTCGGATGCAATTTCTGTGTTTCATCGTCAATGAGAAGGTGCAAGGTATACAGTAATCTTGAAAATGAAGCATCGGAACCTAAAACTGGACTCACAGGAGAGGTTCAAATCGTAGAAAGTGAGAGTGTCAGTCCTCTTGTACTTAAGTCGGCATTGTGCCTTTTGTATTAAATTCGGCTGCAATTTTTGTGTTTCATCGTCTATAAGAATGTGCAAGGTATAGAGTAAACCTAGAGTGGAGCATTGGAATCTAAAACTGGACCTACAGGAGAGGTTCAATCGTAGACAGTGAGAATGTCAGTCCTCTTGTACTTAAGTCGTCATTGTGCTGTTTGTATTAAATTCGGATGCAAATTCTGTGATTCATCGTCAATAAGAATTTACAAGGTATACAGTAAACCTGAAGTGAAGCATCGGAATCTAAAACTGTACTCACAGGGGAGGTTCATATCATAGAAAGTGAGAGAGTCAGTCCTCTTTTACTTAAGTCGGCAATGAACCTTTTGTATAAAATTCGGATGCAATTTATGTGTTTCATCGTCAATATGAAGGTCCAAGGGATACAGAAAACCTGAAGTGAAGCATCGGAATCTAAAACTGGACTCACAGGAGAGGTTCAAATCATAGAAAGTGAGAGTGTCAGTCCTCTTGTACTGATGTCGGCATTTTGCCTTTTGTATTAAATTCGGATGCAATTTCTGTGTTTCATCGTCAATAAGAAGGTGCACGGTATACATTAAACTTGAAGTGAAGCATCGGAATCTAAAAGTGGACTCACAGGAGAGATTCAAATCATAGAGTCTTAGAGTGTCAGTTCTCTTTTACTTAAGTCGGCATTGTGCCTTTTGTATTAAATTCGGATGCAATTTCTGTGTTTCATCGTCGATAAGACGGTGCATGGTTTACAGTAATCTTGAAGTAAAGCATCGGAATCTAAAACTGGACTCACAGGAGACGTTCAAATCGTAGAAAGTGAGAGTGTCAGTCTTCTTGTACTTAGGTAGGCATTGTGCCTTTTGTATTATTTTCGGAAAGTGCTAGGTATACAGTAATCTTGAAGAGAAGCATCAGAATCTAAAACTGGACTCACAGGAAAGGGTCAAATCGTAGAAAGTGAGAGTGTCAGTCCTCTTGTACTTAAGTCGGCATTGTGCTTTTGTATTAAATTCGGATTCAATTTCTGTGTTTCATCGTCAATAAGAAGGTGCAAGGTATACAGTAAACCTGAAGTGAAGCATCGGAATCTAAAACTGGACTCACAGGAGAGGTTCGCATCATAGAAAGTGAGAGTGTCAGTCCTCTTGTACTTAAGTCGGCATTGTGTTTTTTGTATTAAATTCGGATGCAAACTCTGTGTTTCATCGTCAGTAAGAAGGTCCAAGGGATACAGTAAACCTGAAGTGAAGCATCGGAATCTAAAACTGGACTCACAGGAGAGGTTCAAATCATGGAAAGTGAGGGTGTCAGTCCTCTTGTACTTAAGTCGGCATTTTGCGTTTTGTATTAAATTCGGATGCAATTTCTGTGTTTCATCGTCAATAAGAAGGTGCATGGTATACAGTAAACTTGAAGTGAAGCATCGGAATCTAAAACTGGACTCACAGGAGACGTTCAAATCGTAGAAAGTGAGAGTGTCAGTCTTCTTGTACTTAGGTCGGCATTCTGATTTTGTATTAATTTCGGATGGAATCTCTGTGTTTCATCGTCAATAAGAAAGTGCAAGGTATACAGTAATCTTGAAGAGAAGCATCGGAATCTAAAACTGGACTCACAGGAAAGGGTCAAATCGTAGAAAGTGAGAGTGTCAGTCCTCTTGTACTTAAGTCGGCATTGTGCTTTTGTATTAAATTCGGATTCAATTTCTGTGTTTCATCGTCAATAAGAAGGTGCAAGGTATACAGTAAACCTGAAGTGAAGCATCGGAATCTAAAACTGGACTCACAGGAGAGGTTCAAATCATAGAAAGTGAGAATATCTGTCCTCTTGTACTTAAGTCGGCATTATGCATTTTGTATTAAATTCGGATGCAATTTCTGTGTTTCATCGTCAATAGGAAGGTGCAAGGTATACAGTAATCTAGAAGTGAAGCATCGGAACCTAAAACAGGATTCACAGGAGAGGTTCAAATCGTAGAAAGTGAGAATGTCAGTCCTCTTGTACTTAAGTCGGCATTGTGCGTTTGGTATAAAATTCGGATGCAATTTCTGTGTTTAATCGTCAATAAGAAGGTGCAAGGTATAAAGTAATCTCGAAAATGAAGCATCGGAACCTTAAACTGGACTCACAGGAAAGATTCATATCATAGAAAGTGAGAATGTCAGTCCTCTTGTACTTAAGACGGCATTGCGCATTTTGTATTAAATTCGGATGCATTATCTGTGTTTCATCGTCAATAAGAAGGTGCAAGGTATAAAGTAATCTCGAAAATGAAGCTTCGGAACCTTAAACTGGACTCACAGGAAAGATTCATATCATAGAAAGTGAGAATGTCAGTCCTCTTGTACTTAAGACGGCATTGTGCCTTTTGTATTACAATCGGATGCAATTTCTGTGTTGCTTCGTCAATAGGAAGGTGCAAGGTATACAGTAAACCTGAAGTGAAGCATCGGAATCTAAAACTGGACTCACAGGAGAGGTTCAAATCATTGAAAGTGAGAGTGTCAGTCCTCTTGTACTTAAGTCGGCATTTTGCGTTTTGTATTAAATTCGGATGCAATTTCTGTGTTTCATGTCAATAAGAAGGTGCATGGTTTACAGTAATCTTGAAGTAAAGCATCGGAATCTAAAACTGGACTCACAGGAGACGTTCAAATCGTAGAAAGTGAGAGTGTCAGTCTTCTTGTACTTAGGTAGGCATTGTGCCTTTTGTATTAATTTCGGAAAGTGCTAGGTATACAGTAATCTTGAAGAGAAGCATCGGAATCTAAAACTGCACTCACAGGAGAGGTTCAAATCGTTGAAAGTGAGAATGTCAGTCCTCTTTTACTTATGACGGCATTGTGCCTCTTGTACAAAATTCGGATGCAATTTCTGTGTTTCATCGTCAATAAGAAGGT
Organism: Schistocerca piceifrons; assembly: GCF_021461385.2. NCBI lineage: Eukaryota > Metazoa > Arthropoda > Insecta > Orthoptera > Acrididae > Schistocerca > Schistocerca piceifrons. Next base: position 56,392 of record NW_025728148.1, on the reverse strand, counting down.
GCAAGGTATACAGTAATCTTGAAAATGAAGCTTTGGAATCTAAAACTGGACTCACAGGTGAGGTTCAAATCGTAGAAAGTGAGAGTGTCAGTCCTCTTGTACTGAAGTCGGCATTGTGCCTTTTGTATTGATTTCGGATGCAATTTCTGAGTTTCATCGTCAATAAGAAGGTGCAGGGTATACAGTAATCTTGAAGTGAAGCATCGGAATCTAAAACTGGACTCACAGGAGACGTTCAAATCGTACAAAGTGAGAGTGTCAATCCTCATGTACTTATGACTGCATTGTGCCTTTTGTACTAAATTCTGATGCAATTTCTGTGTTTCATCGTCAATAAGAAGGTGCAAGGTATACAGTAATCCTGAAGTGAAGCATCGGAATCTAAGACTGGACTCACAGGAGAGGTTCAAATCATAGAAAGTAAGTGTGTCAGTCCGCTTGTACTTAAGTCGGCATTGTGCCTTTTGTATTAAATTCGGATGCAATTTCTGTGTTTCTTCGTCAATAAGAAGGTGCAAGGTATACAGTAAACCTGATGTGAAGCATCGGAATGTAAAACTGGACTCACAGGAGAGGTTCAAATCATAGAGAGTTAGAGTGTCAGTCCTCTTTTTCTTAAGTCGGCATTGTGCCTTTTGTATTAAATTCGGATGCAATTTCTGTGTTTATTCGTCAATAAGAAGGTGCAAGGTATACAGTAAACCTGATGTGAAGCATCGGAATGTAAAACTGGACTCACAGGAGAGGTTCAAATCATAGAGAGTTAGAGTGTCAGTCCTCTTTTTCTTAAGTCGGCATTGTGCCTATTGTATTATATTCGGATGCAATTTCTGTGTTTCATCGTCAATAAGAAGGTCCAAGGGATACAGTATACCTCAAGTGAAGCATAGGAATCTAAGACTGGACTCACAGGAGAGGTTCAAATCATAGAAAGTGAGAGTGTCAGTCCTCCTGTACTTAAGTCGGCATTGTGCGTTTTGTATTAAATTTGGATGCAATATCTGTGTTTCATTGTCAATAAGAAGGTGCAAGGTATACAGTAATCTTGAAGGGAAGCATTGGAAACTAAAAGTGGTCTCACAGGTGACGTTCAAATCATAGAAAGTGAGAATGTTAATCCTCTTGTACTTAAGTCGGCATTGTGCATTTTGTATTAAATTCGGATGCAATTTCTGTGTTTCATCGTTAATAGGAAGGTGCTAGGTATACAGTAATCTTGAAGTGAAGCTTCGGAATTTAAAACTGGACTCACAGAAGAGGTTCAAATCGAAGAAAGTAAGAATGTCAGTCCTCTTGTACTGAAGTCGGCATTGTGCCTTTTGTATTAAATTCGGATGCAATTTCTGTGTTTCATCGTCAATGAGAAGGTGCAAGGTATACAGTAATCTTGAAAATGAAGCATCGGAACCTAAAACTGGACTCACAGGAGAGGTTCAAATCGTAGAAAGTGAGAGTGTCAGTCCTCTTGTACTTAAGTCGGCATTGTGCCTTTTGTATTAAATTCGGCTGCAATTTTTGTGTTTCATCGTCTATAAGAATGTGCAAGGTATAGAGTAAACCTAGAGTGGAGCATTGGAATCTAAAACTGGACCTACAGGAGAGGTTCAATCGTAGACAGTGAGAATGTCAGTCCTCTTGTACTTAAGTCGTCATTGTGCTGTTTGTATTAAATTCGGATGCAAATTCTGTGATTCATCGTCAATAAGAATTTACAAGGTATACAGTAAACCTGAAGTGAAGCATCGGAATCTAAAACTGTACTCACAGGGGAGGTTCATATCATAGAAAGTGAGAGAGTCAGTCCTCTTTTACTTAAGTCGGCAATGAACCTTTTGTATAAAATTCGGATGCAATTTATGTGTTTCATCGTCAATATGAAGGTCCAAGGGATACAGAAAACCTGAAGTGAAGCATCGGAATCTAAAACTGGACTCACAGGAGAGGTTCAAATCATAGAAAGTGAGAGTGTCAGTCCTCTTGTACTGATGTCGGCATTTTGCCTTTTGTATTAAATTCGGATGCAATTTCTGTGTTTCATCGTCAATAAGAAGGTGCACGGTATACATTAAACTTGAAGTGAAGCATCGGAATCTAAAAGTGGACTCACAGGAGAGATTCAAATCATAGAGTCTTAGAGTGTCAGTTCTCTTTTACTTAAGTCGGCATTGTGCCTTTTGTATTAAATTCGGATGCAATTTCTGTGTTTCATCGTCGATAAGACGGTGCATGGTTTACAGTAATCTTGAAGTAAAGCATCGGAATCTAAAACTGGACTCACAGGAGACGTTCAAATCGTAGAAAGTGAGAGTGTCAGTCTTCTTGTACTTAGGTAGGCATTGTGCCTTTTGTATTATTTTCGGAAAGTGCTAGGTATACAGTAATCTTGAAGAGAAGCATCAGAATCTAAAACTGGACTCACAGGAAAGGGTCAAATCGTAGAAAGTGAGAGTGTCAGTCCTCTTGTACTTAAGTCGGCATTGTGCTTTTGTATTAAATTCGGATTCAATTTCTGTGTTTCATCGTCAATAAGAAGGTGCAAGGTATACAGTAAACCTGAAGTGAAGCATCGGAATCTAAAACTGGACTCACAGGAGAGGTTCGCATCATAGAAAGTGAGAGTGTCAGTCCTCTTGTACTTAAGTCGGCATTGTGTTTTTTGTATTAAATTCGGATGCAAACTCTGTGTTTCATCGTCAGTAAGAAGGTCCAAGGGATACAGTAAACCTGAAGTGAAGCATCGGAATCTAAAACTGGACTCACAGGAGAGGTTCAAATCATGGAAAGTGAGGGTGTCAGTCCTCTTGTACTTAAGTCGGCATTTTGCGTTTTGTATTAAATTCGGATGCAATTTCTGTGTTTCATCGTCAATAAGAAGGTGCATGGTATACAGTAAACTTGAAGTGAAGCATCGGAATCTAAAACTGGACTCACAGGAGACGTTCAAATCGTAGAAAGTGAGAGTGTCAGTCTTCTTGTACTTAGGTCGGCATTCTGATTTTGTATTAATTTCGGATGGAATCTCTGTGTTTCATCGTCAATAAGAAAGTGCAAGGTATACAGTAATCTTGAAGAGAAGCATCGGAATCTAAAACTGGACTCACAGGAAAGGGTCAAATCGTAGAAAGTGAGAGTGTCAGTCCTCTTGTACTTAAGTCGGCATTGTGCTTTTGTATTAAATTCGGATTCAATTTCTGTGTTTCATCGTCAATAAGAAGGTGCAAGGTATACAGTAAACCTGAAGTGAAGCATCGGAATCTAAAACTGGACTCACAGGAGAGGTTCAAATCATAGAAAGTGAGAATATCTGTCCTCTTGTACTTAAGTCGGCATTATGCATTTTGTATTAAATTCGGATGCAATTTCTGTGTTTCATCGTCAATAGGAAGGTGCAAGGTATACAGTAATCTAGAAGTGAAGCATCGGAACCTAAAACAGGATTCACAGGAGAGGTTCAAATCGTAGAAAGTGAGAATGTCAGTCCTCTTGTACTTAAGTCGGCATTGTGCGTTTGGTATAAAATTCGGATGCAATTTCTGTGTTTAATCGTCAATAAGAAGGTGCAAGGTATAAAGTAATCTCGAAAATGAAGCATCGGAACCTTAAACTGGACTCACAGGAAAGATTCATATCATAGAAAGTGAGAATGTCAGTCCTCTTGTACTTAAGACGGCATTGCGCATTTTGTATTAAATTCGGATGCATTATCTGTGTTTCATCGTCAATAAGAAGGTGCAAGGTATAAAGTAATCTCGAAAATGAAGCTTCGGAACCTTAAACTGGACTCACAGGAAAGATTCATATCATAGAAAGTGAGAATGTCAGTCCTCTTGTACTTAAGACGGCATTGTGCCTTTTGTATTACAATCGGATGCAATTTCTGTGTTGCTTCGTCAATAGGAAGGTGCAAGGTATACAGTAAACCTGAAGTGAAGCATCGGAATCTAAAACTGGACTCACAGGAGAGGTTCAAATCATTGAAAGTGAGAGTGTCAGTCCTCTTGTACTTAAGTCGGCATTTTGCGTTTTGTATTAAATTCGGATGCAATTTCTGTGTTTCATGTCAATAAGAAGGTGCATGGTTTACAGTAATCTTGAAGTAAAGCATCGGAATCTAAAACTGGACTCACAGGAGACGTTCAAATCGTAGAAAGTGAGAGTGTCAGTCTTCTTGTACTTAGGTAGGCATTGTGCCTTTTGTATTAATTTCGGAAAGTGCTAGGTATACAGTAATCTTGAAGAGAAGCATCGGAATCTAAAAGTGAACTCACAGGAGAGGTTCAAATCGTAGAAAGTGAGAGTGTCAGTCCTCTTGTACTTATGTCGGCATTGTGCCTTTTGTATTAAATTCGGATGCAATTTTTGTGTTTCATCGTCTATAAGAATGTGCAAGGTATAGAGTAAACCTAGAGTGGAGCATTGGAATCTAAAACAGGACCTACAGGAGAGGTTCAAATCGTAGACAGTGAGAGTGTCAGTCCTCTTGTACTTAAGTCGTCATTGTGCCTTTTGTATTAAATTCGGATGCAAATTCTGTGTTTCATCGTCAATAAGAATTTACAGGGTATACAGTAAACCTGAAGTGAAGCATCGGAATCTAAAACTGGACTCACAGGAGAGGTTCATATCATAGAAAGTGAGAGTGTCAGTCCTCTTTTACTTAAGTCGGCATTGAGCCTTTTGTATAAAATTCGAATGCAATTTATGTGTTTCATCGTCAATATGAAGGTCCAAGGGATACAGTAAACCTGAAGTGAAGCATCGGAATCTAAAACTGGACTCACAGGAGAGGTTCAAATCATAGAAAGTGAGAGTGTCAGTCCTCTTGCACTGATGTCGGCATTGTGCCTTTTGTATTAAATTCGGATGCAATTTCTGTGTTTCATCGTCAATAAGAAGGTGCACGGTATACATTAAACCTGAAGTGAAGCATCGGAATCTAAAACTGGACTCACAGGAGAGATTCAAATCATAGAGTCTTAGAGTGTCAGTTCTCTTTTCCTTAAGTCGGCATTGTGCCTTTTGTATTAAATTCGGATGCAATTTCTGTGTTTCATCGTCAATAAGAAGGTCCAAGGGATACATTATACCTGAAGTGAACCATGGAAATCTAAAACTGGTCTCACAGGAGAGGTTCAAATCATAGAAAGTTAGTGTGTCAGTCCGCTTGTACTTAAGTCGGCATTGCGCCTTTTGCAGTAAATTCGGGTGCAAACTCTGTGTTTCATCGTCAATAAGAAGGTGCAAGGTATACAGTAAACCTGAAGTGAAGCATCGGAATCTAAAACTGGACTCACAGGAGAGGTTCGAATCATAGAATGTGAGAGTGTCAGTCCTCTTGTACTTAAGTCGGCATTGTGCTTTTTGTATTAAATTTGGATGCAATTTCTGTGTTTTATCGTCAATAAGAGGGTGCAAGGTATACAGTAATCCTGAAAATGAAGCATCGAAATCTAAAACTGGACTCACAGGAGAGGTTCAAATCATTGAAAGTGAGAGTGTCAGTCTTCTTGTACTTAAGTCGGCATTTTGCGTTTTGTATTAAATTCGGATGCAATTTCTGTGTTTCATCGTCAATAAGAAGGTGCATGGTTTACAGTAATCTTGAATTAAAGCATCGGAATCTAAAACTGGACTCACAGGAGACGTTCAAATCGTAGAAAGTGAGAGTGTCAGTCTTCTTGTACTTAGGTAGGCATTGTGCCTTTTGTATTAATTTCGGAAGGTGCTAGGTATACAGTAATCTTGAAGAGAAGCATCGGAATCTAAAACTGGACTCACAGGAAAGGGTCAAATCGTAGAAAGTGAGAGTGTCAGTCCTCTTGTACTTCAGTCGGCATTGTGCTTTTGTATTAAATTCGGATTCAATTTCTGTGTTTCATCGTCAATAAGAAGGTGCAAGGTATACAGTAAACCTGAATTGAAGCATCGGAATCTAAAACTGGACTCATTGGAGAGGTTCGAATCATAGAAAGTGAGAGTGTCAGTCCTCTTGTACTTAAGTCGGCATTGTGTTTTTTGTATTAAATTCGGATGCAATTTCTGTGTTTCATCGTCAATAAGAAGGTGCATGGTATACAGTAAATTTGAAGTGAAGCATCGGAATCTAAAACTGGACTCACAGGAGACGTTCGAATCATAGAAAGTGAGAGTGTCAGTCCTCTTGTACTTAAGTCGGCATTGTGCAATTTGTATTAAATTCGGATGCAATTTCTGTGTTTCATCGTCAATAGGAAGGTGCAAGGTATACAGTAATCTAGAAGTGAAGCATCGGAATCTAAAACAGGAATCACAGGAGAGGTTCAAATCGTAGAAAGTGAGAATGTCTGTCCTCTTGCACTTAAGTCGGCATTGTGTCTTTTGTATAAACTTCGGATGCAATTTCTGTGTTTCATCTTCAATAAGAAGGTGCAAGGTATACAGTAGTCTGGAAAATGAAGAATCGGAATCTTAAACTGGACTCACAGGAAAGGTTCAAATCGTAGAATGTGAGAGTGTCAGTCCTCTTGTACTGATGTCGGCATTGTGCCTTTTGTATTAAATTCGGATGATATTTCTGGGTTTCATCGTCAATAAGAAGGTGCAAGGTATACGGAAACCTTGAGTGAAGCATCGGAATCTTAAACTGGACTCACAGGAGAGGTTCAAATCATAGAAAGATAGAGTGTCGTTCCTCTTTTACTTAGGTCGGCGTTGTGCCTTTTGTATTAAATTTGGATGCAATATCTGTGTTTCATCGTCAGTATTTTGGTGCAAGGTATACAGTAAACCTGAAGTGAAGCATCGGAATCTAAAACTGGACTCACAGGAGAGGTTCAAATCATAGAAAGTGTGAGTGTCAACACTCTTATACTTAAGTCAGCATTGTGCTTTTTGTATTAAATTCGGATGCAATTTCTGTGTATTATCGTCAATAAGAAGGTGCAAGGTATACAGTTAACCTGAAGTGAAGCATCGGAATCTAAAACTGGCTTCACAGGAGAGGATCAAATCGTAGAAAGTGCGAGTGTCAGTCCTCTTGTACTTAAGTCGGCATTGTGCCTTTTGTATTAAATCGGATGCAATTTCTGTGTTTCATCGTCAATAAGAAGGTGCAAGGTACACATTAAACCAGAAGTGAAGCATCGCAATCTAAAACTCGACTCACAGGAGAGGTTCAAATCATAGAGTGTTAGAGTGTTAGTCCTATTTTACTTAAGTCTGCATTGTGCCTTTTGTATTAAATTCGGATGTAATTTCTGTGTTTCATCGTCAATAAGAAGGTCCAAGGGATACAGTATACCTCAAGTGAAGCATAGGAATCTAAGACTGGACTCACAGGAGAGGTTCAAATCATAGAAAGTGAGAGTGTCAGTCCTCTTGAACTTAAGTCGGCATTGTGCGTTTTGTATTAAATTTGGATGATATTTCTGTGTTCCATCGTCAATAAGAAGGTGCAAGGTATACAGTAATCTTGAAGTGAAGCATCGGAAACTAAAACTGGACTCAAAGGTGACGTTCAAATCATAGAAAGTGAGAGTGTTAATCCTCTTGTACTTAAGTCGGCATTGTGCATTTTGTATTAAATTAGGATGCAATTTCTGTGTTTCATTGTCAATAGGAGGGTGCTAGGTATACAGTAATCTTGAAGTGAAGCATCGGAATCTAAAACTGGACTCACAGAAGAGGTTCAAATCGTAGAAAGTGAGAATGTCAGTCCTCTTGTACTGAAGTCGGCATTGTGCCTTTTGTATTAAATTCGGCTGCAATTTCTGTGTTTCATCGTCAATGAGAAGGTGCAAGGTATACAGTAATCTTGAAAATGTAGCATCGGAACCTAAAACTGGACTCACAGGAGAGGTTCAAATCGTAGAAAGTGAGAGTGTCAGTCCTCTTGTACTTAAGTCGGCATTATGCCTTTTGTATTAAATTCGGATGCAATTTTTGTGTTTCGTCTATAAGAATGTGCAAGGTATAGAGTAAACCTAGAGTGGAGCATCGGAATCTAAAACTGGACTCACAGGAGAGATTCAAATCATAGAGACTTAGAGATTCAGTCCTCTTTTACTTAAATTGGCATTGTGCATTTGTATTAAATTCGGATGCAATTTCTGTGTTTCATCGTCAATAAGAAGGTCCAAGAGATACAGTATACCTGAAGTGAAGCATAGAAATCTAAAAGTGGACTCACAGGAGAGGTTCAAATCATAGAAAGTTAGTGTGTCAGTCCTCTTGTACTTAAGTCGGCATTGTGCCTTTTGCATTAAATTCGGATGCAAACTCTGTGTTTCATCGTCAATAATAATTTACAAGTTATACAGTAAACCTGAAGTGAAGCATCGGAATCTAAAACTGGACTCACAGGAGAGGTTCATATCATAGAAAGTGAGAGTGTCAGTCCTCTTTTACTTAAGTCGGCATTGAGTCTTTTATATAAATTATGTGTTTCATCGTCAATATGAAGGTCCAAGGGATACAGTAAACCTGGAGTGGAGTGGACTCAAAGGAGAGGTTCAAATAATAGAAAGTGAGAGTGTCAGTCCTCTTGTACTTAAGTCGGCATTGTGCCTTTTGTATTAAATTCGGATGCAATGTCTGTGTTTTATCGTCAATACGAAGGTGCAAGGTATACAGTTAACCTGAAGTGAAGCATCGGAATCTAAAACTGGACTCACAGGAGAGGTTCAAATCGTAGAAAGTGAGAGTGTCAGTCCTCTTTTACTTAAGTCGGCATTGTGCCTTTTGTATTAAATTCGGATGCAATTTCTGTGTTTCATCGTCAATAAGAAGGTCCAAGAGATACAGTATACCTGAAGTGAAGCATAGAAATCTAAAACTGGACTCACAGGAGAGGTTCAAATCATAGAAAGTTAGTGTGTCAGTCCTCTTGTACTTAAGTCGGCATTGTGCCTTTTGCATTAAATTCGGATGCAAACTCTGTGTTTCATCGTCAATAAGAAGGTGCAAGGTATACAGTAAACCTGAAGTGAAGCATCGGAATCTAAAACTGGACTCACAGGAGAGGTTCAAATCATTGAAAGTGAGAGTGTCAGTCCTCTTGTACTTAAGTCGGCATTGTGCGTTTTGTATTAAATTTGGATGCAATTTCTGTGTTTTATCGTCAATAAGATGGTGCAAGGTATACAGTACCCTTGAAGTGAAGCATCGGAATCTAAAACTGGACTCACAGAAGAGGTTCAAATCGTAGAAAGTGAGAATGTCAGTCCTCTTGTACTTAAGTCGGCATTGTGCCTTTGGATTAAATTCAGATGCACTTTTTGTGTTTCATCGTGTATAAGAGTGTGCAAGGTATACTGTAAACCTGAAGTGGAGCATCGGAATCTAAAACTGGACCTACAGGAGAGGTTCAAATCGTAGACAGTGAGAGTGTCAGTCCTCTTGTACTGAAGTCGGCATTGTGCCTTTTGTATTAAATTCGGATGCAATTTCTGTGTTTCACCGTCAATAAGAAGATGCAAGGTATACAGTAAACCTGAAGTGAAGCATCGGAATCTAAAAATGGATTCACAGGAGACGTTGAAGTCGTAGAAAGTGAGAGTGTCAATCCTCATGTACTTAAGTCGGCATTGTGACTTTTCTATTAGATTCGGATGCAATTTCCGTGTTTCATCGTCAATAAGAAGGTGCAAGGTATACAGTAACCCTGAAGTGAAGCATCGGAATCTAAAACTAGACTCACAGGAGAGGTTCAAATCATAGAAAGTGAGAGTGTCAGTCCTCTTGTACTTAAGTCGGCTTTGAGCCATTTGTATTAAATTCGGATGCAATTTCTGTGTTTCATCGTCAATAGGAAGGTGCAAGTTATACAGTAATCTTGAAGTGAAGCATCGGAATCTAAAACTGGACTCACAGGAGAGGTTCAAATCGTTGAAAGTGAGAATGTCAGTCCTGTTTCACTTATGACGGCATTGTGCCTTTTGTATAAAATTCGGATGCAATTTCTGTGTTTCATCGTCAATAAGAAGGTGCAAGGTATACAGTAATCTTGAAGTGAAGCATCGGAATCTAAAACTGCACTCACAAGAGACGTTCAAATCGTAGAAAGTGAGAGTGTCAATCCTCATGTACTTAAGACTGCATTGTGCCTTTTGTACTAAATTCTGATGCAATATCTGTGTTTCATCGTCAATAAGAAGGTGCAAGGTGTACAGTAGTCCTGAAGTGAAGCATCGGAATCTAAAACTGGACTCACAGGAGAGGTTCAAATCGTAGAAAGTAAGAGTGTCAGTCCGCTTGTACTTAAGTCGGCATTGTTCCTTTTGTATTAAATTCGGATGCAATTTCTGTGTTTCTTCGTCAATAAGAAGGTGCAAGGTATACAGTAAACCTAATGTGAAGCATCGGAATCTAAAACTGGACTCACAGGAGAGGTTCAAATCATAGAGAGTTAGAGTGTCAGTCCTCTTTTTCTTAAGTCGGCATTGTGCCTTTTGAATTAAATTCGGATGCAATTTCTGTGTTTCATCTTCAATAAGAATTTCCAAGGGATACAGTATACCTCAAGTGAAGCATAGGATTCTAAGACTGGACTCACATGAGAGGTTCAAATCTAAGAAAGTGAGAGTGTCAGTCCTCTTGTACTTAAGTCGGCATTGTGCGTTTTGTATTAAATTTGGATGCAATTTCTGTGTTTCATTGTCAATTAGATGGTGCAAGGTATACAGTAATCTGGAAGTGAAGCATCGGAAACTAAAAGTGGTCTCACAGGTGACGTTCAAATCATAGAAAGTGAGAATGTTAATCCTCTTGTACTTAAGACGGCATTGTGCATTTTGTATTAAATTCGGATGCAATCTCTGTGTTTCATCGTCAATAGGAACGTGCTAGGTATACAGTAATCTTGAAGTGAAGCATCGGAATCTAAAACTGGACTCACAGAAGTGGTTCAAATCGTAGAAAGTGAGAATGTCAGTCCTCTTGTACTGAAGTCGGCATTGTGCCTTTTGTATTAAATTCGGATGCAATTTCTGTGTTTCATCGTCAATGAGAAGGTGCAAGGTATACAGTAATCTTGAAAATGAAGCATCGGAACCTAAAACTGGACTCACAGGAGAGGTTCAAATCGTAGAAAGTGAGAGTGTCAGTCCTCTTGTACTTAAGTCGGCATTGTGCCTTTTGTATTAAATTCGGATGCAATTTTTGTGTTTCATCGTCCATAAGAATGTGCAAGGTATAGAGTAAAACTAGAGTGGAGCATTGGAATCTAAAACTGGACCAACAGGAGAGGTTCAAATCGTAGACAGTGAGAGTGTCAGTCCTCTTGTACTTTAGTCGTCATTGTGCCTTCTGTATTAAATTCGGATGCAAATTCTGTGTTTCATCGTCAATAAGAATTTACAAGGTATACAGTAAGCCTGAAGTGAAGCATCGGAATCTAAAACTGGACTCACAGGAGAGGTTCATATCACAGAAAGTGAGAGTGTCAGTCCTCTTTTACTTAAGTCGGCATTGAGCCTTTTGTATAAAATTCGAATGCAATTTATGTGTTTCATCGTCAATATGAAGGTCCAAGGGATACAGTAAACCTGAAGTGAAGCATCGGAATCTAAAACTGGACTCACAGGAGAGGTTCAAATCATAGAAAGTGAGAGTGTCAGTCCTCTTGTACTGATGTCGGCATTGTGCCTTTTGTATTAAATTCGGATGCAATTTCTGTGTTTCATCGTCAATAAGAAGGTGCATGGTATACATTAAACCTGAAGTGAAGCATCGGAATCTAAAACTGGACTCACAGGAGACATTCAAATCATAGAGTCTTAGAGTGTCAGTTCTCTTTTACTTAAGTCGGCATTGTGCCTTTTGTATTAAATTCGGATGCAATTTCTGTGTTTCATCGTCAATAAGAAGGTCCAAGGGATACATTATACCTGAAGTGAAGCATGGAAATCTAGAACTGGTCTCACAGGAGAGGTTCAAATCATAGAAAGTTAGTGTGTCAGTCCGCTTGTACTTAAGTCGGCATTGCGCCTTTTGCAGTAAATTCGGGTGCAAACTCTGTGTTTCATCGTCAATAAGAAGGTGCAAGGTATACAGTAAACCTGACGTGAAGCATCGGAATCTAAAACTGGACTCACAGGAGAGGTTCGAATCATAGAAAGTGAGAGTGTCAGTCCTCTTGTACTTAAGTCGGCATTGTGCTTTTGTATTAAATTTGGATGCAATTTCTGTGTTTTATCGTCAATAAGAGGGTGCAAGGTATATAGTAATCTTGAAAATGAATCATTGAAATCTAAAACTGGACTCACAGGAGACGTTCAAATCATAGAAAGTGAGAGTGTTAGTCCTCTCGTACTTAAGTCGGCATTGTGCATTTTGTATTAAATTCAGATGCCATTTATGTGTTTCATCGTCAATAGGAAGGTGCTAGGTATACAGTAATCTTGAAGTGAAGCATCGGAATCTAAAACTGGACTCACAGAAGAGGTTCAAATCGTAGAAAGTGAGAATGTCAGTCCTCTTGTACTTAAGTCGGCATTGTGCCTTTGGATTAAATTCAGATGCACTTTTTGTGTTTCATCGTCTATAAGAGTGTGCAAGGTATACTGTAAACCTGAAGTGGAGCATCGGAATCTAAAACTGGACCTACAGGAGAGGTTCAAATCGTAGACAGTGAGAGTGTCAGTCCTCTTGTACTGAAGTCGGCATTCTGCCTTTTGTATTAAATTCGGATGCAATTTCTGTGTTTCACCGTCAATAAGAAGATACAAGGTATACAGTAAACCTGAAGTGAAGCATCGGAATCTAACACTGGACTGACAGGAGAGGTTCAAATCATAGAAATTGAGAGTGTCAGTCCTCTTGTACTTAAGTCGGCATTGTGCATTTTGTATTAAATTCGGATGCAATTTCTGTGTTTCATCGTCAACAGGAAGGTGGAAAGTATACAGTAATCTTGAAGTGAAGCATCGGAATCTAAAACTGGACTCACAGGAGAGGTTCAAATCGTAGAAAGTGAGAATGTCAGTCCTCTTGTACTTAAGTCGGCATTGTGCCTTTAGTATAAAATTGGGATGCAATTTGTGTGTTTCGTCGTCAATATGAAGGTGCAAGGTATACAGTAATCTTGAAAATGAAGCATCGAAATCTAAAACGGGACTCACAGGAGAGGTTCAAATCGTAGAAAGTGAGAGTGTCAGTACTCTTTTACTGAAGTCGGCATTGTGCGTTTTGTATTAAATTCGGATGCAATTTCTGAGTTTCATCGTCAATAAGAAGGTGCAAGGTATTCAGTAATCATGAAGTGAAGCATCGGAATCTAAAAATGGATTCACAGGAGACGTTGAAGTCGTAGAAAGTGAGAGTGTCAATCCTCATGTACTTAAGTCGGCATTGTGACTTTTGTATTAGATTCTGATGCAATTTCCGTGTTTCATCGTCAATAAGAAGGTGCAAGGTATACAGTACCCCTGAAGTGAAGCATTGGAATCTAAAACTAGACTCACAGGAGAGGTTCAAATCATAGAAAGTGAGAGTGTCAGTCCTCTTGTACTTAAGTCGGCTTTGAGGCATTTGTATTAAATTCGGATGCAATTTCTGTGTTTCATCGTCAATAGGAAGGTGCAAGTTATACAGTAATCTTGAAGTGAAGCATCGGAATCTAAAACTGCACTCACAGGAGACGTTCAAATCGTAGAAAGTGGGAGTATCAATCCTCATGTACTTAAGACTGCATTGTGCATTTTGTACTAAATTCTGATGCAATTTCTGTGTTTCATCGTCAATAAGAAGGTGCAAGGTATACAGTAATCCTGAAGTGAAGCATCAGAATCTAAAACTGGACTCACAGGAGAGGTTCAAATCATAGAGAGTTAGAGTGTCAGTCCTCTTTTTCTTAAGTCGGCATTGTGCCTATTGTATTAAATTCGGATGCAATTTCTGTGTTTCATCTTCAAGAAGAAGGTCCAAGGGATACAGTATACCTCAAGTGAAGCATAGGAATCTAAGACTGGACTCACATGAGAGGTTCAAATCATAGAAAGTGAGAGTGTCAGTCCCCTTGTACTTAAGTCGGCATTGTGCGTTTTGTATTAAATTTGGATGCAATTTCTGTGTTTCATTGTCAATAAGAAGGTGAAAGGTATACAGTAATCTTGAAGTGAAGCATCGGAAACTAAAAGTGGTCTCACAGGTGACGTTCAAATCATAGAAAGTGAGAATGTTAATCCTCTTGTACTTAAGTTGGCATTGTGCATTTTGTATTAAATTCGGATGCAATTTCTGTGTTTCATCGTCAATAGGAAGGTGCTAGGTATACAGTAATCTTGAAGTGAAGCATCGGAATCTAAAACTGGACTCACAGAAGTGATTCTAATCGTAGGAAGTGAGAATGTCAGTCCTCTTGTACTGAAGTCGGCATTGTGCCTTTTGTATTAATTTCGGATGCAATTTCTGTGTTTCATCGTCAATGAGAAGGTGCAAGGTATACAGTAATCTTGAAAATGAAGCATCGGAACCTAAAACTGGACTCACAGGAGAGGTTCAAGTCGTAGAAAGTGAGAGTGTCAGTCCTCTTGTACTTAAGTCGGCATTGTGCCTTTTGTATTAAATTCTGATGCAATTTTTGTGTTTCATCGTCTATAAGAATGTGCGAGGTATAGAGTAAACCTAGAGTGGAGCATTGGAATCTAAAACTGGACCTACAGGAGAGGTTCAAATCGTAGACAGTGAGAGTGTCAGTCCTCTTGTACTTAAGTCGTCATTGTGCCTTTTGTATTAAATTCGGATGCAAACTCTGTGTTTCATCGTCAATGAGAATTTACAAGGTATACAGTAAACCTGAAGTGAAGCATCGGAATCTAAAACTGGACTCACAGCAGAGGTTCATATCATAGAAAGTGAGAGTGTCAGTCCTCTTTTACTTATGTCGGCATTGAGCGTTTTGTATAAAATTCGGATGCAATTTATGTGTTTCATCGTCAATATGAAGGTCCAAGGGATACAGTAAACCTGAAGTGAAGCATCGGAATCTAAAACTGGACTCACAGGAGAGGTTCAAATCATAGAGAGTTAGAGTGTCAGTCCTCTTTTTCTTAAGTCGGCATTGTGCCTATTGTATTAAATTCGGATGCAATTTCTGTGTTTCATCTTCAATAAGAAGGTCCAAGGGATACAGTATACCTCAAGTGAAGCATAGGAATCTAAGACTGGACTCACAGGAGAGGTTCGAATCATAGAAAGTGAGAGTGTCAGTCCTCTTGTACTTAAGTCGGCATTGTGCTTTTTGTATTAAATTTGGATGCAATTTCTGTGTTTTATTGTCAATAAGAGGGTGCAAGGTATACAGTACCCTTGAAGTGAAGCATCGGAATCTAAAACTGGACTCGCAGGAGACGTTCAAATCATAGAAAGTGAGAGTGTTAGTCCTCTTGTACTTAAGTCGGCATTGTGCATTTTGTATTAAATTCGGATGCAATTTCTGTGTTTCATCGTCAATAGGAAGGTGCTAGGTATACAGTAATCTTGAAGTGAAGCATCGGAATCAAAAACTGTCCTCACAGAAGAGGTTCAAATCGTAGAAAGTGAGAATGTCAGTCCTCTTTTACTTAAGTCGGCATTGTGCCTTTTGTATTAAATTCGGATGCACTTTTTGTGTTTCATCGTCTATAAGAATGTGCAAGGTATACTGTAAACCTGAAGTGGAGCATCGGAATCTAAAACTGCACCTACAGGAGAGGTTCAAATCGTAGACAGTGAGAGTGTCAGTCCTCTTTTACTGAAGTCGGCATTGTGCCTTTTGCATTAAATTCGGATGCAATTTCTGAGTTTCATCGTCAATAAGAAGGTGCAAGGTATTCAGTAATCTTGAAGTGAAGCATCGGAATCAAAAACCGGATTCACAGGAGACGTTGAAGTCGTAGAAAGTGAGAGCGTCAATCCTCATGTACTTAAGTCGGCATTGTGCCTTTTGTATTAGATTCGGATGCAATTTCTGTGTTTCATCGTCAATAACAGGGTGCAAGGTATACAGTAACCCTGAAGTGAGGCATCGGAATCTAAAACTGGACTCACAGGAGTGAGTGTTTCACCGTCAATAAGAAGATGCAAGGTATACAGTAAACCCGAAGTGAAGCATCAGAATCTAACACTGGACTGACAGGAGAGGTTCAAATCATAGAAAGTGAGAATGTCAGTCCTCTTGTACTTAAGTCGGCATTGTGCATTTTGTATTAAATTCGGATGCAATTTCTGTGTTTCATCGTCAACAGGCAGGTGCAAGGTATACAGTAATCTTGATGTGAAGCATCGGAATCTAAAACTGGACTCACAGGAGAGGTTCAAATCGTAGAAAGTGGGAATGTCAGTCCTCTTGTACTTAAGTCGGCATTGTGCATTTTGTATTAAATTCGGATGCAATTTCTGTGTTTCATCGTCAATAAGAAGGTGCAAGGTATACAGTTATCTTGAAAATTAAGCATCGGAATTGAGATATTCGCTATTTTTGACTTCATTAAAACAACAAATACGAGTAGTTAATACTTTCAGCCAGAAGGCAAATACTTGTTTGTAAATAATGATTAATGTATAATAAGGCGTCGCATGGCGACGGTGGAATTTTCTAGATAATGTAATTCGTCGTCTTTGGGCGGCAATAAAAACAGAAAAATACGGATAGATATACGATCCTTCACTATTTTGTTCGAGGGAGAACAAATGAAGCCTTGAGCGCTAAGAAGACTTGTACTGTTTTTCTCAAGTAAGACGGACGCAGATTTGTGGCGGTCTGATCTAATTATTTTTACTAAATAACTAAAAACGTGTTCCGTCTAAGTTTTGAGTGAAGTGTAGGAAGAAGAACTGTTGTAACTTACCGTGACGAAGCACGAGCGACTCAAGAGGACAATGGCTATATAAAAGAGCGCTCAATGGACATGATATGGACATAAAAATCTACCGTCATTGTAGTATTAAGCTTAAGGTACGATATATGTTTTAGTTATAATAAATATTTGTTCTGGGAATACTGAATCATTTAGCAGTGCTCATTTCTATTATCTCCTCAGTATTATTTTCATTTTAATTATGCATTTTGCTAATATTACAGACTCCAAGATCAGCAGTCTAATGTGCGTGTTACATTGATAAAAAGAAAACTGTTTTATCGTCTTCTTGCATCAGCTTTAATATCGAATTTCCCTTTTGTGTGATGTTACAGTTGTTTTTGCGCCCTTAAGAACTTTCTGGTCCCTTAGGAAATTTTTTTGTCATAACAATAACTTCACAACCGGGTATGATCGTATCTACGATCATGAAGTAATTAGAAAGACGATAACGCAATTTCTTAATCAATAGCACGCTAGTTGAGACTGCCTCAAGCCACGCGAAACTGCAAGTAAAAACTATTCACATCTCATAATGCAATATTTTATGACAATGGTCAATCCATGATTCTTACGCCAATTGTGATTGATAAAACAGTTAGTTAAATCTCAATTTCCAACTTTCCATTGAATAGCCAACATCACTTCTATTTTGTAACATCACACTTGGCGCCCGAACAGGGACTTGACCAAAAATTAGTTCAAATTCTTGGAAAATTTTCTATGTGCTTGTGTTAATAAATGTTCTGTCGTTTCATGTACACATCGTATCTCTGTGAGAATAACGGTCAATAATGCAGTTTAATTACCGAGAGAAAAGAAAAGAAAAGAGACGTGAATTTGCTGAGACAACATAGCGGTATTCAAGCCATCAAAAAGTAAGTCAGAATTTTGCATACGCAGTGTAGTGCTTCAGTAGCAACGTTGCTTTTCCAAGTCGATCCACATCCTTTCTATCTCCTTCCCGCTATAGAAAATCTGCTTTATTTTATCTTTCAAAGTAAAATTCTTCGTAGTCTGATAATAGAAATTATTTCTCCCCATTGTTAGTATACCTGTATTGCATTTTCAACATGGTGGATGGTGTGCGCAATTTGCAGTGAAGAGCATCTTCATTCATTTGTCTGAAACGGTTAGGTTCCATCTTGTCTTCTTGCCAGATAGAATTTCATTTGTTGCTCACGCGAGAGTGGTGCTCTTAGCGGACTCACCACGTCACTGACAAACGACGAAAGCCTTACGTAGCACGTGATTTACTAACGAAAATGGCAGATAGTAAACAGAGACAGGTGACAACAGGAGACGGGAGTGAAGACGTTAATAGTATTCCATACCCTTTACGATCGCGAACGGTAGGTTCCCGTGTGGAAACTGAACTAACCATGTCTGTAACAGGGGAAAGTGACCCTAAAGTCCAAATTCTTCCCGCTGCAGCTACAAATGACCTCGGTGCGTTAATGGAAATGCTGAAACAACAGTTTGACGCAGTAAATGAGACTATAAAAACACAAAATGAGACTGTTAACGCCCGATTAGATGCTGTAAGCGAATCAGTAAAAACACAAAATGAGACTGTTAACGCCCGATTAGATGCTGTAAGCGAATCAGTAAAAACACAAAATGAGACTATAAAAACACAAAATGAGACTGTTAACGCCCGATTAGATGCTGTAAGCGAATCATTAAAAACACAGCTAGGCACAATCAAAACAGATCTGCATAAAGAAATTACGGCTGAATTAAATACCCATTTGGGTGAGGTGCAAACTAAGATCAGTGATCAAATTCAGAAAATGCAGAAACAGGTGAAAAGTGAAATAGCTGAAGTATCTGGAACATTAAACACAAAAATTCAGGCAGCTACCAAAGAAATAAACTCAGTTAGAAATGCAGTATCTGACATTGAAGGTGTAGTGGAGGATCTGTCGAGGCAGATAGACTCAATCAATATTGAAGAACAGGTTAAGAGCACCGTGAAAGCACACGCGGAGGCATTGTCGGAACACTACAGTGAATGGATAAAGGGTAAAGATATTTTTATCGAAAAGAAGGTCAGGGAGGAGCTTAGGGAGACTGTCAAGGATGTAACTTACGAAATCTTAGCTGCTCCTGGTAAGTCGGGAGACACAGTAGTTTCTGAATTGGGACAGATTCGGAGGACACTCACACGGGATCTTCCCGAGTGGAAGCAGCAAGTAGTGGACGAAGTCAGAATGCTGAGAAACTGGGTATAAAATCCGCACACGCATACGCAAACTATAGGGAACAACTATTTAGACGGTGACGAATGTCAGTCAACTCCTTATTGTTCACCGCCTGATTACATGCAAAACAACAGTCCTGTTGAGTCCCGAGTAGGGAAACTAAATGATCCGCCCACAATTGTGAGTTTAATGCAAGAGGAAAGTGTGATTAAGCATCGCACTTTTCCTGTTTTTCATCCGCAGAAGCGAGAAATACACCCCATCGTGTTCCTAAAGAATTTTTCCGGCATATTTCCCAGGAGCTGGACAGACAGACAGCGTATTCAGTTCGTCACTGGCTTTATTTCTGGTGATGCAGCATTATGGGGAACGGAAATGGTAGACACGTGTAGGAATTATGAAGAGTTTGAGAAAATGTTCTTGGCAAAATTTTGGAGTAATGGGGTACAGCAAAGATTAAGGAAGGAGGTGTATGGTGCGGAAATTTTCAATGAGAAGCATGGAAGTCTCCGGCGATACTTTGAGAAGTATCTAGCAAAAATTAAATTCTGGGATTCTCCGATTTCTTCCAACGACGTAATTATGATTCTCAAAAGCAAACTCCCTGTGTCTATTAGAGAGAAATT
This sequence comes from Schistocerca piceifrons, assembly GCF_021461385.2. Classification (NCBI taxonomy): domain Eukaryota; kingdom Metazoa; phylum Arthropoda; class Insecta; order Orthoptera; family Acrididae; genus Schistocerca; species Schistocerca piceifrons. The sequence goes on along the minus strand of NW_025728148.1, from coordinate 36,748 downwards.
AGTAAATGTGTCCGAAGAAGACACGGATGTATTCCTTTCTGTGCTGGATTCCTTAGATTTAATTAGCGAGGATGTGCGCTACAAGGTTGGCAGCGGCAAATTCTTCCCTGGAAGCCAGCAGAATGCATCGCACGCGGACAACAATGCGCCCAAGGAGAGAGCGAGCTACTGCGACCGCTGTTGCCAACCTGCCAGCGGTTATCAAAACGCAAACGGCAATAACTTTAAACGGAAGCAGAAAACCAATTACAGTAATCAGCAGAGATACCACCCAATTTACAACCACCAGGTACAACATCAGTACGGAAACCCACCCTTTAATTCTGCGCCTGAGCAGCATGGAAATTCTCCACAAACTAGTGGTAATTTTTCATATGGACCAGTGTACAATCAAAGTTATAGGTCGAAATATAGCAAGTGGCATGGGCAAGGCGGAGGCCACCCAGCACAACATAAGAACAACTATTCACAGGACCGCGGAACAATTTTCAAATGGCACCAAATGCGAACTTTCCTTCACAAGGAAATGGTTTTGCCGGCAACCAAAAGATCGGGCGACATCAGCCTTCTCAAGTATTCTATTCACAAGTGAATGCACCCAGTGGATTTTACCCCTTTACACCGGCATTTGTACCACATAACCAGCACCAATATGAAACGGAACAAACACTTAAGGCCATGAATGACAAACAGGTTAAACATCCTGCGGAAAATTAGAGGCAGCACCTTTCAGCCTCCTAGAGGTCGCTGCCGGTTCCAGTGGGGGTACTAACGAATACTCTGATTCTGAGTATGTTAATGCGATACGGTACGACCATGAGACCGACTTACGAGATGACCTTGCACCTGACCTAGAAGCTCAAGACATTAATGACATTTATGATGAACAGGTCCAGGCTTCGATTAAGATTTCTATTGCCAACATTCCTGTCACAGCCATTGTTGATACAGGAGCAAACATCAATGTGATGTCATCATGTCTCTTCAGACAGGTGTCTTCTGTTTCAAAAGTTTTATCATTGCCGATTCAGGGCTGCTCCATATCGGGAGCGATTGGTCCATTGAAACAGAGAGTTAGTTTACAGACGCAGCTTCAACTGCAGATAGAATCTGTTTTGGTTTTTTGCCACTTTCTAATAGTAAAGAACTTGTCAGTTCCATGTCTCCTGGGGATGGAGTTTCTTCGACAAACAAAAGCAGTGATAGATATTGAATCTGGAATGTGTACCTTTATCGTAAATCAACAACAAGTTGTTGTTAACTTGTTAAGGAGTAAAGTGAAGGCAGTGTTGACATTGCATCAGGTTTGGAGACGACAGAGGACCGCCAAACCGTGCTTTGATCAGACAAATGACCTGAGTAAATGGGATGACATAAATGACAATGAGTATGAAGACTTACTTCCTGACACAGACGAGATCGATGCTAAAGCCAAGGAATCGACTGAACTCAGGGGGGAGCAGAAATATGAGTTGTTCCATTTATTAGTAAGTTACAAGAAAATCTTTTCAAAGAAACCAGGAGTAATAAAAGGGTTCGAGTATAAAATGGAAGTGCTTCCCCACTCAACGTTCTGCAAAGCAAGCTATTCAGTACCCTACGCCCGACGAGAAGCTGTAAAGCATGAGATTAGGAAAATGCTGTGTTGGGATGTTATCGAGTTATCGAATTCGCCGTACTCAAGTCCCTTGTTGTCCGTACTTAAACAGGACGGTAGTGTCAGACTAGTACTGGACGCCAGATCAATAAACAAAATAATTGTACCGATAAGGACTCGGCCTGAAGCACTTGAGGAGCACTTGCAAAAATTTCATGGCATTAGATTTTTGAGTACACTCGATTTAAGAAGTAGCTATTGGCAGGTGAAATTGGCCAAGGAATCCAGAAAATATACTGCTTTTATATTTGCCGGCCGCTCATATCAGTTTAAGGTCATGCCTTTTGGTTTAAATGTAAGCTCGGGAATATTTATTTCTGCTCTCGATTTTGTGTTAGGACCTGAACTTCTGGATGAGGTAACTGTTTATGTAGATGACGTGTTGATAGCCACTAAGAACTGGGAAGATCATTTAGCTATTCTACGAAAGGTGTTTCAGAGATTTCAAGAACATGGTGTTACAGCGAATCTGAAAAAGTCAAAATTTGGAAAACGTGAGGTAAAGTTTTTAGGTCATGTGATTACACCTGAAGGGATTAAACCCGACCCGGAAAAGTTGTCTGCGATTAAGAATTTCCCTACGCCGGTAACTAAGAGGCAACTAAGAGGATTTCTCGGTCTTTCGTCTTTCTTTCGACGATTTCTGTCTGGTCAAGTAATGAACAATCCCGCTTTGCACAATCTTCTGAAGAAAAGTACGCATTGGATTTGGACACCAGAGTGTCAGAAAGCTTTTCAGGCAATTAAAGATGGTCTTGTAAACAATAACATTCTCTGTCATCCACAAATGGACAAAGAATTTTGTATCACCTCAGACGCTTCGGTTGTTGGAATTGAATCTTGTTTGTTTCAGATTGAATTAGTAGACGAAACAGAGCAGATCAGAGTGATTAGTTTTGCGAGTAGGGTCTTAACAGAATGTGAAAAGTCCTATTCAGTTACTGAGCTGGAGGCACTTGCAGTTATTTGGTCCTTCAAGAGGTTTAATTATTACATTTTTGGCAGAAAGATAAAAGTGTTTACGGACCATCAAGCACTTTCGTATCTTTTGACCTGTAAATTACAACATCCGCGTCTGACCAGGTGGTGTTTATTTCTGCAAGAATACGATTTTGATATTGTGTCTATAAAGGGCAAGGATAACATTATTGCAGACGCACTTTCTCGTTCACCAGAAGGTCTGCCTGAGACAAGTGAGTTGGTAGAACAGATGTCGAATTACAAAGTTCTTCTTATGCAGGATCCCATTCATAGAAAATATTTCTTGGAACTGTGCAAGCAAATCCAGACACTACAGACCACAGATCCTAAGTGGGGAAAAGTAATCAGACTTCTTCAAGAAAATCCAAACCATAAGTTGTCCAAATTCTTCAAGATTCATAATCAGGTATTATTTCATCGTACCTCTGTGTCATCAGACAACTGGCTTGTTTGTATACCTAGCAGTTTTGTCGAACATCTTTTGTGGTATACCCACATTTCTTGGGGCCACTATGGTCCAGAGAAGTGTAAAAAGAAGATTGCTACTTACTGTTATGTGCCCAACCTACATCGTCGGATACACAAGTTGCTAAAATTCTGTGTCATCTGCCAAAAGGCGAAAGCTCTGAATATTGCTACTTTAATTCCATTGAATCCGATCATCGCAGAAAGACCTAATCAGCTCATTAGCATTGACCTGGCTGGCCCTCTACCGATGGGTAGGGGAGGTGTCAAATACCTCGTTGCTGTTCTCGACAACGTCACTAAATACGTTCGAATGTATGTTATGAAGACATCTTGTGCTCCGCCTATTATACGCTGTCTTGAAAATGACTATTTCCCTCGATTCGGAGTCCCCGAATCTATACTTTCAGATAATGCATCCAACTTTACTTGCCGCAAATGGCGTGAGTTTTTGGCCCATCACAATGTCAAGCAGATCTTAATATCACGTTTTAGGCCTCAGTCGAATTTCACTGAGCGGATCTTCAAGGAGTTTAACACATTTGTTCGGACGTACATTCCAGACAAGCAAACTCGTTGGGTTGATTTTGTGACACCTTTTGAGGAGATAGTTAATAATTTGCCACACACTTCCACAGGTTTTACTCCACACGAGTTGATATCTCGAAAGAAGGAACAGAATGAGTGGGTTGATCCTCTTCCCAAGATACCTAGCCCTGAGGTAGATCTAGATGTCAAAATTCGAGAAGCTTTAAGTTCCATTACCACCAATGCTCAATTAAGGAAGAAAGGCTATGATAAAAAAGTAAACAAAGTTGTAAATTACCATGTAGGTGAAAAGGTATTACTTAAGACTCATATCAAGCCATCATTAATATGTAAGAAAAATCGCAAGTGGCAACATATGTACCAAGGTCCTTACCTTATTTTAAGGAAACCGCACATAGGGAGTTATTTGTTAACTGACCCGGCTACGGGGAGAGTAAAAGGCTTATTTCACCATCAAGACTTAAAGAAATTTTATAATGGTAGTGGTTAAATACTGTCGTGGAAATGAATTCTTGCTTACTGGAAATTTCCTTGTGTGAACTGTTAATGATAAGTATTGTGTTGAACAGCGCACTGACTACATGGTAACGGCTATTACATGTAAACTTTAAGTATTAAATGCTATGTATGAAAAAATTGTTTATAGTGATGGACATGAACCGATATTTCTTCAACAAGCTGAAGCAGGAAACTGGGGTTGCACCAGGAATTTCAATTTAATTTTAAGTTAGTATTAAAAAAAAAAAAAAAATGCTTGCGAGGCGATTGCCCGGAGCTATATAAATATGTAAAGGTGAGAAATGGAGAAGGATGCGTAAATAAGCACTTCTCTCAAGGTACAAGAATATTTATAGATTTATTTTTAGTAATATAAGTACTTGAAGTTCTGTAGTAAAAGCCCAAATTACCTGCTTAAAAAAAAAGGTACATGGTCAAACAGTCCAGACAGTGGACAGGAGTAGAAGAAATAGCTTAAAGTTCAGTTAAAGCGTGCTGTTAAATGGAAAAAACAAGTGGTAACCCGCATGTGTTCACGCAAGGAGACAAAAAGCTGTAGTAAACTAAGTAAGGTGAAATACAGTACAAATGGAGGCAAACCATGAAGCATCAATAATGTAGCGTAAGTACTCCACGAGGCCATTAATTGCTATGAAAGTAAACTATTTCCCTCTGATCTGAGCCCAATGTAAAGAGTATATGAGGAATGTTAGCTGACGAATTGATTTCAGTAGAATCAAGTTACTAAATAACCACACAGCAAGCCCCCTGTATCATAAATAAGTCCAAGTAAAGATCTTCAGAAGATTTGTAGTGTAATCTAGCGACCATTCAATACCCTAATTGAAGGCTAATCTAAAGAACAAGCAATGCAGTGATATTTAAACTTAATATTGACTATAACCTGAGTAAGACGCAGAAGTAGCAAAGCATGCTGTAAGGAAGGAGGTTGAAGTTTATATATGTGCCTATGTTTATTAAGATAATTTTATTTACATGCAGATTTTATTGCAAAAATGTCTCCTAAGACACTCCTCTTATGAAATCCATTTTCCTTCTGCCCGTTCCTTTTGATCCTGGTTCATTAACCCAGACCAAAGGTCGACTTGTAAAAGGCACGTGTGCTTCGAAGCAAAGCAGTGCTTATGAGAAATGAGACACGTAGCGTGATGAACTTCGCTAGCTTTGGTAATGTTTGTTATGGACCGGTTGCGTAAACCCAGTGAACTGTCGGTAATTCCATTCATGCGAAAAAAAATAGTAGACGCGCGTTACCCTATATTTTTTTTTTAACAGAGAACGATTGCTGAGTACATGAAGCGAAGAGGGAGAACTATTGTTATCCAGTCTGCCCTCAAATATAAAAAAAATTTGGCAAGCAAAAAAAAAAAGATTCAGCGTTAAATGCATACTCGTTAAGTAGTAGATATGCTGCGTGGCAGTAGAAAATGATCTTGGCTGCACTAAAGAATAAATGCAACGAGTGTTGCGAAACCTGTAGTTTTCATAATGAGGAGATGAGCACTTAAAAGAAAGTTTGAAAGAATATTTTTAGGTTCACTAGTGAAAGCAAATCATGAGATATAAAGAGTCCATTCATAAAGCAGTTGTTCACTGGACTTAACAAAAGGAGTGACCATTAATTGTAAATATTAGCTCCTAAGTGATATTTTGTAAATAGTAGAATATAAGTCTTTCTATACCAGTGGAGGAAACGTGCAAAATTGATTGTTTTGTAAATGAACTCCATCGGCGAAGGAACTAAGCACGAATGCTGTGTGAAGATGCACACTAAAGTGCGACGTGCATAATAAAAATAACTGTTCACTGTATATTAGTGGTAGTGTTGTACTGCAAGTGTAAAAAGAAGTCAAGGCTACGACAACAGGTGCAACGCAAAGTTCAGTGTTGTTCTAAGTGCAGCGACAGCTAAAACATTCGTCGTCACTTACCTGTGAGCCTCATGGGAGGCAGTTGACAGAAGTATGGAGGCAGCTTCAGTGTCTGGCTCCTCCGATGGAAAACGCGCGCGAGGTGTTTGTATCGATGCACTCGTGTGATACGAAGTTCACAAAAAAAAAAAAGGGAGCACTCGACGACCACGAGCTATGTTACAGCCTGAGCGCGAACGGATACTGAGTGTTGGAGCTCACGCAACACTGTGCAGCTGCTGTGAGTGGCTGACGTGTGGGTGACGAAACAATCCAAACTTTAAACTGCTAACCGCCATGACTTCAATCGTACATACTGGAGGAAAGACATTTGTACACTTGTGTGACTACATTTTCATATGAAAATTAAGCAATTTTCTTGACTTGAAGTTAAGATGAGTGAGAAGTAGATTGATAGATTATTCAGGCCTTAAAGCCATTAATACCGGCACTCCTGAACACTGCTAAAATGAATTATAATCCTGTCTCTTGATGGACAAAGAAAATGAATGTGCACTATAGGAAGACCCTAAACTCCAGACCAGTCCCGATCCTTAATAAATGTATCCAGTAGCTTGTAAGTCATACTAATAATTTTCCACTTCTTCTGTTTCATATTGTAAATAAAAACCCGGGAAACCACTTGAATTCCTGGCACCACAATGGAAAGGACAGATGTACTGCATGATGAACGCCGTAGACAGCTAACACAGAAAGTGAAAGCATCAGGAAGTGTAGTGCTACGTTATTAAACTGTAACTGAACCACAATGAGTCAACAGATGTTCGAACATTGTCCACTCTAGTTTAGTGAAAATAAGCACTCACTGTACTCATGTATTAGTTGTTAAGCTCAAGAGAAAGTAATTTCTGAATTCTATCCCCTGAAGAGCGAAATGAACGTTCACTTATTGTTATAAGCAAATATGGACCAAACTTAAAATGCACATAAATGTTAGTCTTGGTATTATGGAATGAAGTGACTGATGAACAAAGAATGAAAAACTTTATTTTGAAAAATGATAAATATCTGATACATGTTTATAAATGTAATTTCAATTTAAGTACATAGTACGCCAGTAACATTATGTAAATGTCACACAAAAAATCACGAATATCTCATGAGGACATGAGGATCGAGGTAATCCTTCGGCATTCCCTCTCTCCTCATGGGAGGCAATGAGATATTCGCTATTTTTGACTTCATTAAAACAACAAATACGAGTAGTTAATACTTTCAGCCAGAAGGCAAATACTTGTTTGTAAATAATGATTAATGTATAATAAGGCGTCGCATGGCGACGGTGGAATTTTCTAGATAATGTAATTCGTCGTCTTTGGGCGGCAATAAAAACAGAAAAATACGGATAGATATACGATCCTTCACTATTTTGTTCGAGGGAGAACTAATGAAGCCTTGAGCGCTAAGAAGACTTGTACTGTTTTTCTCAAGTAAGACGGACGCAGATTTGTGGCGGTCTGATCTAATTATTTTTACTAAATAACTAAAAACGTGTTCCGTCTAAGTTTTGAGTGAAGTGTAGGAAGAAGAACTGTTGTAACTTACCGTGACGAAGCACGAGCGACTCAAGAGGACAATGGCTATATAAAAGAGCGCTCAATGGACATGATATGGACATAAAAATCTACCGTCATTGTAGTATTAAGCTTAAGGTACGATATATGTTTTAGTTATAATAAATATTTGTTCTGGGAATACTGAATCATTTAGCAGTGCTCATTTCTATTATCTCCTCAGTATTATTTTCATTTTAATTATGCATTTTGCTAATATTACAGACTCCAAGATCAGCAGTCTAATGTGCGTGTTACATTGATAAAAAGAAAACTGTTTTATCGTCTTCTTGCATCAGCTTTAATATCGAATTTCCCTTTTGTGTGATGTTACAGTTGTTTTTGCGCCCTTAAGAACTTTCTGGTCCCTTAGGAAATTTTTTTGTCATAACAATAACTTCACAACCGGGTATGATCGTATCTACGATCATGAAGTAATTAGAAAGACGATAACGCCATTTCTTAATCAATAGCACGCTAGTTGAGACTGCCTCAAGCCACGCGAAACTGCAAGTAAAAACTATTCACATCTCATAATGCAATATTTTATGACAATGGTCAATCCATGATTCTTACGCCAATTGTGATTGATAAAACAGTTAGTTAAATCTCAATTTCCAACTTTCCATTGAATAGCCAACATCACTTCTATTTTGTAACATCACAGAATCTAAAACTGGAATCACAGGAGAGGTTCAAATCGTAGAAAGTGAGAGTGTCAGTCCTCTTTTACTGAAGTCGGCATTGTGCCTTTTGTGTTAAATTCGGATGCAATTTCTGAGTTTCATCGTCAATAAGAAGGTGCAAGGTATTCAGTAATCTTGAAGTGAAGCATCGGAATCTAAAACTGGATTCACAGGAGACGTTGAAGTCGTAGAAAGTGAGAGCGTCAATCCTCATGTACTTATGTCGGCATTGTGCCTTTTGTATTAGATTCGGATGCAATTTCTGTGTTTCATCGTCAATAACAAGGTGCAAGGTATACAGTAAACCTGAAGTGAAGCATCGGAATCTAAAACTGGACTCACAGGTGAGGTTCAAATCATTGAAAGTGAGAGTGTCAGTCCTCTTGTACTTAAGTCGGCATTGTGCCATTTGTATTAAATTCGGATGCAATTTCTGTGTTTCATCGTCAATAGGAAGGTGCAAGATATACAGTAATCTTGAAGTGAAGCATCGGAATCTAAAACTGGACTCACAGGAGAGGTTCAAATCATAGAGAGTTAGAGTGTCAGTCCTCTTTTTCTAAGTTGGCATTGTGCCTTTTGTATAAAACTCGGATGCAATTTCTGTGTTTCATCGTCAATAAGAAGATGCAAGGTATACAGTAATCCTGAAAATGAAGCTTTGGAATCTAAAACTGCACTGACAGGAGAGGTTCAAATCGTAGAAAGTGAGAGTGTCAGTCCTCTTGTACTGATGTCGGCATTGTGCTTTTTGTATTAATTTCGGATGCAATTTCTGTGTTTCATCGTCATTAGGAAGGTGCTAGGTATACAGTAATCTTAAAGTGAAGCATCGGAATCTAAAACTGGACTCACAGAAGAGGTTCAAATCGTAAAAAGTGAGAATGTCAGTCCTCTTGTACTAATGTCGGCATTGTGACTTTTGCATTAAATTCGGATGGAAACTCTGTGTTTCATCGTCAATAAGAAGGTGCAAGGTATACAGTACTCTTGAAGTGAAGCATCGGAATCTAAAACTGGACTCGCAGGAGACGTCAAATCATAGAAAGTGAGAGTGTTAGTCCTCTTGTACTTAAGTCGGCATTGTGCATTTTGTATTAAATTCGGATGCAATATCTGTGTTTCATCGTCAATAGGAAGGTGCTAGGTATACAGTAATCTTGAAGTGAAGCATCGGAATCTAAAACTGGCCTCCCAGAAGAGGTGCAAATCGTAGAAAGTGAGAATGTCAGTCCTCTTGTACTTAAGTCGGCATTGTGCCTTTTGTATTAAATTCGGATGCACTCTTTTGTATCATCGTCTATAAGAATGTGCAAGGTATACTGTAAACTTGAAGTGGAGCATCGGAATCTAAAACTGGACCTACAGGAGAGGTTCAAATCGTAGACAGTGAGAGTGTCAGTCCTCTTGTACTGAAGTCGGCATTGTGCCTTTTGTATTAAATTCGGATGCAATTTCTGTGTATCTTCGTCAATAAGAAGGTGCAAGGTATACTGTAAACCTGTAGTGAAGCATCGGAATCTAAAACTGGATTCACAGAAGAGGCTCAAATCTTTGAAAGTGAGAGTATCAGTCCTCTTGTACTTATGTCGGCATTGTGCCATTTCTATAAAATTCGGATGCAGTTTCTGTGTTTCATCGTCAATAAGTAGGTGCAAGGTACTCAGTAATTTTGAAGTGTAGCATCGGAATCTAAAACTGGACTCACAGGAGAGGTTCAAATCGTTGAAAGTGAGAGTGTCAGTCCTCTTGTACTTAAGTCGGCATTGTGCTTTTGTATTAAATTCGGATGCAATTTCTGTGTTTCATCGCCAACAAGAAAGTGCAAGGTATACAGTAACCTTGAAGTGAAGCATCGGAATCTAAAACTGGACTCACAGGAGAGGTTCAAATCGTAGGAAGTGAGAGTGTCTGTCCTCTTGTACTGAAGTCGGCCTTGTGCCTTTTGTTATAAATTCGGATGCATTTTCTGTGTTTCACCGTCAATAAGAAGATGCAAGGTATACAGTAAACCTGAAGTGAAGCATCCGAATCTAACACTGGACTGACTGGAGAGGTTCAAATCATAGAAAGTGAGAATGTCAGTCCTCTTGTACTTAAGTCGGCATTGTGCATTTTGTATTAAATTCGGATGCAATTTCTGTGTTTCATCGTCAACAGGAAAGTGCAAGGTATACAGTAATCTTGAAGTGAAGCATCGGAATCTAAAACTGGACTCACAGGAGAGGTTCAAATCGTAGAAAGTGAGAGTGTCAGTCCTCTTGTACTTTAGTCGGCATTGTGCCTTTTGTATAAAATTGGGATGCAATTTGTGTGTTTCATCGTCAATAAGAAGGTGCAAGGTATACAGTAATCTTGAAAATGAAGCATCGGAATCTAATACTGGACTCACAGGAGAAGTTCAAATCGTAGAAAGTGAGAATGTCAGTCCTCTTTTACTGAAGTCGGCATTGTGCCTTTTGTATTAAATTCGGATGCAATTTCTGAGTTTCATCGTCAATAAGAAGGTGCAAGGTATTCAGTAATCTTGAAGTGAAGCATCGGAATCTAAACTGGGTTCACAGGAGACGTTGAAGTCGTAGAAAGTGAGAGTGTCAATCCTCATGTACTTAAGTCGGCATTGTGAATTTTGTATTAAATTCAGATGCAATTTCTGTGCTTCATCGTCAATAAGGACGTACAAGGTATACAGTAACCCTGAAGTGAAGCATCGGAATCTAAAACTGGACTCACAGGAGAGGTTCAAATCATTGTAAGTGAGAGTGTCAGTCCTCTTGTACTTAAGTCGGCATTGTGCCGTTTGTATTAAATTCGGATGCAATTTCTGTGTTCCATCGTCAATAGGAGGGTGCAAGGTATACATTAAACCTGAAGTGTAGCATCGGAATCTAAAACTGGACCCACTGGAGAGATTCAAATCATAGGAAGTGGAATGTCAGTCCTCTTTTACTTAAGTCGGCATTGTGTTTTTTGTATTAAATTTGGATGCAAACTATGTGTTTCATCGTCAATGTGAAGGTCCATGGGATACAGTAAACCTGAAGTGAAGCATCGGAATCTAAAACTGGACTCACAGGAGAGGTTCAAATCATAGAATGTGAGAGTGTCAGTCCTCTTGTACTTAAGTCGGCATTTTGCGTTTTGTATTAAATTCGGATGCAATATCTGTGTTTCATCGTCAATAAGAAGGTGCATGGTATACAGTAATCTTGAAGTGAAGCATCGGAATCTAAAACTGGACTCACAGGAGACGTTCAAATCGTAGAAAGTGAGAGTGTCAGTCTTCTTGTAGTTAGGTCGGCATTGTGCCTTTTGTATTAATTTCGGATGCAATCTCTGTGTTTCATCGTCAATAAGAAAGTGCAAATTATACAGTAATCTTGAAGAGAAGCATCGGAATCTAAAGCTGGACTCACAGGAAAGGTTCAAATCGTAGAAAGTGAGAGTGTCAGTCCTCCTGTACTTAAGTCGGAATTGTGCCTTTTGTATTAAATTCGGATTCAATTTCTGTGTTTCATCGTCATTAAGAAGGTGCAAGGTATACAGTAAACCTGAAGTGAAGCATCGGAATCTAAAACTGGACTCACAGGAGGGGTTCAAATCATAGAAAGTGAGAATGCCAGTCCTCCTGTACTTAAGTCGGCATTGTGCATTTTGTATTAAATTCGGATGCAATTTCTGTGTTTCATCGTCAATAGGAAGGTGCAAGGTATACAGTAATCTAGAAGTGAAGCATCGGAATCTAAAACAGGACTCGAAGAAGAGGTTCAAATCGTAGAAAGTGAGAATGTCAGTCCTCTTGTACTTAAGTCGGCATTGTGCCTTTTGTATAAAATTCGGATGCAATTTCTGTGTTTCATCGTCAATAAGAAGGTGCAAGGTATACAGTAAACTCGAAAATGAAGCATCGGAAACAAAAACTGGATTCACAGCAGACGTTCAAATCGTAGAAAGTGATAGTGTCAATCCTCATGTACTTAAGTCAGCATTGTGCCTTTTGTATTAAATTCGGATGCAATTTCTGATTTTCATCCTCATTAGAAGGTGCAAGGTATACAGTAATCCTGAAGTGAAGCATCGTAATTTAAAACTGGAGTCACAGGAGAGGTTCAAATCATAGAAAGTGAGAGTGTCGATCCTCTTTTACTTAGGTCGGCATTGTGCCTTTTGTATTACATTTGGATGCAATATCTGTGCTTCATCGTCAATAAGAAGGTGCAAGGTATACAGTAAACCTGAAGTGAAGCATCGGAATCTAAAACTGGACTCACAGGAGAGATTCAAATCATAGAAAGTGAGAGTGTCAGTCCTGTTGTACTTAAGTCGGCATTGTGCCTTTTGTATTAAATTCGGATGCAATTTCTGTGTATTATCGTCAATAGGAAGGTGCAAGGTATACAGTTAACCTGAAGTGAAGCATCGGAATCTAAAAGTGGACTCACAGGAGAGGTTCAAATCGTAGAAAGTGAGAGTGTCAGTCCTCTTGTACTTAAGTCGGCATTGTGCCTTTTGTATTAAATTCGGATGCAATTTCTGTGTTTCATCGCCAATAAGAAGGTGCAAGGTATACATTAAACCTGAAGTGAAGCATCGGAGTCTAAAACTGGACTCACAGGAGAGGTTCAAATCATAGAGAGTTACAGTGTCAGTCCCCTTTTACTTACGTCGGCATTGTGCCTTTTGTATTAAATTCGGATGCAATTTCTGCGTTTCATCGTCAATAAGAATGTCCAACGGATACAGTATACCTGAAGTGATGCACAGGAATCTAAAACTGGACTCACAGGAGAGGTTTAAATCATAGAAAGTGTGTCAGTCCTCTTGTACTGAAGTCGGCATTGTGCCTTTTGAATTAAATTCGGATGCAATTTTTGTGTTTCATCGTCTATAAAAATGTGCAAGGTATAGAGTAAACCTAAAGTGGAGCATCGGAATCTAAAACTGGACCTACAGGAGAGGTTCAAATCGTAGACAGTGAGAGTGTCAGTCCTCTTGTACTTAAGTCGTCATTGTGCCTTTTGTATTAAATTCGGATGCAAATTCTGTGTTTCATCGTCAATAAGAATTTACAAGGTCTATAGTAAACCTGAAGTGAAGCATTGGAATCTAAAACTGGACTCACAGGAGAGATTCAAATCATAGAGAGTTAGAGTGTCAGTCCTCTTTTACTTAAGTCGGCATTGAGACTTTTGTATAAAATTCGGATGCAATTTCTGTGTTTCATCGTCAATATGAAGGTCCAAGGGATACAGTAAACCTGAAGTGAAGCATCGGAATCTAAAACTGGACTCACTGGAGAGGTTCAAATCATAGAAAGTGAGAGTGTCAGTCCTCTTGTACTTAAGTCGGCATTGTGCCTTTTGTATTAAATTCGGATGCAATGTCTGTGTTTTATCGTCAATACGAAGGTGCAAGGGATACAGTTAACCTGAAGTGAAGCATCGGAATCTAAAACTGGACTCACAGGAGACGTTCAAATCGTAGAAAGTGAGAGTGTCAGTCCTCTTGTACTTAAGTCGGCATTGTGTCTTTTGTATTAAATTCGGATGCAATTTCTGTGTTCCATCGTCAATAAGTAGGTGCAATGTATACATTAAACCTGAAGTGAAGCATCGGAATCTAAAACTGGACTCACAGGAGAGATTCAAATCATAGAGAGTTAGAGTGTCAGGCCTCTTTTACTTAAGTCGCCATTGTGCCTTTTGTATTAAATTCGGATGCTATTTCTGTGTTTCATCGTCAATAAGAAGGTCCAAGGGACACAGTATACCTGGAGTGAAGCATAGAAATCTAAAACTGGACTCACAGGAGAGGTTCAAATCATAGAAAGTTAGTGTGTCAGTCCTCTTGTACTTAAGTCGGCATTGTGCCTTTTGCAATAAATTCGGATGCAAACTCTGTGTTTCATCGTCAATAAGAAGGTGCAAGGTATACAGTAAACCTGAAGTGAAGCATCGGAATCTAAAACTGGCCTCACAGGAGAGGTTCAAATCATAGAAAGTGAGAGTGTCAGTCCTCTTGTACTTAAGTCGGCATTGTGCATTTTGTATTAAATTCGGATGCAATTTCTGTGTTTCATCGTTAATAGGAAGGTGCTAGGTATACAGTAATCTTGAAGTGAAGCTTCGGAATCTAAAACTGGACCTACAGGAGAGGTTCAAATCGTAGACAGTGAGAGTGTCAGTCCTCTTGTACTTAAGTCGTAATTGTGCCTTTTGTATTAAATTCGGATGAAAATTCTGTGTTTCATCGTCAATAAGAATTTACAAGGTATACAGTAAACCTGAAGTTAAGCATCGGAATCTAAAACTGGACTCACAGGAGAGATTCAAATCATAGAGAGTTAGAGTGTCAGTCCTCTTTTACTTAAGACGGCATTGAGACTTTTGTATAAAATTCGGATGCAATTTCTGTGTTTCATCGTCAATATGAAGGTCCAAGGGATACAGTAAACCTGAAGTGAAGCATCGGAATCTAAAACTGGAATCACTGGAGAGGTTCAAATCATAGAAAGTGAGAGTGTCAGTCCTCTTGTACTTAAGTCGGCATTGTGCTTTTGTATTAAATTCGGATGCAATTTCTGTGTTTCATCGCCAACAAGAAAGTGCAAGGTATACAGTAACCTTGAAGTGAAGCATCGGAATCTAAAACTGGACTCACAGGAGAGGTTCAAATCGTAGGAAGTGAGAGTGTCTGTCCTCTTGTACTGAAGTCGGCCTTGTGCCTTTTGTTATAAATTCGGATGCATTTTCTGTGTTTCACCGTCAATAAGAAGATGCAAGGTATACAGTAAACCTGAAGTGAAGCATCCGAATCTAACACTGGACTGACTGGAGAGGTTCAAATCATAGAAAGTGAGAATGTCAGTCCTCTTGTACTTAAGTCGGCATTGTGCATTTTGTATTAAATTCGGATGCAATTTCTGTGTTTCATCGTCAACAGGAAAGTGCAAGGTATACAGTAATCTTGAAGTGAAGCATCGGAATCTAAAACTGGACTCACAGGAGAGGTTCAAATCGTAGAAAGTGAGAGTGTCAGTCCTCTTGTACTTTAGTCGGCATTGTGCCTTTTGTATAAAATTGGGATGCAATTTGTGTGTTTCATCGTCAATAAGAAGGTGCAAGGTATACAGTAATCTTGAAAATGAAGCATCGGAATCTAATACTGGACTCACAGGAGAAGTTCAAATCGTAGAAAGTGAGAATGTCAGTCCTCTTTTACTGAAGTCGGCATTGTGCCTTTTGTATTAAATTCGGATGCAATTTCTGAGTTTCATCGTCAATAAGAAGGTGCAAGGTATTCAGTAATCTTGAAGTGAAGCATCGGAATCTAAACTGGGTTCACAGGAGACGTTGAAGTCGTAGAAAGTGAGAGTGTCAATCCTCATGTACTTAAGTCGGCATTGTGAATTTTGTATTAAATTCAGATGCAATTTCTGTGCTTCATCGTCAATAAGGACGTACAAGGTATACAGTAACCCTGAAGTGAAGCATCGGAATCTAAAACTGGACTCACAGGAGAGGTTCAAATCATTGTAAGTGAGAGTGTCAGTCCTCTTGTACTTAAGTCGGCATTGTGCCGTTTGTATTAAATTCGGATGCAATTTCTGTGTTCCATCGTCAATAGGAGGGTGCAAGGTATACATTAAACCTGAAGTGTAGCATCGGAATCTAAAACTGGACCCACTGGAGAGATTCAAATCATAGGAAGTGGAATGTCAGTCCTCTTTTACTTAAGTCGGCATTGTGTTTTTTGTATTAAATTTGGATGCAAACTATGTGTTTCATCGTCAATGTGAAGGTCCATGGGATACAGTAAACCTGAAGTGAAGCATCGGAATCTAAAACTGGACTCACAGGAGAGGTTCAAATCATAGAATGTGAGAGTGTCAGTCCTCTTGTACTTAAGTCGGCATTTTGCGTTTTGTATTAAATTCGGATGCAATATCTGTGTTTCATCGTCAATAAGAAGGTGCATGGTATACAGTAATCTTGAAGTGAAGCATCGGAATCTAAAACTGGACTCACAGGAGACGTTCAAATCGTAGAAAGTGAGAGTGTCAGTCTTCTTGTAGTTAGGTCGGCATTGTGCCTTTTGTATTAATTTCGGATGCAATCTCTGTGTTTCATCGTCAATAAGAAAGTGCAAATTATACAGTAATCTTGAAGAGAAGCATCGGAATCTAAAGCTGGACTCACAGGAAAGGTTCAAATCGTAGAAAGTGAGAGTGTCAGTCCTCCTGTACTTAAGTCGAATTGTGCCTTTTGTATTAAATTCGGATTCAATTTCTGTGTTTCATCGTCATTAAGAAGGTGCAAGGTATACAGTAAACCTGAAGTGAAGCATCGGAATCTAAAACTGGACTCACAGGAGGGGTTCAAATCATAGAAAGTGAGAATGCCAGTCCTCCTGTACTTAAGTCGGCATTGTGCATTTTGTATTAAATTCGGATGCAATTTCTGTGTTTCATCGTCAATAGGAAGGTGCAAGGTATACAGTAATCTAGAAGTGAAGCATCGGAATCTAAAACAGGACTCGAAGAAGAGGTTCAAATCGTAGAAAGTGAGAATGTCAGTCCTCTTGTACTTAAGTCGGCATTGTGCCTTTTGTATAAAATTCGGATGCAATTTCTGTGTTTCATCGTCAATAAGAAGGTGCAAGGTATACAGTAAACTCGAAAATGAAGCATCGGAAACAAAAACTGGATTCACAGCAGACGTTCAAATCGTAGAAAGTGATAGTGTCAATCCTCATGTACTTAAGTCAGCATTGTGCCTTTTGTATTAAATTCGGATGCAATTTCTGATTTTCATCCTCATTAGAAGGTGCAAGGTATACAGTAATCCTGAAGTGAAGCATCGTAATTTAAAACTGGAGTCACAGGAGAGGTTCAAATCATAGAAAGTGAGAGTGTCGATCCTCTTTTACTTAGGTCGGCATTGTGCCTTTTGTATTACATTTGGATGCAATATCTGTGCTTCATCGTCAATAAGAAGGTGCAAGGTATACAGTAAACCTGAAGTGAAGCATCGGAATCTAAAACTGGACTCACAGGAGAGATTCAAATCATAGAAAGTGAGAGTGTCAGTCCAGTTGTACTTAAGTCGGCATTGTGCCTTTTGTATTAAATTCGGATGCAATTTCTGTGTATTATCGTCAATAGGAAGGTGCAAGGTATACAGTTAACCTGAAGTGAAGCATCGGAATCTAAAAGTGGACTCACAGGAGAGGTTCAAATCGTAGAAAGTGAGAGTGTCAGTCCTCTTGTACTTAAGTCGGCATTGTGCCTTTTGTATTAAATTCGGATGCAATTTCTGTGTTTCATCGCCAATAAGAAGGTGCAAGGTATACATTAAACCTGAAGTGAAGCATCGGAGTCTAAAACTGGACTCACAGGAGAGGTTCAAATCATAGAGAGTTACAGTGTCAGTCCCCTTTTACTTACGTCGGCATTGTGCCTTTTGTATTAAATTCGGATGCAATTTCTGCGTTTCATCGTCAATAAGAATGTCCAACGGATACAGTATACCTGAAGTGATGCACAGGAATCTAAAACTGGACTCACAGGAGAGGTTTAAATCATAGAAAGTGTGTCAGTCCTCTTGTACTGAAGTCGGCATTGTGCCTTTTGAATTAAATTGGGATGCAATTTTTGTGTTTCATCGTCTATAAAAATGTGCAAGGTATAGAGTAATCCTAAAGTGGAGCATCGGAATCTAAAACTGGACCTACAGGAGAGGTTCAAATCGTAGACAGTGAGAGTGTCAGTCCTCTTGTACTTAAGTCGTCATTGTGCCTTTTGTATTAAATTCGGATGCAAATTCTGTGTTTCATCGTCAATAAGAATTTACAAGGTCTATAGTAAACCTGAAGTGAAGCATTGGAATCTAAAACTGGACTCACAGGAGAGATTCAAATCATAGAGAGTTAGAGTGTCAGTCCTCTTTTACTTAAGTCGGCATTGAGACTTTTGTATAAAATTCGGATGCAATTTCTGTGTTTCATCGTCAATATGAAGGTCCAAGGGATACAGTAAACCTGAAGTGAAGCATCGGAATCTAAAACTGGACTCACTGGAGAGGTTCAAATCATAGAAAGTGAGAGTGTCAGTCCTCTTGTACTTAAGTCGGCATTGTGCCTTTTGTATTAAATTCGGATGCAATGTCTGTGTTTTATCGTCAATACGAAGGTGCAAGGTATACAGTTAACCTGAAGTGAAGCATCGGAATCTAAAACTGGACTCACAGGAGACGTTCAAATCGTAGAAAGTGAGAGTGTCAGTCCTCTTGTACTTAAGTCGGCATTGTGTCTTTTGTATTAAATTCGGATGCAATTTCTGTGTTCCATCGTCAATAAGTAGGTGCAATGTATACATTAAACCTGAAGTGAAGCATCGGAATCTAAAACTGGACTCACAGGAGAGATTCAAATCATAGAGAGTTAGAGTGTCAGGCCTCTTTTACTTAAGTCGCCATTGTGCCTTTTGTATTAAATTCGGATGCTATTTCTGTGTTTCATCGTCAATAAGAAGGTCCAAGGGACACAGTATACCTGGAGTGAAGCATAGAAATCTAAAACTGGACTCACAGGAGAGGTTCAAATCATAGAAAGTTAGTGTGTCAGTCCTCTTGTACTTAAGTCGGCATTGTGCCTTTTGCAATAAATTCGGATGCAAACTCTGTGTTTCATCGTCAATAAGAAGGTGCAAGGTATACAGTAAACCTGAAGTGAAGCATCGGAATCTAAAACTGGCCTCACAGGAGAGGTTCAAATCATAGAAAGTGAGAGTGTCAGTCCTCTTGTACTTAAGTCGGCATTGTGCATTTTGTATTAAATTCGGATGCAATTTCTGTGTTTCATCGTTAATAGGAAGGTGCTAGGTATACAGTAATCTTGAAGTGAAGCTTCGGAATCTAAAACTGGACCTACAGGAGAGGTTCAAATCGTAGACAGTGAGAGTGTCAGTCCTCTTGTACTTAAGTCGTCATTGTGCCTTTTGTATTAAATTCGGATGAAAATTCTGTGTTTCATCGTCAATAAGAATTTACAAGGTATACAGTAAACCTGAAGTTAAGCATCGGAATCTAAAACTGGACTCACAGGAGAGATTCAAATCATAGAGAGTTAGAGTGTCAGTCCTCTTTTACTTAAGACGGCATTGAGACTTTTGTATAAAATTCGGATGCAATTTCTGTGTTTCATCGTCAATATGAAGGTCCAAGGGATACAGTAAACCTGAAGTGAAGCATCGGAATCTAAAACTGGAATCACTGGAGAGGTTCAAATCATAGAAAGTGAGAGTGTCAGTCCTCTTGTACTTAAGTCGGCATTGTGCCTTTTGTATTAAATTCGGATGCAATGTCTGTGTTTTATCGTCAATACGAAGGTGCAATGTATACAGTTAACCAGAAGTGAAGCATTGGAATCTAAAACTGGACTCACAGGAGAGGTTCAAATCGTTGAAAGTGAGAGTGTCAGTTATCTTGTACTTAAGTCGGCATTGTGCCTTTTGTATTAAAATCGGATGCAATATCTGTGTTTCATCGTCAATGAGAAGGTGCAAGCTATACAGTAAACCTGAAGTGAAGCATCGGACTCTAAACCTGGACTCACAGGAGAGGTTCAAATCGTAGAAAGTGAGAGTGTCAGTCCTGTTTTACTTAAGTCTGCATTGTGCCTTTTGTATTAAATTCGGATGCAATATCTGTGTTTTATCGTCAATAAGAAGGTCCAAGGGATACAGTAAACTTGAAGGGAAGCATCGGAATCTAAAACTAGACTCACTGGAGAGATCCAAATCATAGAAAGCGAGAGTGTCAGTCCCCTTGTACTTAAGTCGGCATTGTGCCTTTTGTATTAAATTCGGATGCAATGTCTGTGTTTTATCGTCAATACGAAGGTGCAAGGTATACAATTAACCTGAAGTGAAGCATCGGAATCTAAAACTGGACTCACAGGAGACGTTCAAATCGTAGAAAGAGAGTGTCAGTCCTTTTGTACTTAAGTCGGCATTGTGCCTTTTGTATTAAATTCGGATGCAATTTCTGTGTGTCATCGTCAATAAGAAGGTGCAAGCTATACAGTAGAGCTGAAGTGAAGCATCGGAATCTAAAACTGGACTCCTAGGAGAGGCTCAAATCAGAGAAAGTGAGAGTGTCAGTAATCTTGTACTTAAGTCGGCATTGTGCCTTTTGTATTAAATTCGGATGCAATTTCTGTGTTTCATCGTCAATGAGAAGGTGCAAGCTATACAGTAAACCTGAAGTGAAGCATCGGAATCTAAACCTGGACTCACAGGAGAGGTTCAAATCGTAGAAAGTGAGAGTGTCAGTCCTCTTTTACTTAAGTCTGCATTGTGCCTTTTGTATTAAATTCGGATGCAATTTCTGTGTTTCATTGTCAATAAGAAGGTCCAAGGGATACAGTAAACCTGAAGTGAAGCATCGGAATCTAAAACTGGACTCACTGGAGAGGTTCAAATCATAGAAAGTGAGAGTGTCAGTCCTCTTGTACTTAAGTCGGCATTGTGCCTTTTGTATTAAATTCGGATGCAATGTCTGTGTTTTATCGTCAATACGAAGGTGCAAGGTATACAGTTAACCTGAAGTGAAGCATCGGAATCTAAAACTGGACTCACAGGAGACGTTCAAATCGTAGAAAATGAGAGTGTCAGTCCTCTTGTACTTAAGTCGGCATTGTGTCTTTTGTATTAAATTCGGATGCAATTTCTGTGTTTCATCGTCAATAAGAAGGTGCAAGGTATACATTAAACCTGAAGTGAAGCATCGGAATCTAAAACTGGACTCACAGGAGAGATTCAAATCATAGAGAGTTAGAGTGTCAGTCCTCTTTTACTTAAGTCGCCATTGTGCCTTTTGTATTAAATTCGGATGCAATTTCTGTGTTTCATCGTCAATAAGAATGTCCAAGGGACACAGTATACCTGGAGTGAAGCATAGAAATCTAAAACTGGACTCACAGGAGAGGTTCAAATCATAGAAAGTTAGTATGTCAGTCTTCTTGTACGTATGTCGGCATTGTGCCTTTTGCAATAAATTCGGATGCAAACTCTGTGTTTCATCGTCAATAAGAAGGTGCAAGGTATACAGTAAACCTGAAGTGAAGCATCGGAATCTAAAACTGGCCTCACAGGAGAGGTTCAAATCATAGAAAGTGAGAGTGTCAGTCCTCTTGTACTTAAGTCGGCATTGTGCATTTTGTATTAAATTCGGATGCAATATCTGTGTGTCATCGTTAATAGGAAGGTGCTAGGTATACAGTAATCTTGAAGTGAAGCATCGGAATCTATAACTGGACTCACAGGAGAGGTTTAAATCGTAGGAAGTGAAAATGTCAGTCCTCTTGTACTGATGTCGGCATTGTGCCTTTTGTATTAAATTCGGATGCAATTTCTGTGTTTCATCGTCAATGAGAAAGTGCAAGGTATACAGTAATCTTGAAAATGAAGCATCCGAACCTAAAACTGGACTCACAGGAGAGGTTCAAATCGTAGAAAGTGAGAGTGTCAGTCCTCTTGTACTTAAGTCGGCATTGTGCCTTTTGTATTAAATTCGGATGCAATTTTTGTGTTTCATCGTCTATAAGAATGTGCAAGGTATAGAGTAATCTTAGAGTGGAGCATCGGAATCTAAAACTGGACCTACAGGAGAGGTTCAAATCGTAGACAGTGAGAGTGTCAGTCCTCTTGTACTTAAGTCGTCATTGTGCCTTTTGTATTAAATTCGGATGAAAATTCTGTGTTTCATCGTCAATAAGAATTTACAAGGTATACAGTAAACCTGAAGTGAAGCATCGGAATCTAAAACTGGACTCGCAGGAGAGATTCAAATCATAGAGAGTTAGAGTGTCAGTCCTCTTTTACTTAAGTCGGCATTGAGACTTTTGTATAAAATTCGGATGCAATTTCTATGTTTCATCGTCAATATGAAGGTCCAAGGGATACAGTAAACCTGAAGTGAAGCATCGGAATCTAAAACTGGAATCACTGGAGAGGTTCAAATCATAGAAAGTGAGAGTGTCAGTCCTCTTGTACTTAAGACGGCATTGTGCCTTTTGTATTAAATTTGGATGCAATATCTGTGTTTTATCGTCAATACGAAGGTGCAAGGTATACAGTAAACCTGAAGTGAAGCATCGGAATCTAAAACTGGACTGACAGGAGAGGTTCAAATCGTTGAAAGTGAGAGTGTCAGTATTCTTGTACGTAAGTCGGCATTGTGCCATTTGTATTAAATTCAGATGCAATTTCTGTGTTTCATCGTCAATAAGAAGGTGCAAGCTATACAGTAAAGCTGAAGTGAACCATCGGAATCTAAAACTGGACTCATAGGAGAGGTTCAAATCAGAGAAAGTGAGAGTGTCAGTTATCTTGTACTTAAGTCGGCATTGTGCCTTTTGTATTTAAATCGGATGCATTATCTGTGTTTCATCGTCAATGAGAAGGTGCAAGCTATACAGTAAACCTGAAGTGAAGCATCGGAATCTAAACCTGGACTCACAGGAGAGGTTCAAATCGTAGAAAGTGAGAGTGTCAGTCCTATTTTACTTAAGTCTGCATTGTGCCTTTTGTATTAAATTCGGATGCAATATCTGTGTTTCATCGTCAATAAGAAGGTCCAAGGGTTACAGTTAACTTGAAGGGAAGCATCGGAATCTAAAACTGGACTCACTGGAGAGGTTCAAATCACAGAAAGTGAGAGTGTCAGTCCTCTTGTACTTAAGTCGGCATTGTGCCTTTTGTAATAAATTCGGATGCAATGTCTGTGTTTTATCGTCAATACGAAGGTGCAAGGTATACAGTTAACCTGAAGTGAAGCATCGGAATCTAAAACTGGACTCACAGGAGACGTTCAAATCGTAGAAAGAGAGTGTCAGTCCTCTTGTACTTAAGTCGGCATTGTGCCTTTTGTATCAAATTCGGATGCAACTTCTGTGTTTCATCGTCAATAAGAAGGTGCAAGCTATACAGTAAAGCTGAAGTGAAGCATCGGAATCTAAAACTGGACTCATAGGAGAGGCTCATATCAGAGAAAGTGAGAGTGTCAGTTATCTTGTACTTAAGTCGGCATTGTGCCTTTTGTATTAAATTCGGATGCAATTTCTGTGTTTCATCGTCAATGAGAACGTGCAAGCTATACAGTAAACCTGAAGTGAAGCATCGGAATCTAAACCTGGACTCACAGGAGAGGTTCAAATCGTAGAAAGTGAGAGTGTCAGTCCTCTTTTACTTAAGTCTGCATTGTACCTTTTGTATTAAATTCGGATGCAATTTCTGTGTTTCATCGTCAATAAGAAGGTCCAAGGGATACAGTAAACCTGAAGTGAAGCATCGGAATCTAAAACTGGACTCACTGGAGAGGTTCAAATTATAGAAAGTGAGAGTGTCAGTCCTCTTGTACTTAAGTCGGCATTGTGCCTTTTGTATTAAATTCGGATGCAATGTCTGTGTTTTATCGTCAATACGATGGTGCAAGGTATACAGTTAACCTGAAGTGAAGCATCGGAATCTAAAACTGGACTCACAGGAGACGTTCAAATCGTAGAAAGTGAGAGTGCCAGTCCTCTTGTACTTAAGTCGGCAT
This sequence comes from Schistocerca piceifrons, assembly GCF_021461385.2. Taxonomy (NCBI): domain Eukaryota; kingdom Metazoa; phylum Arthropoda; class Insecta; order Orthoptera; family Acrididae; genus Schistocerca; species Schistocerca piceifrons. The sequence continues at coordinate 12,805 of NW_025728148.1, read as the reverse complement.
TGTGCCTATTGTATTAAATTCGGATGCAATTTCAGTGTTTCATCGTCAATAAGAAGGTCCAAGGGATACAGTATACCTGAAGTGAAGCACAGAAATCTAAAACTGGACTCACAGGAGAGGTTCAAATCGTAGAAAGTGAGAGTGTCAGTCCTCTTGTACTTAAGTCGGCATTGTGGCTTTTGTATTAAATTGGGATGCAAACTCTGTGTTTCATCGTCAATAAGAAGATCCAAGGGATACAGTAAACCTGAAGTGAAGCATCGGAATCTAAAACTGGACTCACAGGAGAGGTTCAAATCATAGAAAGTGAGAGAGTCAGTCCGCTTGCACTTAAGGCGGCATTGTGCCTTTTGTATTACATTCAGATCAATTTTTGTGTTTCATCGTCAATAAGAAGGTGCAAGGTATACAGTAAACCTGAAGTGAAGGATCGGAATCTAAAACTGGACTCACAGGAGAGGTTCAAATCGTTGAAAGTGAGAGTGTCAGTATTCTTGTACGTAAGTCGGCATTGTGCCATTTGTATTAAATTCAGATGCAATTTCTGTGTTTCATCGTCAATACGAAGGTGCAAGCTATACAGTAAAGCTGAAGTGAAGCATCGGAATCTAAAATTGGACTCATAGGAGAGGTTCAAATCAGAGAAAGTGAGAGTGTCAGTTATCTTGTACTTAAGTCGGCATTGTGCATTTTGTATTAAAATCGGATGCAATATCTGTGTTTCATCGTCAATGAGAAGGTGCAAGCTATACAGTAAACCTGAAGTAAAGCATCGGAATCTAAACCTGGACTCCTAGGAAAGGTTCAAATCGTAGAAAGTGAGAGTGGCAGTCCTCTTTTACTTAAGTCTGCATTGTGCCTTTTGTATTAAATTCGGATGCAATATCTGTGTTTCATCGTCAATAAGAAGGTCCAAGGGATACAGTAAACTTGAAGTGAAGCATCGGAATCTAAAACTGGCCTCACAGGAGAGGTTCAAATCATAGAAAGTGAGAGTGTCAGTCCTCTTGTACTTAAGTCGGCATTGTGCATTTTGTATTAAATTCGGATGCAATATCTGTGTGTCATCGTTAATAGGAAGGTGCTAGGTATACAGTAATCTTGAAGTGAAGCATCGGAATCTATAACTGGACTCACAGGAGAGGTTTAAATCGTAGGAAGTGAAAATGTCAGTCCTCTTGTACTGATGTCGGCATTGTGCCTTTTGTATTAAATTCGGATGCAATTTCTGTGTTTCATCGTCAATGAGAAAGTGCAAGGTATACAGTAATCTTGAAAATGAAGCATCCGAACCTAAAACTGGACTCACAGGAGAGGTTCAAATCGTAGAAAGTGAGAGTGTCAGTCCTCTTGTACTTAAGTCGGCATTGTGCCTTTTGTATTAAATTCGGATGCAATTTTTGTGTTTCATCGTCTATAAGAATGTGCAAGGTATAGAGTAATCTTAGAGTGGAGCATCGGAATCTAAAACTGGACCTACAGGAGAGGTTCAAATCGTAGACAGTGAGAGTGTCAGTCCTCTTGTACTTAAGTCGTCATTGTGCCTTTTGTATTAAATTCGGATGAAAATTCTGTGTTTCATCGTCAATAAGAATTTACAAGGTATACAGTAAACCTGAAGTGAAGCATCGGAATCTAAAACTGGACTCGCAGGAGAGATTCAAATCATAGAGAGTTAGAGTGTCAGTCCTCTTTTACTTAAGTCGGCATTGAGACTTTTGTATAAAATTCGGATGCAATTTCTATGTTTCATCGTCAATATGAAGGTCCAAGGGATACAGTAAACCTGAAGTGAAGCATCGGAATCTAAAACTGGAATCACTGGAGAGGTTCAAATCATAGAAAGTGAGAGTGTCAGTCCTCTTGTACTTAAGACGGCATTGTGCCTTTTGTATTAAATTTGGATGCAATATCTGTGTTTTATCGTCAATACGAAGGTGCAAGGTATACAGTAAACCTGAAGTGAAGCATCGGAATCTAAAACTGGACTGACAGGAGAGGTTCAAATCGTTGAAAGTGAGAGTGTCAGTATTCTTGTACGTAAGTCGGCATTGTGCCATTTGTATTAAATTCAGATGCAATTTCTGTGTTTCATCGTCAATAAGAAGGTGCAAGCTATACAGTAAAGCTGAAGTGAACCATCGGAATCTAAAACTGGACTCATAGGAGAGGTTCAAATCAGAGAAAGTGAGAGTGTCAGTTATCTTGTACTTAAGTCGGCATTGTGCCTTTTGTATTTAAATCGGATGCATTATCTGTGTTTCATCGTCAATGAGAAGGTGCAAGCTATACAGTAAACCTGAAGTGAAGCATCGGAATCTAAACCTGGACTCACAGGAGAGGTTCAAATCGTAGAAAGTGAGAGTGTCAGTCCTATTTTACTTAAGTCTGCATTGTGCCTTTTGTATTAAATTCGGATGCAATATCTGTGTTTCATCGTCAATAAGAAGGTCCAAGGGTTACAGTTAACTTGAAGGGAAGCATCGGAATCTAAAACTGGACTCACTGGAGAGGTTCAAATCACAGAAAGTGAGAGTGTCAGTCCTCTTGTACTTAAGTCGGCATTGTGCCTTTTGTAATAAATTCGGATGCAATGTCTGTGTTTTATCGTCAATACGAAGGTGCAAGGTATACAGTTAACCTGAAGTGAAGCATCGGAATCTAAAACTGGACTCACAGGAGACGTTCAAATCGTAGAAAGAGAGTGTCAGTCCTCTTGTACTTAAGTCGGCATTGTGCCTTTTGTATCAAATTCGGATGCAACTTCTGTGTTTCATCGTCAATAAGAAGGTGCAAGCTATACAGTAAAGCTGAAGTGAAGCATCGGAATCTAAAACTGGACTCATAGGAGAGGCTCATATCAGAGAAAGTGAGAGTGTCAGTTATCTTGTACTTAAGTCGGCATTGTGCCTTTTGTATTAAATTCGGATGCAATTTCTGTGTTTCATCGTCAATGAGAACGTGCAAGCTATACAGTAAACCTGAAGTGAAGCATCGGAATCTAAACCTGGACTCACAGGAGAGGTTCAAATCGTAGAAAGTGAGAGTGTCAGTCCTCTTTTACTTAAGTCTGCATTGTACCTTTTGTATTAAATTCGGATGCAATTTCTGTGTTTCATCGTCAATAAGAAGGTCCAAGGGATACAGTAAACCTGAAGTGAAGCATCGGAATCTAAAACTGGACTCACTGGAGAGGTTCAAATTATAGAAAGTGAGAGTGTCAGTCCTCTTGTACTTAAGTCGGCATTGTGCCTTTTGTATTAAATTCGGATGCAATGTCTGTGTTTTATCGTCAATACGATGGTGCAAGGTATACAGTTAACCTGAAGTGAAGCATCGGAATCTAAAACTGGACTCACAGGAGACGTTCAAATCGTAGAAAGTGAGAGTGCCAGTCCTCTTGTACTTAAGTCGGCATTGTGCCTATTGTATTAAATTCGGATGCAATTTCAGTGTTTCATCGTCAATAAGAAGGTCCAAGGGATACAGTATACCTGAAGTGAAGCACAGAAATCTAAAACTGGACTCACAGGAGAGGTTCAAATCGTAGAAAGTGAGAGTGTCAGTCCTCTTGTACTTAAGTCGGCATTGTGGCTTTTGTATTAAATTGGGATGCAAACTCTGTGTTTCATCGTCAATAAGAAGATCCAAGGGATACAGTAAACCTGAAGTGAAGCATCGGAATCTAAAACTGGACTCACAGGAGAGGTTCAAATCATAGAAAGTGAGAGAGTCAGTCCGCTTGCACTTAAGGCGGCATTGTGCCTTTTGTATTACATTCAGATCAATTTTTGTGTTTCATCGTCAATAAGAAGGTGCAAGGTATACAGTAAACCTGAAGTGAAGGATCGGAATCTAAAACTGGACTCACAGGAGAGGTTCAAATCGTTGAAAGTGAGAGTGTCAGTATTCTTGTACGTAAGTCGGCATTGTGCCATTTGTATTAAATTCAGATGCAATTTCTGTGTTTCATCGTCAATACGAAGGTGCAAGCTATACAGTAAAGCTGAAGTGAAGCATCGGAATCTAAAATTGGACTCATAGGAGAGGTTCAAATCAGAGAAAGTGAGAGTGTCAGTTATCTTGTACTTAAGTCGGCATTGTGCATTTTGTATTAAAATCGGATGCAATATCTGTGTTTCATCGTCAATGAGAAGGTGCAAGCTATACAGTAAACCTGAAGTAAAGCATCGGAATCTAAACCTGGACTCCTAGGAAAGGTTCAAATCGTAGAAAGTGAGAGTGGCAGTCCTCTTTTACTTAAGTCTGCATTGTGCCTTTTGTATTAAATTCGGATGCAATATCTGTGTTTCATCGTCAATAAGAAGGTCCAAGGGATACAGTAAACTTGAAGTGAAGCATCGGAATCTAAAACTGGCCTCACAGGAGAGGTTCAAATCATAGAAAGTGAGAGTGTCAGTCCTCTTGTACTTAAGTCGGCATTGTGCATTTTGTATTAAATTCGGATGCAATATCTGTGTGTCATCGTTAATAGGAAGGTGCTAGGTATACAGTAATCTTGAAGTGAAGCATCGGAATCTATAACTGGACTCACAGAAGAGGTTTAAATCGTAGGAAGTGAAAATGTCAGTCCTCTTGTACTGATGTCGGCATTGTGCCTTTTGTATTAAATTCGGATGCAATTTCTGTGTTTCATCGTCAATGAGAAAGTGCAAGGTATACAGTAATCTTGAAAATGAAGCATCCGAACCTAAAACTGGACTCACAGGAGAGGTTCAAATCGTAGAAAGTGAGAGTGTCAGTCCTCTTGTACTTAAGTCGGCATTGTGCCTTTTGTATTAAATTCGGATGCAATTTTTGTGTTTCATCGTCTATAAGAATGTGCAAGGTATAGAGTAATCTTAGAGTGGAGCATCGGAATCTAAAACTGGACCTACAGGAGAGGTTCAAATCGTAGACAGTGAGAGTGTCAGTCCTCTTGTACTTAAGTCGTCATTGTGCCTTTTGTATTAAATTCGGATGAAAATTCTGTGTTTCATCGTCAATAAGAATTTACAAGGTATACAGTAAACCTGAAGTGAAGCATCGGAATCTAAAACTGGACTCGCAGGAGAGATTCAAATCATAGAGAGTTAGAGTGTCAGTCCTCTTTTACTTAAGTCGGCATTGAGACTTTTGTATAAAATTCGGATGCAATTTCTATGTTTCATCGTCAATATGAAGGTCCAAGGGATACAGTAAACCTGAAGTGAAGCATCGGAATCTAAAACTGGAATCACTGGAGAGGTTCAAATCATAGAAAGTGAGAGTGTCAGTCCTCTTGTACTTAAGACGGCATTGTGCCTTTTGTATTAAATTTGGATGCAATATCTGTGTTTTATCGTCAATACGAAGGTGCAAGGTATACAGTAAACCTGAAGTGAAGCATCGGAATCTAAAACTGGACTGACAGGAGAGGTTCAAATCGTTGAAAGTGAGAGTGTCAGTATTCTTGTACGTAAGTCGGCATTGTGCCATTTGTATTAAATTCAGATGCAATTTCTGTGTTTCATCGTCAATAAGAAGGTGCAAGCTATACAGTAAAGCTGAAGTGAACCATCGGAATCTAAAACTGGACTCATAGGAGAGGTTCAAATCAGAGAAAGTGAGAGTGTCAGTTATCTTGTACTTAAGTCGGCATTGTGCCTTTTGTATTTAAATCGGATGCATTATCTGTGTTTCATCGTCAATGAGAAGGTGCAAGCTATACAGTAAACCTGAAGTGAAGCATCGGAATCTAAACCTGGACTCACAGGAGAGGTTCAAATCGTAGAAAGTGAGAGTGTCAGTCCTATTTTACTTAAGTCTGCATTGTGCCTTTTGTATTAAATTCGGATGCAATATCTGTGTTTCATCGTCAATAAGAAGGTCCAAGGGTTACAGTTAACTTGAAGGGAAGCATCGGAATCTAAAACTGGACTCACTGGAGAGGTTCAAATCACAGAAAGTGAGAGTGTCAGTCCTCTTGTACTTAAGTCGGCATTGTGCCTTTTGTAATAAATTCGGATGCAATGTCTGTGTTTTATCGTCAATACGAAGGTGCAAGGTATACAGTTAACCTGAAGTGAAGCATCGGAATCTAAAACTGGACTCACAGGAGACGTTCAAATCGTAGAAAGAGAGTGTCAGTCCTCTTGTACTTAAGTCGGCATTGTGCCTTTTGTATTAAATTCGGATGCAACTTCTGTGTTTCATCGTCAATAAGAAGGTGCAAGCTATACAGAAAAGCTGAAGTGAAGCATCGGAATCTAAAACTGGACTCATAGGAGAGGCTCATATCAGAGAAAGTGAGAGTGTCAGTTATCTTGTACTTAAGTCGGCATTGTGCCTTTTGTATTAAATTCGGATGCAATTTCTGTGTTTCATCGTCAATGAGAACGTGCAAGCTATACAGTAAACCTGAAGTGAAGCATCGGAATCTAAACCTGGACTCACAGGAGAGGTTCAAATCGTAGAAAGTGAGAGTGTCAGTCCTCTTTTACTTAAGTCTGCATTGTACCTTTTGTATTAAATTCGGATGCAATTTCTGTGTTTCATCGTCAATAACAAGGTCCAAGGGATACAGTAAACCTGAAGTGAAGCATCGGAATCTAAAACTGGACTCACTGGAGAGGTTCAAATTATAGAAAGTGAGAGTGTCAGTCCTCTTGTACTTAAGTCGGCATTGTGCCTTTTGTATTAAATTCGGATGCAATGTCTGTGTTTTATCGTCAATACGAAGGTGCAAGGTATACAGTTAACCTGAAGTGAAGCATCGGAATCTAAAACTGGACTCACAGGAGACGTTCAAATCGTAGAAAGTGAGAGTGCCAGTCCTCTTGTACTTAAGTCGGCATTGTGCCTATTGTATTAAATTCGGATGCAATTTCTGTGTTTCATCGTCAATAAGAAGGTGCAAGGTATACATTAAACCTGAAGTGAAGAATCGGAATCTAAAACTGGACTCACAGGAGAGATTCAAATCATAGAGAGTTAGAGTGTCAGTCCTCTTTTACTTAAGTCGGCATTGTGCCTGTTGTATTAAATTCGGATGCAATTTCAGTGTTTCATCGTCAATAAGAAGGTCCAAGGGATACAGTATACCTGAAGTGAAGCACAGAAATCTAAAACTGGACTCACAGGAGAGGTTCAAATCGTAGAAAGTGAGAGTGTCAGTCCTCTTGTACTTAAGTCGGCATTGTGGCTTTTGTATTAAATTGGGATGCAAACTCTGTGTTTCATCGTCAATAAGAAGATCCAAGGGATACAGTAAACCTGAAGTGAAGCATCGGAATCTAAAACTGGACTCACAGGAGAGGTTCAAATCATAGAAAGAGAGAGAGTCAGTCCGCTTGCACTTAAGGCGGCATTGTGCCTTTTGTATTACATTCAGATCAATTTTTGTGTTTCATCGTCAATAAGAAGGTGCAAGGTATACAGTAAACCTGAAGTGAAGGATCGGAATCTAAAACTGGACTCACAGGAGAGGTTCAAATCGTTGAAAGTGAGAGTGTCAGTATTCTTGTACGTAAGTCGGCATTGTGCCATTTGTATTAAATTCAAATGCAATTTCTGTGTTTCATCGTCAATACGAATGTGCAACCTATACAGTAAAGCTGAAGTGAAGCATCGGAATCTAAAATTGGACTCATAGGAGAGGTTCAAATCAGAGAAAGTGAGAGTGTCAGTTATCTTGTACTTAAGTCGGCATTGTGCATTTTGTATTAAAATCGGATGCAATATCTGTGTTTCATCGTCAATGAGAAGGTGCAAGCTATACAGTAAACCTGAAGTAAAGCATCGGATTCTAAACCTGGACTCCTAGGAGAGGTTCAAATCGTAGAAAGTGAGAGTGGCAGTCCTCTTTTACTTAAGTCTGCATTGTGCCTTTTGTATTAAATTCGGATGCAATATCTGTGTTTCATCGTCAATAAGAAGGTCCAAGGGATACAGTAAACTTGAAGTGAAGCATCGGAATCTAAAACTGGACTCACTGGAGAGGTTCAAATCATAGAAAGTGAGAGTGTCAGTCATCTTGTACTTAAGTCGGCATTGTGCCTTTTGTATTAAATTCGGATGCAATGTCTGTGTTTTATCGTCAATACGAAGGTGCAAGGTATACAGTTAACCTGAAGTGAAGCATCGGAATCCAAAACTGGACTCACAGGAGACGTTCAAATCGTAGAAAGTGAGAGTGTCAGTCCTCTTGTACTTAAGTCGGCATTGTGCCTTTTATATTAAATTCGGATGCAATTTCTGTGTTTCATCGTCAATAAGAAGGTGCAAGCTATACAGTAAAGCTGAAGTGAAGCATCAGAATCTAAAACTGGACTCATAGGAGAGGTTCAATTCAGAGAAAGTGAGAGTGTCAGTTATCTTGTACTTAAGTCGGCAATGTGCCTTTTGTATTAAATTCGGATGCAATTTCTGTGTTTCATCGTCAATGAGAAGGTGCAAGCTACACAGTAAACCTGAAGTGAAGCATCTGAATCTAAAGCTGAACTCACAGGAGAGGTTCAAATCGTAGAAAGTGAGAGTGTCAGTCCTCTTTTATTTAAGTCTGCATTGTGCCTTTTGTATTAAATTCGGATGCAATTTCTGTGTTTCATCGTCAATAAGAAGGTCCAAGGGATAAGTAAACCTGACGTGAAGCATCGGAATCTAAAACTGGACTCACAGGAGACGTTCAAATCGTAGAAAGTGAGAGTGCCCGTCCTCTTGTACTTAAGTCGGCATTGTGCCTTTTGTATTAAATTCGGATGCAATTTCTGTGTTTCATCGTCAATAAGAAGGTGCAAGGTATATATTAAACCTGAAGTGAAGCTTCGGAATCTAAAACTGGACTCACAGGAGAGATTCAAATCATAGAGAGTTAGAGTGTCAGTCCTCTTTTACTTAAGTCGGCATTGTGCCTTTTGTATTAAATTCGGATGCAATTTCTGTGATTCATCGTCAATAAGAAGGTCCAAGGGATACAGTATACCTGAAGTGAAGCATAGAAATCTAAAACTGGACTCACAGGAGAGGTTCAAATCATAGAAAGTGAGAGTGTCAGTCCTCTTGTACTTAAGTCGGCATTGTGCCTTTTGTATTAAATTGGGATGCAAACTCTGTGTTTCATCGTCAATAAGAAGATCCAAGGGATACAGTAAACCTGAAGTGAAGCATCGAAATCTAAAACTGGACTCACAGGAAAGGTTCAAATCATAAAAAGTGAGAGAGTCAGTCCGCTTGCACTTAAGTCGGCATTGTGCCTTTTGTATTACATTCAGATCAATTTTTGTGTTTCATCGTCAATAAGAAGGTGCAAGTTATACAGTAAACCTGAAGTGAAGCATCGGAAACTAAAACTGGACTCACAGGAGAGGTTCAAATCGTTGAAAGTGAGAATGTCAGTATTCTTGTACGTAAGTCGGCATTGTGCCATTTGTATTAAATTCAAATGCAATTTCTGTGTTTCATCGTCAATAAGAAGGTGCAAGCTATACAGTAAAGCTGAAGTGAAGCATCGGAATCTAAAACTGGACTCATAGGAGAGGTTCAAATCAGAGAAAGTGAGAGTGTCAGTTATCTTGTACTTAAGTCGGCATTGTGCCTTTTGTATTAAATTCGGATGCAATTTCTGTGTTTCATCGTCAATGAGAAGGTGCTAGCTACACAGTAAACCTGAAGTGAAGCATCGGAATCTAAACCTGGACTCACAGGAGAGTTTCAAATCGTAGAAAGTGAGAGTGTCAGTCCTCTTGTACTTAAGTCGGCATTGTGCCTTTTGTATTAAATTCGGATGCAATTTCTGTGTTTCATTATCCTTTAGAAGGTGCAAGGTACACAGTAATCTTGAAAATGAAGCATTGGAACCTAGAACTGGACTCACAGTAGAGGTTCAAATCGTAGAAAGTGAGAGTGTCAGTCCTCTTGTACTTACGTCGGCATTGTGCCTTTTGTTTTAAATTCGGATGCAATACTTGTGATTCATCGTCTATAAGGAGGTGCAAGGTATACAGTAAACCTGAAGTGGAGCATCTTAATCTAAAACTGGACTCACAGGAAAGGTTCAAATCGTAGAAAGTGAGAGTGTCAGTCCTCTTGTACTTAAGTCGGCATTGTGCCTTTTGTATTAAATTCGGATGCAATTTCTGTGTTTCATCGTCAATAAGAAGGTGCAAGTTATACATTAAACCTGATGTGAAGCTTCGGAATCTAAAACTGTGACTCACAGGAGAGATTCAAATCATAGAGAGTTAGAGTGTCAGTCCTCTTGTACTTAAGTCGGCATTGTGCCTTTTGTATTAAATTGGGATGCAAACTCTGTGTTTCATCGTCAATAAGAAGATCCAAGGGATACAGTAAACCTGAAGTGAAGCATCGGAATCTAAAACTGGACTCACAGGAGAGGTTCAAATCAAAGAAAGTTAGAGTGTCAGTCCTCTTGTACATAAGTCGGCATTGTGCCTTTTGTATTAAATTCGGAAGCAAACTCTGTGTTTCATCGTCAATAAGAAGGTCCCAGGGATACAGTAAACCTGAAGTCAAGCATCGGAATCTAAAACTGGACTCACAGGAGAGGTTGAAATCATAGAAAGTGAGAGTGTCAGTCCTCTTGTACTTAAGTCGGCATTGTGCCTTTTGTATTAAATTGGGATGCAAACTCTGTGTTTCATCGTCAATAAGAAGGTCCAAGTGATACAGTAAACCTGAAGTGAAGCATCGGAATCTAAAAATGGACTCACAGGAGAAGTTCAAATCATAGAAAGTGTGAGTGTCAGTCCTCTTGTACTTAAGTCGGCATTGTGCCTTTTGTATTAAATTCGGATGCAATTTCTGTGTCTCATCGTCAATAAGAAGGTGCAAGGTATATAGTAAACCTGAAGTGAAGCATCGGAATCTAAAACTGGACTCACAGGAGACGTTCAAACCGTAGAAAGTGAGAGAGTTAGTCCGCTTGCACTTAAGTCGGCATTGTGCCTTTTGTATTAAATTCGGATCAATTTTTTTGTTTCATCGTCAATAAGAAGGTGCTAGGTAAACAGTAATCTTGAAGTGAAACATCGGAATCTAAAACTGGACTAACAGAAGAGGTTCAAATCGTAGAAAGTGAGAATGTCAGTCCTCTTGTACTTAAGTCGGCATTGTGCCTTTTGTATTAAATTCGGATGCAATTTCTGTGTTTCATCGTCAATGAGAAGGTGCAAGATATACAGTAATCTCGAAAATGAAGCATCGGAACCTAAAACTGGACTCACAGGAGAGGTACAAATCGTCGAAAGTGAGAGTGTCAGTCCTCTTGTACTTAAGTCGGCATTGTGCCTTTTGTATTAAATTCGGATGCACTTTTTGTGTTTCATCGTCTATAAGAAGGTGCAATTATACTGTAAACCTGAAGTGGAGCATCGGAATCTAAAACTGGACCTACAGGAGAGGTTCATATCGTAGACAGAGGGAGTGTCAGTCCTCTTGTACTTAAGTCGTCACTGTGCCTTTTGTATTAAGTTCGGATGCAATTTCTGTGTTTCATCGTCAATAAGAATTTACAAGGTATACAGTAAACCGGAAGTGAAGCATCGGAATCTAAAACTGGACTCACAGGAGAGGTTCATATCATAGAAAGTGAGAGTATCAGTCCTCTTTTACTTAGGTCGGCATTGTGCCTTTTGTATAAAATTCGGATGCAATTTCTGTGTTTCATCGTCAATAAGAGGGTCCAAGGGATACAGCAAACCTGAAGTGAAGCATCGGAATCTAAAACTGGACTCACAGGAGAGGTTCAAATCATAGAAAGTTAGAGTGTCAGTCCTCTTGTACATAAGTCGGCATTGTGCCTTTTGTACTAAATTCGGATGCAAACTCTGTGTTTCATCGTCAATAAGAAGGTCCCAGGGATACAGTAAACCTGAAGTCAAGCATCGGAATCTAAAACTGGACTCACAGGAGAGGTTGAAATCATAGAAAGTGAGAGTGTCAGTCCTCTTGTACTTAAGTCGGCATTGTGCCTTTTGTATTAAATTGGGATGCAAACTCTGTGTTTCATCGTCAATAAGAAGGTCCAAGGGATACAGTAAACCTGAACTGAAGCATCGGAATCTAAAAATGGACTCACAGGAGAAGTTCAAATCATAGAAAGAGAGAGTGTCAGTCCTCTTGTACTTAGGTCGGCATTGTGCCTTTTGTATTAAATTCCGATTCAATTTCTGTGTTTCATCGTCAATAAGAAGGTGCAAGGTATACAGTAATCTTGAAGTGAAGCATCGGAATCTAAAGCTGGACTCACAGGAGAGGTTCAAATAGTAGAAAGTGAGAGTGTCAGTGCTCTTGTACTTAAGTCGTCATTGTGCCTTATGTATTAAATTCGGATGCAATTTTTGTGTTTCATCCTCTATAAGAAGGTGCAAGGTATACAGTAAACCTGAAGTGAAGCATCGGAATCTAAAACTGGACTCACAGGAGAGGTTCTAATCGTTGAAATTGAGAGTGTCAGTATTCTTGTACTTAAGTCGGTATTGGGCCATTTGTATTAAATTCGGATGCAATTTCTGTGTTTCGTCGTCAATAAGAAGGTGCAAGCTATACAGTAAAGCTGAAGTGAAGCATCGGAATCTAAAACTGGACTCATAGGAGATGTTCAAATCATAGAAAGTGAGAGTGTCAGTCCTCTTGTACTTAAGTCGGCATTGTGGCTTTTGTATTAAATTCGGATGCAATTTCTGTGTCTCATCGTCAATAAGATGCTGCAAGGTATACAGTAACCTTGAAGTGAAGCATCGGAATTTAAAACTGGACTCACAGGAGGGGTTAAAATCGTAGATAGTGAGAGTGTCAGTCCTCTTGT